>NC_135823.1:49839784-51039784 GCF_964213995.1 Mustelus asterias | reverse complement strand
TAACAGACCCTGAATACTTGCTAAACTTACCATTTTAAATATTTTGACAGTGTGGGACAGTCCCATGAGGACTGGAGCACTGCAAATGCGTGAAAATTACAGATTACTACTGGGTGGGAGTACACAGCAAAACAGGATACTGTTTGACTGGAATTCACAACTCCAGCAACTGTTCCCTGAAAGGTAGCGGAAAAATAGCAGCAGCAATACAGTAAAGATGCGACAATTTCACAATTCATGGACTTTAAATACTACTTTAAAAATTTAAAGAGCATGGGGACATTCCACATGTTAACTTCAAATCTTTTACTGCTCCATGACACCCATGTACCATCAGGCACTGAACGGGAGTGCTCAGGGTCCAGCTCTGAACGGTACTGAAGTCCAATTATTACTCTCTATAGAGATGGCCATCTTAAGGGGCACTCCACTCTCTTTACCCTCCAACCTAATCAAACCAGGGAGGAAAGCTCTATAGATTTCATCATTGAAAATTCAGCAGTGGGATCAGGAGAATGTGTAATAATTTTACTAATAATTCAAAGACTAAATTCTAATTCCAGTTTCCCTCTAAGCAAATTCTTTATTCAAAAAAGCCAATGACTAATTCTGTCTGAGGGCTCACTACCAGTTAACAGAGTTATAGTCAAGTGAATGCACCAAATCAAAAAATTCTCGGAAGCTTTGGATGATCAGATGTTGCAGCATTTGTGATGATTTTCATTTCATATAGTCAGGACCTAGTGAATCATCCCATCAGGTAAGATGATACCACGGCCATTTCCACATTGTTCAGTTTAGAAAGAAGCAGCTGTCCAGCTAAATACCCATCACAGTTCAGGGAAAACACATGCACTTGCTATTTATTATTACCCACATTTATTACGGGTGAATTAATAATTCGAAATAGATATTACAGGGAAATCTGCACCTTTAAGGAAGTTTCTGGGCCAAATATAATTTATCTAACCTGCTTCCTAGAAAACCATTCCTACAAGACAATCTTCAGTCCAGCATCTATCAACTGATGCAAAACAACAGCAATCTTCTTGACGTAATTTTGTGTTTTCTGCAGATTCTGCAAAACGTCTTGGGTGTTAGAAGCTCTTAGCTTATTCCAGTTGTGGGGAGTCCTGTGCAAAACCCTATTTTGTGTGTCTTCCACTGAATTAATTTCACCTTTTATTCTTCCAACATTACCCAAAGGGCCTCGAAAATTGAATTTCACAGAACAAGATTGGGTCTCTGATCTCAGGATTGTTAAAATTTCCAATACTTTCATTTTCCAATTCCATGGCAGAAATTGGGCCATACAAAGTACTGACATAACAGGACTGTAACCCTCGAGAGTTCATGTTCACTTTGTTACTGAAAAAGATTCATAATCACAATCTCCAATTTAAATCTTCTAAGCAAGGTACTTAACTTCCTGTTTGGACTGACTTGCAAATTCACAATTGATTTATTAGATGAAATAACTTCTTGGCTCCAAAACATCTCAAACCTATGAATAATATGATGCACCAGTGGATGGCCCAAGCATCTGGTGATCCCAAGTGGATTCCATCATAGGAAATCTGAACAGATACCCTCTTTATACTATGAGGGATCAAAGCAGAAACCTTGGGGCCTGCTTCTGAGAGGCATTTCCTTAGCGCGTGAACTCCACAAGTAGCAATTCCCAAAGAAGGATGTTAAAAGATAATTAGCAACCTTGATAACTTCGGAATCCGTGATCTTGAAGATGCTCATGACACCCGGCTTAATTACCTTCACTAACTAGCTTCTCTTTGCATGCTACTGTTCCAATGGCATTTAGGAACATACACAGCTTTCAGTGGTAATCCACTCAGATGCGGAAATATCTGCTAAAAGGTCAGTGAGAGCCTGGAAGGAGATTTCAGGACCCATTCCTCTGGCTGATTTCTCACAACAGTGAGGCTTACTTGAGTTCAAAACCTATGCCCAGTTCATTGCCCTGAAAATTTGGTAGGATCTTTTCCACTTTTCACCAATGTTCACTCTTCAAAAGTTAACTCTGCACCTGAAGCACTACTGATTTACTCACCCAGTCTGTTAAAGCAAAACTGGGTTCACATCTTTCAAAGTGGAGTAATTTGCACGAAAAAAGGCCGTAAATAGTGCAACTATTTTGTTATCTGTATGCCACACTTGGCACAGCATTTAGTCGCTAATGGTCACACTATTTATGACACCATTATTCAGTCTCAAAAGCTTTTTTAATATACAAACACCAACATCACAGAATTGGTGGAATTTGGATAAGGGTGGTAGACACATGGAAAATTACCATCTGCTGACAGCTACAGGCAAGGGAAGATGGGCCCATGCTGGCTGCTTTGGTTGCAATATGATCAGGTGCCGAGCAAAAGAAAATGAGTTTGTGTGAAAACACACCACTCACATGGGCCTCAGGACAAGAACTTTAGAACTCAAGGGCATAAAATGCATCAATGAGAAAGTAATAAACCAACAAACTAATACTACCAGGGCATAAATTATACATACTATGTAATTTGCTACAATATAAAGATACATCCCTAAAAATATTTGAGTTTCTTCAATTTTTGAAGGCTTGCATACGGAAACAGTCAGCGTACACAGCTGAGAGATGTTTGTTTCAAAACTCATTTGCAGTGTTCAAAATGTAAGGATCCAGCAGTGACACTGATTTCAGACAGCTGTTGGCAAGCTGGCTGCAACCTTTTGCAAACTTCATTATTGCTGTATCGTGGCCAGTTTTAAGAGAATAGGTACGGTTATCAAAAGGCAAATGGAATATTCATGCGGCTAAAAGCAAGCATCTGAAAATGACAATCATAAAACAATGTTTTGGGCATCCCATCCATATTCCTACTGGAATTTAAGACTGCCACACTGGACAGCAATATCTGAAATGGAGGTGAGCAAAGGCTCATCTACAAAACTAGAGTACTATAAAAATCACTGGACGCATTTTACATGAAAAGCCAATGCAGGTTCTGGAATAAAACCTCCTTTTAAATTCCAATACACCTTTTAGAAGGTAAAGAACGACACCTAGCTGATAACTTACTCTCTCTGATCTCTGAAAAAAGCAAGCATTTACTGGTTATAACACTTACAGAAAATTGCAGATTTTTTTCAAATCTTCATTACAGTATTTGATAACCTTAATGGATAATCAACAGTCCTATGTTCTGCCAAACTGAAATCATATGTAAAGCTGTAGGGAATTTGATAGGAGATTGCCAAGTGTTGTGTCCACGGGCAACTTCAAGGTTTTCTTTTCTCCAGACTACTTTTAAGCGCACCTTGACGTGACACTGACTACGGTCCAACAAGGACACAATATCTTTAATATACCATACACAAAAAAAATTAAGCATTTTATACCTGCGAACTGACTCATTTCATTTTCTAAGTGGAGGATTTGGTGATTCATCCATCTTGTAACAAACTTGAAATGACTTGATCCGTCAAACTGTCCGATTGTTAAAAAAATTGAAAATCAATGCACCCCTCTTTCCATGTTGTGTTTCAATCCTTTTCACCATCTTCACTGCTTCCTACAAACAGAAAAAAGGGGGAAAAAAACGATCATTACAGATTGAAGCAGCATTAAGTTTCACCAACGGACGGTCAAGTGTTACTTATCCCAGGGTTGGAGGGGTGTGGGGGCAGGAGGGTGGAAGTAAATTCATTATTTGCCTTTTGGAAAAAGTTGCTCATTTTCATTAAGTTTCAGCCCAGGGAAGTACACTGCCATACAATTAATTAAATCATTGCTTAGATGCACAAAACCACTGCTTCATATTATCTTGTCTTGTTAGGCCCTTCACCAAGGCTCCTCAATGAAAAATGCCTAATGGCAAGTATTCATCAGTCATAAGTGCTATCCACATGCATCTGTGAAAATCTGCACAGGTTACTATTGGGGGAGGGAGGAGGAGAGAGAGAGACACAGATAGAGAGCAAGCGAGCACGAGAGCGAATGAGCAAGAGCTTATATAGAACTTTAATGGAACTTAAATGTATTTTGGGTGCAAGTAGGTGTGAGTGGGGACTTGGTGACAGACTGAACGTGGGCAAGGGGACCAAGTGCCAGATGATGAAATCCTCAGTTCAGAGTCAAATTGAACTCGAGAGTTTGTACATCGCACCTTTCAGCCTAAGCAGCAGCTGGGAAGATTGGCAAAAATTAGATTCAGTCAAGTAACTGGCTGCCAGAGACAAAATAAAATATGGTTTTGACCTTGCTGACATCTGGCTGAAGAAATTTTAACGTTCAGAATCTGGTGTCAGTTGAACTTGATATACCTGGTAGCAATACAAGTGAGATGGTCCGCTATGCTTTTTTGAAAACATGAGTAGATAACTCTGGCTCATTTTTAATTTTAAAAACTCAGTAAGGAGACAGAGAGGCAATGCAGAGGTCCTAGATCATTTATTTTTGCTGGCTATTTTCCTACTGCAGAGACTACACAGCTGGTGCACTCACATTCATGCAAGTGTTCTATTCACACTGTTGTGCCAACGTCACATAACCTTGTTATGCAAAAGGATTTGGTACAAGCTGTACAGCTAAAAAAATTGGCCAACTGTCCACTGTACAGACTCTCGTGTACAGCTCAATAAATGCGTGCCTGCTCTGAAAGGTACTGCTGTGGTGAAAAGCAGAGGATTGAAGGAGGCTATTCACCCCACAATGCCTGTGCTGACGCCACATGGACAGTCACCTAAGAAATCATAGAAACCCTACAGTACAGAAAGAGGCCATTCGGCCCATCGAGTCTGCACCGACCACAATTCCACCCAGGCCCTACCCCCATATCCCTACATATTTTACCCACTAATCCCTCTAACCTATGCATCTCAGGACACTAAGGGCAATTTTTAGCATGGCCAATCAACCTAACCCGCACATCTTTGGACTGTGGGAGGAAACCGGAGCACCCGGAGGAAACCCACGCAGACACGAGGAGAACGTGCAAACTCCACACAGACAGTGACCCAAGCCGGGAATCGAACCCAAGTCCCTGGAGCTGTGAAGCAACAGTGCTAACCACTGTGCTACCGTGCCATCCCTAAGGTTGGAATTTGGCACTGAGGGACCAACGTGCCTCCTGAAAACAGCCGGTGTACTTCGTTACAGCAAGGGGGAGGGGGAGGAGAACATTAGAAAAAGCTCGAGTCTCAATAGAGGCAACAGCTTCGGAATAAATGTAACAACTCTCAGTAAGTGGCTCACTGGCTGCAACCAGAACACTTAACCTGTTTATATAGGCACATCTGCCAGTTAAAACAGCATAACTGACTAGAAATCAAGACCAGGATAATACATTTATCTTGGTTTCTGCACCTGCTTCACTTCCTACAGGTGACTCTTTAACTGTCCATAATCCTCCGGCATTAAGGCCTCAGACTTCAGAATGATGGATGTAGGATTTACTTTGTAAATTAACAGAAGACAAAACTCCCCAAAGTCAATCCCTTGTTGGCAGAAAGAAAGCATCAGCTGTAACAGCTTCCACTAACCTGCCCTTGGTGTCTTCAGAGCTGCAAACCAAGCAGCAATTTTAATTCACATCAGTCAAGGGTAACTTCTGAATTATGAAACTTATAAAGCACCAGCGGAGCTCCTGTAGCATTTCTCATAGATAGCCTGGGGTCTGGCGCACATGTGTGTTGTTTCACCGTCAAACTGGAGCAATTTTTAACCTTGCTTATCTCTTTAAAACCACCATTTATATGGTCCCTTTGGGGAAGGTGGCTAAATAGCACACTCGGTGAACTGTTGAGAAAGGTTTCTGTTGATTGTATTGTAAATCCCTAAAAAATTCTGCATTGCAAGTGACACCTAGTTACCCAAGAAAAACATCAGCTTCCCTACTCCCTTTTTAAAAATATTTTTCATACTTTGAATTGGGATCAATAGTTAAGACGTTAAATCTAAAAGTTACAATTCTCTCTTTGTCTCTTCAGTTTTCATGTCCCAGGAGCGCCTTGGTGACCACGGCCTTCTACGCGGAGGTAGGTCCATGATTGGCAAGGTACTGCAGTGGTTTGCCTTTGCCTTCTGGGGGTCCAAGCTCACCAAGAGACTCTTGCCCTCTGACCCCCCTACACAGTTGTATTGGAAGGGTTTCCAGGTTAATAATCAATCTGTTTGTCAATGTTGCAAATACACCTTCTGTGGCCATCACATCCTAGGGAGTGAGACTCGAACCCGGAGCTTCTGGTTCGGGTTAGGGCGTTTAGTTAGAATTTAGCAGATATAATAGAAGCATTTAAAAAGAGAGGCAATTATAATGCATGCAAAATATTATCTAAAACCTTCACATTGTAAAAATGTTTCGAGTACAGATAACATAAATCAGAGCTTGGTGTACCCTGGAATACAGTTTGGATGATGTGCTCCCAATCCCAACGTTTCCCTCGGGAAATGCAGCATCCCTTGTATTTTTATATTCCCAATTTTCACAACTAAATGCTTTGTCGTAAAATATTACCTTCTGGATTTTTTCTTTTGCTTTCATAATGCATTTCTGAAAACGATAAACAAATGGGGCTGAATTTTGCCCCCCCACCCCGGTAAAATTCTCTGGGTAGCCTTCCCGCCACCTACCCACCCGCCTTTCTATCCACAATTTTACAGGGATCGGGCGAGACATAGGACAGCCTGTATGAACTCACCAAAATTGAAACCCTTAAGCTGACAATTAATGGCCACACAAAGGCTGCTTCCTGCCTGACCTAAAGTTTGGTGGGAGTTCAGGGGCAGGAAGGATGACTCGCAAGTCCCCTTCCTCAGAACTCGGACAGGAATGGAGGGGGTACCTCCCTCAAGGGCCTGCTTTCCACATTGGATGCACCCCACCTGGACTTAGAATCTGGGGACTGCTTGTACGTCCCGGACTTGGTTACCAGCAAATCAAACTGGTTGGCAGCTGAGGTGGGACTTCTGCCCCGAATCAGGAGTGTCCCATCTCCAGTCATTAACTCTCCAAAAGGCGTTAAATGACTGCCATGATTGGTGGGGATGGATTCCCCGCCAACTTTTCAGGTGGCCGGGCAGGAAATTCTGCCACCCGAAAGAAAATCTGGTCATTGAAGGCGAATTATAATCACTATCACCTCAAGCAATATGTTATATACAACTCAGTGCAATTCATATGGAATCATTACCTATCCCTGAGTGGACCAAAGATTAAGATGGTAATAAAGGGGGAAGGTGACTGCCACTTTCTTCTATGTTACTGAAAGCAAATACAGGTGCTGTTCATGGACTGTACTATGAGACACCTGCTGTTTTAAGTGTCAATTCAACATCTTTTAACAAAGTTCACAATGATGCATTAACCTGAAGAGCTGAAACCTACTGTTATGCTCAGTCTAACAACAGATGTGCTTCCTGCGTGCCCCCTGATCCATAATAACTGTTTGCTAATGCCATTTAAAACTGACTCATATAGTATTTCTGCAAGTGAAACAGATCAGAAGCTTTAATGCATTAGCTGTAGTGATTTTACACTCGACAAAACATAAAGTCACGCATATACAAAAGAGTCGAGAGAAAAAAATTAAACTGACAGATCATTTTTGATGTGCCGACATTAGTGTGAATGCTTGATCACAGTGAAAAGTGAACAAAGACATTCGTAGAAAAAGCAGAGAAAAGATAATTGGAGGTAAATGGGACTAATTTAACAGACCTGTCTATTCTCAAATACATACAGTGTGCAAACCAGCTCAGGGTTGCATCATCTCTGACAGAACTGCAGCAGAGTTCACTTAGCACCGGATTGTTGGGATGCAGATTGTTGTGATTAAATCAGATTTCTTTCCTTCATTCCACCCCATCTCCCGACATCCAGGTTAGTCTCCTTGGTCAGCACGGTGAGCACAGACTAAGGAGGGAATCAGTGGCGTAGTGAAATGTAACTGGACTAGTAATCTGGTGATCCAGGATAAAGTCCTGGGGACACAGATTCGAATCCCACAACAGTCAATGGTGAAATTTGAATTAACTCTCGTTTTAAAACCCATCTGGTTCACTAACGTCCTCTAGGGAAGGAAATCTGCTGTTCCTACCTGGTCTGGCCTACATGCGACTCTGGACCCATAGCAATGTGATTGACCTGGGGGGAGGAGGTCCACTCAGATCCTTTCCAATTATATCTACCTACGTGATCTCAAAAAACCTACACTTTTATTTGTTCAGTTCTTTTCTGAAGGGATGGATTCCACAATAGGACACATCATACACAAGGTGGAAAGACCAGACTTAAGGACTTATCCATGGTTCATGTCCCTATGATGCTAATTAAAATAGAAATCTGGGTCCACTTGATCTCTGATTTCCAAAATAAAGTAGGGATAACCAATACCATAATAGTTGAAAATAAGGCTTACCTCCTTGTTCAATATCTGAATCGGTCAGGTGAGTGAGAGAGAAGCTGGCAATGTTGGACGGAGAGATAGAAAAACGAGAATATGATGATGATGTATCTGTCCACTTTTGCTCCAAGGCCCGGGAGGATGGTGGAGGGGAAAAGTATCTCAAGGCAGGAGAAGGGGACTGTTTTAAGGAACCAATGCGATTTGAAGTTTGACTGATAAATGATGAATCGGAAGAGGTCATGGAGAAATCATCTTCCCATTCAAAACCACCGCCTGAAAGAGGAAAGCAGTGTTCTACATTCATATTACATCAAGTATATTTTCAATATCAAACCATGACTAAGATTGGGTCAATATTTTCTTCTGTAGATTTTTTTTTAAATGCAGGGAAAATTAATTTGTGCATTCTTCTTTAAATGAAAGCCTGTAGGAGTTGCTCCATCCAAGTAAGTTAGTTGGTAAGGAATAGAACTGAAGCCAATCTTTACATGCATATATATTTACTTACAAAGCTATGCAATACAAGTTTACACCACCTAATCCCAACAGCTGATTTTCAACTGTGTCTATTTGTAGGGGGCGAATGCCCACCTGCATACAATTAAACACAACTTTAAAAAGTCGTTACCCATCTTTTGAACAAGGTTCTAAACCAAGGCACTGGCAGCCTTGACTACACTTGTCCAGTGAACACTTGACACTTTTACAAAAGGAGCAGCGAGTTCCCTCAGTGTCCTAGGCACATTTCTCTCTCAACCAACATCACCTAATCCAGAATAACTGGTTAGGCATTGCATTTGCATTTCTGGCAGCTTGTTGTGTGTAAATTGGCAGCCATTTTTGCCTACACAACAGCCCAGTCATTAAAAACACTGGATGTGAAGCACTTTAGCATATCTCCAGGACATGCTAAGGTGTTGTATAAATTCAAACCTTTTCTATTATTATAAAGAGGTATAAATGGTTCAGATGGCTGATTTGAACAATCCAAAGTTTAGTTTTCTGCATGAAATGAGCAGATACATAGTTGACTGCTGATGAGTTAAATACAAATAAAATAAGACAGGCTTGGAAAGGTGTGCGCTGGCAGCACTGGTAAATTTATCAGAGAGCGAATGCTAAGCTGTGCAAATCTGCCTAAAAGCAAGACAGATGATTGGAAAAACAATAAGTATATTTAAAACTTTGCATCAATATTTATATCTGAAGGCTAATATAGGCCACCTATAATTTGGATGATATTGTTTGGAAAATGTAATGCGCACAGTTAAATCATTTTGGAATGCCAACCTGTACGATCTGTGAAACAACATTGTAGTACAGTTGCATCTCGTCACTACATTGTAAACATTTAACTTCACCTAGCCACACCAAAATCAAAGTATTCATACCTTCTTCGTCAGTGGAGCTCTCAGAGTTTGAGAACCTGTTTGAGAAATGGGAGCCAGTTGATACAATGGGGCTGCCACCGTCAGAAACCTGACTGTTTTCCGCTGCTGAATGCTCTCCCAGTTCTTTGGTAGGGGTCTCCTAAAAAATCAACAGATAATCCATTAATGCAATTGTAGTAAACCGATAGCTCCATAAAGCTTTCTTGACAATATCCAGAAACATCAGTCTGCCCTATTATAATGACAAATTCAGTAGTATTATAATGACAACTTCAGTAGCCCCTGATAAAATATTGTTTCCACAACAGTTGCAATTCATTACCAAAACTGTTCAATCTTTCTTCTGCTAATTGTCCAGGATCTTCCATATTAAGATCTTCATTACTTTAATCTGTCAATTATCTAAATTGTGGTACGTCACATACAGAACACAGTCATAGTCATCCCAATGTAACAAACAAAGTTACTTTTTGCATGAGATTATTTTGTCAATACTGTAGAAATCCTATATGCAGATTCTTAAATAAATTAATGTTTGTTCCATTATACAAGTCTGACCCATTAGCCTTTCAGCAGGCAGCACTTGGAAGCACGAAGCTATTCTTTACATCCTTACTATCAATATTGGATGGCACACAACTAAATTGTTCACAAACTAATTCTGCTGTTTTGTCCTGGACAGAATGTGTTTTATTGCTGTCCATAACCTAAGTGTTTTTCTGTGTTAGATTAATGTGTGTTCTTACCCGGAGATTGATTTGTGCAGATTTAAGTCATTTCCAGCAGCAAGCTTTTTGTGAATTTAAAAGTAAAGATCATCACACTCTTGCTGACGAATCTCATTTCGTATTTATCTAATACCTGTTGAGCTTCAAAGTCTCTATTATC
Source organism: Mustelus asterias (assembly GCF_964213995.1). Taxonomy (NCBI): domain Eukaryota; kingdom Metazoa; phylum Chordata; class Chondrichthyes; order Carcharhiniformes; family Triakidae; genus Mustelus; species Mustelus asterias. The sequence continues at coordinate 51,029,102 of NC_135823.1, read as the reverse complement.
CATGGTGAGGCAGGGAGACCAAGTCAGCTAGTATTATAGTTCTGGTCATTTTCAATTCACCCTTAACACAAGGACTTCCAAGTTTCACAAGTGAATGCTCATATTTTAATGAGGTATTTGCTTATATGCAGCTGATATTGCTGAAATTGTATGATGCATTGTCAGCTCTCTAGAAAACCATTGTATTCATTTTTTAAAATACAGTTTTAAAAACTGTAATATATTCATGCCCGCACTGGGCTTGAGAGTTTCCACAGTAGGGTTCTGAGACACAGTGCCTTATACAGAACAGAATGTGGGCATTAAACTGAGAAGAATTATTAGTCACCTTTGCAAATAGCATTTATACAGCAACTTTAATGCAGTAAAATGTTCAAAAGGCGTTAGCAAACAAAATAAGTTTAGGGAGGGAATTAGAGGTTAGGAGTTATATACTCCCTGATGAGTTATATAATTGCAGGCACAGCCACCAATGGTGAAGTGATCATAATCGAGGATGCACACTTTACCAGAACTGGAAGGCTGCAGAGCTATCTTAAATTTAATTTATTGTCACTAGTAGGCTTACATTCACACTGCAATGAAGTTACTGTGAAAATTCCCTAGTCGTCACACTCCGGCGCCTGCTCAGGTACACTGAGGGAGAATTTGGCATGGCCAATGCACCTAACCTGCGCATCTTTGGACTATGAGAGGAAACGCCACACAAACACAGGGAGAATGTGTAAACTCCACACAGACAGTGGCCCAAGTCGGGAATCGAACCCGGGTCCCTGGCGCTGAGAGGCAGCAGTGCTAACCATTGTGCCACCATGCCGCACCGTATCAGAGAGTTGTCAAACTGATATTACAAGGATAGAGGTTGTGCTGCGTTATTAAAAATAATTCTCATTTGTTGGTTCTCTGAAGGACAGGAGAGAGAGAGTTGGAATACATGTTCCTAAATAACAAATACTTTTTAGAAATGCGCTCATGGGATGTGGGCATTGCTGGCTGGGCCTGCCTTTATTGCCCATTCCTGAGGCTATTTAAGATTCAACCACATTGCTGTGGATCTGGAGTTGCATATAATTTTACAGCATAGAAAAAGGTTCTTCAGCCCATCATGTCTGTGCTGGCCATCAACTAGCTATTCTACTCCCATTTTCCAGCACTTCATCCATAGCCTTCAATGCTATGGCATTCTAAGAGCTCATTTAAAAGCTGCCTCTACCACCCTTTCAGACAGTGAGTTCCAGATTTCCACCCCCCTCTGGGTGAAAATGCTTTTCCTCACACCCTCTCTGCTCATTACCTGGATACTGATCCACAGGCTGGTGAATCTCCTCTGCACCCTTTCTAATGCAATCACATCCTTCCTATATTGTGGCAACCAGAACGGCACACGGGTACTCTAGCTGTAGCCTAACCAGCGTTTTTGTACAACTATGACATCCTCCAAGGATACTAAAAAAAGGTTTTCCCCCCATACAAGGCAGAGTAACTAAGCTTCAATTATCGATACACATGTAAATTCCACAGCTTCAATCACATAGCATATGAACATATGAATTATGAGGAGTAGGCCTTTTAGCCTGCTTTGCCATTCAACAAGATCATGGCTGTTCTGATTGTGGCCTTAACTCCATTTTCCTTCCTACTCTCATGCCCTTAGATTCTTGATTGTTAAATGAGTCAATCTGACTCAGCCTTAAAAATATTCAATGACCCTGCCTCCACTGGTCTCTGGGGAAGAGCTCAACAAACCTCAGAAAAAAATTCTCCTGATCTCCGCCTCAAATGGGAGCCCCTTGCTTGCAAACAGCGTCCACTAATTCTAGTCTCTCTCACAAGGATATATTTCATTTATGCTTAGAACCCAAGGGAATAGGGGAGATCCTAAATGAATACTTTGCATCGGTATCACAAAGGAGAGGGACTTGTTGACTGGGAGTGTCTCAGAGGGAGGTGTTGACCCGTTAGAGAGAATCTCCATTACAAGGGAGGAAGTATTTGGTTTTTTAGGTAACATTAAAACTGACAAATCCCCAGGGCCTGATGGCATCTATCCTAGACTGCTCAGGGAGACAAGAGATGTAATTGCTGGGCCTCTGACGGAAATCTTTGTCTCTTCATTGGACACAGGTGAGGTCCCTAAAGAATGGAGGATGGCGAATGTGGTACCGTTATTTAAGAAGGGTAGCAGGGATAACCCGGGTAATTATAGGCCAGTGAGCTTGACGTCCGCGGTAGGGAAGTTGTTGGAGAGGATTATTAGAGACAGGATGTATGCACATTCAGAATGGAACAATCTCATTAGTGACAGACAGCATGGTTTTGTAAGAGGGAGGTCGTGCCTTACAAATTTGGTGGAGTTTTTTGAGGAAGTAACAAAAACGGTTGATGAAGGAAGGGCCGTGGATGTCGTCTATATGGATTTCAGTAAGGCATTTGACAAAGTCCCTCATGGCAGGTTGGTTAAGAAGGTTAAGGCTCATGCGATACAAGGAGAGGTGGCTAGATGGGTATAAAACTGGCTTGGCCACAGGAGACAGAGGGTAGCAGTCGAAGGGTCTTTTTCCGGCTGGAGGTCTGTGACCAGTGGTGTTCCGCAGGGCTCTGTACTGGGACCTCTGCTATTTGTGATATATATATATATATATATATATATATATATATATATATAAAAAATGATTTGGAAGAAGGTGTAACTGGTGTTATCAGCAAGTTTGCGGATGACACGAAGCTAGCTGGACTTACGGATAGCGATGAACATTGTCGGACAATACAGCAGGATATAGATAGGCTGGAAAATTGGGCGGAGAAATGGCAGATGGAATTTAATCCAGATAAATGCGAAGTAATGCATTTTGGAAGAATTAATGTAGGGGGGAGTTATACAATAAATGGCAGAGCCATCAAGAGTATAGAAACACAGAGGGACCTAGGTGTGCAAGTCCACAAATCCTTGAAGGTGGCAGCACAGGTGGAGAAGGTGGTGAAGAAGGCATATGGTATGCTTGCCTTTATAGGACGGGGTATAGAGTATAAAAGCTGGAGTCTGATGTTGCAGCTGTATAGAACGCTGGTTAGGCCACATTTGGAGTACTGCGTCCAGTTCTGGTCACCGCACTACCAGAAGGACGTGGAGGCTTTAGAGAGAGTGCAGAGAAGGTTTACCAGGATGTTGCCTGGTATGGAGGGTCTTGGCTATGAGGAGAGATTGGGTAAACTGGGCTTGTTCTCCCTGGAAAGACAGAGAATGAGGGGAGACCTAATAAAGGTGTACAAAATTATGAAGGGTATAGATAGGGTGAACAGTGGGAAGCTTTTTCCCAGGTCGGAGGTGACGATCACGAGGGGTCACGGGCTCAAGGTGAGAGGGGCGAGGTATAACTCAGATATCAGAGGGACGTTTTTTTACACAGAGTGGTGGGGGCCTGGAATGCACTGCCAAGTAGGGTGGTAGAGGCAGACACGCTGGCATCGTTTAAGACTTACCTGGATAGTCACATGAGGAGTCTGGGAATGGAGGGATACAAACGAATGGTCTAGTTGGACCAATGAGCGGCACAGGCTTGGAGGGCTGAAGGGCCTATTTCCTGTGCTGTACTGTTCTTTGTTCATTTCACACTCCATCAAGTCCCCTCAGGATCTTGTATGTTTCAATAAGATTGCCCCTCGTTCTTCTAAACTCCAATAGATACAGACCCACCTGTCCAACCTTTCTTCATCAGATAACCATCTTATCTCAGAAAATTAGTCGAGTGAAACTTTTCTGAACTGCTTTTAGTACAATGATGCCCTTCTTAAATAAAGAAAAAACTGCACACAGTACTCTGGATGTGGTCTCATCAATACCCTATACAATTATGCAGAAATCTCCTATGACCATTCCCCTGCAAAACAGATGTATCGCTTTGGATACTGTTGAGGGGAATGACCTCTAGGGAAAGCAGCAGCAGCCAAACTCGTTGCACCATGGTTGGTTCTGCTGCAGAGGGGAGGGGTAAAAAGTGTGCCAGTGCAATAGTTATAGGGGATTCAATTGTAAGGGGAATGGACAGGCATTTCTGTGGCCGCAAACGAGACTCCAGGATGGTATGTTGCCTCCCTGGTGCTAGGGTCAAGGATGTCTCGGAGCGGCTGCAGGACATTCTGAAGGGGGAGGGCAAGCAGCCAATGGACGTAGTACACATTAGTACAAATGACATAGGTAAAAAAAGGGATGAGGTCCTAAAAGCAGAATACAGGGAGCTAGGAAGAAAGTTAAGAAATCGGACCTCAAAGATAGTGATCTCAGGATTACTACTGGTGCCACGTGCTAGTCAGAGTAGAAATGAGAGGATATATCGGATAAATACGTGGCTGAAGAGATGGTGTCAGGGGGAGGGTTTCTGATTCCTGGGGCATTGGGACCGATTCTGGTGGAGGTGGGACCTGTACAAATTGGACGGGTTACACCTGGGCAGGACTGGGACTGATGTCCTAGGGGGACTGTTTGCTAGAGCGGTTGGGGAAGGTTTAAACTAATATGCCGGGGGATGGGAACCTATGTAAGGAGTCCGAGAAAGAGGGAGCAAGGACAAAATGTGGGAGAAGGTTCCAACTACATCAAAAATCAGGAAAAAAGTTAAAAGGAAGGAGAACTCAGGAGATGTTATTAATGGAAGTGTTAGAATTCAAAAAGAAGGTACAAAAACTAGCATACGGGCACTTTATCTGAATGCTCATAGCATTCGAAACAAGGTAAATGAGTTGACAGCACAAATCATTGTGAACAAGTATGATTTGGTGGCCATTACAGAGACAGGTTGCAGGATAGTCACGACTGGGAGTTGAATATCCAGGGGTATCAAACTGTTCTGGTCATTTTCAGTTCATCCTTAAGACTGCTGCATAAGATAAAGATGCACGGTGTTACAGGTAATGTACTAGCATGGATAGAGGATTGGTTAACTAACAGAAAGCAAAGAGTAGGGGTAAATGGGTGTTTTTCTGGTTGGCAATCAGTGACTAGTGGTGTGCCTCAGGGATCAGTGTTGGGACCGCAATTGTTTACGATTTACATAGATGATTTGGAGTTGGGGACCAAGTGTAGTGTATCAAAATTCACAGATGACACTAAGATGAGTGGAAGAGCAAAGTGTGCAGAGGACACTGGAAGTCTGCAAAGGGATGTAGATAATCTAAGTGAGTGGGCGAGGGTCTGGCAGATGGAGTACAATGTTGGTAAATGTGAGGTCATCCATTTTGGCAGGAAAAACAGCAAAATGGACTATTATTTAAATGGTAAAAAATTGCAGCATGCTGCTGTGCAGAGGGACCTGGATGTCCTTGTGCAGGAATCTCAAGGAGTTGGTTTGCAGGTAATTAAGAAGGCAAATGGAATTTTGTCCTTCATTGCTACAGGGATGGAGTTTAAAAACAGCGAGGTTATGTTGCAGCTATATAAGGTGCTGGTGAGGCCACACCTGGAGTACTGTGTACAGTTTTGGTCTCCTTACTTGAGAAAGGATATACTGGCACTGGAGGGGGTGCACAGGAGATTCACGAGGTTGATTCCAGAGTTGAAAGGGTTAGCTAATAAGGAGAGACTGAGTAGACTGGGGCTATACTCATTGGAATTCAGAAGAATGAGGGGAGATCTTATTGAAACATATAAGATTATGAAGGGAATAGACAAGATAGAAGCAGGAAAGTTGTTTCCACTGGTGGGTGAAACTAGAACTAGGGGCATAGCCTCAAAATAAGGGGAAGCAGATTTAGGACTGAGTTGAGGAGGAACTTCTTCACACAAAGGGTTGTGAATCTGTGGAATTCCCTGCCCAGTGAAGCAGTTGAGGCTACCTCATTGAATGTTTTTAAGGCAAGGATAGATAAATTTTTGAACAGTAAAGAAATTAAGGGTTATGGTGAGCGGGTGGGTAAGTGTCCACAAAAAGATCAGCCATGATCTTATTGAATGGCGGAGCAGGCTCGAGGGGCCAAGTGGTCTACTCCTGCTCCTAGTTCTTATAGCAATACATCCCTACTTTTATATTCCATCCCCCTTGCAATAAATGACAACATGCCATGTGCCTTCCTAATCAATTGCTGTGGCTGCATACTAAACTTTGTTATTCTGGTACATGAATCAGGAAAGATCCTCTGTACCACAGAGTTCTGCAATCCCTCTCAATTTAAATAATTTGTTGCTTTTCTATTTTTCCTGCCAAAGTGGACAAGTTCACATTTTTCCACATTACACTCTGTAATACATTATACCTGTAAAATCTTTGCCCACTCATCTAACCTATATATTTATACCCTTTTTCAGGCTCCATATGCTCTCTTCACAATTTACTTTCCTACTTATCTTTATGTCATTAGCAAATGTAACAACTATACATTCAGACCAAGTCATTAGATTGGAAATTGTTGAGGCCTCAGTAAAATCCCTATGGCACTCCACTTGTTAAAAAATCCTGCCAACCCAAAAATGACCCCTTTATGCCTACTCCCTGTTAGGTAACCAAACATCTATCCATGCTAATATGTCACCCTCCATACCACATGTTCTTATTTTGTGTAGTCACCTTTGATGTGACACCTTATCAAATGTTTTCTGGAAAGCAAAGTACACCACATCCACAGGTTCCTGTTCATTCACATTGCTTCCTCAAAGAACTCCATAAAATTAATCAAATGTGATTCCCCTTTCACCAAACCATGCTGACTCTGCCTGATTTCGTTGAGATTTTTCCAAGTTCTCCATTATAGCCTCCTTATTAATAGATTCCAACATTTTCCCTATGACAGATGTTAAGAGAACTGGCCTGTAGTTTCCTGCTTTTTCTTTCTCTCCTGGTTTGAATAGAGTTACATTTGCTATTTTCCAAGCTGATGGAGCCTTTCCAGGTCAGAATTAGGTCATAAATTTCTTCCCAAGAAATCATTCAATACTTGTTTTTCAAAAATAGTCTCAGGTGCAACTGTGTTTTTTTTTAAATTAAAAAGGGCAACACTTGCGACCATTAATAGGAATTATAATTAACAAGTAAATTCAAGAATGTTCATACATTATTGGTCACAGAACCATTAGGGAAAAATAAATGTAATAATTTTACCTGGTCAAACAGAAAGACTGTGACATCATCAAAAAACGACACCACCTTCTTCACTCGTCTCTTTATTGGGTCCGCTTCTAGATCAGTGGGTCCAGAGTCTTTCAACAAACTCCTGAGAGCTTTTCCATCATCATTCTCGGTCACAACTATTGGCACTGGATGTGCTGCATCATCTTCACTGTCTGAACTGGGACTATTAATGGAATAGCCTCTGTAGTCATCCTCCGAGTCATCACTGTTTTCATCTTCTTCATCAGCTTCCATGCCATCTTGTTCCTCAGATGGGTCAAAAAATTCAGATGTATCTAGCCTGCCAAGGTAGCGTCCTTCAACATCGGGTTCCTTCAGCCTAGTTCCTTCATTACCCTTCGATAACGGTTTCTTAATATCCTTCTCAACAACTATTCCAAAGTCCTCCTTCATATTTTCAGAAAACTGAGTGCTGAAATCTGGGGGGTTAAACAAAACCTCTGGCATGGATACTGGCCCATCAGTTGCAATTGCACGCATGTCATCCAAACACTCGTCAGAATTTTCATCATTGGACACTCTATTAATTCTGGTTTTAAAGTTATTTGGAAATTCTCCTTCATGATCTGAGCCAAAATGCGGCGATTCCTTATTCTTAAAATTCAAGCTTTTAGCTGATGCAGTACTTGACAGTGCATCACAGAAATCAAACGGTGTTGCAAGTTTGTCACTATGGTCAGCAACAACCTGATTAATTTCACAACCAGTAGCATTTTTAAGATCACTTTCCTCAGTACTTCTCTCAACATTCTCACAGTCGGTTCTTTTATCTGGTTCAGAATCATTATCTGAGAAATAAGCAGAGTCTCTATGGGAATTCTGGTGACTATTATTAGTTAACATGTTTGAGGCCTCTTTGGGAGCGTCCCCATCAATGATAGCTACTGCTGGGAGAGCATCCTCCTTGGATACAACAATGAGTGGATTGGAGGGGAAAGTGTTAGGAAACTCCGCGCTGGGAGCATCCGGGGCAGTCGAGGTGGGAGACGTGTTTGCATTGTAGCACTGCGATGTCCATTCTGGTGATTCCAGATTTTCAGTTTCATAGCCACTGTCAGGTTGCTTCTGAGGTGGCTTTAATTTCTGAGGAACTGTATTTTGTGTTTCTAAAGCTCCCAACACCCCGTGCATCTCTAGGGAGTCCAAAGAACCTGGCGTTTCTGACGATTGTTCTGAATTAAGATGCAAGAAAGATGCACTATCTTCTTCCACAGGGCTAATGTGATTTGATAAATCTGAGGAAGGCACAGAAACCATAGATTCAGTATTTGCAAAACTATTGGATGAGGGTTCAGGTATATCTCTAGTCTCCAGTGTTTTCAAAGCCCCGACTGCAGTGTGTCTTGAAGGAATGGAGATTAACAGTTCAACATTTTTGGATTCACTGGAGGCTTCAGACAGAGGAACAATGTCTAATGTTTTTTGAAACTCTGTTGGAGAACAAACACAATGAACTGAAGCCAGTGATTCTTCGCTTTCAGACAGACTCGGGGCTTCAGCAAGGGGACTATTTTCTAATGTTTTCAACATGGGCTCAGGCATCAAATGTATAGCTGACGTTTTGACGGCATCTTGCACCAGTTGTTTTAAGTTGTCTTCATTCAGAGTGATTGAACACGGACTATGAGTCAGAGCAACATCTGCTACTTCCATGTGCTTTGATGACTCTGGTATGGTGATGCCAGCTGAATTTTCTTCTGCCATTCCAGGGGTTGTGTCTTCTTTAAGGAAATGCTTTTTGGCATTATTGCACATGCTAGCAGCGGCACTTTCACTGCACTGAGCAGTCTCTTGGCAGTGTTCGTGAGGCAAAGTGATATTACATTTGGAGGTGCAGCCATCAGTAGTGTCACATCCTAACCCTGAGCTATCGTATATTATACATCCTTCATCTAACTCCTGGTTAACTTGCTGTTCTTCACAAGTGGTTTTACCCTCATCTAAAAAAACGCAGAGCCCCTGTTTATTTTCTATCAGAGGCTGCAAAGATCCACTCTGTGAACTAACTTCTTTAGTAAGACTGCCCGTAGATCCATGCTGTTGAGAACCGTATAATTGCTTACTTTGAATGGTCAACCCCAGGTCCATTCCACAGTCAGCAGGGACGTGTGATGCGGAGGCTACACCAACGTCCGATAAAGTGGCAAAATTATTCCTAGAGTGTCCAATTTTCATTTCATTGCTGGCATCACCTTTGGGTGAGGAGTCATGTAAAAGTTTATTTTCTTTAAGAAAAAGATAGTTAGAAGACAGTTTCTCAGACTGGAGGAATTCCAAACTGTCATGATTATTGATGCTGTGTGTGTAAAGTGTATCCAATGTATCTTTCAAAAAGGGACTGGAAGTATTTACGTCAAGTGGTGTAGGTTGATGAATTAAGGACTCCATGGGAGTTTCTTTACTTGAAACTAGACCAGATGCACTTTTTCTTTTAGCCTCACTAAGTTCAGGGAGATCAAGCATTATGATTTCATCAGTGTTTAAAAATCCTTTGTTAAAAGGCATTTCGCCTAACCTATGATCATAAAAGATATTGTTGTGGCGAGGGCTTTCAGTATAGCTAGAAGTATAGGAACCAAGCATTGCCTCAGTTACTTCAGACTTTTGACTGTAGCGCGGCAAGAAACCTACAACTGGATTCAACTCATCCCCTGAATCTCTGAGGATAACAAAGGACTCGGGGTCCTTGGCCAGAGGGGCTCCTTTGTTAGGATAATCTGAATTTTCATCAGCGTCCAAGTTAGTTTCACCTTGTTCCTCCAACTGTATATAATATTCACTCCCAACTGACGGATAATGGGCATCGAATACAGGAACAATCCCCGATACAGCAAGTGGACTTCCATCAGCCTCTTTTCTTGTGAATTTATCATCTGAATGAGTGTGAACTATTGAGAAACCGCTTTTCTCAAAAGCACATGTGGGGTAGAAGATGCTCTGGTAGTTTACCTTTGCCCCATCAGTTCCCTGCACATGGTCTTCAAAATGGTCAAGCTTAGCAGTCTCCCATACATACTCAAAATTTAATCCTTTACTTGTTTCAGTAACTGTTAGGATATCATCCATTTCCTGGTTCAGTCGCTCAGCAACAAAATGCTCCAGGATTGGAAAAGATGAATTATTTGCCATAGCTTGCCGATTGGTATTGCTGGACTTCAGTGCATTCCATCTTATTTCAAAGTCATCTTCACATTCCTTTTGACTTTGCATGCGGAGATAAGTTAGCAGCCTGTGGATCTCCTCGGCAGCTGGTCTCTTTTCTGGAGCTAACCAACAGAACTGCAGAACTTCGTACCTGCAAGACAGCTCTTAGTTATTAGAGAAGTGACCATTGCATTATATTCATGCTGCAAGGTATTTTATTAAACTACTGTCTTAACTGAAGCTTATGGTTGAATTATTCTAGCAGGGGTCTGTGGACAGCAATTTTTCTAATCACTCCTTGGGTAGAATTGTGTTTTGTCTGCTGCAGAAATATAAGGGGAATACCTACTGAAATATTCCTGCTAGTATTTCTCCCATTTTGGTTCATCTCTTGCTTCCAAAGATGCCATCAATTTCCCCATGGCTCACCCATACAGTTATATCATTGTTTGTGAATTTAAACAGTGAGGTGTGACAGGAGGGTAAGGGAATGAGGAAAACACAAATCTATTGTAAGCAGACACTCCAGTAGGGATCACTGAAGGATGGCCTTAAGTGGGAAGTCTGGTTAGTTTTCCCGCCTCAATTTCCCCGGACAGTGAAGTTGAATACAGCATCTCTAATACCGCTGAAAGCTGCCTGCACCTCACATGGTGGTGAAATACAGACCCTGGGTAACAACGCAAAATTAGATTCTGTTCATGTGGATAAGTTATTTGATTCAGGCAAACTGGAAGGACTAAGGAACATGAACATAACTTACATGAGCAATAGAACGTAAATAGAAATCAGAAGATATTCCTTGTCCCAGAAAGAACAAGTTGTCAGCTCATACAGTGTGTGCAAACTGGCACCAAACATTCATAAGGGAACTAGATGAGCTCAAGTGAGGTTGACATCCCTAAATACATAGGTAGATGACGACTGCAGGGAATGTGACTTCTTGTCATTGTGGTCTCCTGGATTGTTTGATTGCTTTTGAAAGTCAGAGATAAATGTCCTTTTTTTCCCCACTCTAGGCAGTTTGTCCATGGAGATAGCATGGGTGGGTGGATGGAGATCACAGTGAATCGGATGACAGTATGGCACAGTTTGACCGCAAACTTGATTTCTCAAGTTGGCAACAACTCTCAGTGCACTGACACAATAGATACTAACATGCAAGAATTCCAATGCAAGCCCTTGACTATTTACACTTTTATGAATCAACACTGTTTATGTTATACTGTTACGTCACTCGACAAATGTGCTATATGTGTTCAATTTGAAACAGTTTACAGCGCGTGGACAGTATTACCTCTACAAACGGAAGCAATATTTTGTGTCGATTCATATTGAAACCACATTTTCTTAATTCTTGTAACCCCAGTGTAAAATTTATAAGCATCACATTAGCTACAAACAGGAGATCATCGATGATGCAGAACCACTTTTGTACAACAAGCTTTCAATCTAAACATGCAATTGCCAGAAACCGAGTTCCAAGCACCAACTCGAATAATATATTGCATTTCTCACTGCCTGGTTACATTTTAAACAGAGACTTTTTCCACCAAATACCTTACTGCGGGCACAATGGTGTAATAGCAGTTCCAATCTTATTACATTGACGCAGGTTCACTCTGAAGCATAGATCTGTTTAATATACTTATAAATTTGCAGAGTCAAAAATATGTATGCAGGCATTTTACGTCAAAATAAAGTATCATGCATCTTTGTCTCCTAGCAACAGGGCCTTGTCTACATAAGCCCTATGACTAACACAGGTAAAACAGTGAGAATTACTTTTCAACAAAAACATATAAAGCTATAAAAACTAAGCAATTACCATCTGTCAGAGTGAGTCAACTCCAGCCGTGGCTTGGGGAGTTTAATTTGCTGTTCCTTTATAACGAAGATTAGCACCTCTTTGTCGGAAAGGTGCATGTAAGGCTGGTTGGCACTCTCAAATAACTCCCACAACACAACACCCAATGACCTGCAAAAAGGAAGAGAGGGGTTACTTTATCGTCACTCAAAACAAAGCACAAGCTGCCACATTAGGGCTGCACCACTTGCTTTTTCAAATAAATCAATAATGTTTTGTTCAAAACATTTTATGAGAACACAAATGAAAGGTTCTAACATACAAACTGGTTATGCTGGAAAAACGCAGCAGGTCAGGCACCATCAGTGGAGAGAAACAAAGTTAAAGTTTCAGGTCGACCCAGAATAGAAAGAACAATTCTTTCTGCCTACAAGGATGCTAACTGACCTGCTGAGGGCTTTCAATAATTTTGCTTTATTTTTCAGACTTCTTGCTTCCAGATTGTTTTGTTTTTGTTCAAATGGAATTTTGTACTGCAACCACAAGAATGATTAAACGGCAAAGACCGGCTCAGCCATCTCGTGCCCTTCTATGTGCTGTCAACACAGTGATTTTTCTGCTTGGGTGGCACAAAATAACCTTTGTATGCAGCGGACAAGGAACAATTATAGATCACATCAAAATCAGGAGCAATCAGTGTAGGCTTACCAGATATTGCTGCGTCTCGTCTGTTCTGCTACCACCATGCTCCCATAGACGTCACCCACAAGCTCAGGTGAAATCCATCGCAGAGGAATGTACTGACCATCATTACTTACAATATAATCCTCCTAGTTTTAGATTTAAAAAAAGAAAAAAATAAGTGGAGATTTAAAAGGGTTGCTCAAAATCAGGAAATGTTTTGATAAGAGTAAACATGGAGGAACTGTTTCCAGTGGAAGAGTGATCAGTGACCAGAGGACATAGATTGGAGATTATTGATAAAAGAACCAGAGGCAACATGAGGAAAAAATAATGTAACAAGTCATGATGATCTGGAGTGTTGCCTGAAAAGGTGGCGAATCAGTGGCACAGTGGTTAGCACTGCTGCCTCACAGCGCCAAGGACATGGGTTTGATTCCAGCCTTGGGTGACTGCCTGTGTGGAGTTTGCACGTTCTCCCAGTGTCTGCGTGGGTTTCTTCCAGATGTTCTGGTTTCCTCCCATAGTGCAAAGATGCGCAGGGTGGGATGCTCTTTCGAAGAGTCGGTGCAGACTTGATGGGCCGAATGGCCTCTTTCTGCACTGTGGGGACTCTATGGTATATCCATTAGTAATTTTTCACCGGGGGGGGGGGGGTCGTGATCTTTTTTTCAATCTACTTTTTAAGCTGATAGTCACAAATGACCAGATTTACTCAAATTCAAAGTTAAGATTTGTCACATCAGAGTTGCTTTCCTAGTACCATAATCACAGATCTACATTCTGGTATGGTGGATTTGTTTGTACAATGGTAGAATTTGGAGGTAGGGCTGCAATAGAAATCAGGTATCAAAATGAACCTAAGGTTGCAGGTGGAGGGTGATGGTGGTGGAGGGAATTTCACCATTTGTTTTACAGTGAAATAATTTGCATCACATTTCATATTGTAAGTAATCTTGCCTTAGGTATCTAACAATTGTCAAAAACAAAGAAGTGTTTCACACAGCAAATTTAACCCCACTAGTTCACGTCACAGAAATCATACGTTAACGAAAACCAACTTTCATGAACAAATGCACATTTGTACACTGGAGAATGAGCCAGAAATGCAAGTACACATTATGTTTTCTTTTCATAAAACAGAGAATTTAAAATATATATATATAGTTCAGTCACTATGCATCCTGCTCCACTCAGGAGAATGAGATAGCAGGGACCAGAGAACAAATTTGGTCAGATGTTATTTATATTTTTTGCTCCCCGCAACCTATGAATCATTTTATGCAGATGAGGCTGCTATTATGGACCACACTTAAGATCTAAAGATGTAACTGCACGCTGTAATAACTTTTGAGCTAAAACACTTCACAGATGTAAAGTAGTAAATGCACTTTTTTGTCTCGAGGATTTTTATTAACATTAGGCTAGATGCTAGTTAATATTCCAAAGGCACCACACTCCACAGTAAACAGTTTGCTCATCACACGGGACCTTTTTTGTCACCTGATACATGATTTTTATCTACCCTTGGCTGGAAATTAAAGTCTAGCTCCCTAGAGGAATCTTCAATCACACCATTAATCTAACACCAACAGTACCTCATCAATTATAGCAACAGCATCGAGTCCAGGGGAAGTTCAATACCACTAATAATTTTTGAGAGGCAAACACATGTACTGAGTGGAAAATGGTTATGTTTAAAAATGCCATCCAGGAAAAGGTGCAGCATTCATCACTGCTGTCCGTGAAGTGGAAATTTTCTGTGACGATCTCCAAATGCATATTTACCAAATCATTGCAATATAGTCAAGTGTAACTTAACACCACTTGCTGATACATTTATCCATACTCAATTTGATTCGCTGAATCAGCTATACATAAATAAAAGGAGTGATTGATGCTATAAACAATGCAGAATTTAGACCAAAACCACAGTAAGCCTTGTCGCTATCAAGAGATACACATCCAGAGTGGAACTGAAATAACTAGCAAATAATCTGAAAAATTAACAAACTGCTTACCCTGTAACGGCTGAATCCTATCCCATAATCACCGATTTTTACAGTCAAGTCTGTCGTGAGAAAACAGTTCCGTAGTGCTAGGTCACTGACGAGGAGGAAATGGTATCGATGCAGGAGCAATGCACAAGGGAGGAAAAGGAATGAAGTAGAAGAGAAATAAATGTCAGTAAGAACTGTTGAGCATGTTCAATCGATAGCTTCTCAGTGTAATAATTATCCTCATAATGGAACTGGACACAGTCTGACTCTCAAGAATCCCAATACTAGCTTTGCTGAACACTAACCAAGCTTCATTAGAAGGTACAAAATACAGATATTTAAGATTCCCAAGTGGGTGGTGGTTAATGGGAAACGTTATTGTCGCGCATAGTGCGTAATATAAAATTGCAGCACCCTTTTTCACTCTGGACGGATCATTGGTTCTCGTCCCTTGCTTCACCCCAGATAGATCATACCTCTTAACAAGAATTTGCTAACAGCTTTTCTAAAAATTAAATCACCAATTCCCCAAGGATGCCGACTTCAGCAGACAGGATCCAGAGCATCAACGTAATAATTTGGCTGAGTGGTTTTCAGAGAATTAGTGAACATCTTAAAATAGCTATTATTCAGGACAAATCTATACGTTATTTATTTAGTAATACCCATGCAAAGAACACAAAGTATAAAAATAACCATCTTCGCACTAACACCACCGATTAGGAACAGCGGCAATTTTTTTTTCAGGAAGATCATTTGAAAGATTAGTATCTCTCTAATACTTATGCAGAGAATCAAATTATCACTGCAGTGGAGTGAACTTACTGGAGACTAGCGGTGAAGTAAAAATGCTTTGTTGTAGATCCAGTGAACAACTGCATACTGACAATAATTTTGAATTGCACACGGTTCTTGATGATTAATACTTTCTTCAGACATGGTAAAAGAACGACGTAGATGTGCAGCGCATCACAAAAAACCTTTTCAAGGTTATACATAAAATTACAATGCTGCTCCAATAAATGCTGCTGCCAGAATGACATTATTGCCTCAGAACTGATCAGAAGTTATCTGACTGTTTATTCTGCCATTCCAGTCAAAATAAACTTGTGTTTAGAAACCAAGAAAGAAGGAACTTAAATTTCTGTAGCGTCTTTCATGTCCTCGAAATGTCCCAAAACTTACCCAGTGTAGTCAAAAGGCAGGAGTTTTGACATCTGTCCTAATATCTCTATGTGTGGCTCAGTTTTGTTTGATAACACTCCTTGGGATGTTTTACTACATTAAAGAGGTTATAAAAATGCAAGTTGTTTAATTCAGAGAGCAGCCTGAGCAGATGTGCCTCCTAATTTACCCCTTGCTCTGTGGAGATATGCTCAGCTTCCACTTGTTCCTAGAGAGTTCTCAATCAAGGCTGCCCATGTAAGGGACTAGAACGCACAAGCCTTTGTTAACTTAATGTGAGAAACGAGCAAGAGAGAGCAATAGATTTCTAAGTTTCTGCAATTTTCAAAAAAGAACACCTTTTTAAGAATAAGCTCGTATATTTTCAGTTCTATATTTCAGCCATGATCAGACCTTATTTTTTTTATTTATTAACTCAAGGGTTGTGGGCTTCGTATTAAGATCCCTCTGGTACACAACCTGATCTCTCATCTTACCGTTTGCTCCCAGTCTGCCTTTCCACCAGTGTGGGACTCAGACCCACACCTACCACAAGGGAGAATTTCATTCACACATGGATATATAACTAAGTTGCGCACATACTGCCTGCAACATTCTGGCTCTTGTATCTGGTGTTTTAGAAGGATCATGCACACCCTCCTGGTTCCAGCATCAGTCATCTTCAGTTTTGTATGGAACAGCAGGATCCAGCGTTTTCTTTAGATATTTCATTAATAATAACTGATAAATGTTTGATGTCTACTGAAGTACAGATCGGTTTACATTGCCATCTTGTGGCAGAAGTGAGAGGTGTATAACGAGGGAAGACTCAATTCTCACACTTCAACCGCTAACACACTAATAACAAGAGCTGGTAAAATTGGAAATACTTTGCTTTTCAAAAAAGCTACAATTATGTTGTAAACAAGATACTGATCTACAAGGTCTTTTGTACATCAAGTAGGAAGTTTCCCGACAGTTCAGAAGCTTTTGTGTTAACAACCTAAATAAATTACTGCAATGGAAATGACAAAATTAGCTAGGTTGCAATTCAGTTCCAAGTAACCTTACTGAAGAACAGAACCAGGTGGTCAAACCAAAAACATACATTTCTAATAGTGTCTTGACTGCACTAAATTGTTCCAAGATGCTTCACGAAAGAGAAAACAAAATTGGATACTGAGCCACGGAAGGAGATATTAGATCAGATGACCAAACGTTTAGTCAAAGATGTAGCCTAGAAGGAGCATTTTAAAGATTGTCCTGTCCAAATGGTAATTCTTTATGATCCATCAATATTGTCAAATAAATATTTATTGGTCAGAATTGAACATGGCAGTGTTTACTATAATAGTGTAAAACTGGCAGCTTGAATTCCAGTATTCAGCTGTTTTAATATGTGTCTATTTGAAAGAGAAATCAGTCCTATTCAATGAACCATACAAACATTTGGTCTGTTCTAGAACCCTTACACAAATCCCTTTAGGAGTGTTCTCAATTTGTAGTTCTCCTATGGCAAATTTCAATTAAAATTGCACCATTATAATTCCGATTAAATTCTGAGTTCACTACAATATTGGCGACATTTTTTCACGTTTCAATATGCACTTTTTTAAAAAATTACTGAATTACAACAATCAATTCAATCCAAATCTAGAGGGATTCCAAAGTTTGCATTTCCCAAGGCTATTACTTCTGCCACCAGCTTTGATGCTCAAACTGAAACAGGCAATTGTAATGCTGGTCGTCAGTGTACATCAGTTGGTATATTTTGTGACCAGTGTTCAGCATCCAGCACTTAGGACATGTAAAGAACAGGCCATAGATAGAGGAAAATCCTTTTACTATTTCCCAATATACTTCATACCTCACATCCAGAAGTTCACACACCGGCAGAACTCCTAAATTGTGGGTAGGCTGAAGCATTTCAGTCAGCATCATCTCAACCTTCCATCGCTCGGGGAGAACCAAGAGGTTAGCTAGCAAGTGAGAAGAGGGTAGGGCCAATGATTGGTTTACCAGGAAGCAGTGATTGCCACACTCCCATATGCTTAAAGGGCTTGGACAACCTACAACAGGCACCTCAAAGCACTGCAGGAGTACCACCAGCCAGATCCTCCATATCTGATAGTAAGAAAGGCAGTCCAACAGCAGCGTCCTCTCCCAAGCCACAATGCCAACATTATGGCGCTAATCACACAAAACCAGCTTCACTGGGTGGGATGTCATCCATATGCCTGACAGCAGAGCCCTGAAGCAATTACTCGACTCTGAACTCAGGACTCTAGGACAGTGGAAACACTTTAGCGATGTTCTCAAGGCATCCCTGAAGTGGTCAAATATGCCCACCAACTCATGGGAGACACTGGCTTGTGACCAACCAAAATGGAAAACACATAGAGACATTTTGTCAGGGTTGAGCAGAGGCAAAGTTGAAGCGAGAGAGAGAGCACGCACAAATTTCCCAACAACCCAACTACTCAATCCACCACCTGCTCCTTGTTTGGTAGAGTCAGCAGGGCATGCATTGAACTTATCAGCCATTTCAGAACTCATCAAATCAAGAGTGAAAACAAGCATCCTCGATCCCAAGAGACAGCCGATAAGCAATTGCAATGTTAAGATCTAGCAGCGTGATATGACTTACTTTAATTAAATTTGACCAACAAAGCTTGCGATTGTGCATTACTCTGCTGAAGTATGCTTTTCCATGTCTTCCTATCAGGAAATGACTCCCTGACAGGATTACAGATTCGTTGCAATGGGAAATAGAGCTCAGAGACCAGAATTAAATGCGACTCCAAGTAGGGTCTGGCTGACCACTGCAAATTAAAACTTGAGCATTTTGACAATGTATTGTGTAACACACACTTAGTAAAATCTTTTTCTTCATTCATTTACAGGACGTGAGCGTTGCTGGCTGGGCCAGCATTTATTGCCCGTCCCTAACTGTCATACATTTTCAGGGGGCATTTTAGAGTCAACCACATTGCTATGGGTCTGGAGTCACATGTCAGCCAGACCAGGTAAGGACAGCAGATTTCCTTTTCTAAAGGACACTAGTGAACCAGATGGGTTTTTACGATAATCAGCAAAGATTGCATGGTCATCATTCAATTTTAAATTCCACATATTCATTGAATTCAAATTTCACCTTCTGCCATGGTGGGTTTTGATCCCGGGTCCCCAGATCTTGCCCTGGATCTCTGGACACGCTAGCTATGACTGTAACACTACATTCTGCACTTTCTCGTTTCCTTCTCTATGAACGGTGTGCCCTGTCTGTATAGTGTGCAAGAAACAATACTTTTCACTGTATGCTAATACATGTGACAATAATTAATCAAATCAAATCAAACCACTGCCTTGCAAAATGATTTTCTTCATACCCGCATTGTACATACGAAGTATTCATGGTAGGTTAACTTAACTGACAGCAAAACCACATCATGTGCTAGAACATGACTGGTTCCGAGGCTTACTCCAGGACTCGACTGTATAATCTGGCCTGACACTCCAGTGCTTGATTTTAAAACTATTATCCTTGTTTTCAAATCTCTCTGTAGCTTTATCCCTCCCCATCTCCTCCAAGCTATCGGAATTCCCAATAATTGCTCCCCCAATGGTGGGTGCGCTTTCAGTTTCCAACATTGGAATTCCCTCCTTACGCCTCTCCCACCTTACTTTCCTCCCTTAAGACCCTTCTTAAAACCTGACTCTTTGACCAAGCTTTTTGACCAATCATCCGACCCAATAGTTCACATATACTTTGTTTTAGAATTCTCCTGTGAAGTGCCTTGGGACACATCCTTACATCAAAGGCTCGATAAAAGTTGTTGTTGCACTGCTGGAGGTTTTAAAGTGCACTGGTCAAACCCCATTTGCTAAAAGTGATAGCAGTTTAGGCATTAAACTGCGATACCATCTTATCCCACTGTTCAAATGCACGCTAAAGATCCCATGGCTCTATTCAGAAAGGGAACTGGATATATTCTTGAAAAAGGAGAATGGTGCAAGACTACTGAAAGAGCAAGGGAGTGGGACTCCCCTTGTCGGGTCTGACAGGAGTGCAGGCCACTCTGATTAAGGGACTTCCAGACTCGAAATGTTAGCTCTATTCTCGCTCCACAGGTGCTGTCAGACCTGCTGAGAGCATCCAGCATTTTCTGTTTTATTGTAAGGGAGTGGGACTAATTGATTCGCTCCATGGTGGCATGATGGATTAAATGGCCTTCTACTAGATTCATCTAATGGCCAGTTCAATATTCCTCCTTTAATTGGCACCACCAAAAACAGATTAACCGGTCACTCGTCTCGCATTGTGTGTAAACTGGCTACCATGTTTGCTGACATAACAGTCATTGCAGGTCAAAGTGAATTACCTGATGTACTTTCAGAATTTTGAGAGATGTGATAAAGTGCTTTATAAATGCAGGTTCTTCTTTCTGTCCTTTGATGCAGGATGACTGGTCAAATTTCGAAATCATGAGTAAGTCTAAACAAAGTGCAGAGAGATAAACTGTTCCGATCACAGATTTGAAGTGACTGGCAAAGAACATGAAGGTCACGAGGGAAAAATCTTAAGCAGAGAGTGGTTAGGATTTGGAATATTCTGCCTGCGAGTGTGGTAGAGGCAGATTCAATCACGGCTTTCAAGAAAGGAAATTGGCTAAGCGCCTGAAGGAAAAGAAAACTGCAGGGTGACAAGAGTGGGCCTACCTAACATAGTGTTGCAGAGAACTCAACAGGTTGAATGGCCTCCACCTGTGCTATGGCCATTCTATGATTCAATGCCAACTTGTAACCAACCAAATGAGCCATGTGTGCTAATTCTCATTAAGAGTATGATTCAGATCCATACTTATTTCTTTGTGTTACAGCCAGCAGAGATGGGACTTCATTCCCAGCAGTCTGGGCCAGGTACTCATCCCACAAGTGGAGCAAGAGTGGGTTCTAACATTCACCAGCATCCATCCATCCATCAAACTGCCATTGCTTGCTCGAAAGCTTGACATTTAAATAAAAACACAGCCTTTAAATAAATTATACAAATCTTATAAACAAACCTTGATGCAAACTGGGTGCCTTGTGTATGCAGTTCCACAAATATGCTGAATGAATACTTACATATTACAGAATTCTATGTATTTGTAAATGCAATACTTAGTAATCTACACATTAAGAGGTCTCAAATTACAGTGAAATTACTTAACCATCTGTACTGTGAGGCTAACAAATGGGTGTCATTTTAATCAAGTAGAATAGCCTTTTTCTACATTTCCTACATCAATTGGAATACATCTGTGTATTCTTTAAAATAGTTGATCAACGTAAAGGGGAACAGCAATAACTTTTAGCTGCTTTGATTCACCACCAGCAACAAAATCACTGATGCTGGAGCTTTTCCACATACTCAGACAGCAGCAGGATATTGTTGCCAGAAATGAACACTTGTTATGGCAACCCAGTTGGTCCAACATCCAGGAGAAGGGTGGCTTTCCGCTGCAGGTTTCAGGAGCAGATGGCAAAGTAATCAACGCTGTGACAAGTGGGTGGATGGGGGGGGGGCGGGGGGGAGACTGGCTGTGCATTCGGGGAGAGGGTTGGATCACTACAGCATGATACATTAGAACCTGGCAGACATGCCTAATTTGTGCACTTTATTAAAACAAAAATCCCAACTCCTCTAAGACCAGGCATGACTTTTAATTGCTAAAATAAATGAGCACATCATGCACGATGGGCTATTTCAGGCAAAATTTAAGCTTCAACAAAGATAGTTTACCAAATGCCTTTGAAAATGTAAAAATAATGTTTGGAAAAAAGGCTGCAATAGATTAGAAAAAGTTGCAATAGAGCCACCATTGACTGCGCAAAGACATAAAACTCAATCAACTGGTAGTAGAAATGCCATTTAACATTGGAGAGATATATGCCAATCTAAAACTCCTGCTTTAATGTGTCCTAATAAATCATATGTAAACTAACCCGTTGCATTAAACTGTGTGCTCATCATATTTTGGCGGTAGTGGCCAGGGAGTCAGAACATTTATGGGAGTAGTGTAATTTAATCGGCTGTGTCTTATTCCAATTATGTTGAATACACAAGGTTAGTTGAAGAGCAAATACTTCAGGTCCAGGCCCAGGCTTTAATATTTGTCGATGTAAGTTTTGGCAGACAAGAACTTACTACGGATTTTTTTTTTTTAAATTCTGTGGTTCACACCTCTTGTCCTTGTTTAGTACCAATGACACAGATCAACACCTAGGTTGACAACATAATTACCCATGGAACATATAGCATTAAACCATCAACATTAAATAGACATTTATAGCACACTATTCAAGTGGCTAATCATCTGTGCAGTAGGAGAAAAACATTCAAAATTAGGGAACATTTTCCAGCATAGTTTTCTTGGATAGAAAATTTTTCTTAGTTCCCAAATCTAACAACATATAAAGAGTTTACATGAAAGAACAGTGAAGCGTTTGCTTGCACCTATTCACCATGTACTCTGAACAAAGACTTTAAACAAACTATCGCCATTGTCAATTCATCTTCACAAATTTTGTTCCTCACCTTCCCCCCCCGACCCTGCCAAAAATAAATTACAAGAACTTTTAGCTCAGGTAAGAGAAGTCAAGTTGGCCACATCCATAAGGCAGTCCATGGGCATCTAATAATGCCAAATTACCCAAGAGTTACAGAAGAGTCTTAGAATGCAGTACTAAGCTGGTTTGTCAAACTAATAACTCTTCAATCAAGATCTCTCAATGCATTACCTACACACCCGGTTTGACAGCAATTAACAGACTTAAAGTACTTAACTTGACTTTTTTACTTAAAAAAACAAAAAAACCTTGATGCCAAGACAGGAGGAATATTCTACAGTCACTGTACATGGATTTGTAGACAAACCTAGAGAACGCAACATACTGGGCTGAGTGGCGTGTTTCTTTCCACCATGCTTTCTGATACATTTCAAGACAGACCCCCATTTCTGCAGATTGTTTGATATTTCTTCAATGGTCTGTTACCCAATTGTTTAAGACTAATCTCAAAATGTACTTTTTGTAAAAAGGGAAACAAAGTCGTCATTATTTTGAGGAATCATCATCTCAAAAGAGTACTGTGACATGGAGTTTAACAAAAAAAAGTATACCTGTGTACAAAACTGTGCTTGTGTAGGTGAGCGAGTCCAGCAGTAATCTCACATGCCATCCTCTGAAGCAGCTCTGAAACATGGGGGCTTTGCTCCTGCTGTTGGCTATGCAGGTAGCCTTTTATGTCACCCTGTGAATGTAAGGAACAAAGAAGCATTAATTGTCTATGTTACTTGAGATACCTGTTGTGAACAACACCAGCAAAGCTCTTTGACTCTTTTCCAATCTGCAAACAAATGTCCCTCTCAATAATAGGCAAGGTAAATTGGCATATCTCATATTTATTGAAATCTTGCTGTGAATTAAAAGTACGCATTTATATATTTTAAATTGCCAAACTTAATAAATGGATCAAAATAATGGTACGCCATGCCAGACAAAATAGCAAGGCAGGAGAAAATGTATGCACCTGGGTATCAGATGGTTATGGAAAATGTGACCAGGGAATGCAGTGACCATTCTGTCAGCAGAAATGCTCTTATTTTGAACATCATGTAATTACATGCAAAAATATCCGAGTACCCATCCATCACTGGAGGCAATTGTTCCAACAGGAAGACAACCCACACAATGCAAAGTAAATACCACTCTTCCCTTGCATCCAACACACACCACACCATTTGTCAATCATTTCTCGTGTTGTAATGTCACAGCTGGGTATTGCTTTTAACTATGGTTTGCAGACTTTCCTTCCAACAGCAAGTGACATGTAGCACATCAAGATTTGTTTTCCAGGTGGTTCTACAGTAGTTAAACATACTGTTTCCACCTGCATGGGCTGCTTTCCTCCATAATTTCTTCCAAGGATATTATTAAACGAGAGTGCAGAAAAGATTTACTAGGATGCTACCAGGATTTGATGGTTTGAGTTAGAACATAGAACATAGAACATAGAAAGCCACAGCACAAACAGGCCCTTCGGCCCACAGGTTGCGCCGATCACATCCCCACCTCTAGGCCTATCTATAGCCCTCAATCCCATTAAATCCCATGTACTCATCCAGAAGTCTCTTAAAAGACCCCAACGAGTTTGCCTCCACCACCACCGACGTCAGCCGATTCCACTCACCCACCACCCTCTGAGTGAAAAACTTACCCCTGACATCTCCTCTGTACCTACCCCCCAGCACCTTAAACCTGTGTCCTCTCGTAGCAACCATTTCAGCCCTTGGAAATAGCCTCTGAGAGTCTACCCTATCCAGACCTCTCAACATCTTGTAAACCTCTATCAGGTCACCTCTCATCCTTCGTCTCTCCAGGGAGAAGAGACCAAGCTCCCTCAACCTATCCTCATAAGGCATGCCCCCCAATCCAGGCAACATCCTTGTAAATCTCCTCTGCACCCTTTCAATGGCTTCAACATCTTTCCTGTAATGAGGTGACCAGAACTGCGCGCAGTACTCCAAGTGGGGTCTAACCAGGGTCCTATAAAGCTGCAGCATTATCTCCCGACTCCTAAACTCAATCCCTCGATTAATGAAGGCCAGTACGCCGTACGCCTTCTTGACCGCATCCTCCACCTGCGAGGCCGATTTAAGAGTCCTATGGACCCGGACCCCAAGGTCCTTCTGATCCTCTACACTGCTAAGAATGGTACCCTTCATATTATATTGCTGCTTCATCCCATTGGATCTGCCAAAATGGATCACCACACACTTATCCGGGTTGAAGTCCATCTGCCACTTCTCCGCCCAGTCTTGCATTCTATCTATGTCTCGCTGCAACTTCTGACATCCCTCCAAACTATCCACAACACCACCTACCTTGGTGTCGTCAGCAAACTTACCAACCCATCCCTCCACTTCCTCATCCAGGTCATTTATGAAAATGACAAACAGCAAGGGTCCCAGAACAGATCCCTGGGGCACTCCACTGGTCACTGACCGCCATGCAGAGAAAGACCCCTCCACAGCCACTCTCTGCCTTCTGCAGGCAAGCCAGTTCTGGATCCACAAGGCAACAGCCCCTTGGATCCCATGCCCTCTCACTTTCTCAAGAAGTCTTGCATGGGGGACCTTATCGAACGCCTTGCTGAAGTCCATATAGACCACATCCACCGCTCTTCCTTCGTCAATGTGTTTGGTCACATTTTCAAAGAACTCAACCAGGCTCGTAAGGCACGACCTGCCCTTGACAAAGCCGTGCTGACTACTTTTGATCATACTAAACTTCTCTAGATGATCATAAATCCTGTCTCTCAGGATCCTCTCCATCAACTTACCAACCACTGAGGTTAGACTCACCGGTCGGTAATTTCCCGGGCTGTCCCTGTTCCCTTTCTTGAATATAGGGACCACATCTGCAATCCTCCAATCCTCCGGAACCTCTCCCGTCTCCATCGACGATGCAAAGATCATCGCCAAAGGCTCCGCAATCTCCTCCCTCGCCTCCCACAGTAACCTGGGGTACATCCCATCCGGTCCCGGCGACTTACCAACCTTGATGCCATTCAATAGTTCCAACACATCCTCTTTCTTTATGTCCACATGCTCGATCCTTTCTGTCCACCGCAAACCAGCAGTACAACCACCCAGATCCCTTTCCACCGTGAATACCGAGGTAAAGTATTCATTAAGCAGCTCCGCCATTTCTAACGGTTCCGCACAAACTTTTCCCCCTTCACCTTTTAAGGGTCCTATGCCTTCACATCTCATCCTTTTACTCTTGACATATTTGTAGAAAGCCTTGGGGTTCTCCTTAATCTTACCCGCCAAGGCCTTCTCATGACCCCTTCTCGCTCTCCTAATTTCCTTCTTAAGCTCCTTCCTACATCCCGTATACTCCTCTAAATCCTTAACACCTCCTAGCTCTCTGAACCTTCTGTACGCCTCTCTTTTCTTATTCACCAGGTTCATCACAACCTTCGTGCACCACGGTTCCCGTACCCTACCAACACCCCCCTGTCTCATCGGAACGTTGTCATGCAGAGCTCCAGACAAACATTCCTTGAAAATCCTCCACTTTCCTTCGGTACTTTTCCCCAAGAATGCCTCCTTCCAATTTACCCGTCTAATTTCCTCCCTGATGACACTGTATTTCCCTTTACTCCAGAGAAACACTTTCCTAGCCTGCCTGATCCTATCTCTTTCCAATGCTATCGTGAAGGAGATAGAATTATGATCGCTATCCCCAAGATGCTCACCCACCGAGAGATCCTCCACCTGTCCAGGTTCATTAGCCAGCACCAGATCAAGTACAGCCTCTCCTCTAGTAGGCTTATCCACATACTGTGTCAGGAAACTCTCCTGGACACACCTAACAAACTCCTCTCCATCCAAACCCCTAGCCCTAGGGATATTCCAATCTATGTTTGGGAAATTAAAATCTCCCATCACGACAACTCTGTTATTCCTACATCTCTCCAGGATCTGTTTCCCCATCTGCTCCTCAACATCTCTTATAAGTTATAAGGAGAGCTGGATAAACTGGGACTTTTTTCCATGGAGCGTAGAAGGCTTAGGGGTGATCTTATAGAGGTTTATAAAATAATGAGGGGCATAGGTCAGTTAGATAGTCAATATCTTTTTCCAAAGGTAGGGGAGCCTAAAACTAGAGGGTATAGGTTTAAGGTGAGAAGGGAGAGATACAAAAGGGTCCAGAGAGGCAATGTTTTCACTCACTCAGAGGGTGGTGAGTATCTGGAACGAGTTGCCAGAGGCAGTAGTAGAGGTGGGTACAATTTTGTCTTTTAAAAAACATTTAGACAGTTACATGGGTAAGATGGGCATAGAGGGATATGGGCCAAATGCAGGCAATTGGGACTAGCTTAGTGGTAAAAACTGGGCGGCATGGACAAGTTGGGCCAAAGGGCCTGTTTCCATGCTGTAAACTTCTATGACTATGACTCTCCATTAGACTTCTGTCTTTATACCCACCCTGCTGCAATACTTGCTTATCCTGTCACCATCCATCCTCATCACGTTCACCTTTCCTTTCCCCCTGCCTCCCTCCGTTGTCTGGATTGGCAGTTTTCCAATCTAGTCCTGAGCAATTAGCATTTTTGTTTTTAAAGCATTAATTGGGAATAGCGGGAATGTGATTAGAGGGAAAGAGCTGCCAGCGTTAGGGACAATCTGGGTCACCTCATTCCCAGGGCTCTACCCATGATATTCTAAAATTAGCCATGAAGAGGTTCTTTAGAGAGCAGCTCCCCAATTTTCCCAAATTAGGCAAGGGAGAAGATGGTTGGAGAATAGTCGAGTGCTCAAATGGAGACAGCTCATATGGTGAGCTGAAATTGGTCAGTGTGTGAGAAATATCATACAACTTCCCACCACTCGGAGTATTCTACTGGGACCTTGGAGTAATGCAACACTGCAATAACATAGGAAGTTTAAAAAATGAAAGGAGAGAAAATACCTACATTTAGATAGAACGTTTCATTGTTAATTGTATTCAGCTAGTGAACATTAACCAGGCATTCACTTCTGCTTCTATAAATAGGAAACAGACTAAAAATGGTGTTGACTTAGGAGGTGCATGTTTGCAATCTGTGTCTTTGTAAATAAAAGCCATGCTCCGGTTCCATCTTTCACCAGTCGGCCATCTAGAATAGATCAATGACCTAAAGTGTCAATCACTGTCAAAAATAAGAAAACAGAATACCAGATTAATAATTATTAGTCTGGTGAGACGTAATGAAATAGAATGGGATAGGAATCCATTTAATCCATAGTTTGCAAGTTGGTGGATATATCTGCTCAACAAAATATATCTGTGACAAAACAGCTTATCAGAGTCTTTAAAATATCTAACACATTGCTAACTACAGATCAAAAGAAACCTTCCATTGTCTCCTTGCCCGATCTCTAACATCTTCCGGCCCTACAAACCCTTCAAGATGTGTGTGCTCCTCCAATTCTGGCCTCTTGTGCATTCCCAATTTTCCCTCCACCACTAGCGACCATATAAAATCATAGAATCCCTAAAGTGCAGAAGGAGGCCATTCAGCCCATCAAGTCTGCACCGACTCTCCAAGAGAGCGTCTTACCCAGGCCCTTTCCCCGTAACCCCACATATTTACCCCACTAATCCCCCTAACCTACACATCTTGAGACAGTAAGGGACAATTTAGCATGGCCAATCCACCTGACCTGCACATCTTTGGACTGAGGGAGGAAACCGGAACAGGTGGAGGAAACCCACGCAGACACGGGGAGAAAGTGCAAACTCCACACCCAAGGCCAGAATTGAACCCGGGTCCCTTGCACTGAGGCAGCAGAACCAAACACTGTGCCACCGTGCTGCCATAATGTTTAATTTTAAACGCATTGTGTGTGGATGAACAAACCAGTAAAACCATGTGAACAATAGGTGGCAGTGTCCGGTAACTGGTTTATCAGTTTTATTCTTGAGAATTGAGATTGCTGTCACAGCCAGCATTCAAGAGGATGGTGGTGAGCTGCCTTCTTGAACCTCTGCAGTCCATCCAGTGTGTGTACACCCACAGTGTTGTTCGAAAGGATGCTTTAGATTTTTGATCCATTGACAAAGGAATGGCAGTATAGTTCCAAGCCAGGAATGCAAGCTTCTTTTCTTTTTATATACAATGCAATGTACATGCAATGTTTCCTCCTCTAAACTGCACAGGTGCACAGCCAATCGACAATCGTACAGGCAACAAAAAAACCCACACACAACCAACACTACCTTCAAGATGCTCACATACGTAGCCACACCGTAATCTTAAAGGGACCACGCAGTGTAAAAAACAGGCTGCACACAACAAAGTTAGGGAATTTCAGAGACATGCATTAAGAAACTTTTACTAGTGCGCTGGATGTTCAATACCCTGATGCCTTATCAAAAATCAAAATCACAGCCAAGTCATTTTTTTTAAAAAAAAAAGGATTGGAAACAAGTTACAATTCTGAACTTGGGAGAGTAATCTTTCTACTTTACACATACGTAGTTCATATCAGAAGATCTCTACTCGACAGCTGAGTTAGTTTGATGATTCCAATAGATGGGACTGTGTGCAACCTGTGCTGACAAATGGTAATTAAATCACATTTGCACAGTGACTGATATGTCAGCATTGAAAAGCACATACTTCTTTTTAAAAAAAGACTTTCATTCCTCGATTCCAATTTTCTGTAGCCAGCTGTAGGTAAGAGGCAATAACTAATGCATTTATATGCACGCCTACATTTAATAAAGTATCCTGATAGATATTTGCTTTCACACCTCTAATGCTCAATGTATTTATACTCCTTAAGTATTTCACTGGCTGCAAATCAGGAGACTTCCTGAGGCTGTGAAAGACACTATAGAAATTGTTCTATATTTCTTTCTATACTTGCACATAACAACAAAATAAACATCCAAACTATTACCAATTCTTAGCTGAACAAGAGACTTTCCAAAGCTTACTAAATGTGTATCACTTCATCTGATAATACCTTACAAGAATTTAAAATCATTAAACACAACCACCATTATGTGACTGCAATTTGAATGGGAAGACCAATAACACAAGAAGCAATAAGGATTCATAACAAAACCAGTTTTAGCATTGGGTTTTACATTTAAAAGATGCTGCCTGTTGCAATTAAGATTGTACATTAAGATGTTCAAAACTTTGTTGATCAATGGATGCTTCAGCACTGCAGCTCTCAGAATACTGTTCCAGCCCTCCTTACATGGCAAGTAGGCATCGTAAAGACTGGTTTCCCTACCAGGCCCACCCAATGTGTCCCTGACTCCAAATCCATCATCCTGGCCAAATTGTACTCATGATTAAACATTGTTGTTTGTTCCACATGAAAATGACAATGCTGCTACTACCATTCCGAGGTTTGTTCAAGACAGTATTAAAAATGGTCAACAGCAACAACATATTTAGATAAACCTTTATTGTAATCAAACATCCCCAGGTTCTTCACAGGAGCATCCTAAAACAAAATATGACCAAGCCACACAAGGAGTTATCAGGTCATTAACAAAAGGCTTGGCCAAAGAGACTTTTTTTTAATTGTGTCTTAAATGAGGAAAACAAGGTAGAGGGGTGGAGGGAAGGAATTCCAGTGCTTGTGACCTAGACAACTAAAGGCACAGCCAACAATGATGGAGAATTTTAAATGCACAAGAGGCCCGAATCAGAGCAGTGCAGAGATCTCAAGAGGGTTGTGGGGTTGGAGGTGATTACATAGATCGGGCGGGGGGAGGCGGGGGGCAAGGCCACGTGAAGGGATTTGAAAACAAGGATGGGAATTTTAAAACCAAGTAGTTGCTTAACCAGGAGTGAATGCAGGTCAGCAAAATAAAAGGGTGATGGGGAATAGGACTTGTTGTGAGTTAACAGGCAGCAGAGTTTCAATTACCTCAAGTTTACAGAAGTTAAAACATAAGAAAACAGCCAAGAATGCATTGGGATTGTTGAATCTAGATGGAAAAAAAAAGAGATGAATAAGGGTTTCAGTAGCAGGTGAGCTAAGATGGGTACAAAGCCAAACAACGTTACGGAGGTGGAAACAGGCAGTCGTGGTGATGGTGCGAATAGGAGGTCATGAGGAATATGTGACATCAACAGTCGTGAACAGACTGGCTTAATCACACGTCGTTACCAGGAAGAGGGATGGAATTGGTAGCTAGGGAACAGGGTTTGGAACAGGGACAGAAAATAATGGTTTCAGTTTTCCGAATATTTAATTGGGAGGAAATTTCTGTTCATCCAGTACCAGATGTCAGAGAAGCAGTCTGATAATTTAGAAGTGGAGGTGGTATTAGAGTAAAGCTGGATGTCATTAATATACATGTGAAAACTAATACTGTGCTTTCAGGTGATGTCACAGGGCAGCATGGAGATAAGAAATTGAAAGGGGTCAAGGGTAGATCCTTGGGGGACATCAGAGGTAATGGAGCAGCAGCAGGAAGGGAAAGGGAAAGACAGCTGATCGGATTGTCTCATTCTTTGTGACAACCAAGTCCATGAGGTCCTTGCGCTTGTGTTGGAGGTGCAGGTGGAGGGGACTGGAAAAGGGTTTAAGACAACTGAAAACAGTAATGAACTAGTGATTATCCTTGCATTTCAAGATAATCCTGGAATAGTGAACAGTTTTAACAGATAGGAGTTGGGCCCGGTAGTGTTTTAAGTGGTCCAAACAGATCTGGCTAAACTAGTTATCCATCCTATTATTTCAAGTCTGCATTCTTGGACTTAAGGAGGTAAAGATGAGGGCTGCAAGGGGAACAGGGTGAGAGAGAGTAATGATTTTATTAGAGACTAGGACATCAAAGTTGGAAGTGAAGTAGTCTCATTAAAAACACCATAACCTTTGTAATAAGCAACGAGATTTAACTCTAGAACTCACAAACAAAACAGGGCCCGGAAATCACTGATGGACTACACTTTTTGGTGCTCATCAAGTCAACGACTGGGAGTTAGTGACGCACAGAAAATTATAACCCAAAGCTTATATATACACCACCCAGTTAAAATTACATCTTTGGTTATCTTTTGAAATCACTGCTATAAATTATAAAACATAGTTCCCAAAGCCTTCCCTATTTCTGGACTGTAAAACAGCCTGTGCTGACATGAATCCTTTCACAAAATATAGCTTGAAATATTGTGTGTTCTGCATCAAGTAGCTTTAATATTATCAATTTCAATTTTGCAAGAATGTATGCAAAATCAAAATGGATCAGGAAAGTAATGGAATCGCAAACTCTGGAATGTCAAAAAGTTTTGGATAATAACTGGGCAAAGTGAGTAAGAAAGACAGACAAACAAGAGCTGTCTGATAATTGGTTTTGTATCCATGACCAAATAAACTAATCCCGATGCCAAAAGTGACACAATGGCAGCGTGTTGGAGATTTAGTGGGGTGAGGCAGGGGGAAAGGTTTTAGCTGTCAACTTAGGTGACCTTACTGAGGTTAGACAGGAAGGGTATAACAGAGGCCATTTGGATCCCTGGAAAGTGGACAGGAAAGGGTACAGCTTCACCACAGGCAGTCAATGGTAACACTGGCTTCAGGATGGTGAGGAGTTGTGGTCCAGAAAGCGAAAAAGAGCAGAAAAAAAACAAAAAAGACTGAAGCAGCTGAGTTGTGCTAGCAAGAAAGTCATTGGAAAAGAGTATAGCATTTCCCAATGTGTCTATAATTATTTTTTTTAAATGCTTTTTAGCAATGAAGACCAATTTTATGATTCACATTGTTTTAGAAAAGATTACAAGTGGAACAACTGACTTAGAAACTGAACAAACAAAAATTAAATGCACACTGCTACGCAAAATATGAAGTGAAAATCAGGGGATGCAAGTAAAAGCCTGAAAACTAAAAACTTAGGACAGACATTGCAATATTTTATATATATATATCTCTTCTTATGCTGGAACTTCAGGTTAGGATGTTAGCAAGTGTTATACAAAACTGACGAAAGATCCAAGTGTCTGTAAAATACATCGTTCAACATTCCAAATGATAATTAGCTGATATGTAATACACTTGCTGAAATACAGAGTAATCAAATTGCTTGCTACTATAGGTCAGCATTGGATGAAGGTTAGCAGATGTAAATGGAATTCACAGAGCAAGAGGTTTCTTTTTTGAAAGAGTGCTGGTCCAGTGTATAAAAATGACAGGAAATACAGCTGTAAAGGTACTCATTTCATTTCTACAATGGAACTTCCACTATCCACATATCCTTGCATATGCTATCATATGCAAGGTTGCCATTGAAAGAGTAGACTCTATATTATTATTAGTGGGGAAATGATCAAAAATAAGCTTCATATTTCAAAAGCTAACTAGATGCAGCGTATGTCAGAATCAGCATCTCTTAGTTAAAACAGACACAGGTGCTCCATGCCAAACATATGCCAGGAACCTCCTGCTATTCTGTCTTTGCTCAAAGTCTTGATCAACAGTCTTGTTGCCAAAAGTCATTTTGATCCAGTGAAGTAAGTTCTATAAATTTTTTAGTTCAATTGCAATGATAAAAACATGACGTTTGTTATGTTGGATCAAAATATAACAATTTAAATACTGGGGAGATTTTAAATCTAATCTATTCTTGTCTGGTATTACTTTACTTCTCAGTAAGTCTGATCCACAGTTCTTGGCCTAAGCGACACAGTGACATTTCCACAGTCTAAGTGATCAGGAAGACATGGTTGGATAGGTACTGACTCGAGTTGCACAAGGCATCATTATTTAGCCGAGGCTATCTTTAAATGAGTTGATTTTTATGCTTTAGCACAGAAGTTTAAAAAGTACTGCCAGGAAGCTGGAATTGCTAACATAACAACAGATGATTGATTTAGATAACAGGTAGAAGCAATTCCACTGCAAATGGTGCCTTTCACCCATCCAAGGGAATTGCTCATTCAGAAAGTTAGTGTATGGGCTGAATGACTCCTCCTACTCTAACAATTCTGCGATTCTATCAAAAGTTGAGATAGCATAATACATAAGTAAGCAGAGAAATTTTGATCAATCTCTAAACAGACTCTATTTGATGTTATTACCTACAAACATCTGGCAAAATTGCAATGAAAATTTTCTCTATACAATATGACATACTAGCTATTCAAACACCCTGCATTTTGGTCATCGACAGTAAGCTACGCCTCAACTCAATTCCATTGGTGCATAGAAAAGAGTAACAACAGAACAAAAATGCAAAATAGCACTGGAACCCCTCATCCTGTTAAGTCCAAGAACCAAACTCACTAAACTGTCAGCCACCATCTCTTTTTGATGATCCAACGATGAGAATTGTGCAAGCAATATTCATTGCCCTAAATAGTACTGGTAGTTCAAAAACCCAACAGCACCAGCCCAAGATTCCTCTCATTACACAAAGTTTCCTTTCAACTATCATAAAGTTCAAAGGAATATTTTTGCTTAACAATTATTCCACTTAAGGAGAGCTGTACAACCCATTTGTGCTCTTCGCAATTGAACTACAATCTCCTTGCGCAATAAATATGCTTCTCAGCAATGTTCTTACAGAATATTCTTTCTGCACGTTCTTTTCTGATGTTCATGGAATATAATTGTGGTCAGACTCAGTTCTAGTCCTGAACTATGCTGTTTCTCAAGCAGGTTGGGCTTGTTTCCACTGGAGTTTAGAAGAGTGAGGGGTGATTTGATTGAAGTATACAAGGTCCTGAATGGTCTTGACCAAGTGGATGTAGAAAGGATGTTTTCTCTTCTGCGCAAGTCCAGAACTAGGGATGCATTATTTTAAAATTAGGGGTTGTCCTCTTAAGACAGAGATGAGGAGAATATTTTTCTCTGAGGGATGTGCGACTTTGGAACACTGCCTCAGAACACGGTGGAGCTGGGGTTAATGAATATTTTTAAGGCAGATAGCGTCTTGCAGGCAAGGGAATCAAAGGTTGGGGGTAGGGGTAGTAATACTAGAAGGGAATGGGGAATTCGTAGCACAGAGCAGAGACGATCTGATTGAATGGCGGTGCAGACGTGAGGTACTGCATGGCCTACTTCTGCACCAATTCTGTTTGTTCATATAAATAGGGACTTGAAACGTTGATTCAAACTTACATATAGACTGAACTTTCTCTGATAGCATTGAGGATTTAGATAAAAGATTGTAGTACTTCAGGGAATGATCAAGTGCAAAAAGGAGGCTTTTTGCGAAATATGTTTTCAGGAGAATAGTATCTGAACTTTGATTACAGGTGGTGAGCTTTAGATGTGGAAATATAAATGAATTCAAAATGCGTGGAATTTTCTACCTGACCCAGTTAACATGGGTAATATTAGTAAAGTCACAGTGGAAATAATAACCACTTTGCATAACAATGCAGAATTCAATAGTGAAGGATTTTTTTTTTTAGATATTAGGTATATAACATATTGCTGAAAAGGGAGACATGTTGCTAAAACTCTTCACCTTGCACTCATGAGGACAAATTCAAGAATGCCAAATTTCAAATGATCACAATAATTTATACCACAGGAAAAAAGGCTGTTGATTGGTTGGCAAGTTGACTCTGATTAGCTGAGGTGCTGCCAAGGAGAAAGCAACAGAGAACTATAGACTTCCCCAGCTTTCAGGTCATTCAGAAAAGGTAAAAGGCTTGGACATATTCCTCTTATTTGCAGAGAACAGATCTCAGTTCTGTCCCACCCGTAAGCATAAAATAAGCTTACGAGCTAGACTGATTTTCTTAAGTTGGCTGTTAGTGTAGCTATTAGCGCACTTTAGACTATGGTCTGTGCTCTGCATATGACAAACAATCTGCATTACAAACATGCTGTTTGATTCCATCAGCCAATTGTGGTGTGTGGCATACATACCTGGCATCAGACCGGCACTGAAATTCCAAACATAACTTGCTCAATGTGGTAGGGAGAATGCCTTTTTGGACTAAGAATTCTGTTAGTGGAAAATACCACTCATGTAGCCACTGCACAGTAACAGCGTAAAATGGCTTGCTTAACCTGGAAAGGCAAAGTATCTCAAATATTTGAACAAATAGGTTAAGCAAACTGCTTCATGCTGCTACTATAAGATGACTACGAGAGTGGTATTTTCCATGAACAGGATGTTTCCATCAGCTCAAAAAGATGTTCCACCTACCACACAATCGAACGACGCCATGTATGAATTTCAGTGCAGGTGTGATGTCAGGTATGTCAGCAGCTTATCCCAACAATTAACGGATTGAATCTTGTATGATCCTTTGGATGTTCGTAATATGCAGAGCACAGACCATACTCAACCAGCCCCTGCTTGCAAAACTCAAAACACAATGTCTGCTGTTGGATGTGTTCTGCAATTAGGAAACACTTGCCGAACAATCCTGAGTGTGCTAACTAGTCACGGTCATAATATGGTTCATTTAATATGCTTGCTAGAAGTGACATGCATTCTGATGCAGAGGCCTGAGGCAATGTCTGGTTGCAGTTGACTTGTTAATCAATTGGCATCCTTGTTTCCTGTAGTATAAATTGTTGTGATCACTTGAAATTTGGAATTCTTGCATTTGTCCTAATCATTGCACAAGACAGAAAAACCTCAGTAACATTCAGGTTCTGAACTACCAAGTGACTTGTCTATAAAGTAGTTCTATCCCAGTGGGCGCAATAGCCATGGCAATGCTTTATAACCCTCAAACGTGATCTCTGACACAACCTGAAGACTGCATTTATGACAATAGAATCACTTTTGAAGTGTATTTCTTATTATTACACAATGAATGCAGCAGTCGATTTATATACAGCAAGGTCTCACAAACAGCGAAGAGCTAGATGACCAGTCTATTTCTGTGGTGTTAGCTATGGAATGAATATTGTCCAGGTTACCAGGGTAACTTCCTTGTTCATCTTTGAATAATATCGAAGAGTCTTGATACTCACCTGAGCCAACAGATGGGCCTCAACTTAACAGTGTTTCTGAAAATGCATTTTTTTTCTTTCTTTACTTGTACCACTGGTATTCCCAAGTCATGATTAAGAGCTTTAGAAGACAGGAACAGAAGTAACATGAGACACAAACAGGAGCAGAAAAGTAACCTTACAGCCTGTTGAGCCTGCTCCACCATTCAATACCATCATGGCTGATCTTAGCCTTCAACTCCAATGCCTGCTCCAAATACTCCTTGATTTCCTGAGAGATTAAAAATCTGTCCATCTCAGCCTTAAATATATTCACTGACAGAGCATCCACAACAATCTGGGGTAGAGGATTCTAGAGTTTAATAAGTTCAACTAAATGATTGTTTTCAAACCAAAATCTTAAGAAGTTAACCCCAGCTATCCCAAACCATAGAGTTTTTGTCTTTTTTTGATCATTTGGTTTTATTGAATACAAGACTATGTTTTGATGATGAAAAGGCTGCAGATTTCTGTACAGTTTGCCCTAGATGGCAGCAAATGCCTGCTAATTTTTCTCCACTAAGAGAGCCTGTCACTCAGCAGCAAAACAGCAACTGGTGCACTGCAGTACACACCAAATGGGAAGGCTTACATGTTTGAACAAAATGTACCGAGTCAGGAGGTTCCTCTTACAGAAGTGCTCGTTTACAGCTCAGAGTCGATCACTTATCCATCTTCTTGCCAAAAATATCATGCATACCAGAAAGCCTGCTGTGATCTGTGCTCATAATATGCCATTTCTCAATTATATTTCCTGCTGTCCTTTCTTCCAAACTTACTCAGGGATTCAATTAAACCGTTATATCTTTCGACTTGGCTTGCGTTAAAGAACTGTTGTTTGTATTTTCTCAAAAACTAGGCAAGAGTGAAAAAGAAACTGCCAGCCATAAATCTAGTCAACACCTCAAAACCATTTATTTCACTTTTCATTCTGCAAACAAGAACAATTCAACATCACTAAAATGAGGGCTCATTTCAACCCTCTCATCAGACTGAAATATGTTTACGGTTGTTTAAATAATTATAATAAATGATAACTACTATGTGGAAGCCAGTTAATAAGTGTTAAACACAGAATTATACAGCGCTTGATTTGATTTATTATTGTCATATGTATTAACATAGTGAAAAGTATTGTTTCTTGCGCGCTACATAGACAAAACATACCGTTCAAAGAGAAGGAAACAAGAGAGTCCAGAATGTAGCGTTCAGTCAGAGCTAGGGTGTAGAGAAAGATCAACTTAATGCAAGGGAAGTCCATTCAAAAGTCTGACAGCAGCAGGGAAGAAGCTGTTCTTGAGTCGGTTGATACATGACCTCAGACTTTTATATCTTTTTCCCCGAAGGAAGAAGGTGGAAGAGAGAATGTCCGGGGTGCGTGGGACCCTTAATTATGCTGGCTGCTTTGCCGAGGCAGCGGGAAGTATAGACAGAGTCAATGGATGGGAGGCTGGTTTGAAATGATAGATTGGGCTACATTCATGACCTTTTGTAGTTCCTTGCGGTCTTAGGCAAAACAGGAGCCATACCAAGCTGTGATACAACCAGAAAGAATGCTTTCTATAGTGCATCTGTAAAAATTGGTGAGAGCTGTAGCTGACATGCCAAATTTCCTTAGTCTTCTGAGAAAGTAGGGACGTTGGTAGGCTTTCTTAACTATAGTGTTGGCATGGGGGGACCAGGAAAGGTTGTTGGTGATCTGGACACCTAAAAGCCTGAAGCTCTCGACCCTTTCTACTTTATCCCCGTTGATGTAGAAAGGGGCATATTCTCCTTTACGCTTCCTGAAGTTGTGCTGACTCTTTGAAAGAGCTCTCCAATTAGACCCACTCCCCGGCTCTTTCTCCATAGCTCTACATTCGGGTCTAAAATGGCAACGTGAAGACATGAACCGGGAATTAAAATATAGATTTTCCCAGGTGGAAGTCAACACAAGAGGGAAATATTAACAAAAATGGCTGAAAGGTTAATAAACTAAACGACATAGATGCAAGGTGGTTGGCAAAAGAACCAATAGGACATGAGATTTTTTAAACATAACAAGTGGTTCGGATTTGGAATGCACTGCCTGATAGGGTGGTGGATAAGAGATTCAATAGTGGCTAAAGGGAATTGGATAAATACTTCAAATGCAGGAAAATGGGAAACAACAGGAGAGTGGGACTAACTGCATTGCTCTTCTAAAGAGCCTAGACAGACCTGATAAGTCAAATCACATCCTTACGTGCTGTACTGTTCTATGATTTAATAAAACGTTATTCATTATTGAATGTTGAAGAACCCAGAATAATTCAGTAATGTGCATCTGCAAAATAAACCAGCTTCTGCATTTGCCATTCACCTCATCTTACCACAGATTTCAGCAGTTCCACCTATTGATGAACCTCATGTGGGACATATGCAAGTTCACAATATCCTATCTGTATGTAAAGGGTGGGGGGGGGGGGGACACAAAAAGTTACCGTTATATACTGCACTTGGTGGATAAAAGAACGCAAAGTGATAGCATATGGAGTTGAGTGAAAACAACGACGCAGGTTTATCGATAAGCTGACTCTGCAGAGGCTTGATCTACACCAGACAAAAGCCGACGAAGCAGCCCATGTCATCACAAATTATACACCTGACTGAAAAGTCACAGCGTAACAACAAACTCAAATATATAACATTCTTCCCATAACAACAAATAATCATAGTATTTTACATAGTCATCAAAACATGTAGAAAAAGGCCATCATTACACAGTAATAGTAACCAATAGGAAAAACGATCAGGTAAGTGATCGATCAGGTATCTGATCGTTTTTCCTATGAGTTATGGGCAGCATGGTGGCACAGTGGTTAGCACTGCTGCCTCACAGCACCAGGGACCCGGGTTCAATTCCCGGCTCGGGTCACTGGCTGTGTGGAGTTTGCACATTCTCCCTGGGTCTGCGTGGATTTCCTCCGGGTGCTCCGGTTTCCGCCCACACTCCAAAGATGTGCGGGTTAGGTAGATTGGCCATGCTAAATTGCCCCTTGTCAGGGGGACTAGCTAGGGTAAACGCAAGGGGTTATGGGGGATAGGGCCTGAGTGGGATTGTGGTTGGTACAGACTTGATGGGCCGAATGGCCTCATTCTGCACTGTAGGATTCTATGAAGTATTCTGCACTGATTGCCCACGCACTTCAACGATTATTGTTGTTGTTGACCTTAAGAGGTGTTAACAGTCTCTTTTGCAAAAGAAAGTCCAGCAGCAGCAAGAG
This sequence comes from Mustelus asterias, assembly GCF_964213995.1. Classification (NCBI taxonomy): domain Eukaryota; kingdom Metazoa; phylum Chordata; class Chondrichthyes; order Carcharhiniformes; family Triakidae; genus Mustelus; species Mustelus asterias. The sequence goes on along the minus strand of NC_135823.1, from coordinate 50,989,424 downwards.
ATTCTTTAGCAATCTCGATCTCTGCTGATTGATCTAAAGTTGCAGTCGCAGTATCCGATGGTTTGGACGATGGTTCATCCAGAGGCAGTACTGGTAACATTGATGCGTGTAGCTAACAACTGACAAGCATGTTTTTGCCACACTAGTTCATTTGTGGTTTGTACTGTATAAGAGATAGGGCCAGTTTGAGCCACTACAATTGCAGGAACCCACTTTTTAAGTATAGCTGTCAAAACTTGCTCTCCTTGTCAAAACAAATACCTTTTAGAATTACCTTCTTTTCTTAGATTTGCAACCGTTTTTGCACTCTATTTTCGCAGATGTCTCCTGTAGTAAGAGTAGATCAAAGGTGGTTCTTAACTTTATCTTTACTAGCAGCAAAGCTGGGGAACTCCAAGTGGTCGCATGTGTGGTGTTGCGATACGTCACCAAGAAACGACTTAGATGCCGATTTAATTAACCGTAGTCCTTAGAGGCTTTCAGTGAATGCTTTCAGTAAATGCTTCAAGATCCGGACAAACCTTTTGGCTAATCCATTTGTTGATGGACGATGAGATGCTGATTGTGTGTTCTTCAGATAATCTTCAAACTCTTGAGCCATGAATTGGGGTCCATCATCACTCATGATTTGTTCTGGTGTCCCACATCTGGCAAAAATCGCATTGAGTTTTTCGATGGTTTGTTCCGCATTTGATAACTCCATTAGCACAACTTCCGGCCATTTGGAATGTGCATCAATGGCAACATGAATAGTACCTCTCATATGGATCTACAAAATCAGTCTGCAAATGTAGCTGAGGGGTAAACCTTTTAGGCCATTCCCATTGATGTAATGGGGACAATGGTGGTGCATTCCTTATCCAGGCACATGACTGGCACAGTCCTGCTTTTTCTCCATCTGGGCATCTAGTCCAGGCTACCTGAAGTAGCTCAAGTTCTGTTATTCAAATTATATCTGAATGCCCCTAATGTAATTGTTCCAATACTCTGTCGCAAGTTCGGAGGATTTATTACCCTCATCCCTCACAACAAGCATCCACCCTCTACTTTCAACTCGAGTTTTCTGGAAACGTGGTTTTAATTCAGGATGTGCTCCCGCTGTCCACCCTTTTAACAACATTTTCAGTACCTTCCTTAATCAGAGATAGTATCAGATTCAAGGAAGAAGCATACAAATTGGCAAGAAAAAGCAATAGGCCTGAGGATTGGGATCAGTTCAAAATTCAGCAAAGAAGGACCAAAGGATTATGGAGAGAAAAGTAGAGTATGAAAGTAAGCTAGCGGGGAACATAAAAAGTTTATTCATTAGTCATAAGTAGGCTTACATTAACACTGCAATGAAGTTACTGTGAAAATCTCCATGGCGCCTGTTTGGGTACACTGAGGAAGAATTTAGCATGGCTGATTCCTGGGATGGCAGGTCTGTCATATGAGGAGAGACCAAGTCAGTTAGGATTATATTCACTGGAGTTTAGAAGAGTGAAAGGGGATCTCATAGAAACTTATAAAATTCTAACAGGGTTAGACTGGGTAGATTCAGAAAGAATGTTGCCAATGTTGGGGGAATCCAGAACTAGGGGTCATAGTTTGAGGATAAGGGGTAAAACCTTTAGAGCTAAGGTGAGGAGAAATTTCTTCACCCAGAGGGTGGTGAATGTAGTTGAGATCAAAACGTTGTCCGATTTCAAAAAGAAATTAGGTATAGATCTAGAGGCTAAAGGGATCAAGGGATATTAGGGGGGTGGGGAGGGGAGAATCAGGATATTGAATTCAATGATCGGTCATGATCAAAATGAATGGCAGAGCAGACATGAAGGGCTGAAGGGCCTACTTCTGCTTCTAGTTTCTATGTTTCCCCATCACAAGATCATTTCTATGTCGAGCTGCAATCACTGGGACGTGCTCAATCTGTGAAAAGTAGAATATATTGGAACCACTAGAAGATGATTCGTGACCAGTAGTCAAAGGCAATCGTAACAATGCATCAGCATAGGCATGGCTCTCGCACTGGCAGTACTTTATCTCACAGTAATGCGTGGATAATACGAAAAACCATCATTGAAGTCTGCTTGTGACAAGCGATGGAATATCTTAACGCAGCCCAAAAATAGTTAAAGGGTGGTGGTCTGTCAGCAATGTGATGTGACTCCCATTGAGGTATTGGTGAAATGTCTGCACTCCAAAGATAATGCTCAGCGCCTCTTTCTCCAACTGGGCATAATTTGATTCAGCACTTGTCAAGACCTATTGGTCTTTCTTCCCTTGATGGTAGTATATGTGATGCCACCGCTCCAACTTCATACAGTGAGGTATCACAGGAAAGTTGTAGTGATAACTTTGGGGTTGAAATGTACCAACACTTCTGATTTTTTTTTTCAGGGTTTCTTTAACCGACTGATATGCTTTTCACACTCCATGTCTCTTGCTATGCTTGTTTCGTACACAAATCATGCAATGGCTTAAGTAAGGTTGCTAGATTTGAAACATATCCGCCATTATAATTAAGTAATCCTAGGAATGATTTTAACTGTTACATTCGTTAGTCGTTGGACCTCCTTAAATCAAAGGTATGGATCCCCCCACACAACTGGATTGAATGTTTTTTTTAAAATCTCCATAAATACGTATAGTCCCGTCCTGCTTCATTACAGGAACAATAGGGGTTGCCTAATCACTAGTGGCGATGGGTTCTAAGACTCCTATGTCTACAGGTCTCAATTCAGATTCTACCTTTGGACATATGGGGCTCTATTTTACCATTTTCATTCCAAGTGCTGGGTGGACTTGAAACTGAGAGTGTTTCAGATCGGTCTTTTAGACCCGTTCTCAGGCACCCCCATATGCACTCCGCCTGATAAAATAGCAGCGATTCTGAATCATGCTGCAGAAGCCTGTGGGCGGGGCTTAACGTGCCCGAAATGCTGCAGCTCCAATTGGCACATGCGCAGTAAAGAAAACTATACAAAAACGCTCCCCGGCCACATCGGATAGTGCCTCCTCCTGGCCCCCACAGACATTATTCCATCCCCACAACATTAACCCTTATCTCCCCCCATTCCCTCACTACCCAGACCGATCACGGCCCCCTGCCCCCCCCCCCCCAACAAACACACGCAGAGTGGCAGCGGACCCCCCTGCATCCCCCCACCCCCACCGATCTGAGTGGAGCCATCGGCAGGCAAATGCATTTAAATTGGCATTGCGCCCATTTCATGCGCAGTCCCAACAGCAGCCATTTTCAGCCCTTGGTAAAGGGGGAACTGGCGCGGAGGTGGGCGCGGACCGCGCTACTCACCTCATGCCCGACTTTACAAAGTTTTCGCGCCTGAAAACGGGCGCAGTTTGATGGCAAAATCGGGCCCATGGTGTAGGATACTGTTCTTGTATTGGAACACACACTGACTGCTTTGATCTTAAGTACCACCTGTACTCCTTTCATGGAAGCCAGGGTCTCTTTAAATACGCTACTGTATTTCTCTAAGATGTTCTGTAGTTCTGTCTTAGAATCAACTAATCTGTCCACAACATTCCAGTTCAAATTTATTTTCTCTAGTCAAGAACAGCCAAAAGGAGAGCTGGAAAACTTCCTCGGACAACACAAAGTGGCAGCTCTGCTATTTGTCCACTTAACTCCGACTACGATTCATCCTCTTAGAGGCACTATTTCCTTGGTGTAGGTCCTCAGGATGACATCTGCTGGCTTTAATGGCATGTGCTTCATTTTTGTTTATAGGTGGTCTCAGGAATTAGGGGGACAGCAGACTCAGTGTCGACCTCCATTCTAATAGGCCGACAATTTAATTTAGGAACTACCCAGAACTGATAGTACATTTAATTTCAATTCCTGGTCAGATTTATGTGCTGTGACTTCTGTTTTTATTATTTTTTTCTTCCATATTATAAATCTTTTTTGCAAAATTTATTTTATATTTCCTTTTTTGGTGTGTCCTGTCTCCTCCTTTGGACATTCGTTTCTGGGTGGCTAGTTTTTGCCAGCAAGCTTGTGGTGTGTGATCAATTTTGCCACAGTTTTTGCATTGGCTGTCTTTGCTCCAGCACTCAGCCTGTGAATGGCTCATTTTTGAACAGCAACGACACGTCTGCTGCTGGGTAGACTTCCTCTGGCCGGCTGCCATTTTATAGATCCTCATGCCTGCTCCGAGCTGGGAAACCTCCTTAACAGCAAGCCCCACTGAAATCGCTATCTCCAGTGGTTTTCATCCAAATTCTATTCAGTTAGCAATCTCTGCTGTATAGCCTCATTTCTCAGTCCACAAACCAGACGGTCTCTGATCGCATCATCCACAGATGCACCAAATTCAAAATGCTCCATGTGACACTTTAGGGTCACAACCAATTGTGCTATATTTCCTCCTTCTAACGAATTTCTCTTATGAAACCTAAAATGCTCCACAGTAATTAATGGTTAATATCTTGTCGAATTCCTAGTAACCTGTTACCAGGTTTCTCGGGCTGGACCAGGCTTTGGAGTTAATTAAAAGTTTTACTGCCAGTAGTGCTGAGAAATGCAGGAACTACTATATCCTCAGGAATCTTGTTTGCTAGAATATTATACTAAAATATTTCTGCATAGTACTTCCAATTCTCAGATTTTTCTTTGAACTGCCTAATAGTGCCAAATATACCTGTCATTTTGCAGGGATGCAGAGACCTACTCACTAATATTCCTTCAGAAGCTTCCCGTAATCTCAATGGATCTATCTTATTTTGCAGATCATAAGATGAGCCAACTGCAGCAGCTTTTCTTAGATTTAATGTAATGCACAAAATATCTGTTTCTCTCTACCTCTGCACTTCATCTAACTGAGCCGAGGCAAACTCTGCTGCCTGAACTCCTCGGGGTGTTGATTTTAATTTTCAGTATGGACCTTTCTCTTTGCTGCCCAACAATGTTACTGGTCTGATGCCAGATGCAATTGGCCAGTGTTGCAAGTATCAAAGTTTCCAGTTGGTAAGTGCAGCTCCAAGTTTGTTTTCCTTCTTTTACGCGAAAATAATTGATCCACTCCTCATCGCCAGTATGTTAGATACTGCACTTGTTGGATATAGGAACGTAAAATGTTAGTATGTGGGGTTGGGTGAAAACAATGACACGGGTTTATTGATAAAGCTGTTGACTCTACAGAGGCTTGATCCAGACAAGGCAAAAGCCCACGAAGCAGCCGATGATGTTACAAACCATACACATGACTAGACTCTTAAAGTGACAGTGCAACAACATAACAACCCCCAAATATATAACAGCTATGGTAACATTAAGCAGATCCTAAGCAGTAGCTGGGTTAATTCTGAACTTGGGGCACTTAAAACTGGTATAATCGATTGTCATGGGAATCAGCTTAAATTCACTCATACTGGATCAAAGAGGTGGATTTGAATATCCGTTAGGCCTTTTTACCCTTTGTACCAGCAAAGTCTAAATTTACAATGTTGCCAAAATTAGAGAGTGTTAATTTGTGCAACAGAAAATTTCCGGTAAGCGCAACTGGCAAAATATCAAGATTCTAGTATGAGGCGCAAAACTATTTATGGCTTAGCTTAATAGTCATAGTAAATTTCAGAGCTAGCTCGACTAGGTAAATTTACATCATGTGGTGAGGTTTAAAAAAGCAAAATGAAATGAATGTCAAAATCAATGCATATGGCAGAAAAAACTACTTAGCCCTCAAGAATAAATTATATTCCTCCAAATGCTTTAAACACCTCATGATCATATTTGCCTACAAAACTAAAACACCTTTCTGACAAGGAAAAAATGTTAGCACTCAGCTTCAATAGAATTTTAAAAATTAGAAAAAGCTTATCACCATGTAATTGATATTTAAGAATTGATGCCAACTACATTTTCTTGTTATGTCTAACTTCTCAATTTCACAGTTCGCTCAATGTAATTATTAATCTATTATTCCCAGTGGCCTTTCAAATGATGCATTACATTAATACAAAGAGTATAAATAGACATGATTGGGCTTGACTGCAATATTGTCACACTCATTCCTACCCTATAAGGATAAAAAGGAATTTGTAAAAATGCAGGCCCTTTGCTTCAAAAACTGGATTTAAAAGTGAATATTATGAGAATTTTCAGTCCTATTTGCCCCAATCAGCAATATTCACAAGGTCCATGTCAATTAGTGATTAACACTGTCTGAAAATATACCTTACAACTACTGCAACTTGGGAAACAGGCAATACTTTCACTGTAAGAAGTCTAACAACACCAGGTTAAAGTCCAACAGGTTTATTTGGTAGCAAAAGCAAAAAGAGTGGCTTTTGCTACCAAATAAACCTGTTGGACTTTAACCTGGTGTTGTGAGACTTCTTACTGTGTTTACCCCAGTCCAACGCCGGCATCTCCACATCAATACTTTCACTAACAGAGAAGGTTAACAGCAAAATTAAGAGATTTTGAAGGATCTTAATGAAGGATTTAATCTGCTGAACAAAAAGGCTATTTCCTCTGGCTGGAGGTACTGATGTGGAGGAGTCTTCAAATGTATAATTATCACAAACAGAGATAGAGAGAAATTTCATATTCAAGCATAATGTTTGAACATTGAATGTTTTCCCACTGGTAGTGGTTGAAACAGGCTGTACCATATATTTTGAGAATTATATAAATATTTGGAACAGGAACTAGTTATGGATTGTTCTAGAAGCAGCCAGCTCAAATACGAAGGGCCAAATGGCCTCTTTCAGTGTAGTCTTTTTTAGCTCCGTCACTCAAAAATAGGGCCAAACCACTGGATTGAGCTAATCTGGTTGAATCCTACTAGGATTCACCTTCTAGAGAGATCAAATGAAGACCCTTTAACCCAATTGATCTATCTTTGCACAATATGGACGCAACCAATTCCAAATACAGCTTCCAGCCTTCCTAGCAATATGTCCCAGCTGTTGATCACCTGCTGTATGAATTCCAAAGTTCTCAACCTCAGTCCTATATTTTGCACTTTGCAGCCCTGAACCCTTATCCTTTTTCTCCAGCTGTGCTGGAGTACCCGAAGATGCTGTTTAATGTTTACATACATTCATAAACAACACCTGCCCCTCCAAAGCAAACTCTCTTGGGTTGAAGAGACCCCAGAAATCTAGTTTTGAATCATTCACTAGCTTTCCCTCCAGCTTTAAGATCCACTTATAGTTTTCCCCTGCCTTGCATGGATTCCCAAATGTATAGGTAGCACTGACTTCCACAGAGTATGGTGCATCTTCAGCTCTATACTGGCTACCAACAACTCTACAGAATGCCTAAATAGGAAGAGCTTTCTTGCCTTCAGCACAAAGATGTTATATGAACATTATTAAAGTCAAGTGTCCATTGACGCACATTTCCCAAGAGACATTTTAATTGAGGTAATTAAAGGTGACTCAGTGAATCATTTTCCTGTATCATCTTGTATTCCACCTCAGTTACATGCTGGAGTATTTTTACTGTAATACAAAGAATATAAGAATAGAATCATAGAATCTTATTTTTGCCCCCCAATTACCACATTTAAACACAAGTTATTTGGGGAGGCAAGGGCACAGTGGTAATTTCACTGGACTAGTAAGCCAGAGGCCCAGGCTAATGCTCTGTGGAAAAGAGTTCAAATCGAAAAAAATCAAAAATAATAATTTGAGTCTATTGTTGACTACGAAACCATTGTTGGGTGTCGTAAAAGTTGGTCTGCCTCACTAATTAGGGAAGGAAACATGGCGTCCCTACCTAGTCTGGCCTGCATGCAACTCCAAACTCAGGTTAAACATAGAAACTAGAAGTAGGAGTAGGCCATTCGGCCCTTCACAACTGCTCTGCCATTCATCTTGATCATGGCTGATCATTGAATTCAATATCCTAATCCCCCCTTACTCTCATATCCCTTGATCCCTTTAGCGCAACCCCCCTCCCCCTCAGTATAAATCTTGTCTGACATTCTATGCTTTCGGCTCTGATGCAGGGTCATCCAGACTCGAAACATTGGCTCTATTCTCTCTTCACAGATGCTGTCAGACCTGCTGAAATTTTCCAGCATTTTTCTGTTTTTGTTTCAGATTCCAGCATCCGCAGTATTTAGCCTTAATCCCAATATTCTAATCGCAGCATATAAATGTGTTAAGAGTTCTCACACATGCAACTGTTACTCTAAATGACTGATGGTCCTGCATATTTTTGTCTCCAAATCTAGCCGACAGATGGCATTACAGTTTAATGGGAGACAGATCAGCTTCAGTTCAAGCTGAATTACTGTTAGCTGCATTCACCTTTTCGTTAAAAATTCTCATTGGTTATGTATTTTACTGAAGTACTAAACACTGCAGCTGATCAGTTAACATAGCAGCGTATTAAAAAATGTTGCAGAGCAGTTGTACAAATTAACAACTTCAGAATAACAAAGACTTGTACAGTAATCTTTCTCAAATTCACTCACTGTGCCATGGTCCTGTTATTAAAACAGGAATATATTCTCCCCACCCCAGTCAGTGAGACGTTTGATACATACAGAAAATGAATGCATTGAGCATCACAAATACAAGAAATCTTCATGTTGAATTACTAATTGCCTATATGGTGTGCATTCCTCCTCTTCCTCCTTTCCCTAAATGAACATCCCAGTTAACCTTTGTATAGGCAGAGTTTGGCAAGATTCCTCTATCTCCACTGCAGATGTGTTCTAAATACTGTTGAAGTTTAAGTAGTTCAACTATTCAGCCTACTAGTATAAAGTACCAGTTATTTTAATGCATCAGAATAGTTTTTATACATTTTAATTAGGTTGGACTTCTGTGATAGGGTCATTTTCTTTCCTTTTACTGCTACACATTTATATGTAACTTTTAAATGAATGAGCAATGTACCCAAAATGAATTTCTGTATGAGCAATAAAGTGAAACGGAACTGAAGCTTCTCACCATTCATTCAGTTAAGCCCACACTATTAATTAGCATATTGAATCACTAGGCCACCTGCAGTGAAGAGGCATGAATCCCAGTGCTCCTACTGGTTCCATTAATGAGCCAGACTGACAGATGTAGGTTCACCAGTGCTGTGGAAAACTGTAGGCATGCCTGGTCTGTTGTTACTGAATTACCCACAGACCTGGTTCACCTCTCCATCATCAGGTGTGTAATCTTGGACCCCTTCAATCCCAAAAAGATCCTGCTTGTTCACCATTATCCACCTCTCTGAAAAAAGATGCATGGCTGGGTGATAACAAAGGAGAAAGAAAAGGAGTATACTTGTGCAAGGCAATTTATTACACAAAGTATACGCAGCAAATTGCAATCCTGGATGCAACATCCATGTTCTTGCTGCACACAGATTTGTACATATTGTTGCTAGCTTGGTAGGTGCATATAACTTAGTGCACAAAAATAAAAATCTGAATCACTTTTGTCTTTACATTATTGATTATATTACTGAAGTTCTACAAAAGTGCATCAGGCTCAGTAATATGCCTTAGGAAAGGTAAATAAACCTTGCTAAAAGAGGTGGAAGAAATGGAATGATGACGACAGTTATTAAGGATGTTTGAGTAGGATGTTTGTGACAGGTACTGTTCGAGAGCCTCAAGCACTTGATGTCCAATACTCAGATGACATATCAACTGGTTAGAATGGACTTTTTCCATACTAGATATCACCACCACCTGCTACAAAACGCTAATAAACTAGAGGAACTGGTTATTTAAAGCAGTTTTCTTCCCCTTCTTATGTTTGGTTTGCTAACTCCAAAAATGACATTTTTTGAATTAAATCATCTCTTTGCTACCTCACCAAAGACAAGTAACAAGTAACTGATGAAACACTGCTGGTTTTCAGTGATGTAGACTCTGTAACCTATAGCCTCCAATTCTTTCACAACCAAATCAAATCAAGTACTTTTTATTTTTAATGCATTCAGCAGACTTTACAATTAGAATAAGCATGAGCTTCACAACTCAAAAAGCAATAGTGACACGAGGAAAAACTTCTCCACGCAGCGAGTGGTTACCGTCTGGAAAGCACTGCCTGAGAGCATGGAGGAGGCAGGTTTAATCAAGGCATTCAAAAAGGGAATTAGACAGTTATCCGATAAAGGAAGAACATGCAGGGTTACAGGGAGATGTTGGGGGAATGACACTTGGTTAATTACTCATTCGGACAGCTGGTGCAGACAAAGCGCTGAATGGCCTCCTACTGTGCTGTAACGATTCAGTGATTTTGTATGAACAGGAAGTGCACTCAACTTTATATCTTATTTGCTTTGTGTATCTGATACAGAGATCATTCAAGATCGCATTCAATACTTTGGGGGGGGGGAATGCACCAGGAAAATGAATTTTTCACATCCACGCAAGTATGTTCCACTTCTAAAAAAAAATCGGCAAAGGAAACCATGGTTTTCTATCAAAAACATTACATCCCATGAAACGAGGTCAGAAATTTGCTTTCTAATTCATATATTGAGGACTTTACAAATTCAGTGAAATCCTCACCATAGAGAAAGGAATTCAAAGGCTGATTAGATTGTTTGACAAAGTTCAGAACGAAAAGCTTTAAGCTTGTGAGGGAAATATTATGCCTCATAGATAGCAATGCCCACTGATTTACTAAAGATCACATATTTTGACCTAGAGTTGGTTCCTGGTTGTTGGGATAATGCTGTTGCAGTATTTACTTTTGCCCACTGGTGTGCACACATTTGCAAATCAATCATGATGCATGTTCAACTTCGAAACACAACAAGGAAAATAGAATGACAGTAGCAGTGTTAAGTTACACTACAATGTTACATAAGGAAGTTGATGTAGTGTATCCAGCCCACTACTCTCAACTTGGCCCAAGGCCAACTGTCCCTTCTGACCTGGCCCCAACACCCAGGGTAATTTTTGGAGAGCATGCAGAACTGTAGCAGTACTGTACTGGTCATTGAGATGCAAGTAAAAGAATATAATACAAAAATATTAAAATTTCATCTGTGAATAATATTAAAATAACTTAAAAAATAAACTTGACTGGAAAACAAAATTCATATTTTCAAAATCATGTATTACTTAACATGACAAATTCTTATATTTTACATATACTGTATATGCAAAACATGCCAAGCGATGCCCAGATTCCAATTAACTAAAAGTAAAATCACTTTATACAGCTGTTATGCTGAGTCCATACATATCAGGTAGCTGATTGCAAATGAAAGAATGCACAACGGTTCATCAGCATGCATTTTCTGAATCTGAACCTCACTTGGCTTTAGAATTGTTAAACATTCACTGAATCATCCAGTGAATCACACAAACACCCACAACTGCCTTCACATTACAATACTGACTCATTCTTCACAGTTCAGGCATAAATTGAAATCATGTTGAGTTAAAAATTATTGATGGCAAAGTATTAAAAATAGCAGAATGGATACAGCCATAATTTATTAAGATTTACAGTACATTCAAAAGCTGCTCAAATTCTCTGCTTGTTATCGTCTTATCCGATCCTTCAACAAAATAAACTTTCTTCCATTTATCACATACTCAGCTTTCCGAACTATGAACATGCAAAAGCAACAATTACAAACAATGGCTAATTATTAGAATACTAAATGTGTGTCGTTTGACAGCTTTAAAGTGTTCAATAAATGTAATTTAATTCGGGAAATCTAAAGTATCAATTGGAAAATCACTCTGGAGTGAAAGTACCATCGACGTAAAGTATTTCCCATAAGGTTGGTTAGGAAAATGTCTAATACATCTCTTCCCTATGGGAATATTTACATTGTTTCAGGTCAGAAAGCATCTGTTTGTGGCTTGACATGTCAGGTCTTATAACTGGAAGACATCCAGTAGGCCACTCCTCTGACCAGCTGCTTTAAGGACAGCTTAAGTCAACACTCAGGAATGGGAAGTATGCAGATGCAGCCCTAAATCATGTTATGAGAGATTTAAAACAATGTAGGAGCTTGTTTTGACTGGTACTGTGTTTTTTTGCTGCATGTAGCTAATATACGTTACTACCTAATGCATATTTGAAGAAAAATAACATTTCACTCCATTAGAAGGACAGAAAGCACTAGAAATCATTTTGCGGAAAATTACGTTGAAAAGTTAAATGGACCAACAACCGGTGTTTACTCACCAGCTGACAAAATTCAAACACCAGCAGATAGGGGACAGCATCCACACATTGTCCCAGACAGTGAAGGACATTTGGGTGCTGCAAAACCCTGTAATTAGAAAGAATTATTAAGTCTCATATGCAAAAGGGGTTTCATGCAAAACAATTCTTGCATCTTACGCTCCATCTATCTTAGTGAAGTATTTTGATCGTCTATTATGTCAACAAAATTGGTATACCATTCCAGCTGTTGGCATCACTTTTACCGAACAACCATAATCGCAAAACATCACAACATCGCGCTTCTAGAGCAGGTTTTACGTAAACATAGTCCTGCAGAGATCTCTAGTGACAGAAAGATCAAAATGCAAGGATATATTTCATCTACTTTCACTGTAATTTTGGTGACAAAAATTATTGTGCATGTGTTCCATAAGTTCAATAAAGGGTCATGCAAGAAAAGGTTGCATATTTTGAACATTTGCAATGCACAATTCTGTTTATTACTTCCTTGACAACATCCGTTCAGTTTTTACAATGCCCCACTTTATTTTAATCATTATGCATTACAGAAACTAAATATTTAATACAGCCTACTTTCATGCATTTTATTGCAGTAAACATGTGTAACAATCATTAGACAATAAATCTTAAGAGAACAGTGTAGGAACAAAGGCTCATTGCAACACAGAGGCATTCTGGTCTATCACTTTGCTCTTGGGTACGAAAGTGATTTTGAGAGGATATGACTTGTACATGTACAATGAAAGTTTCAAACAAAAGTCTGGCAAATATCTTGCATCTGCTAAAGCAGTTTCAATTCTTTAGACGAGTATACAAAAGTGACACAATGTTCTGAATACATGCACCAACGAAAGGGGCCAAAAGTGGAGATTAAATTGCAATAATTTCTGCATTTACCCAATGAAAGCTTGACCATAGGATGAATTTAATATCAAAGGGCACAAAAAATTTTCCCAAATTATTCATTCTGAAAGGAATTAATTTGTATAATCAAACCTGAATTATGGTGAATTACCTTAATTTCAGCTAATATTGTAGTCTAACAGAATCGCAACATGAAGCCTTCATTCCCCTCCCTTCCATTTCTAATTATGCCTGCATTGGTGATTCAAGAGGTCTCTGCTTCAAGTTGTGCAGAAAACTATAAAGCCTTAATTTTAGCGAAACAAGAGTAGGCGGCATACAGTACGACAAGTCTATTGATGTTCCACAACTTCATGGTTGATTTGTCAATTTAACTACTTTCCTGCCTTATTCCCCCACATTCCTCTCCATCTCCACACACCCACTTTACAAAGTACAGAAATGTAAAATGCAACAAACCTGTAAGCCTCTCCATTTTTAAGGAATCGACGGTGCTCTGCCGAGCTTGCATTGGCTTTCAGTTCTTTAATAATCACTCTGGCTAAACTGGAGTCCTCGTAGATTTCCCCAAGAAGAACCTTTCAAAAAGTATGTAGAAAAGTACTTTTATACACTTCAATTCTCTGAAACGGGAAGTTCCTAATTTCCCATTGTACAGTCTTGATTACATGGAATGTGGAAAAGGACAAGGTCGTTGTGGCAGGTGACAAAGGATGTTTGTACATTTCTCTGCCAAGTCCACATCACACAGCTTGGGCGACTAAGCCTTCATCCTCAATAAAGGACAACAACAGGAAATAGGCATAAATCTGGAATGCCGTGACCCATCCTTGCCTGACAGGGACAAAGTCCCTAAGTAAAAACATTAAAGCTTATCTCATTTGAAAATCAAAACAAAACAAATTCTACCTAATGACAATCCACAGCATTTAAAACAAAAGCAAAATACTACAGCTGCTGAAATTCTGGGGGAAAAAAACGAAAAATGCTGGAAATACTCAACAAGTCTGGCAGCAGCTGGGGAGAGAGAAACTGGGTCAATGTTCCAGGTCAGCAACCTTTCATCAGAACTGGAACAAGTTAGAGATTTAACATGTTTTAAGCATGGGTAGTGGGAGTGAAAGGTTGGAGAGATATGGAGAGAGAGGTCAGCAGGGGGTGAGGAGGTTAGAGAGAATAAATGACAAATAGGACGACAGTGCGCTGCAAAAGGAGATGGTAGTAGAACAGTATCCAAAATCTAGCTCTAGAAGGGAAATTCAGCAACACCCAAAAATGATGAGGGAGAGGGGTTGGGACCCGAAATTGTTGAACTCAATATCGAGTCCCGAAGGCTGTAACGTGCCCAAATGAAAGATGTACCTTAAAAAAAAAAGACAATTTTAATGGCTTGCACTTTCCGCATTTAATTTAAACCGCAGTTAGATCATGCTACATTTATGTCAGGCCAGTAAACGTGTGTTTAAATGATCAAAATCGCACAGAACAATCAAAATGCTACAAAACCAACAAATTATTGTTGGCTTTTTCCAAAAGATTACGCTGCACGTGACAAGTATAAACCTATACTTTAGTTAGATTTACATGCTTGCCAAATTACAAACACAAAATGAGGCCATTCGGCCCATCGCACTTGTGCCAGTTCTTTGAAAGAGTTCTCCAATTCGTCCCACTGTCCCTGTTCTTTCCCCATAATCCTGCAAACAGTTTATTTTAAATTTGCTAGTGAAAGTGCCATTAGATTTCATTTACTTTTGCACTGCAGCCGCATTTTAGAACCAAAACCACAGATTTAACGCAGCATGGAATTCCACTAAGTACTGCAACACAATGTCGACCTTTTATGTATTTAGAACTGGTCTCTAAGGCTTGAAGACTACATGATGTTCAATCACCGGAGTCAATAGTATTCTGCTGTGCTTGCATTTGTTTTGATTCTTTGACTCATGATCCAGAGACTCAAGTTCAAAGCCCGGCATGGTAGCTGGGGAATTTAAATGCAGTTAAGTAAATCAAATCAAATCTGAACTTTAAAAAAAAACAAGTTTCTACAAACATAAAAGTAACCATGAACCTATTAGATTGTCAAAAAACACAACTGGTTTACTGAAGTCCTTTAGAAAAGAAAATCTGCTGTCCTTATCTAGTCCCGCCTATGACACAACTCCAGATCTACAGGAATGTGCTTGGCTCTTAACCTCCCTCCGAAATGACCTACAAAATTGCTCGGTTAGAATTTAAGGCAGCTTTTCAAATACAATTAGGGATGGACAATAAACGCTGGCCTTGCCAGCAATACCCGCATCCAGTGAAAAGAAAATTAATATCCAAATTACAAGCAGCACCTCCTGCAACAGAAATGACAATTTTCCATGTCCCCGTCTAATGGACCTAGAGCTATATTTCCTGTACTTTCAATATTAGTACAAGACATACGAGTTCACTGAGGAACTATGAACTGAATTGAGTATGTCTCCATTAATGCTGCACAGTACCCTTGTACTCAAAGACAATTTTTTAAAAAAGTTTATTATTGTCACAAGTAGGCTTACATTAGCATTGCAATGCAGTTACTGTGAAAATCCCCTAGTCGCCACACTCCGGTTCCTGTTTGGGTACACGGAGGAGAGATTTAGTATGGCCAATGCATCTAACCAGCACCTCTTTTGGACAGTGGGAGGAAACCGGAGCACCCGGAGGAAACCCACGCAGTGAAGAACGTGCAGACTCCACAGTGACCCGGGCCCCTGGCGCTGTGAGGCAGCGGTACTAACCACTGTGCCACCCTATAGGATATGGCCATCGCTGGCAAGGCCAGCATTTTTTTCCCAATGCCCAAGAAGGTGGTGGTGAGCTGTAGGTAAGAGTACATTTTATAACTCACTGAAGCACCCTATCCCTTTGAAAGTTACCTTATTCAGACACGATTAGAATAGATCATAGAATAGATCACAGAATTCCTACAGTTCAGGAGGCCATTCAGCCCATCAAGTCTGCACCAACAATCCAACCCAGGCGCTCTCCCTGCAGCCCTACGGTTACCCTGCCAATCTCCCTGACACTAAAGGGGCAATTTAGCATGGCTAATCCACCTAACCTGCACATCTTTGGAGTGTAGGAAGAAACCAGCGCACCCGGAAGAAACCTATACAACCACAGGGAGAACGTGCAAACTCCACACAAACAGTCACCCAAGGCCGAAATCGAACCTGGGTCCCTGGTGCTGTACTGTGCCGCCCCTCTCAGAAACTGGGACCTGCAATTATTTCCCATGGTTTTATCATGCTTGGCATTATAAATGGAAATCAGGTTTGAAACCTAGTTCCAAAGGTGGTACACCTAGGATTGATTCCAACAATTTAAAAATATTATAACTTCATTTAATATGCAGTTTTATTTACAGAAACAACACTTTTGCTGCAAACTTTGCCTTTACTAGCAGATGTTTAAATCACAGTTAATAGTCCACTAAATACACTTCAGATCCAGGGTATGGTTACAGACAGTTTCCAATTCAAACCACTTTGGGATTGTTAGCTTTGGCTTGCAAAAACTATGCTTACCTTACCAAACCAGCCATTTCCAATTTCCTGGATGTAGCTAAGATGATGACGTGCAAGAGATGCTTTGGATACTCCTGTAAAATGCAACAAAAATGATCAAAGTTCATTTTAAGAAACACTAACAGGAAGACATTCAGTTTTAATTGTCAACAGTTTTCTAAATCCTAAATTTTACAATTTGAATTTGCAGCAGTGTACCAGGAAAGTTTTGAACAAGGGATCGGGAGAGTGGGGAGGGTGAGAGAAGGGACGAAGGGAGAAAGAAAAAAGATGCCTTGCAGGTCCATGATGAAGAGGTCAAGACATAAAGGAAGTGGTAGACATCGATTAGGAAAGTACCAAGTACTTTGCCATTGCAATATTCGGCAAAAATAACCAAAGTAAAAAATTTGACTGCTTGAAGCATTATTTTAGATTCTAACGTGCTCAAATCAGTAATTATTTGCTCTATCTATAAACAATTGCAAGATAAATACATTTTTCCCCCAAAGTATTTTGAATGAGGAGCTTGAGTAAAGGTCAAAAATAAAAAGGAAAAATATTTCAATCACTGGAATTGTCCATCTTTCAACTCAAGAACATATGCCCTATGTACTCAAAAGGAAGCTGCAAATTGACAACAGCGGGATGTTTACAATGAAACTGTGCCAAAGATCAAGATGTCAAGCCCTGCCACAACAAAGGCTTTTAGGTACAGAAAGGAAATCCACAATAAGCAACATGGATCTCCGAAAAGGAAAAACAGTGCTTCTATTGGATCCAAATATAACTACTGCCTGCTGGTTTACGATAACTTGCATTTATATAGTAAAAAGCAAAATACCGTGGATGCTGGAATCTGAAACAAAAACAGAAAGTGCTGGAAAATCTCAGCAGGTCTGACATCTGTGGAGAGAGAATAGAGACAACGTTTGGAGTCTGGATGACCCTTTGTCAGTTCTGTTTTTGTCACATTTATATAGTATCTTTGGCACAGTAAAATGTTCCAAGCTGCTTCAAAGGAGCAAATAAAATTTGAACCACATCACACAAGGTTAAACAGGCAGGTGACTAAATGCTTTTTGTTGGTTTGGAAGATTGTAGTAAACACGCTCAAAGGTAGACGGCAGCTCCAGAGCTTACAAACTTGGAATCTGAAGGTACAGCTGCCAATGGGGTGGAGGAAAGAGATGCACCAAAGGCTAGAATTGGATGAGTATAGAGGTCTGAGGATTGGAGAGCTGGAGGAGGTCACAGAGATAGGGAGGGACAACATCATGGAGTGATTTGAAAACAAGGAAGATAACTTTAAAATAAGAGACCAGGTGCCACCAGCTGCAGACCAGGTGCCACTATAGATCTGTACACAGAGGGGGAGGCGATGGATGAACAATTCATGCCAGTTAGAATAGGGGTGGAGTTTTTGAATAAACTCCAAGATTATAGAGGGTTCGTGGCAACAGCCTTGTTCAACCAGCCCAACCAGTACCTTAGCATACATTTAACTGGTGACACCACTGTTATTTTCCATAGTTCCATGCCCAGCTGTTTTCCCTACTAGCTATTTACACAATTAAAGTAATCCTTTTATCAGTACAACTGCCTCCAAGAAAATGTGGGTTTGTATTTCTGTTTAGGCTGCAATTTTTACCTGGATAAAATTCTGCAACAAAAATGCAAACAAGCAAAAAAGTCAACTTCCAATATATTGCAAGAACTGCAACTTGCTACAGTATAGTTTAATGATGATGGCCTAGAGATATTAGCGCTAAACTATTAATCCAGAAACTCAGCTAACGTTCTGGGGACCCGGGTTTGAATCCCGCTATGGCAGGTGGTGGAATTTGAATTCAATTTTTTTAAAATCTGGAATTAAGAACCATTGTTGATTGTCGGGAAAAACCCACCTGGTTCACTAATATCCTTTAGGGAAGGAAATCTGCCGTCCTTATCTGGTCTGGCCTATACGTGACTCCAGACCCACAGCAGTGTGACTGAACTGTCATCGGGCAACTAGGGATGGGCAATGAATGCTGGCCAGCCAGCGAAGCCCATGTTCCATGAAATAATTTTTTTTAAATGGCCGTAGTGGGCTAGAAAAATGAGCCAACTGCCAGAATCTTCCCCCAAAACTAATTTAGCCTTATGTTGCAAAGGATTCTTTTTCAAAAATAACGCCATAAGTATTGCAATAAGAGCCATACAGTTTCTCGGCTTAGAATATGGAAGTTTTACCCAGTGGATAACCTTTCTTAAATCACTCACCTTCTATTTACATTTGAATTAGGTCCGAAATAGTTACGTGGGTAAGATGGATATGGGCCTAACGCGGTCAATTGAGACTAGCTTAGTGGTAAAAACTGGGCAGCATGGACGAGTTGGGCCGAAGGGCCTGTTTCCATGCTGTAAACCTCTCTGACTATGACTATACCTGAAGGCTGTGTAACTGCAGAACTGTGAAGCCCTTTTAAAAAGGCAGTCAACTTCATTTACTTCAAAAAATATATTGTTACATTCTCATTCACTCCAAATTAATCTCATTAACGCCTGTTGATCATTTTTAATTTCATTAAAATGGTATCTTTTCATTTAACTAGATATTTCTGACAAACCTGCATAGCAACATTGTGAAAGATTGCTCTGGATCAGTGAAATTTTTCACAAGACTTCAGAGCAGTATGTCTTGCAAGTATTTATTTTGTACGTTCACATTGTTACTTTATACATTAATGCTACTCAGTGTACCGCTATAGATCTTAAGTATAATATAATTTACCAAGCTGCACACAATTGAAAGGCAAACAATTTTAATAGGTTTTGAATATCAAGAGTTAAGATTTTCAGGCACGCTGATAGCAATTATTCAAGCAACAAATACCAGTCCATTGTGTTTTTATTGTCCTGAATAAAATCAAAGATTAGGTTAAAAAAACCTCCACACACCACCAATGTAATTTCTATTTCCTTCACCTCTGCCTTTCAGGCTGACTCTTTGCTGGGATAAAGCTATACGCATGACACTTACCACTTTTACTCCAAAATGTTCTCTTATGTGAAATTTTGAATTTACCACCATTTTGGGGACTACCTGGAGATTTTTTTTAAAAACAGGATTCTTACTTGCGTTCTTGGGACTTGACATTCAACAACTTCATCCACATATGCGCATAGAAACAGCAAACTGGCGGCCTTGGTATCTCCCCACACTATCATCATGTGTTTCTTAATGGCAATCAAGAATGGGAATTCTGAAAAACGTTGTACTCCCTAACACAGGGTGGGAGGGGCCACTGGAACACTGATATCACCACCCTAGCTGAAATTAGTTAATTCGGTACAGACCAAGTGCGAACTTGAAATCTTCTTGTCAGTATAACTCAGTCAGCAAGTTTATCTTGGTGAATAACTCACTGCTGAACCTACAAAAAAAATTTCTGCAATAAATTTTACCTTTTTTTCAAATCAATGTATGCAATTACAAACAAGAACCAAACTCCTATTAGGACACATATGTTAAGCAATGCTTACAGTCATTTAACCAATCTTATTTTAAAAAAGTGAAACACTCTGAAATGCAGGCCACCTCATACCTTGTGTTTTAGATGACTGAAGCTGTGTAGGAGTAGAAAGTACAATATTTGGAACTGTAAGCGTGTAAACTTCAGCAGGCGCAGGAGGTGAAGGAGTGTCTTCTGCAGGTGGAATGAAATCATTTTCTTCATCAAGATTATCATCTTCAAATTCCTGAAATTCAAATAAGTGAGGGGTTTGCCATCATTTAAAAGGTCGTTATAGGCATTGTAATGCATATTCTTGCATTACTTTAAGCAAAAGTGCAATGTTGTAAATCATGCTGCCATACACAGTATCTTATCATGACAAAGATTCATCAGTGGGGTTGACTTATGAATGTCTTAAAGTGAAATGTTTGACTTTATTTGATCATAGAAACATAAAAAAATAGGAGTAGGCCTTTGAGCCTGCTCTCAGCGCCAGGGACCCAGGTTTGATTCCTGGCTTGGGTCACTGTCTGTGTGGAGTCTGCACATTCTCCCGTGCCTGCATGGGTTTCCTCCGGGTTCTCCGGTTTCTTCCCACAGTCCAAAAGACGTGCTGCTTAGATGCATTGGCCATGCTAATATTCTCCCTCAGTGTACCCAAACAGGCACCAGAATGTGGCATCTAGGGGATTTTCATAGTAACTTCATTGCCTTGTTAAAGTAAGCCTACTTGTGACACAAATACATTTAAAAAGCCATTCCATTTAATTATGGCTGATCATCAAATTCAATATCATGATCCCACCCCAATATCCCTTTAGCCTCAAAAGCTATATCTAATTTATTCTTGAAATCACACAACATTTTGGCCTCAACTATTTTCTGCGGTAGTGAATTCCACACATGGGTAGAATTCCCCTCCCTGGTGAAGACATTTCTCCTCACCTCAGTCCTAAAAGGACTTATACTCAAACTATGACCCCTAGTTCTGAACTCCCCCACCATCAGAAAGATTCTTTCTGAATCTACCCTGTCTAATTCTGTTAGAATTTTATAAGTTTCTATGAGATCCTCTCTCACTCTTCTGAACTTCAATGAATATAATCCTAACCAATTTAGGATCTCCTCATGTGACAGACCTGCCACCCCAGGAATCAGCCTGGTAAATCTTTGCTGCACTCCCTCTATAGCATGGACATCCTTCCTCAGATAAGGACACCAAAAACTACACACAATACCCCAGGGATGGCCTCAAAAACGCCCTATGCAATTGCAATAAAACTTCCCTATCCCTATACTTAAGTCCTCTTGCTGTGAAGGCCAACATACCATTTGCCGTTTTCATGCCTGCTGTACTTGCATGCTCACCTTCAGCGACTGATGCACAAGGATATCAAGGACTCGCCAAGTATCCACCTCTCTCAGTTTGCACCCATTCAAATAATAATTATCCTTCCTATTATTGCTACCAAAGTGGATAACCTCACATTTATCCACATTATATTGTATCTGCCATGCATATGCCCATCCACTCAGCCTGTCCAAATCATGCTGAAGCATCTCTGCATCCTCCTCACAGATCATTTCCCACCCAACTTTCTTTCATCTTCCGATGATCCATCATCAGTTTTGCCTTTGCAGCGTTCTTTTAAAAATACTGGAATCAAACAACGTACAGACAGTGTGTATTTCTACAACTGAAGCAAAATATCATGCCTGCTTGAAGAGGTTCCACCCTATGTAACCTAAATCCAAGTTTCTGACACTAAGTAATATTTATACACACGGTGAAAAAGTAATCAATAATTACAGATCCCCACCCCCCCCAAAAACAAATCAAATAAACTAGCAGACTGGAATGAGTAACAGACTTTCTCCCATGGCAGGCAATCGCAAGTGACAGAAAAAATAATCAGAATCAAGTGAAATTGAAAATCTAATCTGTGAAGTGACCCTCCTGAAGCAGCCTGCTGTAATATGCAACGCAAAGTGCATTTAAGTGATATACTGCCAACACACTGTAAGCAACTTCACGGTCACAGTCAATAAATTATGTGGCAGCTGATAAAAATCAACCAGAATAACTAAGGCACATTCTATGCGCTTACCTTGAAATTTATTTCCGGCTGCTTACAGCAGGATGCACAGTTCACGAGCAGAATGATAAGGACAACTAAGCTGCACCCAGTCAGTAAGAGCAGTGACGAGGAGACTTCAACAGCTGCTTCCCCTGGAAAAAAAGGATTGCAGTCATTTTCCAACATCCGTTTTAAAACACATTCCAAGAAAAAACACACACTGATGTACAGTTTAACTGGATAACTCTCTGTTGCCAAGTTAGAATAGCACAGTTAATTCTAATGGTTAGAGAAATCTGTCTTGAAAATGTTTTAATTATTCACCAGAATGTTAATTTATATATACTATATAGCTTTTGTTATATATAATTATAAAATTAAATACGTTTATCACACCTAATAAACTGATTCTATAAAAAACGGCGCCAAGCTTAACCTACAAGTTCTGGGTTAAAAACAGATGATGGTGTACAAAAATCCCAAATAAATACACAACATTCTTCCAAGATGCACAGCCTAGGTGGAGTACAGAATGAATTTGCACATGCATAACACTACTCAGACCACCCAAATGCATTTTAATTGCTTTGAAGTTGGCTGGGCAAATATAACACCAAGTGGGGACACAGTAAGATCCCACAAACAATAAAATTACCAATCATTCTGTTGGTTGAATGAGAAATGTTGGTCAGGACATCAAGAGAATGCCTTCCTCTTTTTGGAATATCATAGGGTCTTCGGAATAGGTCAAATTTCATCCAATGCAGGATCTCCAACGCAACAATGAATTATCCGTTATGTGGCCAAGTGAAGGCTTGAACTCGAGACAAGCTGACTGAGCCAAGCTGACACACTGTTTAATATAACCAGAATGGATGCATCTGATCATGCTTAGCTAGAGTACCTTTAACTTTCCAGTATTTCGATCCTTTCAACAAAATAGAATCCACAGTTACACACAACAGATGGTACAACAAAATTTGAGAAAACATTGTGCACATAGATTCACTTGTGTAGACCACAGGAAAAGTCTGGTGATGAGGATTAACTGAAGTCTAAACCCAGAGCTCAGTCTTGGCATGGACTTTCTGTTCTGACTTGAAAAGGGCTTACTGCTACTTGTGTTCAATAAACAATACTCTGGCAGAAACACCGGTAGTGGGAGATCTGGCAACAAGTCAACACAATTGCATTGTCCTGGGAATTCCAATGGAAATTTCCCTAAGACAGTGGGAAGGGAGAAACTCAAAGTGGAAACAGCCTAGTTTTCACCAGTTGTTAAATAAGGGCCGATCTTAACATTCTGTAAATCCGAGTAGCTTTTGTTAAAATAATTCTGATCATTCAACTGTGCTTATGAAGATAGATTTCCTTTGCTTTCTGATGAAGACATGAAATGTTATAACATCCTTGATTTTATGTTTTTCAGGTGTTTCCAGAACATGAATGTTGGCCTGAATCCATCATTTTAGAGACATATTAATGAAAACACCTTTGTAACCGGCTCTTGAATGGACTGCAGGCTAGTTTGGGAGTAAGATACTCTTTGCTGATTATTGTGGCCAATTCTATAGCATGTCTATTAACACCCTGAATCTTGTCAATTTAACTGACTTAAGGTTTACCTAGTGTTATAGACAGGAAAGGGGTTCATTTAAACAGCACGAATTTCTCCTCTTACCACCCGCCTGTAAACACAAAGATGTTTTGATTTGCTTCCCCCTTTATAAGGGGCATATTGCCCAACCCCTCTGTTTTGATGTGAACGAATTTCTACTAATAACCCCATAGCAAACTCAAGAAAGGATTAGTTTATTTGCACATATTCAAAATGCAGGAGGAGCATTACAACACTGCCTCCTTGGCATTGAAACAGTAAAAAAAAAATGGGATGGAGAAAAGAAAGATTTACAGTGCAACAGACCACAGAGAAAATAAATAACGTCTCATATGGGTTCCAGAGTCCAGAATAAAAGCCCAATAGTACATTCCTTCACACAGGTCAATGAGCTGAAAACTGATACTGGATAATTTACTACTCTACTGGTGTTGACTTCACACAATGAGATAGGTGCACTGAGGTAATTCTGTCTTGTAGGTGATGACACAAGCTTTCCAATAGCAGTATAGATAGGGCCAAGTGCCCAACGTAGGCCAGAGCTCCTTATCTGTGTTGCTGCTAATTAGATGGTAAAACTAGACTTTGCAGTACAGCAAGGCAATATTACTAGTTCTACAAATCAGTGGTCCATGTCACATGACTCCCATCTACTCACACTGTCTTTGACAAAGGATATGTATCCTTCACTTGGGTCCCCAAGGTTGTTGAATGTCTCAATCATTAAGAGTTGAAAGGAAGATTAAGGGGCCCCTTGTTTTAGCAGACAAATTTGGCCAGGTTTTATGAAATGCAGATGGCCTCTATATAGGTCTCTTGACTTTGGTCCATGCAGCCTACAGGGGGATCGTCAGTGGCTCTTTGGGTAGCTAGGTACAAGTTTCTCTGATACTGCCAGGTAGCTCCTCCTTTTTCAGGGTCACAGTTAGACATAAATGCAGCCATTTTAGGTTTTTGCTCTTTCCTATCTCTAACAATTTCAAACAAGACAATGAGCATATTGCTATACATTTGATAAGAAATGGTGAGGTCTGTCTTAGTCTCTCACATAAGTAAATGTGGTATTTCATCCAGTAAAGTTAGGTACACTGCAATTCAAAATTGGATGCTTCAACTTTCCTAGGTTCAAATAGCATGCGCCATGTTTGTGGACAGATCTTTCAAATGTGACTGTTGAGATTATAAAAAGATCTGGTTTTTTTTTAAACTCCAATTTCTCACAAAACCCAATACTTGCTCTGTGCAAAAAAAAATCAACTTGCTCATTTTGAAATGAACATTATTTGGTTAAAACTAGTTACATGCCATTAAAAACTACAATGGACAAAGAAATGTAACATCCAGTTGATGTCCAAACTTGTCAGGCAATAAAGAAATGCTGCCCAGCTTTCAGTTTTTGAAAGAACAGCGAGCAGCTAATAATTAAATAGGTTATTCCAATAGAATCCCTACAGTGCAGGAGGAGGCCATTCAGCCCGAGTCCGCACCGGCTCTCCAACAAAGCATCTTACCCAGGTCCCTCTCCCCCATGCCTGATATTGTCTTAGCTCACACATGTAGAATGGCACTGAACTAGAAAACAGCCAGTACCTTGAAAGCTGCCCTAGCTTCAGTCAATGCATTCAGAAGAGGAAAGGATGAAGTTGAAGGAAAACATGCATCCCAATAGAGATTAATTATCTTAAGTTTGCAACAGTCCAAGTAACATGCAACTGACATCAATCCAGTCTTAATAACCAAATGGCTCTTTTGAAGTTATATTCATTGAAAATGGTCTGTTAACTTGTCCAGTAAATAATAATGTACATTATTCATTCCTGATCACAATCCAGAGGGTAATTATATAGTCCCACATGGACTTCACTGGAATGCACACCTGGGATGTTTCAGGTTCTTTCCGTTTCATAAACTGTCAAGGTGACTCATCTGCAAATTATTCAAGTTACTGGCTTTCAAAACTTACCCACATAACCAGTTGCTGAGCCCACATAAACTTTTTAACTGTGGGAAAAAGACATAACTAATTTTAAACTACACATACTTTTAATCTAAGCGCACAACACTGATTCAAATAGATACAACAGCTCTTCATTCATTTCGATTGCTCAGCACGCTACAATACATAGAGTTGGCGTGTCAAATACAAACAGAAACACCCATGATACATGCTGGAAACAGCTGCATATTAGAATAAGATTCCTAATTTTAAAACTGGCAAAACAAATGCCTACTTCAGTGTATGTGAAGTATGCAAGTAGGAAAGAAAACACATGTGCAAAGGAGGAAGTACATGTGCCAAGGGGAGAGAGGAAAGTGGCACATATGCACACAGCAACAAAAAGGCTGAAAGCAAAATCGTTTTACCAGAGAAATTTAGGATGGGGTAAAGGGGTATATTCTTGGGCTTATTTTTTTTTCAAATGAAAAGTGATCAAGTATGTATTGCTACAAATGAAGAGAGTCAAGAACAATTGCTTGTAATAATTCTGCAAGTGAAAGAAGAAAGTGCTGTGAACTGTCTCTTCTGACCCATCCATTGGCTGCAGAGAATCTGGTGTGGTAATAGTGAGGGGGAAAGCCTTAGATTACAGGGTGAGAAAGGATGGTCAGATGGGCAGAACAGTGGCAAATGGAATTTAACTTCAAAAAGTGAGGGGTGATGTATTATTTTGGGAGGACTAACAAAGTAAAGGAATACATAATGAATGGTGGGACACTAGGAAGTACAGAGCACCAGAGGGACCATATGGTGCATGTCCATTGGTCCCTGAAGGCAGCAGGACAGGTTTAAAAGGCATTTGGGATATTTGCTTTTATTAGCTGAGGCATAGGGAGGTTATAATGGAACTGTATAAAACACTCAGGCCACAGCTAGAGTACTGTGTGCAGTTCTGGTTGCCACACTATGTGATCGCACTAGAAAGGGTGCAAAGGAGATTCACCAGGACGTCGGGGCTGGAGTGTTTCAGCAATGAAGAAAAGTTGGTTAGGCTCGAGGGGTGGGGTGAGGGAGACGAAATCTCATTGAGTTGTACAAAATTATGAAGGACAGAGATAGGGTAGCTAGGAAGAACATTTTCCCTTTTATAGTAGAGTGGTTAATAACCAGGGGCCTTAGATTTAAGGGGATCTAAGGAAAATCTTTTTCGCCAAGAGGGTGGTGGGAATCTGGAACTCACTGCCTGAAAAGGGTGGTGGAGACAGGAACCTTCACAATATTTAAGAAGCATTTGGACGAGCATTTGAAGCGCCATAGCATTCAAAGCTATGGACCAAGTGCTGGAAGATAGGATTAAAATAGACAGCTGCTTGATGGCTGGCACAGGCACGATGGGCAAAAGGGCCTCTTTTTGTGTGTATGACTCTCTGACTCTAATCTTGCAGCGTAATACACTGGGGCTAGGAACTGAAGCCATCATCTGCTTAGTGCTCCCTGCGAGTCAGAAGCAATGAGTAACCAGGCTACTACAAATTGCTCAGTATTATTGAAGGGAGGTTAATTTTGTATAATATGTCTACTCAGGATATCATACTGCCACTGACCTTTTCTATAGTTATATTATATATACACTCAGAATATCATATTGCTTATGGCCTTTTCCATAGGAATAGTATTGTCTGGTGCAAATGGCATTAAGAAGTTTAACAACACCAGGTTAAAGTCAACAGGTTTATTTGGTAGCAAATGCCACCCATTTGCTCCCAAATAAACCTGTTGGACTTTAACCTGGTGCTGTTAAACTTCTTACTGTGTTTACCCCAGTCCAACGCTGGCATCTCCACATCGCAAATGGCCTGGGCCAAGGCAGTCTAAAAAGACCATGGGGTTGAGCTTGATTTTTAAGCATAATTCTGCCCAACTGAATAATATATCACACTGCTCACAGAAATGACCTCCAGTTTAAAATGTTACATAGTGAGGGCAATGTATGGGACTCTGATCAGTACTACTGATAAAGAAGGAATAGCTTAAATTGGGGAAATTTATTTAGGAGTAATGAGTAAACATTAAAATGTGACAAAAGTCTATAATTTCTTCAAAATATGAATAGCTACTTAAATAAATACTCAGCAATAAAATAACGCAGAGTTTCTCCACACAAACAGCATATGAACATCTTGCTACCAGAACCTTAAACATGCTTCAAAAGTCACTGAATTTACCTCCCAATGGCAAAGAAACACCGTTAATCTCTCTACTGTCAACACCCATGAAGGAACTAATTGATGCTTTGAGGAATGTACATGACAACGGCATGAATAACAAACAAGTCTCTTGACCTAGTGACCACTTTGAAAATATACTGCGGATGATATCATGGGGGCAAAAGCGTGCCTGCCTGGTACTTGGCGGTGCCGAAGTGCAAAACCAAAGAAAATTTGAACCCACAGCAGCAGTCAAAAGGATTCTATCATTTCCCCTCCCTCCTGCCAAAATATCCCATGCATAACTCTGCCATCACAATTACCAGGCTGAAAATCTGGCACTCCCAAAAGCAACTCATTTCCATTGGCCCCCAGCATAACGGTTACTACTGCAGTACATACCTCAATCTTCACAGAATTTGGTAAATAGGAAACAAAGTGCTACTTTCAAAAGCTGCTTGCTGTAAAGGTTCACCATCAGGATAGATAATCGAACACCAATTTTATTCTTGGACATATTTTTAAACCATAGGATAAAGGCAGACTAAAGGTTTTTTGAAGATGGCTTTATAACACATCAACATCCACAACGATCTATACTGCATGGACTCAAATGGACTTAAATGATGTGGATTAATCCATTTAAACAGCAATGTCTCTCCAACAAGTGTTTACAGTGCCTAATGATCTATGCTAAAGACCTGATTGAATAATAAAGTTCTATTTTTAAACCAGCGGTTTCCATAAAGACTGAGAGGAGGTTAGACTGAGATGTTCAGTCATGAAGGGTCCAGATAAGAGTAAATAGAGGAAGACTGTTCCCAATGGTGGAAGGGTCAAGAACCAGAGGACACAAGCTGAAGCGACTGGCAAAAGAACCAATGGCAACATGAGGAAAAATCTTTTTTTTAAACGAAGCAAATGGTTAAGATCTGAAATGCACTGCTCAAGAGTGTGTAACTGAGGCAGATATGTTAAGTTTGTTTATTAGTCACAAGCAGGCTTACATTAACACTGCAATGAAGTTACTGTGAAAATCCCCTTTCAAATCCAGCTTTCAAAACATAACAGATAAATGCCTGAAGGGAAAAGATTTGTAGAGCTATGGGGGGAAAGGGGGAAGGCAGGGGAGTGTGACAAGCTGAGTTTCTCTTGCAGAGTCAGCATGGGCATGACAGATTAAATAGCTTCCTTCTATGTTGTAATCATTCTATGATGCATTTTACACTTTCTTGTTACAAACATGAAGCATTTAAAGAAGGATAATTCACTGAAAAAGCAATGCTGGTAAATTTGCTGTTACTTAGAAACAAAGGCATTGAGCTTAAAAATTGACCAGTCATGTTGCAGCTTTATAGAACCTTAGTTAGGCCGCACTTGGAAAACTGTGTTCAATTCTGGTCGCCACACTACCAGAAGGATGTGGAGGCTTTGGAGAGGGTACAGAAAAAATTTACCAGAATGTACCCTGGTCTGGAGAGCATTATGTATGAGGAGACGTTGGAGAAACTTGGTTTGTTCTCACAGGAACGATGGAGGTTGAGGGGCGACCTGATAAAAGTCCACAAGATGATGAGAGGCATGGACAGAGTGGATAATCAGAAGGTTTTTCCCAGAGTGGGAGAGTCAATTACTAGGGGGCATAGGTTTAAGGTGCGAGAGGCAAGGTTTAAAGGAGATGTAATAAGGCAGGTTGTTTTACACAGAGGGTGGTGGGTGCCTGGAACTCACTGCCAGGGGAGGCAGTGGAAGCAGATATAGTAGTGACTTTTAAGGGACATCTTGACAAATACATGAATAGGATGGGAATAGAGGGATTATGGTCCCCGGAAGGGTAGGGGGTTTTAGTTCAGACGGCAGCATGGTCGGTGCAGGCTTGGAGGGCCAAAGGGCCTGTGCTGTAATTTCCTTTGTTCTTTGAGGGTGGAAATTGCTGGGGCCTTGACAGAAATCTCTGTATCCTCATCGGCTACAGGTGAAGTTCCAGAGGACTGGAGGATAGCCAATGTTGTTCCTTTGTTTAAGGGCAGCAGGGATAATCCAGGAAATTATAGGCCAGTGAGCCTTACGTCATTGGTAGGGAAATTGGAAAAGATTCTTAGGGACAGGATTTACTCACATTTCAAAACAAATGCACTTATTAGTGATTGCCAGCATGGTTTTGTGAAGGGGAGGTCGTGCCTCACTAATTTGATTGAGTTTTTCGAGGAAGTGACGAAGGTGATAGATGAAGGAAAGGCAGTGGATGTTGTATACATGGACTACTGCAAAACCTTTGACAAGGTACCTCATGGTAGACTGGTATGGAAGGTGAAGTCACATGGGATCAGAGGAGAGCTGGCAAGATGGACACAGAACTGGCTTGGCCATAGAAGACAGAGGGTAGCCGTAGAGGGGTGCTTTTCTGAATGGAAGGCTGTGACTAGCGGTGTTCCACAGGGATCAGTTCCGGGACCTTTGTTATTCGTAGTATATATAAATGATTTGGAGGAAAATGTAGCTGGTCTGATTAGCAAGTTTGCAGACGACACAAAAATTGGTGGAGTTGCGGATAGCGAAGAGGATTGTCAGAGGATACAGCAAGATATAGACCAAATCATAGAAACCCTACAGTGCAGAAGGAGGCCATTCGGCCCATCGAGTCTGCACCGACCACAATCCCACCCAGGCCCTACCCCCACATATTTACCCGCTAATCCCGCTAACCTACGCATCTCAGGGGCAATTTTTAACCTGGCCAATCAACCTAACCCGCACATCTTTGGACTGTGGGAGGAAACCGGAGCACCCGGAGGAAACCCACGCAGACACGAGGAGAATGTGCAAACTCCACACAGACAGTGACCCGAGCCGGAAATCGAACCCGGGACCCTGGAGCTGTGAAGCAGCAGTGCTAACCACTGTGCTACCGTGCCGCCCGTGGAGCTTAAGAAACCCCAAAGGTAGGGGAGTCTAAAACTACCAGTTGGAGACTTGGGCAGAGAAATGGCAGATGGAGTTTAATCTGGACAAATTGAGGTAATGCACTTTGGAAGGTCCAATGCATGTAGGAATTATACACTAAGTGGTAGAACCCTTAGGAGCATTTCAGAGATGAAATGGGGAGGGTACAGGCCCAACATGTTCCCTCTAGGGCAACAGGAAAGTGTAACAAACCCAGAGAACCATGGATGACCAGAGACATTCAGGATACAATAAGAAGGAAAAGAGAGGCTTTTAGCAAGTATAAGGGGAGTAAGTCTGTGGAGGCATTAGTGGAGTACAGAAAGTGCAGGTTGGAGCTTAAGAAACCCCAAAGGTAGGGGAGTCTAAAACTAGAGGGCATAGGTTTAAGGTGAGAGGGGGGAGATACAAAAGTGTCCAGAGGGGCAATTTTTTCACACAGAGGGTGGTGAGTGTCTGGAACAAGTTGCCAGAGGTAGTAGTAGAGGCGGGTACAATTTTGTCTTTTAAAAAGCATTTAGATAGTTACATGGCTACAATGGGTATAGAGGGATATGGGCCAAATGCAGGCAATTGGGATTAGCTTAGGTGTTTTAAAAAAGAAAGGGCGGCATGGACAAGTTGGGCCGGAGGGCCTGTTTCCATGCTGTAAACCTCTATGACTCTAAATCCACATGAAGGAGAAGTAACCACTGTACCATGGAAAAGATGACCTGTTAAGTCCTTAACTTTCTTCATTTCTCTCTGCTTTTAAGTTGAAACACCCACTTCAGCCCACTGCAAACCAATAACCAAAATGGGTCATCACACATTACCACAAATTACTGTTGACAAAATTTAACAGCTGAGTCTAAATCAGATTTGAGCTTGCCTTAGGCAAATACATCACCATTCCCATCAAGATTGCCTGGGTCTTCTGAGATGGCTTTAGCATAACCAGAAAATGGGCAGCCCCAACAATTTTTAAAAATCCATAATTAATGAAACTAGAAAATGCTTATGATCCACAATAAATTCAAACATGTAGCTTTTCTCTGGTGGTTCCATTCATGGTTTGGGGGCAGATTGCTAGTTCTCCAAAGACTGAGACAAATGACAAATGTAAACAAAGTAGGAGGTCAGTTACCAACAAAACACTCCCAAAAAAAAAACCCAGATGATTTCAACTCACATTTCCACTGCGCCAAAATCAAAATGGTTTTGTTTGGGGGTAGTTCTTACAGCCTCCGTATAGGCCAACATCATTGATCCCTTTTTCTAACCACAGCAAATGCAACAATACTGGTGAAAGTCAGCACCTGTGCATGGACAGGAATGGATAAGGGGGTATGCCAAGGACCTGTCTGCCGGCTCAGGACAATATAAAAGATCCCTCGGCAAATTTCAAGAACAGCAAGGGTTTCCACCAGGGTCACGGTCAATATTCATCCCTCAACTACCACGAAAAAAATGATGGATCATATATCTCGGGTATTATTTGTGGAAAACCATCTCTTCAGTTGCCCAATAACTTTGTAGTGGGTAATACTAAAAATTCAACACAGTGGACTGAAGCAGTTGATCTCAGACAGTTGTGTTGGCAAAAGGAGAAAAATTAGTTCCAATCAGTTAGAATATGCTGGGGCTGATTTGGAAGTATAGGGGGGTGCAGGGGATGCAAATTATAGGGTTTGCATTCCAAACAGTGATTACAATTAATACCTGGTAAAAAAAAATGTTCAGAGGAAATTTTTAAAAATATATTTTATAATGCCACTATGATTCTTCTCCAGGATTACGCACAACAGTGAGCTAGAGATTGACCATCAATTCTTGGAGACCTCAGGGTGACGCTGAAGGGTTGGCAACCCGAGTCATGGGCCAGTTCAAAGTAACATTGTGTCCCTAGCCTGAACAACAAGCAACTTCAATTTATTTTAAAATATCAAGGGCACAGCCAACAATGCAGGTAGACAGGTCCCAGGTTTGCCCATGGTCTGGGCTAAGTTAGCCAGCTTCAGCTGGCACTGTGGTAGCACCATTACAATTAATCACAATTAAGTAGGCTATGTGGGGTGTTGGCAGCAAGCGTCACAATTTCCTACTGCTATCTAATGGCAGTCCACCATCTATGCTTTATACTGGGGCACAAGGACAGAGTATACTTAGCTGCTATGGTGCTCCCCAAGGTTGAAGAGCCTAGCGGCACTGTCACTCATAATTGAGACATGAACAATGATCAATAAAATCGCTAATAGGAGGATGTCAGAATCCATGGAACTCCACAAATTCAAGAAGCACAGTACCTGACCTAAATGGTCATATAGCATTCTGGTCAGCAGTGCATCCAAGGGCACAAGGTAACACAATCAAACCAAATTCTTCCTTCACTGCACATCCACATTCAATAGCTATGACTGGATATTAACAAGGGGCAAGAACCATGGATTCCCTTCCCTCTTGTTAATCCAGAGTGCATTGCCACTCTAACTGAGGCCTCCCTTTTTGTTGTATCGCATTTCAGTTATCACGTTTCAAGAATATTACATGAGTATTTTCAGAAAACAGAAACCGGGTTAACCTATGACTGGATTTATAACATTCAAGGAATTCAGTTTAGCTCATTTATGTTTAACAATCCTCCTAGGAGCAAAGGTTTGTCTCATTTAGAGCCAATTGGTCCACAGTGGCCAACATTTAAGTAGCCATTTAATAAGCTTAATGCAGATCTTGGCTTCCCACATCCAGACTAAATATGTCATCAGCATATAATCCTCAACCAAACATCAAATAAATCAAATTTATCCCAGCTGTTAAGGAATTCCTTTTTCCAAATTTAACACCTCCGAAAGGATTTGAGTTAAAAGAATTGAACAGAAATATCAAGGAAGTTCTTAATCAAAATACTTTCTCCTTTCAAAGAATTACTGCACGTCATGCACGTATACCACAGATGTGCATTTGGAAAATATCTCTATTGTTTTATGGTTTTAAAATGACATTCATAGAATCTTAGCATTAAGCGCTTGCTGCACTATGGATATGAACTAAGTATTCTGCTCTGTCCTTCTTTGTAATGCCTCCCAAACTTTTTTTGGCTGTATATCCCTATCCAGATTTACAAACTCTTCACAAACCCCACAATCAGTTTACTTTTTAACTACATATTTTGTAAATCATTATAATTACACTTGTAGGTAATTATATGTCTATAATAACAAGCTTTTACTTCCCATTGTGATGGATGAGCGTGTTTGCTGGAACACAAGCACTTGAATTTGAAAGAAATATATCAATGAAACCTCATCAACCCCCCAAGAAAAATCACTCAGCAATCCTCTTCCCAGCCTCCCTTCCCCACTCATTTGCCCCTCTTTCCAACCCATTATCTCCCACTCACTCACTAGCTCCTCTTTTCAAACTCCCACCTCCCCACAATCTCTTTTGAATGTTTGTGAGATGGCTCCACCAGGATAATGGGCTTGGTTAGGTAGGCTGTGTCCACCCAGCACTCCGCTGATCTGTGGGTCAAGCAGCATCTTCCTCCACTCAGACATTGTTTCAGCCAGCAGCTGCTCTCGCATCACTCTGCACCATTATTTATTTATTAGAGTCGCAAGTAGTCTTATATTAACACTGCAATGAAGTTACTGCGAAATTCCCCTAGTCACCACGCACCGGCGCCTGTTCGGGTATACCGGGAGAGAATTTAGCATGGCCAATCCACCTAACCAGCATGTCTTTCAGACTGTGGGAGGAAACCAGAGCACCCGGAGGAAACCCATGCAGACACGGGGAAAACATGCAGACTCCACACAGACAGTGACCCAAGCCAGGAATTGAACCCCAGTCCCTGGCGCTGTGAGGCAGCAGTGCTAACCACTGTGCTGCCCCAGGTACTCAGTACTCAAGTTCATGCACTGCCACAATTTTCTGTTGCTCCTCTAATTGCTCCCATGCTTGATGGTCATAAGTACAACTGCATCTCACTAGTGTGCCTATTTGCAGCAGGTACAGGAGAAAAACAACCAGTGAACGGAGGGGCAGCAAAATGATGAGTGATGGCACATTAACCTGAGCACCACAGGTTGGGAACCCCTGGACTACATAGAGGTGGAAATAATTGCTCATCCCTTTACACAACTACTAAAGTATCCCCTAGAGGCATCTGATGTACCCCACTTTAGGGAGCACTATTTTTTAGGTTCAAGGTAGATTACTTCGCATTTGCCTACATTGAAATTCATTCACCCCAGTTTTCCTGAATGGAGGGGAAGGGAAGGAGGGAGAGGGAGGTGGATATCATATGAAGGGAGGGAAGCAGGAGATGGGAGTATGTCACAGCAAGAGAAGAGGGATGGGACAGACCTCTCAGTAGGGGGTGGAGAGGAATGGAAGGGATAGACGTCATGGGAGAGAGAGGGAAGATAGAGGAGGGGGTGGAGATCATGGGATGGGAGGAGACAGGACAGCCTGGCTAGAAAAGTTGAAGATTCCACCATCACAAGTGAGCAGTGGAACCAAAATAAAGAATCTATTAAAGAAGGCGCAAATAACATAAGATCTTTAAGAGGGAAAAGGATCAAGAACATGTGTTATGATTGCAATGCAGTAAAAGATGCATGGAGAACATGAAAATATCAAAACTAAAAAAGGCAAGCTGAAATACATGCACTTGAATAATGAGTTGAGGAGAAACAGAAAAGCCACGAGAAAAATGGTTAAAAGATCCATGTGATTATACTCTGAAGATTGGATTGACTAGGAAAGGTCAACCTAATGTATGCACAAGTAAAGGAGATTAGTGGCATTTAGCATAAAGAACTGAAAACATCAGCAATATATAAAGGAAGGTTTTTATTAACAAACCCTGATGAAGTTAAAAAAAGGCTGGAAGGAGCAGCAGGGCTCCGCAGGGCAACAGAGGAGCAGCGGGATCATTCACAGCAAGAGGCCAGTACCACCCTCGTGAGCCCACCATGTTAGGACGTAACCGATGATAACATTGGATCTGTTGTAGTGTGACCAATGGTAACATGCTGTAATGGTCAGCTGACCCAGTAAACTATGTAACCAATGACAAAATGATGTGTGGTCAGCTGACTAGCTGACTCAGTATAAATAAACCGCTGGGGTTTGTGGGAGCTTGGAATGGCCCAGGGTGAGGTCTCAAGTGTTGAAGTAATGAAGTTTCTTTATTAAACCTTTCTCTTTGATTTATAAGTTGGAGTAAGTCTTGTTTTATTTTGTTGCCTACAACTGAAGAGTTCCTCCTGGTGGATCAGACACCACAGCATTTTATGAATTCCAGAGAAAGTCGTCCTGTGGGAAACAGAACTGCATGCATGTCCTCAGCCCATACAGCAGAGCTTGGATTCCCTTGCCACTGGACAAGGCCTTGCTCCATCAAACCCATGTGAAAGTTGGTGTGCAACAGCCACCCCAAGTTAAAAGAACTCATGCACAGGCATCATCCACCCCTTAAAATGAAGTTCTGGACTTGGAATGTCAGGACCCTCACGGACAACCCCAGCAATAAGAAACTGGAACAGCGTACTGCAATCATTGCCCAGGATCTCTGGTGTTTCAACACTGACATCGCCATCTTAAGCAAGACTCAGTGGGCAGGCTCAAGAAACAAGTCCAGCTTAAGGAACAAGGCATTTACACCTTTTGGAAAGGTAAACTAGAAGATTGCTACCTCCAGGGGGTTGACTTTACCATTAAAAACAAACCAGTTTGCTGTCTCAGACTCCCTTTGCAAGATAAACGAAAGCCTCATGCCCTTTGGCTCACCCTAGCCCAGAACCAGAATCATAGAAATCATAGAATCATAGAAACCCTACAGTGCAGAAGGAGGCCATTCGGCCCATCGAGTCTGCACCGACCACAATCCCACCCAGGCCCTACCCCCACATATTTACCCGCTAATCCCACTAACCTCCGCATCTCAGGACTCTAAGGGGCAATTTTTAACCTGGCCAATCAACCTAACCCGCACATCTTTGGACTGTGGGAGGAAACCGGAGCACCCGGAGGAAACCCATGCAGACACGAGGAGAATGTGCAAACTCCACACAGACAGTGACCCGAGCCGGGAATCGAACCCGGGACCCTGGAGCTGTGAAGCAGCAGTGCTAACCACTGTGCTACCGTGCCGCCCTCTCAGTAGAATGCTACAGTCCTTAGTGTATACACCCCAACACTTGAAGCTACAGATGAGTGCAAAGAGGAATCTGCTCCAGCCTCAACCAATCCTTGACCCAAGTCCCAATGGGCAACAAGCTGATCCTCTTTGCTGACTTCAACACCAGAGTTAGAAGGGACAACACAGACCTCTGGGGATGTGTAATCAGCAAAAAAATAGGGATAGGGAAATCCAACACCAACAGCTGACAAAATGACTAGAACATAACCTCATCATAACCATCAGCTCGTTCCATCAGGGAAACAAGAACAAGGTCTCATAGCAACACCCTCGTTCCAAGCACTGATACATGCTTGACTGGGTCACTGAGTGAGGGGCCGCTTGACAGAAGCTGACAGGTGCTGAATGGACCACTGTCTAATCTGCTCTGTGGTCAACATCAATGTAGCCCCAAAGTAGTGATGGCAACAGAAACAATGCCACAGGAAAAATCAATACCTGATCTATGCTCAAGGCCTCCATAATCAGCACCAAGGAAGAGACGCTTGGTCACTTGCCCAGGAAACAACAAGATTGGTTCAATAAGAACAACCAGGAGATCCAGGAGCTGATGAGCCACAAGCGCAAGGCTGTTGTGAACCTGAAACAGCAACCCAATCCGAACAAGAAGCCAGCTCTTCAGACAGCTGAAGACTGAGGTCCGGCTAAAAACACACAACCTAAATAACAGATGGTGGTTAGAGAAAGTGCAGGACATTCAGCAGTTAAGTCGATAACCAGTCTTTAACATCTATGGCTCAAGCTCCCAAGGTGTCACCCCACAGCTGACCAAAAACAGAGGTGCTCATCAAGAACAGAGAGGCAGTCAGTGCCTGCTGGAAGGAACAATTTGAAGTTCTTATTTATTTATTATTGTCCCAAGTAGGCTTACATTAACACTGCAATGAAGTTACTGTGAGAATCCCCTAGTTGCCACACTCCGGCACTTGTTCGGATACATTGAGGGAGAATTTAGCATGGCCAATGCACCTAACCAGTACGCTCTTTCGGACTGTGGAAGAAACCCATGCAGACACGGGCAGAATGTGCAAACTCCGCACAGACAGTGACCCAAGCTGGGAATTGAACCCAGGTCCCTGGCACTGTGAGGCAGCAGTGCTAACAACTGTGCCACCGTGCTGCCTCAAAGGCTTCCTTAACAGAGACTCTGTCTTCAAAGTGAATGTCCACGACTTCATCCCGCAGCATGCTACCTGCCACCATCTCAACACATCCCCAATATGGAACAAGTTAGAAAAGGCCCTCCAACAGAGAAAAAACCAAGGTATCAGGAGAAAAAGTGACAAGTCCACTTCGAATGAATACAAAGGAATTTCTCTGCTATCAGCCACAGGGAAATTCATTACAAGACCTCCTTAATCGCCTTCTCCATGGCTGAAGAGTTCCTCCCAGAGTCCAAATGTGGATTCTGTCCACTATGGGGAACTACGGACATGATAATCACCATGCAGGAACTACATGAGAAATGCAGGGAACAGCACTAACCCATGTACAGCCTTTGATACTGTCGACCACAAGGTACAATAGAGTATCCTCTGTTTCAGATTCCCCCTTAAATTTGTCAGCATCCTCTGCTTGCTCCACGATGACATGCAAGCCATGATCCTGACTAACAGAACCACAACATGCCCAATTCACGTTCGGACTGGGGCCAAGCAAAGCAGTGTCATTGCACCAATGCTCTTCTCAAATCTTCTTTATTACAATGCACCATCTCACGCCCAGCAAGATCCCCACTGGCATGAAGCTAAACTACAGAAAAATGGGAATCAAAATCCATGATGAGGCCTTGGATAACTTTCCATATCTTGGGAGCCTTGTCAATAAAGGCAAACATCCCCGGCAAGGTTCAACATCCCCTTCAGTGTACTAGCACAGCATTCAGTCACCTAAGGTTTTGAAGACTATAGGGCCTCAGACCTGGCATCAGGCTCATGGTCAACAGAGCACTGATACCTGCCCTCCTATACAGCCCAGAGAGGTGGTCTATGTATGGCAGGCACCTCAAAACCATGGAGAAGTACCTCTGCAAGATCCTGCAAATCCATTGGCGAGATAGGCACACCAACATCCCCAGCATCAAAGTGTTGGCCATGCTCGATCAGCTCCACTGGGCAGGCACATTGTCCGCATGCCTGGTACAAGACTTCCGAAACAAGCAAGCATTCTACTTGGAGCGTCGACAAACATGCTCCAGGAGGCAGAGGAGGACACCCTCAAAACCTCCTTGAAAAAGTGCACCATCCCCACTGACACCTGAGAATCCCTGGCCCAAGACTGCCCGAAGTGGAAGAGCACATCTGGGAAGGAGCTGTACACTTCAAGTTTCATCGCCAAAAGCAAGCAAAGCCAAGTATCAGTGGCAACCCATGCACCCCACCCACTCGCTCCTCCCACCACCCTCTGCCCCACCGGTGACAGAGACTAGGTCATGCACTGAACTCCTCAGTCACCTCATTTTAGTATGGAAGCAAGTCAATCTCTCATCCCAGGGGACTGCTTAAGAAGAGAAGAAATTATGGGAAAGAGTTAAACTAGGGAAGTTATACAGTTAACTATAACTTGATCAAAGTTTTCAGATATTATGGGAAGAGAGAGAATGAATACAGAACTATATCCACTGATTGGAAAGTCTAAAACTTGGAAGCATAGTCTAAGAACTAGACCTTCCAGGACTGAAATTAAGAAACACTTCTACACACAAAGGATGGTTTGGAATTCTTCTGCACAAATGGCAATTGATGCTAAGTCAATTGTTCCATTTAATCTTTTTTTAAAACCATGGGTATTAAGGAATATGGGGCAAGGTAGGGTTATGGAGTCAGGAGGCAAATCAGCCATGATCTCTCCACATGGTAGATGGCTAAATGGCCGACTCTTGCTCCCATGTGTTCTCATTTCTGAGGACACACAAGATGTCACTAAACAATCCAAGATTGGTTTGCTTGCCACAGAGCAGGATCAAGCCTAACTGATCTGTGTGGCTCAAAATCACAATTAACATTTATTCTCTAAGCCATAAGGCTCAAATAAAGATTTCATTCATTCATAATCATGCCAACTTAATTATCAACAACCAAAACACAAGTCTTTTTATTAAAGCACAGCACACTGTGCACTATATGTTGCATACAGTCAACTGCAAAGGGTCTGCCTAAAATGACACCAGGCATTTTACAATACTAATAAAATCTAGAATTACATTTAAAAAATTAAAACTTAATCACTGAAACATTAGAAAATACAAGAACTCAATTCAAAGGAGGATAAGTCCTTGTAACAAAGGATTTGACAGCATTACTTGGTCATCCCTTTTCTATTTTGTTCAGCTGAATGTCAAGAATGGTGCCAAAGGGTGTGGACTTTACACAAGATGCTGACCTACAAGTCCATGGTGACCCACATTTCGCGGCAGGCTAAAGGGTGCTTGACAACAAAGCTGGCAGAAATAAATTCAGTTACTCAATTACATGAAAAGGAAAGGATCATAGTAATTAGTGGAGAGATGACGAAAGTATGTAATTACTCTAATGATTAAATCCCTGTGGTTAAGTCTCCGGCTCTACAGTTGGTGTTCTGAAAGCAATCTCCGCAAAATTCCAGTTAATATAACTGATGTGATTATTAGATAGTTTCAGCAATTTGGAGGCACGTTGCAAGAACATCTCAGTAATCAATATTGAAGATAATTTTTACAAATTTCTAATCCAGCTCAAGTGGTCAATCCTTTCCCTATTCAGTCACAAGCCTTTCACACAAGAACAATTTTGTTGTTGCCATTCACTGCACATATAAATTAAGCTAAGTACTTGCGTTATGAAAATTGATACTGAACATGGTCTCACTTTTCAAACTTTCTAAGACAAGCAAAAACTATCAAGTTGTTTGCCAGTTACCTCTTCTCCAAACAAGGACAGAAATGCTTGAATGAATTTTTTAAAATTGTTGGAAATATTCAGCAGGTCAGGTAGCATCCACAAAGAGAGAAACAATTAATATTTTGGGTAAATGAGCTTTTCAAAAGAACTGGAAAAAGTTAGAAACATTAATAAGTTTTAAGCAAGCAAAAGTGAAGAGGTTTAAAAAAATGAAAGGTCTATGATAGTGTGGAAAACAGAACAGGATAAATGATAAAAGGACTTGTGGTGCAAAGTCGAATGGAGTGGCGCTGGGACAAGAAATAAAATATGTGTCTGGATGGGGTGCGAATGGATGTACAGGTGCCATCCAAAAGCAAAAACCAAGAGAAAAGATTAAAACATGCAAAGAGAAACAAAATGTGGGCAGAGATTGTGGTCCGAAACTGCCGAACTCAAATGTTGATTCTGGAAGTCTGCAAAGTGCCTAATTGAAAGATGAGACGGTGTTCCTCCAGCTTGCACTGAGCTTCATTGTAACACTGCAGGTGGCCGAGATGAGCAAGGGAGCAAGGTGGAATAGGGTGTGTACTTTTTTCAATGTGGTATACTCTATTCACTACTCATAATGCAGTCTGCTCTACATTGCAGGGACTAAATGCAGAATTCCGTTCAGTCCAAAAGCATAACCCCCCCCAAGCTTTGGGTCACTGATTTTAGTTCTCCACCTTCCCCCTTTTAATTTGTTTAAAACCTATTATATGTCTAACTTTTCCCAGTTCTGTTGACAGTCAGAGACCTGAAATGTTAATTCTGCTTCTCTCTCCACAGATGGTGCCCTTGAATTGTTTAGTATTTCCAGCACTTCATTTTGATTTCAGTATTATAACATTTTTTCTGTATTACAACATTCACAGTATTTTGTTTTTGCACACAAGCTTCGATTTCTATTGTACTAACAGATCAGGAACCAAGAAAGCAATCTTCAATTTTAAATCAATAATTTTAAATAAAAGAATCTCGAATATTTTTTAATCTATCTGCTAAGATTGTATTTTAATAGCGGACCAGTGTTATCCAATACGTTAGCAAGTAGCCACTTATGGCTAACTGGGAGTCCAGAAATGGCCAATTGCATTTTCAATTAGTAAGTTAAACAAATACGGTGGGTGGCACGGTGGCTAGTACTGCTGCCTCACAGCGCCAGGAACCTGGGTTCAATTCCAGCCTTGGGTCACTGTCTGTGCGGAATTTGCACATTCTCGCCGTGTCTCCATGGGTTTCCTCCCACACTCCAAAGATATGCAGCATAGGTGGATCAGCTGTACTAAATTGACCCTTCGTGTCAAGGGGATTAGCAGGGTAAATACGTGGGGTTACTGTGATAGAGCCTGGGTGGGATTGTTGTTGATGCAGGCTCAATGGGCTCAATGGCCTCCTTCTGCACTGTAGGAATTCTATGATTCTAAGTAATCTCATGTTCATATTTGCACCACAAATGCATGTCCACTGCAACCTTGTGCATTTGTTGGTAAAATGCTAAGATGAAAAGCAGAGGGTGCAAGACAAGTATTTTTAGATCATTGAGAGTGCTTTACTTCTTTAGTTACTGAATGGTTGCAGATATTTGTTAAATAAATATACACATGGAGCATATTCATTTGCCTTCGATATTATTTATTAAAGGGTTTTCTATCAATATTCAGGGTTAAGTCAGACAGACTTTTGATGTACAAGGAGTTCAAGGGTTATAGGGGGCTGGCAGGAAAGTGGAGTTTAGGCCTGAATCAGAACAGGCATGATTTTATTAAATGGCAGAACAGGTTTGCGGGTCCAATTAGACTTCTTCTGTTCTTGATTCTTATTGTCTTGTTTAGGAATATCGCAGGTGAAATACCGCACAACAACAATTTAGCACTACCTTAGACTTTCGCGAGGTTCGCACTGATAATTCTTGGCTCCTAAGCATTGTAAGAGACCTTAAGTGGGAGCATTTCTATGGCATTTTATTCTGATCTGATTTGAGACCGATAGCACAATGAGAATTTAAAACTGGCTAATTTACAGGAAGGTCACCTGGACTAAACAGTTGCCTATTCCAACATTGTTGCCTGTAGTAATTAATCACATCGTGATTATTTCTCATTCATAGGAGGTTACTGTGTGCAACTTTGCACCAGAGGGTATATCAAAATTTAAGATGTTGTCTCAAGGTTAACATCTGTTTAAAAAGAACTGCTTGAATCTTAAGGAAGAATCACTTTGATGTTGTTTTATTTGTGGAAATTGCATTTTGGCTGTAAG
Organism: Mustelus asterias; assembly: GCF_964213995.1. Taxonomy (NCBI): domain Eukaryota; kingdom Metazoa; phylum Chordata; class Chondrichthyes; order Carcharhiniformes; family Triakidae; genus Mustelus; species Mustelus asterias. The sequence continues at coordinate 50,946,262 of NC_135823.1, read as the reverse complement.
CATGAATCAAGAGTTTGCAAATAAAGTGTAACTAACTACTGTTAACAACTTTTGCAATTAAAAGAAAATTGCATAGTAATATATAACAATCACTCTTATCCACCAAAATTATTCTGAGACAATATTGTAACCATAGCAAGATATCATCCTATTTTATGTGGATACAAGCAAATCAGTGAAAGTACAAAATCAATTGCTAGCAAGATACTGCAAACCACAGGACAGCTGAACTGCATTAATGATTATTGAAAATCCTTTACTGCTAAAAAACCAGCATTCTGACGCCTCCAGGATATAAGATTATTCAGTCAACAAACTGCTTTACATATAACTATAAATGATGAGTTCAAACACAGAATTGATTGCCCTAATCAACCAGGTGCATCATAAAACATACCAGTCGTACAGCTCAGTTCAGGGATTCAATAAGTGCTTCATTCATTATTAGTCTCTTATTGAATATCCTTGGGACTTCACCCTCTAAAATGGAGTGTGTGTTTAAAAATTGTGTTCTCTTGAATATCCCTACATCCCCTATTCCCACATCCACATGCATCAACTTACAATGACCCCATTTAAGTAATCCCATGTTGCAAGCAAATTCCACAAGGACAAATCTTTGAAATGTAATGTCATAGTGCTTCAGATCTTGCTGCCTTCATGCAGTCTGGAATGCTCTTCTACAACAAGTACAACTTAATGCCAATATGAATAAATGTCAACATCTTTAAAATAAACTTCTGATATTAGTTTACGTGTTGTTTCGAGATTGAGATCAATCTCGGTTTAATCTTCTGATATTTCAGTTTTTTAAAAATAGGTTAAATATCAACACTACATAATAAAACTAATATTCAAGAAACTAGGATCATATTCCCTAATTCTATGCCAAGAATGTTAAAATGGTGGCTGCACCTATTAAGAAACAAGTCCTTGATTTTTGGTGTGAAGGCTACACTTAGAATGTCACAAAAAGCAAATAATTCTCCAAACAAAACATGTGCTTTTAGCTACTTAAAAGCACTGAATAAATGAATCAGTTTTGATTCAGAGGCTTTTTACTCTCATTCTTACAAAATTGTCAAATCTAATGTGTATTATTGTGTCACGCACCAAACACTCAAATAAAAATAGAAAATGCTGGAATGACTCAGTAGGCTTGCAGCATCTGTGGAGACAGAAACAGAGTCAACAGGGCGTTTCATCAGAACCGTTAGACTCAACCGGTGTTAAATTAAAAACTGCTCAAGCTATGTCACTTTCAAACAAATTAGTGACCTTTGTCAAATGGTACCATTTTGCCAAGCAAGGAGCCAAACTCCAGCAACCTTTTTTGTACCAAGTAGTCAAGATAAAGAACCACACAGAGTGGAAAGACGTGATACATTTGGAAATAGTGAAAGATGATGCCAAGCCCTGAGTGCTAAAAACAAGATTATTGGTGGTAAGTTATTGAAGTTAAGAAATTCCAGTTGTAGGATGCTAGGGTGGAATGATTGAGACTATACTTGGGGGAAAAAAATGATTGCACAAAGCCTTGATTTGGGATGGAAAAATGAAGATTGGATCTAGGACCCCATCATTTGCAGCCAAGACAAACCAGGAGGAAATTTTGAGCAGCAAAAACCATTACAATGATTACAAAATGGAGAAAGATAAGAAAGTGTGCAACAACTGAAAAAGTTAGCGACTAAAAGTGAGACTGTGATTTCCTTCTACATAGCAGGCCTTTCCTTTACACTGCCGGCAGTGCCACAGGTGCCGTGGAAGATTTGAGTGCAACATTCAAGTAATGGACAGGCTTTGGTTTTAATAGAGAATTGAGAGTCCTTGAATGGTAGAAATGTTTAATACAAAAAAAAAGATACTAAGCTTGAGTTCCATTTGAGATCAGAGGACAATGGGGCCAGTAATATCAATTTTTGAATGAGAATTGAGGGTGAAACTAAATGGAACATTAGACTGGCAAGAAATATGAAGAAAATGTTTGAAGAATTTAAAGAAATAAGGTTATTCCATAAGGACACAGAAAAGATCAAATGTAACCAGCCCATATTGTTATTGCAGAGACTCCCTGAACCCACTCACAATTCAGTAATTTTCATTCACTATCAGCCTGTGAAAATGATGCAATCAGATGAAAAGTAAGCAAGCAGCAGCATATATTCCCATCAGTATTTTTGTAAACAACAGCCTCATAAAATGTAGAATTACCCTTCCCAGATACCACCACGTAATATAATGTCTATTGCAGTCGATCTGTCTGGGGACAGTGAAGGGAGAGGGTGGGGAAAGACTGCAAATCTGTACACAAAATCAATCTTCGTGGCACTTGTCTCTGCCTCCTCTCCCCCTTAAACCAAACTTTTGGTCATCTGTCCCTAAATCTCGTGTGTCATATTTTGTTTGACAATGCTTCCAGGCACCTGACAAGTTGTTGCTGTCACATATCTCAAAACTATGATTCAAAAATAAGCATAAGGAGCGGCTTTGGAACAAATTGCTAGGCCACTCACTCAGGACAAGCTGAAGCAATCTTCGCACAGTGTGATACTTCTTCCTGAGAACACAGTGGATTTATATAGCAAATGGAATGTAAATGCCACCCACAGTCAAGACTGATTTAAACAAGTGAGGATAGTGTACTCTTAAACAGAGGGAGCTAGGAGTTGCAGAAGGTTAGAATACTTGCATTTTGGGGAACTGCCTTTGAAATTAGGTCCATGGTAGGAAAGGCTGTCACTCTGACACCACAAATGAAACAAATTCTGACATCTTTAGCCAGCTTTCTACGAGAAGCAAATCCCCTGACACAATACTGCTGACCTTTCTATGCCAAAATAGACAAACTGACCCAAAAACCATGTTTATGCTCTTCATGGTGGGTGATCCAAGGATTGCAAATGTAACTTTTCCACCTTTTCACATCCCTTGCCTATACTGGAGACCCTTATTGCTTCATGGTCCTTTTAGTATAGAAAGGTTCTGCTGCAGTTTCATGTTGGTAAGCACAATGAAGCTGGCTTTCTTAGGGATCAGTCAGAATACTTAAACAAAATGACGTTGAGATAGATGCTGAACCATGATCTAATTGAACGGTGGAGCAGGCTCGAGGGCCTACTCCTGCTCCTAATTTCTATGTTCCTATTACAAATGATATTGATGATGTGGAGATGCTGGCATTGGACTGGGGGGGGCGCAATAAGAAGTCTCTCAATACCAGGTTAAAGTCCAACAGGTTTACCAGCGCTGCACCTGCATCAGGTAAATGATATCAAAGTCACTAGACTGTAATTTGTATCGGCTGCCAGAGACATTAGTCATCAGCTAAAGTCATACCAGCATTAATCAGCAAATTGAGCATTTAATGGTGGCACATTTACTCAATCCTCTGGTACCATTCTAACATCTGGAAAACTTTGTACATCCCTATATATAGAACAAAGAACAGTACAGCACAGGAAACAGGCCCTTCGGTCCTCCAAGCCTGTGTCTCTCCTTGGTCCAACTAGACCAATCATTTGTATCCCTCCATTCCCAGGCTGCTCATGTGACTATCCAGCTAAGTCTTAAACGATGTCAGCGTGTCTGCCTCCACCACCCTACTTGGCAGCGCATTCCAGGCCCCCACCACCCTGTGTAAAAAACATCCCTCTAATATCTGAGTTATACTTCGCCCCTCTCACCTTGAGCCCGTGACCCCTCGTGATCGTCACTTCTGATCTGGGAAAAAGCTTCCCACCGTTCACCCTATCTATCCCCTTCATAATCTTGTACGCCTCTATTAGATCTTCCCTCATTCTCCATCTTTCCAGGGAGAACAACCCCAGTTTACCCAATCTCTCCTCATAGCTAAGACGCTCCATACCAGTCAACATCCTGGTAAACCTTCTCTGCACTCTAATGCCTCCATGTCCTTCTGGTAGTGCGGCAACCAGAACTAGACGCAGTACTCCAAATGTGGCCTAACCAGCGTTCTATGCAGCTGCATCATCAGACTCCAGCTTTTATACTCTATACCCAGTCCTATAAAGGCAAGCATACCATATGCCTTCTTCACCACCTTCTCCACCTGTGTTGCCACCTTCAAGGATTTGTGGACTTGCACACCTAGGTCCCTCTGTGTTTCTATACTCCTGATGACTCTGCCATTTATTGTATAACTCCTCCCTACATTATTTCTTCCAAAATGCATCACTTCGCATTTATTTGCAACTTCATTATAATTTCCATATCTTATGATTAGTACAGACGGATTACGTACACGAGGAAAACAGGATCTATTTTAGTGAACTATTACCATCAATAAATTTGCTTGTCCAGTCTTCATCTACATTTTTTTCTACAGAAAAACTAATTTTATACAATTCCTCAAACTCAGGCGCAACCTTCCAAACCACCCAACAGATTTTCACTGCATGCATATTCACACATCCAATATATGGTTGAAGACACTTCTGAAAGTTTCCAAACTTCCCTTTTGAGAAGTTAATAGAATGCAATCACAAAGTAGACGCACTTGTGATCAGGAATAACACCGTTTTAGAATCCTATACACAGATGACTTCCATCATTAACCATACTTTCAACTATACTCAATTATTGTGGAATTTTGTCAGCTATTGAGCTCTCTGTAGAAAGAAGCTGTTCTACCTTCCACATATTAACATATCAATCTCTTCTCATGATAACCCATGACCACAAAAGGGTAGTCACAAATGTGCAAGTCTTTAAAAAAAAACATTTTCAACATTTCCATCAATATTTAACAAAAGCCAGCCCTTAGAAAAACACCAACTACTTTGCATTTGAGGAATATCTTACAAAGATCTTTAAGCTTATGCAAGCAGCTTCATTAAAAACCTTTCCTTTGCGGCTTCATTAAGGACCTATAATAGCAATGGTTGTTTATTCCTATTTATCTTTATAATTGGTTCCTCCCACCCTCTCAGCAGTCCCAAAACTCAGACATGTGGAGAATGAACTTTCTGCAATACAGAACTGCCTCTCTGTTTTTACAACTTAGCATGGCACAGGATACATCTTTTGGTTTGTGCAGAGATCGCAATAGCAATTCCAATTAGCTGCTCGATTCTACTATTGAAAGTTGGACCCCTCTATGCACATGCAAAAGGAAAAGCAAACAGCAATCAATCACATCAAACCCACACCATCCATACATCTATCACGTACACCAATGACCCAGCCAACAAAGCACGAAATCAGCTGGGATAGGCAGAAAGATTCAAGGCCAATTCAGCTTGAATGATGTATTATTTTCCTTCCTTTTCGTGCGAGTTTGTTTTTTGTAACTGAATTGCCCTCTATTGGATTATCTCAAAATACACCACCCACAGCAGTCAACTGCCAAAGTTCCCAACAGACATTCTGGCCCTTGGTCAGATCCCAGGAATTTCATTTATCTAACAATCCTGTCATCACAAATGTATCCAAAATCCGCAGACATTTCTTTCACTTAATAGTTCCATTTCTACATCACTCAAATACAATTAGATCTTTGAATTTCCATAGTATGCTATTACAATGGACTGCTGACTTTGATCTAAACGCTAAGCATTATAAGACAATCTCAATCTTTGACTAAACAGAGCCACAATCCTCTCAAAAAAAGGAACTTTCACATGTTCAAACCAGAGTGAGATTTCACAAACAACTCTATTCTTAATCTTATTAGCCACAATTAACAATGAGAATCATATCAGTCATGATTGAATGGCGGAGCAGGCTCGATGGGCCGAATTGTGCTCCTATATTTTATGGTCTTCTATTCCAAGTTGAGAAACAACAAGGATCATAACTAGGATCATTGCAAACGCTAAAATCACCAGATTTTGTTGGAGGAACACTGGGATAAGATTAGATCTTTGAAAGATATAAAATAGAATAAAAAGCAAAGCACAGGCTCCTGTGAAGAGGACAACAAGCACATTAGCAATAGCACCCACAGCTGAAATTATCATACGATCTGATTTGTCACATGTATTAGTATCCAGTGCAAAGTATTGTTTCTTGCACACTATACAGACAAAGCATACCATACATAGATGTGGAAAGGAGAGAGTGCAAAATGTAGTGTTACAGTCATAGCTAGGGTGTAGAGAAAGTTCAACTTGACATAAACGTTACATCAGCCATCATACAAACCTGTTACAAGACAACCTAATAGCTTGACACAAATTATCCTGATGTACAATACTGGCTGACACTAACACAATTGCTTTAATTGGCCAATCAAGTATTTAAATTGTCTTAAGTGTAACTAACCTCTACAATAAAGCCACTGTTATTCCCCCTTTTTGAAACAGGCTTTGATTTTCTATATTAATATCTCAGCATTGAACAAGATGGGCCTGATATATTTTCGGCTGTTCTGCCTATATTCCACACATCTGAGAATGCTTTTGAAGTTGATTGGATATAACATTGAATATTCAGTCAGAGATTCACAAATGAACAAATACTTTTTATAGAATAAAATATTTTTAATTTCAATTTTCTCCCTTTTCTGAAAGCAGCAGCACTTTGTTGGGACGAATAAAGAAAATGCTGGAAAATCTCAGCAGGGTTCACAGCATCTGTGAAGAGAGATCAGAGCTAACGTTTCAAGCCTGGAGAACTCTTCAGAGTTGGTATTCAGTTCCGTGTCTTTCAGTTTCTTGATCACATGTTCTAATATTTTGTGTGGCTTAGTGTCAAATTTTGTCTGATAATATTTCTGTGCAACACTGTAGGAAGCTTTGCTATGTTAAAGGCATTATATATATATATATGCGCAAGTTTTTCTTGCCACTGAAGTGACCAGATGAATGACTCCTGACAATGAACATCAGTAGGCTGCTCGGATATTATAGCTAAGTTCGCTCCTGTTTTGTAATCTACATCGGGCACAAACACTTCCACCTGAAGTCACTGGAGTAGATTAGGAATGACAATCTTAGCTTATTATTTCTACGACATCAACTAAGACCATGAGTAAATTGAAAGCAAAATATTGCGGATTCTGGAGATCGGAAATAAAAACAGAAAGTACTGGAAAAAGTCAGCAGGTCTGGCAGCAACTGTGGAAAAAGAAACAGAGTTAATGCTTTGAGTCCAGTATGACTCAAATGTGCTTGTCGCTCTCCACAGATGCTGCCAGACCCACTGAGCAGTACCCAAGTATTTTCTGCTCCAGCTTAGTTAACGCAATTTCAAACAAGGATAGTTTTGCTCAAGAGAGTTATCATTAATTCGAAAAATTCAGATATCAGGAAAGATTCTAAATAAGCTTAGAACATGTTTTGTACCAGAAAGTACAATTTGCCATTTAATTTTTGCAAACACGAAGGCTAACTACTGGCAATCTTACTAGTGGTGGTAAATTACACAATTAACTGTCAACTTATCATCTGTAATTGTTGGAATATCGCTTCGAACAAAGCATTTTAGACAGTAAATGCTTATCGAGATTCAGCATAATATACATAAATTTTATTAAAGACCATCAGCACAGAACAGTTGGTGACTTATGAAATATTACATCATATACTACATTTATAATGAACTATTACACAAATTAAAGATGCATTTGTATTTATTCAAAACTTTCCTCAATCTCAGGACATTTCAAAGCACTTTAGAGTTAACAAAGTACTGTGATTTTGGAAACCGTTATCACTGTTGTAATGCAGGAAATGTGGCAGCCAATATGCATACAGCAAGCTTTCACATCAATGTAATAATGACCACAATCTATTGTTGTGACACTGATTGAGGGATAAATATTGGCTAAGACACCAGGAAGAACTCCCCTGCTCTTAATTCATTCTTTGCCTGCTTCTAAAATCTGTCCAATTTTCTGACCTACCATTAATTTTCACAATATTGTATGCTTTTTCATTCAATTTGATACTATCCCTAACATCCTTAGTTAACCATGGATGGTGTGTGCTTCTCGAGTCTTTCTTTCTCAATGGAATTTATCTTTGCGGAGAGTTAAGAAATAGCTCCTTAAATGCCTGCTTCTGTTTCTCTGTTGTCCTATCTTTTATGATGTGGAGATGCCGGCGTTGGACTGGGGTAAACACAGTAAGAAGTTTAACAACACCAGGTTAAAGTCCAACACGTTTATTTGGTAGCAAAAGCCACACTTTTGCTTTTGAGGCTTTTGCTACCAAATAAACCTGTTGGACTTTAACCTGGTGTTGTTAAACTTCTTACTGTCCTATCTTTTAACCATTTTTCCCGGTTCACTTTAGCCAAGTCTGCCCTCATACTCTGTAATTTTCTTTATTTAAGTTTAAGCCTTAGACCCACGCTTCTCACCCTCAAACCGAACGTTAAATTCTATCATGTTATGATTATTGTTGCATAAAGACTCCTTTACTATGAGGTCATTAGTTAATCCTGTCTCATTGCACAAATCTGCTCCCCATTGGCACTAGAATATACTCAAAAATTTAATCCGGATATATTCATTGAACTCATCTTTCAGGTAACCTTTGCCCAATCTATAAGAAGATTTAAATCACCCATGATTATTGCGGTACCTTTCTTACAAATCGTCATCGTTTCTTCCTCTATAATCTGTCGTACAGTATAATTACTGTTAGAGGATCTACCAACTACTCCCACAAGTGAATTCTGAATGATGGAAAGAGAATCCTCATACTTACAACATATTAAGATGAATTTATATAGTTTATAAAATCAAACAGAACACAAATGGAGCAGGCTGGAACTTGGAAACATCTGCGTACTCACCACTTTTTTTGATGTGGATCTTAGTAGGTTGATTAATTATACATTATATCCTTACTTCGAACATATTTATACAATCAGTTAAAAAGAGGTCGATTTATGCAATAACAATCCACGCTGAAGGAATTATAGTCACGTTATTTTTGGATAGAAAGAAAATTCACCTCAATTGGCCATGTTGAGTTAGGAGTCTAGTTATTTAAACTGCTATCATTTTGTGAAAGGGCTTGAAATCTACACATAAAATAGCTTCTACCAGCAGTTTCACTAATACAATTTTCACTTTGTAGATTTTATTCATACCATGCACGATGTTAGAAAAACCTCATGAGCAAAGTTAACTAACTTTCCTTTATCTTCCTGTGCTTCAAGTTCATTTTGGTTAAACATTTTGGCAGAGTAATATACAAGCTGTACTTGGGCGGAAAAAACATCACCTTGGTACGGTGAACAAAAATAAGCAGGTTTAAGCTCCAGAAAATGCAGCTTTCTAATAGAGTTCATTTAACTATTTCACACCAATACATCCTTCAATTTAATTTCAGATATTGGCTTAATGCAGTGGTTCCCAAAGGGTGCGGCGTGCCACACTGGTGTGGCAAGAGAGGATGGCAAGTGTGGCGGGAAGATTCAAGGACAATCAAAGAAACATTTAAACATGGTTTAAACAAGCATTGTTTTATACTTTCTGGATGTCCCATGATCATATTATAAAGTAGTTGTGTTCTATGTTATGAATCAAGCACTGCCAGGAGCTGATTTGTTTTTGTTTTTGAATGTATTTCTTATCAATAAAAAATTCAGTGTGGCGCAAGCAAATTTTTATTCCGAAAGTGCGGCCCAGTGAAAAAAGTTTGGGAACCACTGGCTTAATGTGTCTTGTGATTGAGGCATCCATTAATGAACAGGAAGTAATAGAAACAAAGGCACAACTGATGAGGAAGACATGCGTAGTAAACCATTACATTTATTCCACCAGTTTTTGAAGGTTAAAGTGATCAATCTGATTTGAATCTCTACAGAATCAGTGAACCATATTAAAGTTGATATCATTTTTGTACTGAATACAGGACTAATTTAGAAATTGTCTATTTATAAAGGTTTTAAAAATGTAGAATCTGGGACCAAAGACAGTTCACCATGCTTAAAGCCTTAATCAAAAATAAACAAGGTAAGACACAAGATATTGTAACGTATACTTTCGCTCCGAGCAGTCGAGAGTCTGCTGGAAGCCAGTATCCAAGTTTCATCTATTTTTAAATTGTCTTCATAGAATCAGCGGCACAGAGACAGGCCCTTCTTACTTTGGGTAATTTATTTTTAATCAAAATAATAAGGATCAGTGCGAGAGAAAGAGATGGATACTTTCCTACTGGCACCAAATGCCAGTATCAACTGTTCCTGAGCATGGTACAGCATCAGTTCAATACATAATTTAAAAACTCCTTTTCTTGAACATTCTTTCTTAATTATGTGTCTTAATCTTACCATCTCTGTGGGAATTTATCCATTTTGTCCAGCCATCCTGAGGGGTGACCTTATAGAGTTGTATAAAATCATGAGGGGCATAGATAAGGTGAACAGCTACAGTTTTTTTCTCCAGAGTAGGGGAGTCTAAAACTAGAGGGCACAGGTTTAAGGTGAGAGTGGGAAGATTTAAAAGGGACCAGAGATGCAACTTTTTCCACAGAGGGTAGTGCCTATATGGAATGAGCTGCCAGAGGAGGTGGTGGAGGCAGGTACAATTTCAACATTTAAAAGACATTTGGGCAGGTACATGGACAGGAGAGGTTTTGAGGGATATGGGCCAAACGCAGGCAAAAGGGACCAGCTCAGTTTAGAAAACCTGATCGGCATGGACGAGTTGGGCCAAAGAGCCTGTTTCCATGCTGTACACATTTCTGACGCTACAACTCCATCCATTTAACTCTCAGCATTGTTTTCTTGAGAGTTATAGGCATAAGCTTATTTGAACTCATTATTAATCAACAATAATTCATGGAGAAACCGAGTAACAAAAGTACTCCTTAATCAAAAATTATTTTAAGGCTGGTGCAGCACTCACATATCTCAATCATGCCCATCTTTAGGGATATTATATATTAGTTCAAACCATAGTATCCCAGATAGTAGTAAAGTGTTTGAAAAATTATACTGCAAAAAGCATGCAAATTTGAATTTATAAAGCTGGCCGTGGATTGTGTATATTTATCCTGAGAAGTGTACAGGTCAGCAATTCTGAAATGAAGGCATAAGAAGTCACTTTAAAACACAAACACACAATATGCTGCTTCCTATATTAATTTGCACACAGAATAATAATCATTCCAGTGTTCAATGCTGTGTAGAAATTATTCCAAAAAAGAGTCTCTTTCGCTGTCTAGAGACTGCCTCAATTTCTAACTATGAAACCACCTGGTCCAGATCCCCACCCAGAAAGAGTCACCCTGACATTAGCATTCCTGAGGAGGTGCTCGTCACCGAAGCATACTTCAGATATCTGAATCACTCACATGCGTTACTACTCCTGAATTAGTAAGTAAGTGTTGGTCTGTAGAAATTCTTTTGGGATTAATAGCTGTGGTTTCCAGTTCAGCACTGGAACAACAGTTGCTTTGTGTACAAGCTCTACGGGTTACATTAGTGGTTGCCATCTGGTTAGTCCTTATTGGTTCTGGTGCTCAGAACTTGGAGTTGCTGATGTGTGTTTGGTTACTTAATAATTGGTGGGGAGAATGGCAGAAAGGTATTCTTTCTTTCCTGTATCAATTTTTATCATGATTTAGGTTACTCATGAGGGTCTGGTCTGTTTTCTTTTATTTGTCATTTCAACTTAACAGAGAGTGTTTCTTTCTAGTAATTTGATTTTTAGTCAGGCACGTATGTAACCCATACACACCTGCATCTTTTACTCAATAAATGGCTAGCTGTTTGAATAAAAGATTACTGCAGCTTACCATAAAAGCAAAAAGACAGCCTCAAAATTGTGTTAAAGAAGCACTCAAGTTACAAAGTAAATGAGTACAACACAAAAGTTGGAAATTCTTCAAAGAACATTTTAAGGTGCAGTATACTCAGGACCAAAGGAACAACCATGTACTGTGCAACAATCCAGAAAGGTGCAGCTAGCCTAAGAGACAGTGGAGTGGTGGTTCCTCCCACCCAGAGGGGAATGGATGTATAAGGCAAGCTAGAGTAAAGGACTGTGGATGTTGGGTACAGGAGGGGGGGGGGGGTGAAATGAGGGAAATAACAACCTTCTGCTGTGTTATGACTCATAACAGATACTATTTATTATTTAAACATGCTATCTCACAGAGTCTATTTTTATCTAAATACAGTTCAATGAAACACCTTGGGATGATGTTTGACATTAAAGGTGTTTTCTTCACAACAGGTGCCCAACAAGCAGCAGCTAAGATCTTGGTTTGTCTCTGTAGTTACAGATTGGGAGGTAGTGGGCAGAAAAATACATTCATAAACGCTGATTCTAACTAGCCAGTAATCATCAGGAAGTTAGTTATAGTTACCATCATTCATATAGAAATACATCTCTAACATTTTCCTGACAATCCTGTTCATTAGTTTGGCTGTGGGGGGATAATCAGGCATGTTGTATACCAGCAGAGCATTACTGGCCATGCAAAGAGCAATTTAACAATCTGAGGGACTAAGCAGTAGGAACTGAAGACCTATCATCATTACAGGACAAGGTGGACATATCAGGCAAATTTTGAAAAAAAATCCCAACAGGAGTGCCTTAATCACCTCATCCTGATGATCTTCACAGTTTGGAACAAAAAACCTTTATCTTTCAATTTTTCAGGGAAACAGTTCATAGAAACATTAACATAGAAAATAGGAGCATGAGGAGGCCATCTGACCCTTCGAGCCTGCTCCACCATTCATTATCATGGTTGATCATCCAACCCCATAACCTGATCCCACCTTCCCCCCTATATCCTTTGATCCCCTTCGCCTCAAGACCTAGGTCTAACTGCTTCTTTAAAACATACAATGCCTCAACTGCTTTCTGTGGCAGCGAATTCCACATGCTGACCACTCTCTGGGTGAAGAAATTTCACTTCATCTCTGTCCTAAACAGTCTATCCTGTATCCTCAGGCTGTGATCCCTGATTCTAAACAACCCCATCCTTCTTGCATCTACCCTGTCTAGTCCTGGTAGAGATCTCTATGAGATCCCCCCCTCATTCTTCTGAACCATCCTAACCAACTCAATCTCTCCTCAGATGTCAGTCCTACCATCTCAGGAATCAGTCTGGTAAACGTCCTCTCCACTCCCACTAGAGCAAGAAAATTCTTCCTCAGATAAGGAGACCAAACTGCACACAATATTCCAAGTGTGGCCTCACCAAAGCCCTATATAATTGCAGCAAGACATTCCTGTATTCAAATCCTCTCGCTATGAAGGCCAACATACCATTTACCTTTTATACTGCCTGCTGCACCGACATGCTTACCTTCAGCAACTGGTGTACGAGGACACCCAGGTCTCATTGAACATTCCCCTATCCTAATTTATGGCCATTCAGATAGTAATCTGCTTTCCTGTTTTAGCTACTGAAGTGGATAACCTCACAATTATCCGAATTATACAACATCTGCCATTCATTTGTCCACTCACTCAACTTGTCCAAATCACACTGAAGGATTTCTGCAACCCCCTCACAGCTCACCCTCCCACCCAGCTTTGCATCATTTACAAATTTAGAGATATTACATTTAGTAAATCATTATATAGTGAATAGCTGGTATCCCAGCATTGATCCCTGTGGTGCCCCACGAAGTTACAGCCTGCCATTTGGAAAAAGGCCCATTTATTCCTACTCCTTGTTTCCTGTCTGCCAACCAGTTTTCTATCCATCTCAATACACTACTCCCAATGCCATGTGCTTTAATTTTACATGCTAATCTCTTGTGTGAGACTTTGTTAAAAGCCTTCTGAAAGTCCAAATAAACCACATCACTGGCTCCCCCTCATCAATTCTACTGGTTACATCAAAGAATTCCAGTAGATTTGATAAGCACGATTTCCCTTTCGTAAATCCATGCTGACTCTGTCCAATCCTAGTGTTTTGTTTTGTTCTAAAATCTTTGATAACGGATTCTAGAATTTTCCCCAAAATCGACGTCAGGCTTACTGGACTATACTTTCCTGTTTTTTCCCTACCTTCCTTTTTAAATAGTGGGGCTACATTAGCTACCCTGCAATCTGTAGGAACTGTTCCAGAGTCTATAGAATCTTGGAAGATGACCACCAATGAACATAAGAACAGAAGAACATAAGAAATAGGAGCAGGAGTAGGCCATCTAGCCTCTCGAGCCTGCCCCGCCATTCAATAAGATCATGGCTGATCTGAAGTGGATCAGTTCCACTTACCCGCCTGATCCCCATAACCCCTAATTCCCTTACCGATCAGGAATCCATCTATCCGTGATTTAAACATATTCAACGAGGTAGCCTCCACCACTTCAGTGGGCAGAGAATTCCAGAGATTCACCACCCTCTGAGAGAAGTTCCTCCTCAACTCTGTCCTAAACTGACCCCCCTTTATTTTGAGGCTGTGCCCTCTAGTTCTAGCTTCCTTTCTAAGTGGAAAGAATCTCTCCACCCCTACCCTATCCAGCCCCTTCATCATCTTATAGGTCTCTATAAGAGTCCCCCTCAGCTTTCTAAATTCCAACGAGTACAAACCCAATCTGCTCAGTCTCTCCTCATAATCAACACCCCTCATCTCTGGTATCAACCTGGTGAACCTTCTCTGCACTCCCTCCAAGGCCAATATATCCTTCCGCAAAAATAAAGGGACCAATACTGCACACAGTATTCCAGCTGTGGCCTCACCAATGCCCTGTACAGATGCAGCAAGACATCTCTGCTTTTATATTCTATCCCCCTTGCGATATAGGCCAACATCCCATTTGCCTTCTTGATCACCTGTTGCACCTGCAGACTGGGTTTTTGCGTCTCATGCACAAGGACCCCCAGGTCCCTTTGCACAATAGCATGTTGTAATTTTTTTCCATTTAGATAATAATCCAATTTGCTATTATTTCCTCCAAAGTGAATAACCTCGCATTTGTCAACGTTATACTCCGTCTGCCAGATCCTCGCCCACTCACTCAGCCTGTCCAAATCTCTCTGCAGACCTTCTACGCCCTCCACACGATTCACTTTTTCACTTATCTTTGTGTCGTCTGCAAACTTTGTTACCCTACACTCAGTCCCCTCCTCCAGATCATCTATATAAATGGTAAACAGTTGAGGCCCCAGTTACCATCTGCCAACCAGAAAAGCACCCATTTATTCCGACTCTCTGCTTCCTGTCGGATAGCCAATCCCCAATCCACGCTAACACCCTACCCCCAACTCCGTGTGACCCAATCTTCTTCAGCAACCTTTTGTGAGGCACCTTATCAAACGCCTTTTGGAAATCCAAAAACACCGCATCCACCGGTTCCCCTCCGTCAACCGCACTAGTCACATCTTCATAAAAATTTGTCAAGTTCGTCAAGCACGACTTTTCCCTCATGAATCCATGCTGCGTCTGCTTAATCGAACCATTCTTATCCAACTGGCCTGCTATTTCTTCTTTAATGATGGATTCCAGCATTTTCCCAACTACAGACGTTAAGCTAACCAGCCTGTAGTTACCTTCCTTTTGTCTATTTCCTTTTTTAAACAGCGGCGTAACATTAGCCGTTTTCCAATCCGCCGGCACTACCCCAGAATCCAACGAATTTTGATAAATAACCACTAACGCATCCGCTATTACCTCTGACATTTCTTTCAGTACCCTGGGATGCATTCCATCCGGGCCCGTGGACTTGTCCACCTTCAGTCCCGTTAGTCTACCAAGCACTGCCTCCCTGGTAACATTAATTGTATTGAGTACCTCTCCTCCTACCAACCCTCTATCGTTAATATTCGGTAAACTATTTGTGTCTTCCACCGTGAAGACCGACACAAAAAACTTATTTAAAGTTTCAGCCATTTCCTCATTTCCCACTATTAAATCCCCCCTCTCGTCCTCCAAGGGTCCAACATTCACTCTTGCCACTCTATTCCTTTTTATATATTTGTAAAAGCTTTTACTATCATTTTTTATATTTAGAGCTAGCCTAGCTTCATAACCTATCTTTCCTTTCTTTATCGCTTTCTTAGTCGTTTTTTGTTGTTTCTTAAAGTTTTCCCAATCTTCCAATTCTCCACTATTTTTGGCCACTCTGTACGCATCAGTCTTTAATTTAATACTCTCCTTAATTTCCTTCGTTATTCACAGCTGGTTATTCCTTTTCTTACAGTCCTTCTTTATCACCGGAATATATTGTTGCTGAGTACTGAAAAGGATCTCCTTAAAAATCCTCCACTGTTCCTCAGCTGTCCTACCTACCAGTCTGCTCTCCCAGTCCACCTTAGCCAATTCAGCCCTCATCCTATCGTACTTCCCTCTGTTCAAACAGAGGACACTGGTATGGGACCCTACTTTCTCCTCTTCCATTTGTATCAGAAATGCATCCACTATTTCTTGGGCCACTTCCTTACGTACTCTGGGATGTAAATTATCAGTCTCGAGGATTTATCAGCCTTCAATCCCATCAGTTTCCCCAAGAAACCTCTCAAGTCTAAGTACAACTACCAACTTGTAACATTAATGGTTCCATCCTTAGTCCGGAAAATTAACATTCAAATCCTTAAATAAAATAATACAGTAACATGTGGATACTCTACTGGACTAGTAATCCAGAGGCTGGACTAATGATTGGGAGACAAGTTCAAATCCCACCACAGCAGTTTAAATTAAATAAATAAATCTGGAATAAAAAGCTGGTATCACTTATGGTATTTTGGATAAATCTGTAAACCTTAGTACCACTTATGGCGACCATGAAACTGTAGGATCATTCTAAAACCACAGCAGGTTCATTAATGCTCTTTAGTAAAGGAAATCTGGCACTCATATCTGATCTATATCTGACTCCAGATCCAGAGCAATGTGGCTGATTCTTAACTACCCTCTGAAAGGACCTGTCAAACCACTTAGCTATATTCAAGAATGTGATTCTCCACCACCTCCTCAGGGGCAATCAAGGATGGGCAATAAAACATCGTGATGCCCATATCCAGAGAATGAATTTTAAAAAGTTTCCCCACAGTTGAAGGTACTGCCAGGAAGCTTACTTTCTTTCCTCATGCCAAAGATTTATCTCACAAACCACAATCCCATTCTCAGCTTTCTATAAAAGATCAAACTCATCAGCTCCTTCATCTCACAAAACTCTTCAAGAACTTCACACAGTTCCTAAACAAATAACAGCAATCCTTCTCTCAATTTTACTATGCTTTCATCTTTATTGCTCCCTTTTCCATCTTCTCTATCCAACTACCACTACTGCCAATTTTCCTTCCTTTTTTAAGCTCCAAATATATTGTTCTGCTTGCTTTTTCCTACATCCTGTATATTCACTCCCTCCACTACTGAGACAGCAGTGTGAACTATATATTGCATGAGATGCACTAGCCTCCTTCAACAACATCTTCCAAACCCTGAGACCTCTGCCACCTAGAAGGACCAGCAGACATATGGGAGCAACCATCACTGGACAAAATCCTAAAACTTCCTTCCTAACAGCACTGTAGGTGCATATACACCAGATGGACTGCAATGGTTCAGAAAGGCAGCTCAACATCACCTTCTCAAGGACAATCAGATTCAGGCAGCACATGGTGGCTTGCCAATGACACCAACATCCCATAAAATATTTTTTTTAAACTGAAATCAAGACACACGATATGATTTCTTACTCTTTCCCCCAGGAATTCAAAACTCAAATTCTACTTCTAAAATTGAGGCCTGGTTTCACCTGATGATTATTTTCTAGTCTTCCATTCTCTTTAATATTGACACCACCCTACACCATTTGCCCAAATCCTTCAACTTAGAATCTAATCTTTTTTTAAAACTACGGGTGGGGGAAAAACAGAACCTGCTTTAAACTTTTCAGAAAACACTGGTTAGACCCCAGCGGGAGTACTCTGTAAAGTGTGGTGCCCAGAATTGAACAAAGGGTGTCAAAGTTTAGAGAGATTACAGAGGACATTTACAATAATGGTACCAGGGATTTGTTCTTTGTATTTTGAGCAGTGTGAATTTACTCATTGCCTTGATGCTGGGCTGATCTGTCGCTGCACCAGTGCATGGTAACACTGACCATGTGCATCATTGAGATGATGTGGAGATGCCGGCGTTGGACTGGGGTGAACACAGTAAGAGTTTTAACAACACCAGGTTAAAGTCCAACAGGTTTATTTGGTAGCAAACACCATTAGCTTTCGGAGCGCTGCTCCTTCGTAATTGAGATGCCAGACATCATGGTTAACTGTTTCCTGACATTATTCCCAAACTGACACATATATCTCTGCCACACTCACCACAGCTATCCCCAAGCTGGAATTTTTTATCAAGAAAGATTATTTGGTTGCATTAACAGTTCTTCTGGTGATATAACTAATGATGAGTTGAGGGGTGTAATGTTTTACAATGCAGTTCTGTTAAACTGCAATAGCTACCACTCTCAGCAGTGAAAGACAGGCTTCCTCCCTGAACAGTTGCTCTGCTCTCTTCTGCCTCTGCATTCACCCTCCTGTCAACTTGACGTCTGACACGGTCTCCCTATTCTGCTACATCTGTGTGCTTGACCTTTCCTACCTCACTTGTACTTTTCACTTTCTCTTTTTATTCTGTTTTCTGGTCTCCTCTCCATGTTTGTTCTTTGCTCACAGGGCTATTTCCTTTTTTAAACATTGCACTGTGGAATGATGGCTGCAACAGGTCAAGGAAACGGCAGAGCAATTTGGAAGTAACAGACTGCAGAAAAGAGAGAGATTGGAAAAACTGGGGATGTACAAGAAACACTATGTTTAGGAAGGAGTGGGTTATGTAAAATGTACAGAATTGGAGGGACTGGCGTATGTAAAATCCACAGCAATTGTGAAGAAGTAGGCTGTGGAATTTTCAAGTGCTTAAGTTTTGAGAATGATAGTTTCACTGGAGATGTTTGTGGTAATTGTATTCCTGAACAAAGTTGGAAATTGGGCCAACAGTTTAACAGATTAACTCACATACTTTCGAGGAGTAAGGGTGAATGATCTTGAAAATTAAGCAGAGGAAAACTGCACTTTTGCCTCTACATTGATGGTGGCAAAGGATTGACGTGAGAATTCCTTTGGTTAAAGCCTTGACGGTCCCTGGGAATTGCACTCTTGGGATATGCATAGGCATATTTGCTTCAATGCAATATGGAAACAGCACAGAGATTCCGAGACAATGAGCCATGGACTTTTGCAATGATGACGACATGAGACTTCAGTTACATGAGAAGCTGGGATTGTTCTCTTTTGAGCAGACAAGGTTCAGAGCTTATTTCACAGAGATGTTCAGAATCATGAAAGGTTTGATACAATAAATGAGGAAATGTTTCTGGAGTCAGAAACCCGAGGGCACAGCTTTAATGTCATTGGCAAAAGATGTGGAGATGCCGGCGTTGGACTGGGGTAAGCACAGTAAGAAGTCTCACAACACCAGGTTAAAGTCCAACAGGTTTATTTGGTAGCAAATACCATAAGCTTTCGGAGCACAGCTCCTTCATCAGATGGAGTGGATATCTGTTCTCAAACAGTGCAAACAGACACAGAAATCAAATTACAGAATACGGATTAGAATGCAAATCTCTATAGCCAGCCAGGTCTTAAATGTACAGACAATTCTGTTCTGCTCGGATGAGGAGGATCGCAACAGACACCTTCAGACGCTGAAAGATGCCTTCATAAGAACAGGATATGGCGCTCGACTCATCGATCAACAGTTCCGACGCGCCACAGCGAAAAACCGCACCGACCTCCTCAGAAGACAAACACGGGACACGGTGGACAGAGTACCCTTCGTCGTCCAGTACTGCCCCGGAGCGGAGAAGCTACGGCATCTCCTCCGGAGCCTTCAACATGTCATTGATGAAGACGAACATCTCGCCAAGGCCATCCCCACACCCCCACTTCTTGCCTTCAAACAACCACGCAACCTCAAACAGACCATTGTCCGCAGCAAACTACCCAGCCTTCAGGAGAACAGTGACCACGACACCACACAACCCTGCCACAGCAACCTCTGCAAGGCGTGCCTGGCTGGCTGTAGAGATTTGCATTCTAATCAGTATTCTGTAATTTGATTTCTGTGTCTGTTTGCACTGTTTGAGAACAGATATCCACTCCATCTGACGAAGGAGCTGTGCTCCGAAAGCTTATGGTATTTGCTACCAGATAAACCTGTTGGACTTTAACCTGGTGTTGTGAGACTTCTTATTGGCAAAAGAACCAGAGGTCAGGTGGGAAGAATTTTCTTTATATAATCAGTAAGCTTTGAATGATCTGGAATGTATCCACCTGAAGGAATGGTGGAAAAGGAGTCTATAATAACTGTTAAAAAGAACTTGGATAGCTACTTGAAGGGGAAATTTGGAGGGCTGCATGAAAAGGGCAGGAGAATGTCATTACTTGGATAGCTCTTTTAAAGAGCTGGCACAGGCACAACAGGCTGAATGGTCTTTTTAAGAATTACTGCATGGGAATTACTACATTGGCATGGTCACATTTTTAACCCACCTCTAAATGTCTTAACTACTGCAGTCCACCTGGTGCAGATACAACCGGTGTTGTTGGGAAGGGAGTTCCAGGATTTCAATCAGGTGACCGTGAAGGAAGAGCAATGTAGTCCCAGGTCATGGTAGTGTGAGACTTGGAGGGAAACTTACTGATGATGGTGTTCTTATGTATCTGCTGTCTTTGTCCTGGGTGGTAACAGATCGCAGGTGCTGTCGAAGGAACCTTGGAGAGTTTGCTGCACTGTATCTTGCACATAGTACAGGCTGCTGCGCCAGTGTAGAGGAAGCAAGGATGTGTGTTTGGAAGGTGCCAATCAAAAAGGCTGTTTTGTCCTGCATGATGTTGAGTTTCTTGAGTGTTGTTAGAGCTACACTCATTCAGGCAAGTTCCATCACAATCCTGACTTGTGCCTTGTACTTGCTGGTCAAGCTTTGGGGAGTCAGTTACTCATCTTAGAATTTCCTAGTTTCTGACCTGCTCTTTTAGCCACAATATTTATTTGGCTGGTCCGGTTTAGTTTATGGTCAATGGTATTTCCTTTAATGCTGATAGAGGAGGATTCAGCAATGGTAATACCATTGAATGTCAAGAGGAGATGGTTAGAATCTCTCTTGCAGGTGATGGTCATTGCCTGGCATCTGTGGGGTGTGAATGCTACTTGTCGCTCATCAGCCCAAGCCTAAACATTGTCCAGGTCTTGCTCCCTATTGGCACGGACTGCTTCAGCATTGGAAGCGTTGCGAATGGTACGGAACATTGACAATTACAGAGTGAACATCCCCACTTCTGACCTTATGCTGGAAGGAAAGTTATTAATAAAGCTGCTGAAGATGGTTGGGCCCAGGACACTATCCTGAGGAACTTGTGCTGCAATGTCCTGGGACTAAGATGATTGATCTCCAACAATAATGTCCCTTGTGCCAAATATGACTCGAACCAGTGGAGAGCTTTCTGCCTAATTCCTATTGACTTCAATTTTGCCAGGCCTCCTTGATGTCACATTCGGTCAAATGCTGCCTTGATGTCAAAGGCAGTCACTCTCACCTCACCACAAGTTCAGCTCTTTTGTCCACATTTGGACCAAGGCTGTAATGAGATAGGAGCTAAGTGACTCTGGCAGAACCAAAACTGGGCAGCAGTGAGCATGTTCTCGATCAGATAACTGCCATTTTAGGCAAACAGCAACAACAGAGATAGCAGTTGCAAACAAACAAATAATTTTATAAAATGTGATTTATTTGACTGGCTCATCTGCTCCCATCACCTCTTACCAGCCATTGACTTATTACTTACTCGCAAAAAGAAAGTAATTTATGCTACTGCTGTGTCAGCTGAATAGTTGACTCACTCCTCCTTGTTCAAAGTGCACAATTCAATTTGCTGATCGAGGAGCTTTTACATCTCGTATTGTAATCACACAATGGTATACCTAAAAACACGCAACATAACAAATCACAACAGCATTTCTCCTCCTGATACCAACCCACTTGTCTTATTTTGATTCATCATCATCTAGGAAGCACTGCAAATTAATACATGAAGTATAGGGATAGTGTTTGTAACAAGATTAAGCGTAACAGGATGCAAATTTTCTGTATGTGAACATTTTTTAAACAGTCAGACTCTTTGTTTGCTATTTACTCTAGAGGGGTAGGTTAGGTCAGTTGGCTGGACAGCGGGATTGCGATGCGGAATGACGCCAACAATGTGGATTGAATTCCCATTGCAAGCTGAGGTTATTCATGAAGGTCCCGCCTTCTCAACCTTGCCCCAGGTGCGGTGACACTCAGGTTAAATAACCATGTCAGCTCTCTCAAAGTGAGGGACAGCAGCCTATGGCCCTGTCCTCTAGGACTTTGGCAACTTTCATTTCATTCACATTTGGTTATAAATTTCACTTCCCCTCTCCCTTATATTATTTAAGCAAATCTACTCCATTCTGTTCATCACAGGACGATAAGCTAATTTTGATAGTTTTCTTTAACAGTCATTTGACAGCACAATCAAGTGAACCGGCAGGCAGGTTATTGGCTCTTTGGGCCATGTAGAGCTGCCCATGCACATGAAGGGACCAAGTAGAGAGGGCAAGGGTGAGATCTCATTTTGCAAGCCTTTGCACTTTATGCATTAAAAAAATGGTTAATCTCCAGTCCAAACACACCTGTTCGCAATATTTGTACCATAGTATTGGTGGTACACAAATACACAAGAATTAGGAGCAGGAGTAGGCCACTTGACCCCGCACCACCATTGAATAAGATCATAGCCGACCTGATTTTAACCTGAACTCCATATTCCTGCCATAACTCCATAACATTTGTTATGTTGCGTGTTCTTAGGTATACCATTGTGTGATTACAATACGAGATGTAAAAGCTCCTCAATCAGCAAATTGAATTGTGCACTTTGAACAAGGAGGAGTGAGTCAACTATTCAGCTTCAGCGAGTAAGTAATAAGTCAATGGCTGGTAAGAGGTGATGGGAGCAGATGAGCCAGTCAAATAAATCACATTTTATAAAATTATTTGTTTGTTTGCAACTGCTATCTCTGTTGTTGCTGTTCGCCTAAAATAGCAGTTATCTGATCGAGAACATGCTCACTGCTGCCCGGAAAACATTTCACTCCCTTGCTTATCAAGAATCTACCTCTCCCTTAAAGATATTCTAATAAATAGATTACAATAGAATTCTAATTATTACACTTCAATCAAAAGGAAAAATCTGTTTTCTCCCTTTGTTCCAGTTATGACTACCAAACACCTATGAATATAGTCAATGCTCATTCACAGCAAAAGTACAAAAAGATTTAACTGGGCAAAATGGAAAAGCTTACTGGCTGAGGCAAGAAAACTTTCTCTATGTAAAGTTGGAGTATCAATGTCAGTCAAGATGAAATTCAAACTGAGACACCAGCCATTAAGGCATTAATGTGGACTCAAGCCAAGAATAACAAGGTGAAAGGACAACATTAAGAATTCAAAACAGCATGAAACCAACAAATATTCAATTCACTGTCTGGACACAGACATTTACAATAGACAGCCGGCAAGAGTACCACTACTAACAACAACTAAACCATGAAAACAGGTTCAATTGTAATCTATGGTAAATTGATATCAAGAACCAAAAATGTTTTACTGTATTCCAGAAGAAACAAGAGACTGTTTGTATTTATGGGATTTTTGTTCTGCACCCCAAAGCAGTAGTAGGATTGTTAATAATGCACAACAAATATCTAGTACAAGGTCCAAACTTCTGCAACTGTGTTGTTACACCAACTGCTGGCCAAGACGTTATGTGAAGTAGTACTCCAATATCCCATTAAAAAGTACCTCAAGACTTCAGACATTGATGCTTCAAAAGGAGACTGATACTTTGTGCATCTGGCAGATATATTTTGGCAGAGACATTGAACAACATTGACGTTGGTACTGTGAACTGACTGCAGGTAGTAATAGTTAATTAATTGATTATAAAAGTGATACAATTTGCTATTTCACAAGTTAGGATAACCATATAAGATTGAGCTGCAAGAGGACAGAAAGCAACAGTAATCACCTTTGGGATCCAGTCGAATAATATTCCAAGTGGAAGTGCAACATAGTTCAGAATAATGCACAAAGAACAAAATGGATGACCTCCAGAGTGAGAGAGACAAGGTCAAGCTCAAGTTATCCTTGGGTTACTAATACTAATGATGTGGAGATGCCGGCGTTGGACTGGGGCAAGCTCCGGACGGAACAGCTAGTGGGGTTCTGCGGGTCCGGGAGGCGGGCTGTGGGGGTTGCTGATAATGTGACATAAATCCAACATCCCGGTTTAGGCCGTCCTCATGTGTGCGGAACTTGGCTATCAGTTTCTGCTCAGCGACTCTGCGCTGTCGTGTGTCGTGAAGGCCGCCTTGGATTGTGTCACATTGTCAGTGGCCCCCACGGCCTGCCTCCTGGACTTGCAGAATTTCACTAGCTGTTCTGTCTGGAGACAATACACATCTCTTTAACCTGTGTTGAATGCTCCCTCCACCCACATTGTCTGTACATTTAAGACCTGGCTGGCTGTAGAGATTTGCATTCTAATTGGTATTCTGTAATTTGATTTCTGTGTCTGTTTGCACTGTTTGAGAACAGATATACACTCCATCTGACGAAGGAGCTGTGCTCCGAAAGCTTATGGTATTTGCTACCAAATAAACCTGTTGGACTTTAACCTGGTGTTGTGAGACTTCTTACTGTGCTTACTAATACTATCCATAGATACTTGTTAGACAAGTACGAGGTTGACAGTTATTTGGTAATACGATCCTGAGCAAAATCACACCACTATTGAGCAAACGATACCCAAAGGGTGGAGGGAGAGGGGACTCAAACGTTTTACTGATTTGTTTGTAGGTGGGACCTTTGCCAGTTTCAATGAACTTGCAGCCAAATTTAACCTGCCTCAATCTAGTCTTTACTGTTATTTTCAAGCCCGACATTTTGTTCGCTTTCGTTGCTCATCCTTTCCTCAACCACCTCTAAATACATTATTGGAAGGGATTTTGTCACTGCCCCAAACTCGGAGGTTTTATTTCAAGGTTTTATGATCTCATGCTATCGTCCAGACCCTCTCCTCTCCACAAGATAAGAAATCACTGGGAAACAGAACTTGAGCTTGACTTTCCAGACTACTGGTGAGAAAAAGCCCCTTCTTAGGATCAACTCCACATCTGCTTGTGCTCAGTTAAGCTTAATTCAATTTAGAGTTTTGCACAGAATTCACTTCACCAAAGTCAGGATCAGCAAGTTTTTTCAAACACAAACAACAAATGCGACAAGTGTTCTATCCCAACCCCTGCAGACCATATCCACATGTTCCGGCTATGGTTGAAGCTGGCTGATCCTTCTTTGACCATCTGTCCAAAGCTCTAGATATTGACTTGAAGCTTTGTCTTTTGATAGTCATATTTCAAGTCCCATCTGAACTGGCTAAGAGTGCATTTGCTTAATTTATAGCCTACAGGCCAATTCTATTAACTTGGAGGTCGCCCACTGTTCCATCCTGGTTAGGAGGGAATCATGGTGGCACAGTGGTTAGCACTGCTGCCGCACAGTGCCAGGAACCTAGGTTCAATTCCAGCCTTGGGTGACAGTGTGGAGTTTGCATGTTCTCCCCTTGTCTGTGTGGGTTTCCTCTGGCTGCTCCGGTTTCCTCCCACAGTCCAAAGTTGTGCAGGTTAGGTTGATTGGCCATGCTAAATTGCCTCTTGGTGTCCCAAGATATATAGGTTAGAGGGATTAGTGGGGTTACAAAGTAAATCTGGGTAAGAGTTGGTGCAGGCTCAATGGGCTGAATGGCCTCCTTCTGCACTGTAGGGATTATATGTCCTTTGTTCATTTGGAAAAATATTACATATACTATAAGAGGGTCTACTGGGAAATTTTATCATAGATAGCAGCCTTTTGTTTCTTTCTTTAAGCAGTTAATTGTCAACTTTTTTTTTGCAGAGCTTTTGTTTGTGCCTTAAAAACAAAAGCAAATTAGTGCAGATGCTGGATTCTGTGCAGCTTTGACAAAGGGTCATCTCGACTAAAACATTAGCTCTTTTCTCTCCTTTCAAATGCTGCCAGACCTGCTGAGGTTTTCCAGCATTTTCTGTTTTGTGGTCTGGTTTGTGCCTGTTTTGTTTACTGGGGGAAGCTGCTTCGTTGCATCGTACTTTGTCTGTCTGCTACTTATCCCTTTTGAAAACCAATAAATAGAATTTATCAAGACAAATTAAGGTGTTGCAAAGGCAGATAAACAAGAATAGTGGCAGTATTAAAAAACTTTGGTAGGGATACTGACTGAAGGAAATCATGGAATGGGTGGATGAACTTTTGTTAATGGTGGGGAAAATAAAAGGAGAGCGGTGAAAGGTTGTACTGTAGTCTATGTTTGACACAGATGAAATGGAACAATAGAAAGGGTTTAAGCTAATGTAATAGGGGATGTGGGGGAAATCATTGCTTAAGGGAGAAACAGTAGCTATTGTGACTAAGTAGGAGGCTTTGTTACAACAGCGAGAAAATACCTTCAGATAAAAGGGGTAAGAAGGATGCTTTGAAATAATGAGAGCTAAAAGTTCGACTGTAGAAGAAGCAAAGGATATCAAACGGTTCGGATGAAAGATCATTGACCAGGAACTTTAAGTCAGTCTCATTCTCCAAACATACTGCCATATTTCAATTTTTTTTATTTTTAAATTAAAGAAAGAGACATTTCTTAATTTAGTTCGAGGAAATGAAGGGAAATGAATAAGTAATGTGAGATAAGTTAGAAAAACATCACAACAGTACAATCTAAAATGCAACCAAGTAAGGACAATGAATATTGATTAAGTCACAGATTCAGATACCCCTTTATAACATGCTGTTAAAATCCTAAGGAACACAGTAGATTCACTGATGATGTGAAGGATGTGAATCTATAACTGAGGTCCTGTTAAAAGTTATTAAAATTATGATGTATTTTAATCATGAATATGGAAAGATCATTTCCTCTGTTTGGGAAGGGATTATCAATTTGAAGTAATCGCTAATTGAGTTGAAAAATTCAAAGAAATTTCTTCAGAGGGTTGTTGGCAGTGCAAATGTTTTGAGAGTCGTGGGAATCAAACCAAAAATCAGCTAAATGTTTAAATCAGAGGGAACCCACCCACCGTTGCAGGAACTCAAATACCAATAGCACATCCTCTAAAACCAACATTCTATTTGGAACATATTCCTTGTCCCTCCATTTTTCAGAAATCCCAATCATATCTCAATAATTATAGGTAGATTCAAATCCATATTCTCAGTAACTGAACTAATTGCTATTACATGAAGTCATCCAAATTACACACGGTGCTTTTATTAATCAGCTGATGATGGGAGAGGAGAGAGAAAACCACACTTCATCTGAAGAAACTGCCCAACTCTAAATTCTATCAACTACAAACAAATAAAAATGGCCATGACTAGCTATGACCTCCTTTGGTTTTATACCCATTGTGCGAACTATCTTATTTAAATAAGACAAAGCATTGTAAAGTAGGGCGACTAGGTGTGCATATGCAACATGCATTAAGCTCTTTACTGAGTAAAACAAATCTCTCATCTTTTCCTTGCACCCTGACAGCTCACTGATTAGGAAGCACCATAGATAGAGGAGGGAGGAAATGAAGTTCTTCACAATAGCATTTGCATGTGTTTGGTTGCTGCTGCTTTGGCTTTCAGCAGTGCTACCATTCACAAAACTGAGAAAGCAAAAGCAAATGATCACTCTATGCTTTGAAGTTAAGCCATTTTAAATGTAAGAGTATTCTTTAGATCCTTGGGCTTCCCACCCCAAAACCAAGGTTGCACAAAAAAAATAATTGCCTTCAAATCCATTATGTGGAGATGCCATTGACAGGTGTGCAAAACTGAAAGAATCAACCTTTCCTGAAACGTGTTTTCTGGAAAGGTACTTCATGTCTCCCACCCTAACTCAAAACTTGGATTTGTCATGTTGTCAAAACATATTCCCTACACTCCATGGTACAGTAACATGAATAGTCATTCAATAAATTAATACCGAAATATGCCAAATGAAAATGCATAAGCCATTTTTTTTACTGAACATCTGGGTAATGATTAAAGTAGATCATCACTGTAATATTTTGGTGGTTTGAAATAAAAGGTGCAATATACTTCCAACCATCTGTTTCACTGCATAAATTAGTCTGATTGCTATCAATTCCAGTTTTCACATAAATGAAACACAGGAACTGCAGTTCTGCTCAACACCAATATTATAACAGAAATCTTAATCACCTCTCCAAAGGAAACGACATACAAGCAGCCAATTCAGCCAAAATTACAACATGTTCTAGAATTAGGAAGCTGGTTTTGAAGTGGATTTGATGCAAAAACAAAAAAATTCAAGCCTAAGATGCAGTTCAGCCACTTTACAGAGCTGAACTGGTAATTAGCATTCTGGTTTTAAAATGGCAGATATTTTAACCCTATACAATTCCAAACTTTGTCACTGCAATGATATATTTGGCTTTATATAGTCCGTAGCTCAGTTGTGGAATTGAATGAATTGCATACAATGCTGAGATGACATTACTTCATCCGAGATTTTCCAAGATGGCAGGCAGTCACTTTTGAAGGCAGCTTAAATCACCTGAATATCAGGACAAAGAATCAGTTTAACAGAGAGGGAGAATAAACTGTGAAACTCCGTCTATCTTCATTCAAACAAATAATACACTCCACAGCTACCTATGAATAGTAGCCTATGTAATTTATGGATTAAGTGATCGAAAATTGAGGCGACGCAGAGGCATCCAGTTACAAATCTCAGCATAACATTCAGATTTTTTTTAAAATAGGCAACTTCACACAAAAAAAACCAAACCAATCATCCACATCATTTTTTGCAGTGTATTTCCACGCAACCCAATAACTATATTTTTTTTGCACGTGGACAATTAATATGCTTACAGCCAAGTGTTTTTTTTTGTGCGATTTGATGGATGCAATGTGAACTGACCTGCACCTGTTTGCGGAAGTGGAGCACCTTGGACGCTGCGCAATGCCAACAGTGTCAGTAAGAGAATGCCGGCGCGTATCGCCATTCTCAGCTGGGATGACTGTTCTCCGTCGTCAGGGACCCGAACGATCGTCGATCTGAAGCATTTACACGGTTGGACCGATTCCTCCCCCCTCCTTCCCCTATCAGTTAGCGTCGATTTTAACAATAAACCTTCCTCCGCCCGCCCACCCACCAAACCAACCACTAAACACCACCGGCAACCTGCCGGCAGCCGCTCTCGCCCCTTGCAGCGCTTTTCTTTCGGATTTTTCGGCAGCAAACAGTCGCTGGAGTTGGGCCACAGAAACTCATCCTTACTCACAGGCCCCGACCGCCGCTCAGCGCCGATGTTCCCCTCAGATCCCAGCCCCTCACCATTATTTTTTTAAAACGGTCTGGTGACAAGCTGGTTGCGTTTTTTTTTTCCGCGGGTGACGATGTTTTTTTTCTCTCTCTAATTTGCGCTTTCGCTAGCGATACGACCGCCCACCTCCCGACGCCTTTCCCACGGCCGCCATGATGCACAGCCCTGCGTCAGGAGAGACGGCCTGTTCCGGCCCACCGCCCTGATTGACAGGGCTCCTGGACCAATCGCGCGCACCACCCTGACCCCAAGCCTCGAAGGGGCGGGTGCAAGTGGGGGGGAGGGGGGCGGGACTACCGGCCCTGGAGGCGGTGATTGACGGGCTCGCTCCCGGAACGTTGCGTCACTCGCCTAGCAACCGAGGCAGGCAGGTAGAGGGACAACTTGAGGGGCAGGCCCTTGCCAAGGTGTTGTCTGAGTGGGGCCAGGTGATGGAGTAACATCCTCCAGTTCGATATTGTCTCTCCTTTTTTTTAATGTTTATGTGTGACTCTTGCCAACCCTTTACATGACTCAATTTCAATTACGTCCAAGTTTTATGACAAACTTATTGTAGAGGATCTCACATGACAGAAATCCATTCATACCTAAACCAACTCTTTGAAAGGGAGGAGTCCCACTCTCCCTTTTTCCACATAGCTCTTTTTTTTTTATATGCCGCTTGAAAGTCTCACTAGAATATACTTCCCTTGCAGGCTGTGCAGGGGTGGCACTGCTGCCTCACAGGACCAGGGACCCAGGTTTGATTCCCGGCTTGGGTCACTGTGTGGAGTTTGCAGGTTCTCCCTGTGTCTGCGTCTCCAGGTGCTCCGGTTTCCTCCCACAGTCTGAAAGACGTGCTGGTTAGGTATATCACCTGAATACTCCCTCGGTGTACCCAAACAGGTGTCAAAGTGGCGATTAGGGGATTTTCACAGTATTTTCTTTGCAGTGTTAATGTAAGCCTACTTGTGACTAAGAAATAAACTTTAACTTTGCATTCCAGATCATAACTCAATCCTTTAAAAAAAAGTGTTTTTTGCATCTATCCATGGCTTGCTTGGCAATTATTTTAAATCTGTGTCATCAGGTTATTGGACCTCCAGCACCATGCCTTCAAGCTCTACCTCACTTTCATCCTTCAAGACACTCCAAGCCTACATCTTTGACCAAACATTTGTCATAGTATTTCCTTCCACTCAGTGCCATAATTTGTTTTATAAGGCCCCTGTGAAGTGCCCTGGGATGTTTTATAACATTAAAGGCACTATAGAAATACAACTTGTTGCTGTCATCTAATCTATCAAAAAGCCTTCATAATTTTCAGCATCTCTATTAAATTTCTCCTTCACCTTCCTTGCCCTTGAAGTGAATGATCATTATTAATAACTCTTAATTAATTTGGAAGTGTATCCAATGAATACAAAACTTTTTTTATGTTTCCAAGAAACTTAAATTCATATGTTTCTGATATTAAAACTTGCTGCAACAAAACTGTTGTTAAAACTGAAATTCAGGTTAAAAATAATTAAATCTAAACCTATTGGCACCTTGCAGGTCTGCCAACATTGACAAAATGTGAGATGCGAGATTTATGATTATGGACTAATAGATCCATTGATTTTTAACAGTGCTATATATCATCATACTTTATTTGAAACCAAATAGAGTTATCGTTAAAACTAGTGATTGACCCATGGCTGTTCTATTAGAGATAACTTGGCATGATGAATGCTCCGATGAAGAAAAAGGTATTTTTGTTGTCCTCTAAAATAATTTTGATAAGTATGGATTAAAATATGTTTACAACCTACCACAATGGCTCAGTGGAATATTTCACCACTCAGAATAATTGATTATCACTCCACCTTTCCTCCTTTAAGACAATCCTTAAAACTTACCTCTTTAGCCAAGCTTTTGACCAACAGTCCTAATTGCTCCTTCTTTGGCTCAATGTCAGTTTTTGCCTGATTAGGCTTCTAGGATGTCCTAATATATTCAAGCTGCTACATAAATGCAAGTTGTGTCAACCATAAGGCTTGAAGTTTGATCCATCATCTTTGCTTAATTAGTTGATTGCACAAGGAGCAGCAACAGAAGCACTGCAATCCAGGCTTTCTGCAGAGGAGAATCAATCCATGCTTTCCATTCCTGATTTCTATCTGTTGACCTTTCTGGAAATGGCATGTGTGTGGTCATCAGAATGATGATAGGATATGGGCTCAGATATAAATAATCAGTACTTTGAAGTGGGGAGAATACTGGAAAGCTGTAACTCACCTAAGATTTGAATTCAAGAATGCTGTTAGTCTTAAAGAGACATGCACCTACAGTGTAATACATCATCCCTTACATTGTATATAACATTTCTTGCTTTATTAAAAAGTACATCCTTTACTTAATATAAACAACTGTATGAATCCATGAGCTTTCGGTCTTTGATGGTTAAATTATGCATACCATGAGCTTTAAGGACCATTTAAACATTGAATCCATCTAAATATCTAAACGTTGAATCCATATTTCAGTTATTTGCATGAACAGTATCTCAAGCTGCTGAAGCTAACATCTTGAGCTTGAATTTTAGTAAAGATCCATGCCTTA
This sequence comes from Mustelus asterias, assembly GCF_964213995.1. Classification (NCBI taxonomy): domain Eukaryota; kingdom Metazoa; phylum Chordata; class Chondrichthyes; order Carcharhiniformes; family Triakidae; genus Mustelus; species Mustelus asterias. The sequence goes on along the minus strand of NC_135823.1, from coordinate 50,914,298 downwards.
ACTGAAATGACACTGGAGCCCTAATGTGGAAGGTCCCAACGACAAACCCAATATTCACCATATTCACTGCAGGGGTTAGCGGGTGAAATGGGGATGGGTTGTACTTTGCACACCCGTGGTTCACGTGTAAAAGTGAATTTCCAAAACACGACTCATGGGCTTTAGACATTTGAGGGGAAAAAATCTAAAGCTGCTGGAGTTATTTGGAAAAGTGGGGTGCCCTTTGGGATTGTTGGAATATGCGTTTTTAAAAAGTGGATTAGCTCTGTGGGAAAGTCAAGCTATCAAGTCTTTTAAATACCCAGACCCCTTAACCTTTTGAAAAAGAACACCCCCTTCTCCACTTGAGAAAAATTGGTGTGTGCTATTTCACTGTTTGTTCACATAAGCATGAGAGTTGTTATTGTAGGATTCATGCTTTACTGCTTCCACAACCTACCCTTATCACTGTGGGGGAGGGAAGGGGTGGAACGCTGTAAATTCACAAGTTGATTGACAGTTCCAAATGGTTATAAAGAGATTAGTTGTCTTTGGTATTAACCTTTTATCCGTGTTGATTATGAGTCACCCCTGGTGACTGCCACAACTTTTTCTGGAGTTGGCAGCCTGACTCCTGTTGGCATCCACCCCCATGGAATGAAAATATGACCATTCAGGGTACTTTCCAGTTTGCAGATTTGGACATTTTTCCAACTCAGGGGTGAAAATTAGTCCCTTGGTGTTCTCATTTGGGATTTATCCAGTAAAGGGGCTATAGAAGTAAGACCAGCCCTTTACAAACTTCCAGATTCTCACAAAACAATGAATTAAAAATACTGTATCATATCCTGGTCCCTCCCTGCCAACCCTATAGTTAAGAAAGCCCACCAGTGCCTCTACTTTCTCAGAAGACTAAAGAAATTTGGCATGTCCACTATGACTCTCACCAACTTTTACAGATGCACCATAGAAAGCATTCTTTCTGGTTGTATCACAGCTTGGTATGGCTCCTGCTCTGTTCAAGACCGCAAGAAACTACAAAGGATCGTGAATATAAGAACATAAGAAATAGGAGCAGGAGTAGGCCATCTAGCCCCTCGAGCCTGCCCCGCCATTCAATAAGATCATGGCTGATCTGAAGTGGATCAGTTCCACTTACCCACCTGATCCCTATAACCCCTAATTCCCTTACCGATCAGGAATCCATCTATCCGTGATTTAAACATATTCAACGAGGTAGCCTCCACCACTTCAGTGGGCAGAGAATTCCAGAGATTCACCACCCTCTGAGAGAAGAAGTTCCTCCTCAACTATGTCCTAAACTGACCCCCCTTTATTTTGACGCTGTGCCCTCTAGTTCTAGCTTCCTTTCTAAGTGGAAAGAATCTCTCCACCTCTACCCTATCCAGCCCCTTCATTATCTTATAGGTCTCTATAAGATCCCCCCTCAGCCTTCTAAATTCCAATGAGTACAAACCCAATCTGCTCAGTCTCTCCTCATAATCAACACCCCTCATCTCTGGTATCAACCTGGTGAACCTTCTCTGCACTCCCTCCAAGGCCAATAATGAAGCCCAGTCCATCACTCAAACCAACCTCCCACCCATTGACTCTGTCTACACTTTCCGCTGCTTCGGAAAAGCAGCCAGCTTAATTAAGGACCCCAAGTCCTGGTTATACTCTCTTCCACCTTCTTCCGTCAGAAAAAAGATACAAAAGTCTGAGGACATGTATCAACCGACTCAAGAACAGCTTCTTCTCTGCTGCCATCAGACTTTTGAATGGACCTACTTAGCATTAAGTTGATCTTTCTCTACACCCTAGCGAAGACTGTAACACTACATTCTGCACCCTCTCCTTCTCTATGTACAATATGCTTTGTCTGTATAGCACGCAAGAAACAATACTTTTCACTGTATACTAATACATGTGACAATAATAAATCAAATATATAGAACCAGACTCTTTGTGCAGTTCGAACACACCCAAAATAAAGAATAATGGGTGATGGGATAATGATTACAAATTAATCATACTGAACTTTTAACCATGGAGAACAATGGGATTCAACTTGGATTATTTGTCACCTTGAATGTTAAGATTCATCTTTTCCATTATAACAATTGCTAACCATGTGTAATCTTTATAAAATCCATGCAGCTGCTCATACTAAGTAAGAGATGTACCATTTGATAAGGTAAAAAATGTTATAGAGTGCAAGGCACCATCTATTATGCTACCAAAGTACTGGTTGTCTCTCTTTAAGACTAAGTGTTAATTGCTCTGTGTTCTTGAATTCAAATCTTAGGTGAGTTACAGGTCAGACTACAGATCAGAATCCTAGCTCTCTTCCTGGGAGGGTCAGTTGAGGATTTGCTGTTAGACATTGGAGAATGGTACAGAAATTTGCATTATACCTGGCGTGACATTGAGACCCCTGTTACAAAATTTGTAATATATTGTGTTGGTTGGGTTGAGGACAATATTGTGACGACTTGTGGGATGGCACGGTGGTTAGCACTGCTGCCTCATAACGCCAGGGACCTGGGTTCAATTCCCAGCTTGAGTCGGGGTGGAGTTTGCGCATTCTTCCCGTGTCTGCGTGGGTTTCCTCCGGGTGCTCCAGTTTCCTCCCATAATCCAAGGATGTGCGGGTTAGCTGGATTGGCCATGCTAAATTGCCCCTTAAGTTTAAAAAGTTTATTTATTAGTCACAAGTAAGGTGTACATTAACATTGCAATGAAGTTACCATGAACTTCCCCTAGTCGCCACAATCTGGCGCCTATTCGGGTCAATGCAGTATAGTGTCAGGTGGACTAGCTGGGGTAAATACATGGGGTTATGGGGACAGAGCCTGTGTGGGATTGTGGTCAGTGCAGACTCGATGGGCCAAATGGTCTCTTTCTGCACTGTAGGATTCTATGACCTTTTACCTTTGGTGATCTCTAACTGATCCTTGCTCAATACTTAATAGATATTATACTATGTGGTTAGCAGGCTTCAATATAAAAGGCAGTGGAACAATATATCCATTGCTCCGTTCAATTCTATTTGTAAAATAGAATTTGCACTTGGAAAAAATGAAATATGAATTGGTTGCATTCTGGGAGCAAGCAGGTGGAACAATTAAAACCAGTACCAAAATGTTACCTTAATTTTTGCTGGAAAGGGTTATCTTCCTCTCTTCCAACTGTTGATTGCAAGTATCACAATTCCTATTGCTGGCTCCCAACTGCTATATGCATTGATGCAGTTTTTTAGTAATGCATACTTTGATATTTAAATTACTTACTGGTGCTATATGTTTTTGTGATTTATCTTCCATTATAAATCAGGTAATCATTATGGCATCTGCAGGAACACCTTAATAATTGCTCATGCCCAGAATACACACTGGGAAGTCACGAATTGCAATTGCTCAAAGTGTACAGCAACAATTTGTATTACGTACTGCCTTTAGCGTAATAAAAATTGCAAGGTGCATACTGAGAAAAATGGTGGCTCTCATTTGAGGAAAATACAATGCCACCTAGTGCACTAACAGATAATTGTTACAGATAAGAGTGCAGGAGAAAAAATGTTAACATTTGAACACTAGCTCCCTCTGGAAATATTTACGCAGCAAGTGCTGATGGAAAACTGCCACCACACAAGATTTTTAATAGGATATATAGACTGATATAAAAACAGCATTATTTATAGTAAAATAAATTAAATATGATTTGTTTTCTATTCCCATTCCGAAGAAGAGTTATGTGGACTTGAAATGTTAACTCTGTTCCTTTCTCCAGATACTACGAGACCTGCTGAGTTTGTCCAGCACTTTGTTTTTTTCCTATCTCCAATATCCGCAGTATTTTACTTTTATTACACCACTGTCTTTCCACCTGTGGAAGCCTACAAGATATGTTGTCATGTACAATGTGATGTTCTCCTCACCCACTTGTGTAGTCTTCTGTATTCTTGGAATATTTATGGGTGTTTTTATCACAGTATGACATTCCCCTCACATATAAAGATGCAATGTGCAAAGATTTTTTAAAACCCCTTCCAAATTATATGACTTTTATTCTCTTCCTCAGTAATTTAAAAATAATTAAAACATCATCCAAAGTTTCTGTGAGATTACAGGCATTTATCTGCAGTGGATTACTGGCAAATAGTACAACTGTTTTAAGTACAACCTAGTAGTTCATTGGGAATCATGTGGCATCATAAGCCACAAGATTGAATCTTGAGTTATTTATAGCAGTTGTCTGAATGCTAAAATGAGATCACAGCCTTGAAAGCAGTTCAGAGGTTTCCTAACTAATGTGGTTCGTGGGGTGGGAGGGATTGTTGTTCCACGGCCCAGCTTTGTGGATCTCCTGGGAGACAGTCAAGTATGGAGTATGCCATTCAGATATTAAGATATTGATATTGGAAAAAGATTAAGAAACATAACACATTGGTTGAAAACAAACTGTACTAATCCTATTACAGTGTTCCTTGTTATTATGCTGTGATCAATATACTGGGATGTAGCATATGCATCAAGTGGCATTGTATCAATGTGATCAGTTGTTTTTCTAGAGGGAGGAGGAAGAATACAACACAACTAACCCTAGTAAAACCTGTGTGGCATCATCCCCAAATTTCTCCACCTAACTTCTCTGTTTTATGTTTGACACCTAATATTTGCTGTTTGGCCGTATGAATCGATTTGCACTGGAGGGAGATCAAGTCTGACCCTAAGCAGGTCTGCTGATTTACATGTTCTTCATTCAGATCTTAAGCAAGTTATTCTTATAAAGCACAGCCTGAGGAAAATCAGGGGTACAGTTTACTATATCCACATTAAAACACCAACTACCAGACAATATTAATTTGGTATGCTTCAAATAGAAGACAGAACATTTTTTTGTTCATTTGTGAAATGTGAGCATCACTGACAATGCCAGCATTTGTTGTTCATTCGTAATAACCCTTGAGAAAGTGGTGATGAGCCACCTTCTTGAACCATTGTACTCCATGAGATATAGGTACTCAGGGCTGTTAGGAGTTCCAGTTTTTTGAGTCAGATATAATTTGAAGTCAAAATTATGTATGGCTTGGAGCAAAACCTGCAGGTGGCAAAGTTTCCATTCGTATGTTGTCCTACTAAGTGGTAGAGGTTGTGGGGTTGGAATCTGCTGTCGAAGGAGGGTTGGCGTGTTGCTTCAGTGCATCTACTAAAAGGTACACACTGCTGCCACTGTGCAGCAGTGTTGGAGAGAATAAATATTTCAGGTGGTGGATGTGTTGCCAATCAAACAGGTTGCTTTTCCCTGGATGGCATCAAACTTCAAGTGTTGTTGGAGGAGTGTTGTTGGATCTGTCCATGTGAAGAGTGTAACATCACATGCCTGGCTTGTGTTTTGCATTTCATTGAATCCCACAGAATCCTTACATTGCAGAAAGAGACCATTTGGCCCATCAAGACTGCACCGACTCTCTGAAAGAGCATCTTATCCAGGCCCACCAGCCCTCCCTATCCCTATATCACAGGGATATCCCTATAACCCCACGCATTCATCATGGCTATTCCATATCTTTGAAGGGGCTATTGAGCATGGTCAATTCACCTAACCTACATATCTTTGGTATTCGACAGAAAGGCTTAGAGGAGTCAGGAGGTGAGTTACTTGCTGTGGAATTCCCAGCCTTTGGCCTGCTCTTGTAGCCATAGTATTTATTTAGCTTGCCCAGTTTATATTTATGGTCAATGATAAACCCTAGCATGCTGATGTTGGAGGATTAAGTGATGGCAAGGCTTTTAAATGTCAAGATGAGGTGGTTAGATTCCCTAATTTTGGAGATGGTCATTGCCTGGCACTTAAGCGACAAATAACATTGGTGTCACACATCAGCCCAAGTGCGAATGTTGTCCAGGTCTATGTGGACACAAACTGCTTCGATATCTGAGGAGTTGTGAATGCTATTGAACATTCTGCAATTATCAGCAAACATTCCCACATATAATGTTATGATGGAAGGAAAGTCACTGAAGAAACAGTTGAAGGCGATTGAGCCGAGGACACTCCAAGGACCGCCTGCAACAATGTCCAAGGACTGAAATAATTGACCCCCCAAAAACCTTTATTGTCTTCCTTTACAATAAGTATGATTCAAATCAATGAAAAGTTTCTGCCTGATTCACACTGATATTTGCTAGGGCTCCTTGATGTCACTCTCTACCATTCAAATTTTTAGTCAGTGTCTGGACCTAGATTGTAATGAGGTCTGGAGCTGAGTGCTCTGGGCAAAGCCTAAACTGAGCATTGATGGGCAGGTAGCTCATCGATACTCAGTTTAGGTTATAGCCAAATTCAAATTGCAAAACTTATGATCCAGGCGGACTTCATAAAACACTTTAGAGTTTATGACCTGAATTATAACAAATGACACTAAGCCATAATGCTCATTTGGAGAGCATAATGGGCCAAATGGCCTCCTTCTGCACCTTAATAATTCTGTAATAGAGCAAGCAAGAGGGGAGATTTAGAATCCTGCTTCATTTCCCATGATTTGGCATGTTTAAGTCTCCATTCCACTCACTAATCCTATCCACTTATGGCTGAGCCAGGTACAAACAAAACTAATTACAAGTCCTCTGAGGCAAACGGTCCAACAGGAATAAAGGTCACCTCCAAAAGGAGAAGGCCATCTCCAGTATCCAATATATCTGAGGGTTAAATAATGCTGAAATAGTCCAGTCTTTGTTTTCAGTGGAATGAAAAAATAACCAAGATCTGCAAAACAATTGCAAGAGATTGGTGGTATTTTTGTGTTCTTCCATTTGATTTTGAATATTAAGATATCCGTGATCCCTTCAATCTCCTTCATAAAGGACATTACCATGTTTCAAAGGCAGTAGAAGAGTTGCCTGTATACAAGGAGACTGTGAGTCCGAATGCTGATGCATAATCTTCCAAATACCAAAGTGGGGTTTGATGGCCACTGACTGTAATGCCAAATTAACAACAGTGCAAGCATCCATTGTGTTTCCCACCCAAGAGGAAAATGAGAGAGCAAAGCATTTCCTTGGCACTTTCCATGACAATCTGATTGAGGTTTGATATATGCTTGATTGTCCCACTACAAAGTAATGCAGTTTATTTGTACATCTTATCAAGTCAGATTACCCAGATTGCAGTACGTTCTGAAGGTAACCGACATTACTGAAACTCTCATGCAGCTCGAGTGTGCCTCACAATAACCTTACATAAACAGTAGCAAAGAAACCTTTTGTAACCCAGTGATGGGTTAGTAATTCCTTACTGCTGCTTTTCAGTCTAATCTTAGCACTATCCGTTTTTCATATGGCCACTACAGTAATATTGCATTGCAACTGTAGTACAATGAATGTGTTAGAATGTTAATTTAAAACATTTTTATGATGCATGGAGTTAAAATTGGGGCCAATGGGTTTTGAACAAGTTAAAATCACACCCATGGTCTCCATGTGATTTATCAGTCTTTGTATTTCAAAAGATTAATTATGGTTCATTGGCCTGTATTGTAGTTAGCACAGCAGGTAGAGGGAGTCAGAAGAAATTCTGGCTTCTCCTTGGGATCTTCATTGCTGGGGGATGGGCCAGTTGGGCTAGCTAACCCATGAAAGAGGTTGGAGGCGCCCACAGGCTGCTTAAGAGGCCCGCCTTATGTCTGGGACTTTCTAAGTAAGGCCCTCACCCCTCATTCCCCACACATTTCCCATGTCCCATCATATCATCATGCCAAGCTATGCCCTCTATCTAACCCTATGGCCCATCATGCACCCTATTCCAAACCATGCCCCAACACCCTCATGCCCTTTATGCCAAGCTATAGCACTTCCATGCCCATTCACCCACTATACACAGAATCAATAAACAAATGGTGACAATAGGATGTGTAAAATAAGCAATTCATTACTTGTCAGTATGTTTATTTCAAAAAAGTCACTACAGGGCAATAAAAATGTCAATCATCTTTTAAGAATCAATAGCAGAAACTGCAAGCAATTTAAACCTCAACCTTAAGTGGGTTTCTGGGCTCTCAACCAAGCCTCATTATGTATTCTTGGGTTCATTGGCTCATGACCCAAACCTGCATCCTTAAAAGGAACTCCTGCAAACCAGAGCCCAGGAATGAGGGTCAAGAAATCCAGAATAGGGACTCGCCCGCCATTTTTAAAGGACACCCGAGTCATCCCAACTTTGTCAAAATCCAGCCCATAGTGTCTGTAACATGTAGGTCAGACCCCATTCATTTTAAAATAATGCAAGTGTTAATGTAATTGTGCACCTTCAGTACAAAGGATGAAGGTTCAGGTGTCGCAGTGAGTAATATTCTTTGAATATCACTCACTGCGACTAATAATCTTTCAATTCTGTGACTTTGATCTCAATGCAGGTTGATGGAAAAGAAGTTTCCACTTTCTTACAATTACCAGGGTGCAAAGTAAGAATTTCAGGCAGCCTCAATCTAGCCAGAGAACATTAAACTGTCCATACTAAAAAATAAAAGCTTGCCACCTTTCAAAACTGAACTTGAAATGCAAGTCAAAATAACCTCAAATTTCAAAATTAGTTTCCTACATTTTTTTGCACTCAGATTGGAAGTAAAAACATTTCCAAGATTATTTCAATTCCAACAAATATGAAACCTGTTGTTTTGAAAGCATCCTTCATCACAGTACATTAACTACCAGATGCCGAATTGCTTTGCAACCAGTCCAAAATTGACTTTGGAAAATTTATGGGGAAAAACTCCTGCCTGACCATGTAGCTGAGCAGTGACCAAAAGAAAGATGAAATAAACAACAAGCTCACACTGGTAATTTTTTTTTTGAGTCTTACCATTTCTCCATAACGTGGAAAACTGGAGCCACAGAGGTAGAGAAACTAGTGCCACAGAGACCAGGACAATGTTCTGGGGACCCTGGTTCGAATCCCACCATGGCAGATAGTGAAATTTGAATTCAATAAAAATCTGGAATTAAAATTCTAATGAAACCATTGATGATTGTCATAAAGACCCACCCACTAATGTCCTTTAGGGAAGGAAATCTGACGTCCTTACCTGGTCTGACCTACATGTGACTCCAGATTTGCACAAATGTGGCTGACTCTTAAATGCCCCCAGAGATGGGCAATAAAATGCTTGTCCAGCCAGCAAAGCCCACATCCCGTGAACAAATAAAAAAAATGTGTCTTGGACAGATGTTATACATGCCAGCCAATATTCAGAAAGTCAAGCAGGATGTATAATGGACAGGCAATATCATTCCATTCTTTTTGCGCGAGCATCCAAAGCAACATTCGACCCCTTTTGGTTTGTTGAAAAACTTCTGTCAGCAGAAATTGAACTGAAATGGATCCATCAGTCAGTCAAATATTATCGTTAAAGCTAAGGTCTCTCTCATCATTCACCTGCCTGGAACCTTTCACATTGCTTGTCAATCAAACAAGCAGCATTTTCACTGTTGGATCTTATGTTGTAAATAATATCTGTACTTCTTTAGTTAAATGATAAATGCTGATTCTTACCTGCATAAGCTGTTGAAGCCATATGGTAAATATAATGAGTTCTAGAATATTTAAAGTTAATTGGGGAACCAAAGCTCATTTCTGCTTGTAGGCAAGTATTTCTCTGCTGCATTCCTGTAATCTATCTTCTCTTGCTAAATTTAATCATTCTTTTCTGTAGATTCAAATTGATTGAAAATTACAGAAAATGGCCTTGGGATTGGAGGCCTGTTTAATTTGGTAAGATTTCAGTTTGGCAAGTTGCTACAGTTCAGGGACTGGAGAGTCAATGAAGCAATGTTCCAATCAGTGGTGACATGATGACGGATTTGGACAGGAAAGGTTGGCATGCTTTAGATTCATTGGACTCAGAAAGTGTCAGTACAACACGATAGGGGGGGAAATGAAAAATTGAAATGTTAGAGGCTAAAATAGAACAGGGAAGCTGAGGAAAACCTGCTTTAATATATAATTGTTGTAAACACAGCAGTACATCTAAAATCTGTGTGATGCCCACAGTAAACAGAAACCTGGCTCACTTAATTTCCTCATAATAGTTGAGCTCATTTTATGCAAAATGAGGATTTGTTCTCTGAAATTGTAATGAACCCCCCTGATGTTCAATGAGAGTGCAACCCAAATCCCGTTTGGAATGCCGGTTCTTAACTATTTATTTTTGCAATTTAGAAAAAAAGTGAGAAAAGAGATAAACCCGTTGAGGCAAGGTGTCAGTCTTGTTGTAAATTATTCAAATAACAATGTTTATTAAACTTTAAAACACACAAGAAGGCAACAGTAAAGAACAACATTTAACCACAATAATGGTTAGCCAGACTTAAAATTACCTCCCCCGCTCAAAATCCAAATGCATCTACTTTCCACAATTATCACACAGGTCCTTTTAACCAAAACTTGATCTTGATATCAAGAATACTGACGATGCTTAATTAAAATCATGAACATGGTCTTCGAATTTTTGCTACCAAAACATTGACGCGCTAGAAAATAGGTCAAAATTATTCACGCAATTTTTTCTCAAAGGTTCTTGGACTATGACCTATTTCTTTCAGGATTCTGTATGCTTTTAAGTTTCCTTACTGCATTAAAATAAAAATGAATTAGTCTACAGACTTGATATCAAGGTCATGTGTAACTTTTGATTCATCTCAGGTTCCTCTGGTTCATAATGGGAAATTACTTGGAAGCTTAATTATAAATAATTTGAAAATGGGAATGCTGAACCGTGTTTTCAGCCCCTGCCACAGATTCCATGGAGCTACTGTCTCCATTCTGCTCCCTGACAATGGTCCGAGGCTAATCCAGACCATTTGCAACCTTGGTGTTATAATTGACCCAGAGATGAGCTACCAACCAAATATCCATATCATCACTGAGACCACCTATTTCCATCTTCATAATATCACTTGACTCCATCCTGCCTTAGTTCATCTGCTCATCTCCCTGCCAAAACTCTCATCCACACATTTATTACCCTGTGACTTTACTATTCCAATGTGCCACTGTACAGCCTCCCATATTCTACCCTCCGTAAACTGAAGGTCATGTAGAACTCTGCTGCTTGTGTCCTTGCACCAAATTCCGTTGACCCCTCACCCCAGTGCACACTCACCTACACTGGTTCCCAGTCAAGCAACTCCTCATTTTAAAAATTGTCATCCTGGTGTTCAAATCTCTCCATGGCTTCACCCTCCTAATCTCCTCCAACCTCACAACCCTCCTGCGCTCACCTAATTTTAGCCTCTTGAGTGTTAATTCATAATGAAGCCAGATGGTGAAATAGGAAACCAGATGCCAATCTTTTACTTAATACTATATTTATTTACAGAATGCAACATTACAAATGTCTGCCTTCTGCTTAACCAACACTGTGTCCCAAAAGTCTCTCTTAGTACTGAAAAACAAATGAGCAAATTAACTAATTAACTATCCTTTAAAGGGGCACCGTAACAAAAATAATTTAGGAAACTAATATTAATGTTACTGGGCATTCCTTTTTTTGTAAGCCAAATGAACAGATAAGCAAATTAACTAATTAGCTAATTGAAAGCCCCTTAAAGCGGCACTGTTTAAAAAAAATTAATTAAAATAAGAATTTCGGGGCTAATAATGCACTCCAGCTGCTTTGACACCCACCAGTGGATACCTCAGTCTCCCTCCCCAGGGACACCAAAGCTCAGATGTAATCACAAAAAGTTCTCTTCACATTTTCTTTTGTTGAGTGCACCAAATGAATAAAACAAGCTAATTAACTGATGCTGCCCATAAAGGGGCACTGTAAGAAAAACTGTGGCCCGTTTCTCCCGTTGCCATCAAGTCCTGGAGTGGGACTTGAACCCAGGACCTTTCAGATAAGAGGCTGAGAGGCAAGAGGGATACTCACTGAGCCCCTCCAGCTTCTAAACCTCTCTATATTAGTCTCTTGGAGACTTTTCACTTTTTAAATTCATTTGTGGGACATGGGCGTCACTGGCCAGCCAGCATTTATTGCCCATCCCTAGTTGCTCTTGAGAAGGTGGTGGTGAGCTGCCTTCTTGAATCGCTGCAGTCCATGTGCTGTGGGTTGACCCACAATGCCGTTAGGGAGGGAATTCCAGGATTTTGATCCAGCGACCCAGAATTATTCCAGGAACTGCTTGTTCTTCAGCTGCAAGTTGTTAAAGTGCCAGCACGCAGACCCCATTTGAGTACAGGACAGAACTAGTTCTACCCACACCATACGGTGGTCCAAGCATGGTACCTGCTGCACAGAAGCTGCCAGAGTGCAGGACACGAACGCCATAGTAATATAAAAGCGGTCAATTCTGGATACTCTGACTGCATGCCTCACAAAAGTAAAGACACTGGAGTCAGGATGGGGATTCCGCCAAGTCAAAGGACCTGATCAGGTCCCTTATCTTCCCTGTCAATGCTGAATGGTGTAGAGTACCAGCAAGGTCCTACTCCCCAGGGGTGCAGTTGAAATTCCTCTCCCCTTCCCCCTCCACCCGAAGGAAAATACACTCACTCTCATCAATGACAAAGTGAATTGCCACGGCCCCCCCAAGTGGACGGTGAGGTGCAGCTATCGGTCTGGCACAGGCTCCGTAAGTGACCCTTAAGATCTCTGCCTGAAAATGTGGGGCCAACAAAAGACCCACCCTTCCAGAATTTGAGGCTAGTTCACTCATGTCAGTTGCCCCTTGCCACTCCAGGGGCCATGTGACTTTATCTCCAGAATGGTGTGGATTTCCTGCAAGAAGCACACTGCATACTTCCCATCCCTCAAGATTGATAAGGTCTGAAATCTGTGCTGTGCTTCTCTGCTGCCATGGATGCTAAGGCTGGCTATGATTATCTTCATTGTCAGAGGTATGTGTCACCATCACCAGCACCTAGTGTGAAGAAGGAGAGGATGTTTGAAGTTTTCCTCCCTCTTCAGGAGCCTGGTAAGAAACATCCAGAACCACCACTTAATATTCTATTCCAGCTCAGAAGCCTTTTTTGCTGCATGGACGGACTAGAATATCAGCAAGAAGGAATGCAACCGGTCCAGGGCTCTGTCTTTGCGATACAGATTACTCTGCAAAATGTCCTGGCATTCCCTTGCGGGGATGAGGGGGGGATTGGTCGGGGTCAACTAGGGCTTCCACAACATCATCCTACAATGATTCAAGATTATCCCCAGTGCTCGCCACAAACACCCCATCTTCCACCAGGTCTTCGCCTCCGGCTACTGACCCATCCCTCACATTGAATGTGGGGACTGGTTCAGGGCCACTGACTCAACCTTTGCCTCAATCAAACCCTCAGAATCAATGGCAGAGGGGTCCAGTCTGGTCTCCTTTGATGAGTCACCATGTGGCTGCGAATCGGGTCCTGCACCAATCCCAGTGCTAGGTGGTCCAGTGTGTCAGAAAACAATTCCCACTGCAGTACCGGAGTGCGCAGCACTGAAATGGGGAAGGAGGCGAAGGGGCCTTCCCCACTGCTGCCTCGTGATTCAGTGTCTGGGGCACTGCTGAAGTTCCCAGATGGGTCATAGAATCATAGAAACCCTACAGTACAGAAAGAGGCCATTCGGCCCATCGAGTCTGCACCGACCACAATCCCACCCAGGCCCTACCCCCATATCCCTACATATTTACCCATTATTCCCTCTAACCTACACATCTCAGGACACTAAGGGCAATTTTTAGCATGGCCAATCAACCTAACCCGCACATCTTTGGACTGTGGGAGGAAACCGGAGCACCCGGAGGAAACCCACGCAGACACGAGGAGAATGTGCAAACTCCACACAGACAGTGACCCAAGCCGGGAATCGAAACCAGGTCCCTGGAGCTGTGAAGCAGCAGTGCTAACCACTGTGCTACCGTGCCGCCCTAGCCGGTAGTAGGCAACTCAGGGCTGCAGGGAGTTTCTTGGCAGGGTGTGCCCTCGGACTGCACCCATGCCCGCTCTCAAGGCTCCCTGGCCAGTGGACTGTGGCATCATGTCCCTACTCTGTCCCTCTTCTGAAGGCAGTGCGAGGTTTTCATCAGTGGAAGGGACATACTGCACACTGCATGCCTTTCCAGGGGATGTTAGGAGCCACAGAAACCTCCATGCCTTTGGAGACTCCCTTTTCCTCTTCCCATCACTCTGTTCTCCAGGGCTTTTATGTTTCAGTTTGCCCGAGGACTATGATAAGTTTGGGCCACATGGGGGACAGGTCCCAGCTTGGCCACCTTGGTGGTGTTAGTGACCATGGAGGTGGGGCAATGCTTTCACAAATGCCCCATTTCGTTGCAAATGTGGCACCAAAAGTCATCTGCTGGCCAAAAGACCTTGTAGCTAGTGCCTCCATATTGTACTGTGAAGCCTCCTCCCAGGCCAGATTAATAAATACCTGGCACTGGAAGGAGAACATGTGGCAGAGGCTTGGCTCCCTCAGGCTGAACAACATCAGCACTACTCCAGACTTGACCTCTCACAGATTGTGTAGATGGAGAAGGATGAACTTACTGGGGACAAAGGGCAAGATGTTAGAAAGTGTTAAGGTGGTGGGGGGGGGTCTCTTAATAGGAATGTCCCACCTGTGGTGAGCCCCTTTTGCAGAGCCCAGTGACTGCTCACTTGGTCGTTGGGAAGAGTATGGCTTACATCTTAAAAGCTGCATCTATGAGTGTGGAGCTGACAACCCCAGCCACAGCCTTAACACACAGAGTTATCCCAAGAGTCTTGATCAGAAGGCAGAAAGGTGATAGGGATGCAGAAGCAGCTGCTCCTTCATACATATTAGGAGGCCTCACCACCGGCGAAGACGTTGCTGCCATTGGGGTCCAAGATACACCCACTCCAATCTTACCTTATGATTGAGCAATATTCTGGGTGGGGTGATAGAATTTTTCTCCCCCAAAACAGAGTAGGGAGGAAGGGATTGAGAGAGAACAGGAGGGGATGAGGGCGCAGTTTTCCTACACACAGGGATTAGATGTTCTTTCTTTGTTTGTCTCTTGGATTTAAACACTTGCGGAAACAGGCAGGGTCTTTTAAATGAGCTCAAAGCAAAAGGCACTTGAGCCCAGTCACTCACACAGCCCTTCCTCCCCAAGTCCTTTATGATTCTTCTCTCCTTCCCCTACAAACACAGTTCTTGACAGATCCCCACAAATATTCAGGCTCACCTGTAGATGTTGAAATAATTTCTCTTTCAGATATTACAATCTTTCGCCTGGTCTCCCGGTTCCGTACCTCCTTTCTCTCTCTCCCCTCCAATTCCTGGGTCTATCGGCTTCTCAGACTCCTGGATCTGCAGTAGAACCTGCAGCAGTGAATAACAGCAATAGGCTCAGGAAACAGCACAGGCTGAGAAAGCAGCAGCAATAGGCCCCGGGTCTTCTTACCTGATTGCAGAGTTGTTTCAGCAAGTAGGCAGTTGCTAAGCCATTAATGAGCTCCCAGTCCGACTCTTGCAGCCTTTAAGAAACTTTGTCTTTAAGCAAAACAAAAAAAGAAAGCCTTGTTTTCTCTCTCCAATATCCACAGCATGAGAGAGGTTGAGTGTGAGGCACTGGACAAAGGCTGTGTTCAGTCTCACCACTCTCCTCCCATTTTCCCAGTGTCCCAACTGTCCCGTATTTGTACTCTTTTGAGTCTGTCCATTCAATCAATGATCAAATTAACAGGTTGAATTAAAGTGAGATTGTAAGAGGTTCTGTAACAAAAGACAAAGTCTTAATAGAAACTTATTAAGTCAAATTTTGGTTTGGGACGGTGGCACAATGGTTAGCACTGCTGCCTCACAGCACTGGGACCTGGGTTCGATTCCCGGCTTGGGTCACTGTCTGTGTGGAGTTTGCCCGTTCTCTCCGTGTCTGCTGGTTTTCCTCCGGGTGCTCCGGTTTGCTCCCACAGTCCAAAGATGTGCAGGTTAAGGGCATTGGCCATACTAAATTGCCCCTCAGTGTCCCGGGATGCGTAGGTTAGAGGGATTAGCCGGGTAAATATGTGGGATTGCGGGGATAGGACCTGGGTGGGATTGCGGTTGGTGCAGACTCGATGGGCCAAATGGCCTTCTTCTGCATTGTAGGGTTTCTATGATTCTATGATAAATTAAAATGTCATTTTATGGGGTGAAGAAGCAGTCCAGCCCCATGGTACCCACCAGCCATGGAAGGCTGTCCCCTATTTATACTATTTTAATAAAACAAATGATCAAAATAAACAAGAAGTGACTGCCCCTGATGGGGCACAGTAACAAAAACTCAAAACTTCCAAGGAATCTTACAAGATCAAATTAAAATGTCTTTCCCGGGGAGTGATGATGCAACCCCACCCCGTGGCACCCACCAGAGGAAGGCCTTGTGTTTACTGGCAGATGTTGTGTGCTCCCTTTCCAGAGCCATCCAGCTGTGAACATAGCCGCAATAGAGGGGCGGACTATGATATAACCTTAGGATGATGCTGTAATAATACATTTCATAGGACAATAAATGAGGAAAGGGGGAACAAAATGATCATCTAAAGGTGATATGGGAACACCACTATCATTCTACCTGTGTAGCATGATTCACAGAATTGCTATATAATTACATAGAACATAGAACAGTACAGCACAGAACAGGCCCTTCGGCCCACGATGTTGTGCCGAGCTTTATCTGAAACCAAGATCAAGCTATCCCACTCCCTATCATCCTGGTGTGCTCCATGTGCCTATCCAATAACCGCTTAAATGTTCCTAAAGTGTCTGACTCCACTATCACTGCAGTCCATTCCACACCCCAACCACTCTCTGCGTAAAGAACCTACCTCTGATATCCTTCCTGTATCTCCCACCACGAACCCTATAGTTATGCCCCCTTGTAATAGCTCCATCCACCCGAGGAAATAGTCTTTGAACGTTCACTCTATCTATCCCCTTCATCATTTTATAAACCTCTATTAAGTCTCCCCTCAGCCTCCTCCGCTCCAAAGAGAACAGCCCTAGCTCCCTCAACCTTTCCTCATAAGACCTACCCTCCAAACCAGGCAGCATCCTGGTAAATCTCCTCTGCACTCTTTCCAGCGCTTCCACATCCTTCTTATAGTGAGGTGACCAGAACTGCACACAATATTCCAAATGTGGTCTCACCAAGGTCCTGTACAGTTGCAGCATAACCCCACGGCTCTTAAACTCCAACCCCCTGTTAATAAAAGCTAACACACTATAGGCCTTCTTCACAGCTCTATCCACTTGAGTGGCAACCTTTAGAGATCTGTGGATATGGACCCCAAGATCTTTCTGTTCCTCCACAGTCTTCAGAACCCTACCTTTGACCCTGTAATCCACATTTAAATTAGTCCTACCAAAATGAATCGCCTCACATTTATCAGGGTTAAACTCCATTTGCCATTTTTCAGCCCAGCTTTGCATCCTATCTATGTCTCTTTGCAGCCTACAACAGCCCTCCACCTCATCCACTACTCCACCAATCTTGGTGTCATCAGCAAATTTACTGATCCACCCTTCAGCCCCCTCCTCTAAGTCATTAATAAAAATCACAAAGAGCAGAGGACCAAGCACTGATCCCTGTGGCACTCCGCTAGCAACCTGCCTCCAATCCGAAAATTTTCCATCCACCACCACCCTCTGTCTTCGATCAGACAGCCAGTTACCTATCCAATCGGCCAACTTTCCCTCTATCCCACACCTCCTCACTTTCATCATAAGCCGACCTTGGGGGACCTTATCAAATGCAAATTACGCAAACGCAAATTACCTAGAATTTGTTGTCTACTGCCATCAAATATGATTATTCATTATGCACAAAAAATATTAGCTGGAAGAGTATAAAGATGCCACAAGTTTGCATTGCTCCACATATCGGCTTAATGCTAAGTGAAAGTCCAATGTGCCTCACCAAAGCAGAATGAGGGGCTATATCTTCAATCCTGGGCAATAAGGGCTGACAGCGAAAGGATACTCAATTTATTTCAAACAAACTTGTTCACGGATCATGTTGTGATCTCTACCCAATAAGTGCTAAGCAATTGGAATAATCTCCCAGTTAGGATAATGGAATCAAAGACATTGGGAAGGTTCAAAATGCAACTGAATGTTCAGTTTGGTGTGTTGGAACATGACTGGAATGTAATTTGATCGACTTAATGGCCACTTCTTCTTGCCTTTTCTTCGGCAATGGATGCTGCAATTGTGTGGAACAGAGCAGGACACAGCAGAAGTGCTCAAGTAATGGACACATTGTGAGGATAAAGCCCATGCATTATCCAACAATTATGTTGCATGGCCAATTTCAAGCATATCACCACCTAAGGGTCAAAGTTGTGATCAAAATGACTTCTGTAAAGCTAAGTGTGAATTAATAGTGGCAGGGAAAGTTATGTGATGAAAGGTTTGACTGGGTTTGCAGCAGAGAACAGGTGTGGATTTACAACTAACATGGTGTCCATGGCAGTTATATTTCACCCTGAAGTGAAGCCTTAATTTACACACTAATATTTTTCACCGGTGATACTGAAGCATTCAGATCCTGAAATAAACAATACCATTGGATACTAAAGCATAGGTAGGAATTTGTGAGCTACTGTTTTATAAGATTGATGCCATCTGTTAATAGTTTGTTAGTTATATAGTTAAGATATATGTTAAGTGTCAAGTACTTTGATCACACATAAATAGGGGTCACTTATGTTATCGGTGGGCACTGTGGGGCATCATCAGCCCCCAGGAATGACAGAGTGGCACAGTGGTTAGCACTGCTGTCTCACAGTGCCAGGGATCCAGGTTCGATTCTGGCCTTGGGTGACTGTGTGGAGTCTGCACGTTCTCCCCGGGTCTGCTCCGGTTTCCTTCCACAGTCCAAAGATGTGCAGGTTGGGTGGATTAGCCATGGTAAATCCAATGGGTTACAGGAATAGGGTGAGCCTGGATGAGATGATCTTTTGGAGAGTCAGTGCAGACTCAATGGGATGAATGGCCTCCTTCTGCACTATAGGGATTCTATGATGCCATGATTTTGAATTAATTTATTAAGTTTCCTTTTGATGTTATGTTTCAATTTCATTGTCCCAACAGAGGCTGTCACCCCTCTAATTTTTGTTTAATTTGTTGATTATTATTTTATTTAAAGAGTATAAATAGGGGACAGTTTTCCATCACCAGTGGGCTCTATGGGAGTATTTTGGTTTAGTTAGTTAAGTTTCCTTTTGACATTTTGTCTTAGTTACAGTGTCTCATCAGGGGCTTCTCCCATCTTTAATTTGTTTGATTCATTGATTATTGTTTTCTCCTCTTACCTGGATGAGTGCAGTTCCAACAACACTCCAGAAGCTTGACACCATCCAGGACAAAGCAGCCTGCTTGATTGGCATCCCTTGCACGAACATTCGTTCCCTCCACCACCAAAGCACTGGAGCAGCAATGTGCACCATCTACAAGATGTACTGCAGGAATTCACCAAAGCTCCTTAGACAGTACCTTCCGAACGCTAACCACTACCATCTAGAAGATCAAGGGGAACAAATACGTGGAAACACAACCACCTGGAAGTTCCAAGCCACTCACCATCCTGTCTTGGAAATATATTGCCGTTTCTTCACTGTTGCTGGATCAAAATCCTGGATCTCCCTCTCTGATAGCACTGTGGGTGTACCTAGACCATATGGACTGCAGCCGTTCAAGAAGATAGCTCACCACCACCTTCTCAAGAGAAAGCACAGTGACACAGTGGTTAGCACTGCTGCCTCACAGCGCCAGAGACCTGGGTTCCATTCCCGGCTTGGGTCACTGTCTGTGTGGAGTTTGCACATTCTCCTTGTGTCTGCGTGGGTTTCCTCTGGGTGCTCCAGTTTCATTCCACAGTCCAAAGATGCGCAGGTTAAGTGGATTGGCCATGCTAAATTGCCACTTAATGTCAGGGGGACTAGCTAGGGTAAATACGTGGGGTTACGGGAATAGGGATGGGTGGGATTGTGGTTGGTGCAGACTCGATGGGCTGAATGGTCTCCTTCTGCACTGTAGGGATTCTATGAATTAGGGATGGGCAATGAATGCTGGCCTAGCTAGTGAAGCCCACATCTGGAAATGAATTTTTTTTTAAAGGTGCGAAGTATTTTCGGAGCAAGAGGCTCCTCAATTGGACACTAAGGAAGGTTTGAATAAACTCTTAAAATTTCTGGACAAGATTTATAAGAAAGATGATCTGTGGAATGGATATGAGACATGGTCAGATTTTGATAAATTTAGAAGGATGGATGGTTATTCCATAGAAGGTTATTTCACAGAAGATTATATCATGGAACTTAACAGACTATATACAAGATTACAGAAATTCTGTTTGGAGATCCATATTCAGTGCCAGCTTTCAAATTGTTGGATTATGCTAAAGGATCGAACATGGATAGGCTCCTGGTTTTAACTACAGTTGGATTCTCAGAAAGCGATAAGCTTTTGGAACAGATGTCTGAAGCTTTGAAAAAATACTTTCCAGGGAAACATTTATTTCCAGCCACGTTCATGGCACCACTGGGATGTTCAGCAGGAACATGGTGGATTCAATGCTGACAGCATTTCAAGATTGTTTTAGATGTGGGGCACAAGCACCAATATGAAAGAAGAACCACAAACAGTAGAAATGAGTGCAGTAAGAAATCTCACAACACCAGAGTAAAGTCCAACAGGTTTATTTGTTATCATGAGCTTTCAGAGCGCTGCTCCTTCATCAGGTGAGTCAGTAGAAATGACGATAGAGAACCTTTTTGTAGCTCAAACAGACAACAGAAATTGGGATGGCAGGAAAATGAACCCCAAGAATAATCGAGGAATGGTAAACAGATGTTTCAGGTGTAACTCGAAAAATCATTATGTGATTATTTGTCCAAAACAGAATAACAAGCTTTTTGAAATGACATAACGCAAAAAGAAAATTTGGAAGGGGCAGATGACAATTCTAATCAGTCATTAGGAATTGTACTGGTTACCAGATGCTTCAGTCCGGTAATGGGTACTTAAGTTGCGGATTCATTCAATTGTGTTGTGTTAGACAGTGAGTGTGAATCCACAGTATGTGTAGTGGATCGGTTAAAATGTTATCTGGCTTTTCTAAAGAGTGAAAGACCAAAGTAAGGTTAAGGAATATGAAAGTTCTGCTTACTTCAGGTTCAAGACAATAACACTAGTCAAAGTCATTAAGCAGTTTGGTGATTCCATATAAAATAGCTGGGGTAAAGCATTTTATCGGCACAGATGTAGCATCCAGTGAAATACTCATACTGTTGAGTAAGCCATCAATGAAAAAGGCTCAAATAAAATTAGATATGGAAGATAATAAAGCAATTGTTTTTGGGAAATGTGTAGGTTAACAGTTTACCCAATTTGTGGCAAGTGGATGAAGTAACAGTGGGTGACCATTTTGGAGATGACCATAATAAAAATTAACAAAATTTATAAGAAATTTTTGTTAGGTTAGATTTAGCATAGTTATGGACAAGGGTAAAGATAGAACAGGGGTTCTAAATTGGGGAGAGACAAATCTTACAAAGCTGAGAGATGATCTGGCGAAAGTGGACTGGTTACAGCTACTTGAAGGGAAATCAGTGATAAACTAGTGGAAGACTTCCAAAAGTGAGATTCTACACACACAGTGTAGATATGTCCCCATAAAGAAAAAAGATGCTATGCCAAACCTCGAGCCCCCTGGTTATCTAGAAGCATAGAAGGTAAGATAAAGCAGAAAAAGAAAGCTGATGATAGTCACAAGAAACTTAATATCATAGAAAGCCTGGAGGAGTATAGAAAGTACAAGGGTGAAGTTATGAAGTTAGGAAAGCAAAGGGAGGATATGAAACAATATTAATGGGTATAATTTTTTAAAAAAAGATATTTTACCATTACATTAAGAGCAAGACAATAACTAAAGGTTGGGCCCTTCAGAGATACATGTGGCAACTTGTGCGCTGATGCTGGAGATGTGGGCAGAGTTCTTAATAAGTACTTTGTCTGTCTTCACTAAGGAGAGGGATGATGTAGACAGTCTGGTTAGAAGAGTGTAAAATATTAGTTACATTAAGCATGAGTGAGAAAGGAAGTAGTAGAGGGACTGACATCCTTGAAGGTGGATAAATCACCAGAGCCAGATGAATTGTATCCCAGGCTGTTAAAGGAAGCCAGGGAAAAAATAGCGAATGGTCTGAAGATAATTTTCCAATCCTCACTAGATACAGGTGAGGTACCAGAGGACTGGAGGTCTGCGAACATTATACCATTATTTTAGAAAGGGTGTGAGGGATAGGCCAAGGAATTATAGGACGGTCATTCTTTATTGGATGAGGTATAGAATACAAAAGCAGGGATGTAATGGTGAAACTGTATAAAACACTGGTTTGGCCATACCTGGAATTTTGTCCACAGTTCTGGTCACCACATTACAGGAAGGACAAAATTGCTCTGGAGAGACTACAGAAGAGATTTAAAAGAGTGTTGCCAGGGCTTGAACATTGCAGCTATGAGGAAAGATGAGATAGGCTGGGGTTGTTTTCCTTGGAACTGAGGAAGCTGAGCGGTGATCTGAGTGAATTGTACATTATAAGTGGCCTAAATAGAGCAGACAAAGATGCCCTGTTTCCCCTAGCAGAGAGGTAAATTACCAGGTGGCACAGATTTAAGGTGATTTTGGAAGGACTCGGGGGGTGGGGGGTGGGGGGGAGGACATAGGAACATTTTCTTCATCCAGAGGATGGTGGGTGTTTAGAATTCACTGCCTGGTTTGGTGGGGGAGGCAGAAACCCTCATCTCATTTAAAAGGTATCTGGATCTGCACCTAAAGTGCTGTAACCTAGATGGCTACAGACTGGGTGCTGAAAAGGCGGGATTAAAACGGGCAGCTAATTTTTTATTTTTCAGCTGGCACAAACACAACGTTCTGAATGTCCTCTTTCTGTGCCATAACTTTTCTATAGTTCTATCCATCAAGCCAGATTTCACTCTACGATCAGACATGTCTGTTATTAACACCAGCTGGGATTATTACAAGGTGAAGGGCATTGTTAATTAAGTATTTTGATCATATAAATGGGGGACAACGGGACACTGGGTGTTTTGGAAAGAGGTATGTGACTGAACAAAGTCAATAAATTCCCTCTGTAAAAAAAACCTTTGTGTCTTGTTTTTGACTTCACTTGGATTCTGTTATGACCATCAGACTTAAAATTATAGCTCATAATTCATATGTGGCACTAATCCACTAAATCTGGAGAGAAATCCAATAATCCCTAAAAAAGAAAGTACAAGAAATATTTTGACTAACTTGGAGTACAACACCTTGTGAACATACAGATTAGAAATCAGAGGTTTCGGAGATCAAGTTCCACCCCAGAGACTTGAGCACAAGCTGACACTCAATGCAGTACTGTGGGGAATGCTGCATTATCAGAGGCGACACCTTTTGGATGAGACGTTAAGCCAAACCTGCCCTCTCAGGGAAATACTATATCCCAAGACGTTTTTTCAAGGAAGAGGAAGGGAAGCTCCTCAAAGGAATCAGTATTTATTCCTCAAAAAAAAAGTGAAAGTCTACTGCACATCACCAAAGCAAAACGTACCTTTAAACCTGAGCAGTAAGGACTGACGCTGAAAGGATATTCAACTTGTTTCAAATAAACTGACTATTCAAGAATCATTTTGCGATCTGTACCCAATAGGCAATAAGCAATTGGAATAAACTACCAGTTCGGATAATGGGATCAAAGGTGTTGGGAGGGTTCAAAACCCAATTGAACGTTCAGCTGAATAAATTGGAATATGAATGGAATTGAAAAAATCATCATCTTGTTGTTCTTTGAGGGATCTTGCTGAGTGCAAATGGGCTGTCATGTTTCCTACATTACACCAGTGATCACATTTTAAAAGTACCACGTTGACTGTGAGACACCTTTACAGCCTGAACGGTGCTACATAAAGTGAGAGGGGTTTTTGTTTTGGAAAACTGTTTTGTGTTTTTATAACTGCATCAAGTTACAAGATATGAAACATCTATGTTGGCTTAAATGTAAAGAGAGATGTGTCCAGACAGTGGCAGCAAACTACAGCAAAGTAACAGACGAGGAACTGTTGGTGAATATATTTGGATACGTCCTTACATTCTTTGTGTCTGCAAGCTCTTCATTTTGCAAATCTGACTTGCTCCTGGACAGATGTTGGGAAAAGAATGTGCAGCACTGGCCCCTTTCAACATCCAACTCTCTGCTTTTTTTCATCTCCATTAATCATTTTAGATGTGTTATGTGAACTGGCATTGTTGTGAGCTATTTATATGTGCTGTAAACAACACGGCAACAAAGACGTGAATGTAATATATACAGTATTTGCTTACTTATCACATTTGACTACAAGATTTGATTAAAGGATACAACAGCAAATAGGATTTTATTTCATTTGGCGGTGGGCATGCACGAGAGCTGTTTAAAAGTATTTATGGCTCAAGGTGAATTGAGCAGGTGTTAGTGACATAGAGATGCTAAATCTGTTGTCCGACATACTAAGTACTTTATATTTAATGTTTGTAGAAGACTACAAAATGTTTCTGAGCACAAAATCACACATACTATCAGCAATGGAGATATTTATATTTATGCAACAATATGGTATGAATCAGCTTCATCAAACATCGAGCGTCACTACTCTTCAATTTACATAAGGTAATGACATGTAGCAAAACAAATCCTTTGAGGCTGGGGTGGCTTCAAATAGTGCAATTTTGCTGATAGCTGAAGGGCCATTCTGTAAGGAGCAGGTTCTGCCACAAGTGCCATATATGAAGTGGTTCTCAGGTGTTATTGTGAGTTGTGTATTTGGTGTCAGTGCCTGTTGCCAAGCAGATGTATCCATGGTGGCACATGATGGCCTACAGGTGCTGTCGCCAATTCCCTCTGTCAGTGACAGAGGGAATTGGTGACACGTTCTTCCCATGTCTGCGTGGGTTTCTTCCAGGTGCTCCGGTTTCCTCCCACAGTCCAAAGATGTGCATTGGTTAAATTGGTGCATTGGTTAAATTGTCCATTAGTGTCAGGGGGATTAGCAGGGTAAATGTATGGGGTTACAGGGATAGGGCGTGGGTGGGATCGTTACTGGTGCAGGCTCGATGAGCCAAATGGCCTTCTTCTGCACCGTGGGCTTTCTATGATTCTAAGTGGGTTCTGGTACTGGCACAATGAAAAGTGTGATCTGTTCCACTGGGACTGTCCACACCCAAATTGTGCTGGGGCGGGGGGGGGGGGGGGGGGGGGGCGGTCTTCTTGCAAGTCATATAACTAGTGAAGTAGAGATGGTTTTAAGCTAAATAGTGGGAGCAACAGATCAAATTTGGGAAGATGTGGGAAATCAAAGAGCAGAGACAAGGCAAAAGAAAATGATACATTCATTTCCTATTACAGGAAATGAAAAACAGACTGTGACATGGAGTGATAGAGTAAAAATCTAACAGTAAATTAACAGATGAGACTGGAAGTTATAAAAAGAATAAAGGGCTGAAATTAAAAGCTCTGTATCTGAATGCACATAGCATTCGAAATAAAACGGATGAACTGACAGCGCACATAGAAATAAGTAAGTATGATTTAATAGCCATTTCAGAGACATGATTGCAGGAGGATGTAAAAGTTAAAGTTTATTTATTAGTCACAAGTAGGCATACATTAACACTGCAATGAAGTTACTGTGAAAATCCCTGAATTAGGACCTGGATATTTAAGGGTACAGGATATTTAGGAAAGGAAGGAAGCAAAAACAAAGGTAGAGGGATGGCTCTTTTAGTTAACGATGGTACCAACACAATATAGAGGAAAGGCCCAAGTTCAGGAAACCATAATGTGGAAACTGTTTGGGTAGAAATGAGGAAAGGTAAAGGCAAGAAGTCACTTATGGGAGTTATGTACAGGCCCCCGAACAGTAACCACATGGTAGGGTGAAGCACAAAGGAAGAAATAATTGGAGCTTGTCAGAAAGGCAAGGCAATAATCATGGGATATTTTAAATTACACATAGATTGGAAAAGTCACATTTGAAAGGGTAACCTAGATGAGGAGTTCATTGAATGTTTTCAGGATAATTGGATAATTCAGGATAATGGGCGGCACGGTGATTTGCACTGCTGCCTCACAGCGCCAGGGACCCGCGTTCAATTCCCGGCTTGGGGCACTGTCTATGTGGAATTTGCATGTTCT
Source organism: Mustelus asterias (assembly GCF_964213995.1). NCBI lineage: Eukaryota > Metazoa > Chordata > Chondrichthyes > Carcharhiniformes > Triakidae > Mustelus > Mustelus asterias. The sequence goes on along the minus strand of NC_135823.1, from coordinate 50,888,090 downwards.
CCCCATGTCTGCGTGGGTTTCCTCTGGGTGCTCTGGTTTCCTCCCACGGTCTGAAAGACGTGCTGGTTAGGTGCATTGGCCCGAACAGGTGCCGGAGTGTGGCAACTAGGGGAATTTCACAGTAACTTCATTGCATTGTTAATGTAAGTCTTACTTGTGACTAATAAATAAACTTTACTTTCTTAGCATGTTCTGCAGTCAACCAGCTATACTAGACCTGGTATTGCGCAATAAGGTGTAAGTATTTAATGATCTCATATTAAAAGTGCCCCTAGGTAGCAATGAACATAAGACCACAAGAAACTATAAAGGGTCGTAAATGAAGCCCAGTCCATCACGCAAACCAGCCTCCCATCCAGTGGCTTTGTCGACACTTCCTGTTGCCTCAGAAAAACAGCCGCATAATTAAGGATCCCATGTACCCTGGACATTCTCTCTTCCACCTTCTTCCGTCGGGAAAAATATACAAAATTCTAAGGTCACGCACCAACTGACTCAAGAGCAGCTTCTTCCCTGCTGCTATCAGACTTTTGAATGGACCTACCTCGCATTAAGTTGATCTTTCTGTCCACCCTAGCTATGACTGTAACACTACATTCTGCACTCTCTCCTTTCCTTCTCTATGAACCGTATGATTTGTCTATATAGCATGCAAGAATACTTTTCACTGAATACTAATACACGTGACAATAATAAATCAAATCAAAAATCATAATATGATTGAATTTTACATTTCAGTTTGAAGGAGAGTGGAGTGGGTCTGAGACTGGTTTTTAAACATAAATAAGGGCAATTTTGAGAGCATGAAAGCTGAGCTGTCTAAAGTGAATTGGTAAGTTAGGTAAGCAATAGGTCAATGGAGATACAGTGGCAAACAGTCCAACAATTAAGAAAATGTCCATGGGACTGACCACCATCCATGTTTAACTAGAAAGGTTAAAGATAGTATCAAACTTTAAGAAAAAGCATACAATTGTGCAAAGACAGGTGGCTGGTCAGAAGAACGGACATAATATATGGAACAGCAAAGGATGACTAAAAGACTAATAAGAGAAAGCTAGCCAGAAATACAAAAACAGGTGGTAAGAGTTTTTATAATTAAAAAGAAAAGAATTAACAAAGTGAGCATTGGTCCTATAGAAAGAAAGTCTGGAGATAATGGAAAACAAGAAGATAGCAGATGAATTGAACAGGTATTTTGCATCAGTCTTCATTATAGTGGATACAAGTAACATCCCAGAAGCAGCTATAAACTAGGAAATGAAAGGAAGGAGGAACTCAGGAAAATTACAGTTACCAAAGAAGTGGTATTCAGTAAATTGTTGGAGCTGCGGGCCTGGGTTCTGATGGACTTCATCCTAGGGTCTTCAAAGAAATACTATTGAGATGGTTGATGTATTGATTTTAATTTTCCAAAACTCCCTAGATTTGGGAAAGATAGCAAATGTAACTACAGTATTCAAAAATAGTGGGAGACAGAAAGCGACAAACTACAAGCCAGTTAGCCTAACATCTGTGACGTAGAGAAAATGTTAGAAGCTATTATTAAAGAAATGATAGCAGGGCACCTGGATAAACACCAGGTAATCAGGCCACATGGTTTTGTGAAAGGGAAATCATATTTAACCAAGCTTTTGGAGTTCTTTGAGGAAGTAATCTGCGCTGTGGATAAAGGGCAACCAGTGGATGTACTGTACTTAGATTTCCAGAAGGCATTTGATAAAGTGCCACATCAAAGGTTATTGTGGAAAGTAAATGCTCATGTTATGGAGTAACAGGAAACAACAGTAGACATAAATGGGTCTTTATCAGGTTGGCAAAATGTAATAAGTGGAGTGCCACAGGGATCAGTGCTGAGACCTCAGCTGTTTACAATTTATATAAATGACTTGGATGAAGGATGGTTGGCATATTAATGATGACATAAAGGTAAGTAGGAACGTTAGTTATGAAGCGAACATAATGAGGCTACAGAGCTAACAGATTGTTATCATTTATTGCAAGGGGAATTGAATACAAAGTAAGGAGGTTATACTTCAGTTGTGAGGGCACCAATGAGACCACATGTGGAGTACTTTGTAAAATCTTGGTCACCTTATTTAAAGAAAGATGTAAATGCATTGGAAGCAGTTCAAAGAAGGTTCACCAGACTAATACCTGGAATTAATGGGTTGTCTTATAAGGAAAGGTTGGACAGGGTAGGCTTGTATCCACTGGAGTTTAGAAAAATAAGACGTGACTTGACTGAAACATATAAGATCCTGAGGGTCTTAACAGGGTGGATATGGAGAGGATGTTTCATCTTGTGGGAGAATCTAAAACTAGGGGTCACTGTTTAAAAATAGGGGGTCGCCCATTTAAAATGGAGATGAGGCAAACTTTACTCACTCAGAGGGCCATGCGTCTTTGGGACTTTCTTCCTGAAAAGGTGGGGAAGCAGAGTCTTTGAATATTTTTAAGGCAGAGGTGGATAGACTCCTGGTAAGCAAGGGAGTGATAGGTTAATGGGAATAGATGGAGTGCAGATTTGAGGTTACTATCAGACCAGCTATGATATTAAAGGGTGAAGTAGCCTTAAGGGGCTGAATAGCCTACTCCTGATCCTTGTTCGTATGTTCATAAGTGTAAAACAACTGGCCATTTGAGCCGAAATATCCCAGCCTAGCAAAGAAAGATAAATTAATGTAAAATAATTTGATGAGAACAAAGGACTCCTGGGGACTATCGCTGTATACTATCTGCTGAGTCTCAATTTAAAAAAGAGTTGTGTTCACTTGTACCTCACCTTTACTTTGCCCATGGCCCTTGACAGAGATAATTTCCTGTCTCCCCACATATCACCAACCCTCTGTTTCCTATATGTTGTGGCCAAAAAATGTAAGGAAGAAGATGGGATTATCCTAATAACATTAGAGCAAGTGAATGTGTTCCTTTAATACTATACAAAGTGTAGGTTTGGTTGTGCAGTCTTTCTCTTTTTATCATGAAGCGTGACTAGCCTACACTCAGAAACTACCCCAGTGGCTCATGTGAAATGGAAAGCTCAACGTATAAAGATTTGATAACTGGAATTTTACCGGCACGCCCGCTCCGATTCCGGGGGCGGGCGAGGCTCAGAAAATGGCATTCTTTGTTGGCCTCGGACAGGATCGTATGAGTCTCGGCGGACGTGCCATCCCAATCCCTCACTCCATGGTGCAAAGTGTTACAGCATTCCTGAGAGTGAGCTTCAAACAAGGCAATGCTTCAAATTGTGGCTATCACTAAAATGTTAGTCTTTCATTACCAAATTCTCAAGAAATGAATGCTGAACATCTGAATGATATTGTGGACCGTGCAAAAAATTCATGATCTGAAAGCTGTTACTAAGTGTGTTTATCGGGTTAATTAAAGTACAGTTGCCAGGCAGCAGCTAGTATGAGAGAAAGTTGGCATTGAAGGAGTACTCTTTGACCCAGATACTGTGTCAATGCACTGAAGCCAGACAACCTGAAAAACTAAGCATAATTAAATTAGAAACAACCAGCAGTAACTTCCAATGCAACAAGGGAAGAAACTAAGGACATAAACATTAACAACATTCAGAGGGACTAAAATCTTACCCTGTATTTTTTTAACAAAATATATAGAGCAAAGCTACCTCAATGCTACCTCTAAAAATTTTAAACTGGACAAAGACCAAAAATGGTTGCATCCATGTCTGTCTGTGACACTCAGATGAAATAATCTATCTGGCACAATCTGGGAAACTCATGCATCATTATCTCTGGAGAGCCATTAATGACCCCCCTCCCCCCGCCGCCCCCCACCACCCCCTCAACCCCTCTGGGTTGCAAGGAACAAAACAGCCACACTAAGGCCATCTGCATTTCATTCCGGGGATGGCGGGACTGATGTATGAGGAGAGATTGACTAGGTTAGGATTGTTTTTGCTGGAGTTCAGAGGAATGAGGGGGGGATCTCATAGAGACTTGTAAAATTCTAACAGGATTAGACAGGGTAGATTCAGGGATGATATTCCGAATGGTGGGGGAGTCCAGAACCAGGGGTCACAGTCTGAGGATTCAGGGTAGACCATTTAGGATGGAGGTGAGGAAACATTTCTTCACCCAAAGAGTGGTGAGCCTGTGGAATTCATTACCAAGGAAGTAGTTGATGCCAAAACATTGAATTTATTCATGAGACGGCTGGATATAGCACTTGGGGCGAATGGGATCAATGGTTATGGGGAAAAAGCAGGATTAGGCTATTGAGTTGATGATCAGCCATGATCGTAATGAATGGCGGTGCAGGCTCAAAGGGCCAAATGGCCTCCTCCTGTTCCTATTTTCTATGTTTCTATAACCCAGACTGGCCAACTGGAGTCTACTCATCTGCTAAGACAAAGGGCCTGCAAACTTCCTTTCAATTCTTAATGGTTGAGAGATTTAACAATCTCGGAGACCCAGCCAAGAGATAGATGACCTTTGTCAAAGGTGTTGCAGAGAGATTGGAGTCATGTGACATGCACCTCTAGTTTATGGAACCAGTGGTATTGCCTTGTGGAATGACAAATTCAGTCCGTGCTTTACCATCCTACAAGTAGCCTCACAGACAAGGAACTCTGGCTATTGGACACCTGGCCACAACTACACTGCTTCGACTGGAAATTCTATGCTATTACCTACAAGACTGATTCATCCCTGTATAATTTTCCTTCAGAAATAAGGAAAAACTCAAGTTTAGCTACAAACATCTCCAATGTTCTACTATAAGACCATAAGCCATTTGGCCCATCAAGTCTGCTCTGCCATTCAGTCAGATCATGACTGATTGGATGTGATAATTCTGAACTCCACTTTCCTGCCTTATCCCCATAACCCTTTATTGATTAAAAATCTGTCTTTCCCAGCCTTGAACATACTTAATGACACAACCTCCACAGCCCTCTGGGGTAAAGAATTCCACAGATTCACTACCCTCTTGAGAGAAGAAATTTCTCCTCATCTCCGTCTTAAATGGGTGCCCCTTTATTCTGACTTTATGCCCTGTGGTCCTAGCCTCTCCCACAAGGGGAAAAAAACTCTTAGCATCTACCCTGTCAAACCCCCTGAGAATCCAATATATCTCGATAAAGATCGCCTCTCAATCCTTCTAAACTCCGCTGAGTGCAGGCCCAGCCTCCTCAATCTCTCTTCATAAGCAAATCCCTCCATACCCAGGATCAACCTATTGAACTGTCTCTGGACTGCCTCCAATGCCAGTACATCTTTCCTTAGATAAGGGAACCAAAACTGTTCATAGTATTCTAGGTGTAGTCTAACTTGTGCTTTGTACAGTTTTAGCAAAACTTCCCTATTTTATACTCCATTCCCTTTGAAATAAAGGTCAACATTCCATTTGTCTTCCTTATTACCTGCTGAACTTGCGTGCTAGCTTCTTGTGATTTATGCATGAGGATCCCTGTGCTGCGGTTTTCTGCAATTTTTCTCTATTTAAATAATATTCAGCTCCTTTATTCTTCCTTCCAAAGTGCATAACTTCACATTTTCCTACATTATATTCCACCTGCCAAGTCTTTTTTCCACTCACTTAACCTGTCTATATTCCCCTGTAAACTCTTTGTGCCAACCTCACAACTGGCATTCCCACCTATTCTTTGCGTCATCCGCAAACTTGGCAAAAGTACATTCACTTCCCTTGTCCAAGCCATTAAAATATATTGTAAATAATTGTGGCTCAGCTCTAATCCCTGTGGCATTCCACAGGCTGCCATCCTAAAAATGCCCCTTTTATCCCAACCGGTCCTGGTAATATTTCAACTCTGTTTGATCAGCCAAAATCTGTGTGGTAAATTTGGGCCAAAGAAACCCTGCAATTATGTAATTATAATAGAAGTTACTACTTTGCAATTATGCAGATTTTGAGTAGTGGAAAAGGGATTTCAGAGTCCACCAGTAAATGCTGCTACTCTTGTGTAAACACACTGGGATCAAGGCCAAATGACATTTTGGAGCCAGGTCCCCAAAAAATGGAAGTTCAGAATAAACTAGAAAACAGCTAAAGCAATGGTCTTGAGGGATACAAAATAGTGCACCAGCATTAATTCAGCTCTGACGAATCATAGAATCTACAGTGCAGCAGAAGGCCATTTGGCCCATTGAGCCTGCACCGACAACAATCCCACCCAGGTCTTATCCCCATAACCCCTCATAATTACCCTACAATTCTCCCTGACAGGAGGGTCAATCAACCTAACCCACACATCTTTGGAGTACGAGAGGAAACCAGAGCACCAGGACCCAGATTCGAAACGTTGGCTCTATTCTCTCTCCACAGATGCTGTCAGATGTGCTGAGATTTTTGCAGCATTTTCTGTTTTTGTTTTAGATTCCAACATCTGCAGTATTTTGCTTTTATCAGTTTAGCTGTATTGGGTCTTGCGTTAGAGATTATAACTGCACTTCCTGATTGTTACTCTGGCCTGAAGCGGGATTGGTCTGAATTGGATTTGGACTCATCATCCTTTTCAAATCTTCAATCCTGATCTCATCCTCAAGCCTAATCTCATCCTCATTCTCGCCACAATGGCATCACATGCATTCTTATGGATGCAATGTACTGTCTCAGAGTAGGAAAGGGGCAGTGGTTGTTAATATCGAGAAATAGACCATTGATGCCAGGAAATGCTATTGGAAACCGCCTGCAACTGGCCAATCACGGAATCAATGATTGTATGGCGCTAATTGCAAAACCCTGTTAATTTGCACAATCTGAGCGCAAAATCAGACGTCAAGGAGACGGGCTGGAAGGACCGGGAACTCCACAACGAGGCGACCGCCCTGCCAGGAAGCGGAAGCCAGTATTTGCAACCTACCAGCTCACCCTAGCACTTTGGGTTTGATTGAGTAGAAACGGGCTCCCAATCAGGTCGGGATCGTCTGCAAGCAGCGAGACACACAGACACATGTTCATATTCCTATCCGGAAAAGACGAGAATTACAGTCTGGGCCTAGTGTGGTGAAGGATAGTATGAGATACACACAGACACTGAGTGTTAGGGCTTATGCAACCTGAGCCTGATCCAGCGGGTATTCGTGTCCACGCTATGGCCGTTGACTCTGATATGGTCATGGCTGCATTAAGCTGAGCTGTGTACAGACCAGAAGACTGGACAGCCCCCGGGAATCCTACTCGACAGTGTGACATCGGATAGGCTTTTCCAGTTCGGAATTTCCTGCCATAGCAGAAAGAAAAAACCAGCAGCCAGCCGAGCTGCCCAATCCGAAGATAGCCCTGATGCAAGACCTAAATAAAGACAGAAGCGTTCGCGCAGCTTTGGGGTAAACGTGTGTACGCTGCACAAAGTCTTGCTAAGGCAGGGATGTCAGCACCCGACGAGGGAGACAGCAAATCCAAGCTCGCCAGTCTGGCGGGGGGAACGATGGGGAATTGGGGCGCAAAGTGGATGTATCATCGTGTGTTAGAATTATCCCCTAGAGAAGGAAGCCATTGGGAAACGCCAGCACTTGAAAAGAGTTGTCTAGTTAGTGCCATCCCCCTGCACCCACCACTCACACACAGCTTTGCAACTCTTCTGCATTGACACTCTATAGAGCAATACAGCATGGAAACAGACCTTTCGGCCCAACTGGTCCATGTCCACCATGGGGCCCTCCCAGCTAGTCCAAATTGCCCGCGTTTGGCCCACATCCCTCTAATCCTTTCCCACCCATGTACTTGCCCAAATGCTTTTTAAATGTTGCTATTGTATCTGCCTCAACCACTTTCTCTGGCAGTTCACCCCATGCATGCACTACCCTCCGCGTGAAGAAGTTGCCCCTCAGATCCCTTTTAAATCTTTCCCCCCCCTCACCTTAAACCTATGTAAATTATTGGTATATGAATTAGGATTGTTTTCTGTCGAAATACAGGTTAAACTTGCATTTAAATCTAGTTGTTCACAATTTTAGAAGGTGACAAAACATTTTAAAGAAGGATTCGCATTTATATAGTGCTTTTCACGTGCTTTACAGCTAATGGGCTACTTCTTGACGAGTGGGCAGTGTAGCAGCTGGAGTGTGGGTAGCTCTCTTGCCTGGACTTTGCAGCTATGAAAGAACCCAGCCAGTGGTGCAGGCATGCCAGTGTATGTCAATGCTGGTCCCCAGGCCAGATATCTGGGTAGGGTTGTTGGCAGAAAGGGCGTCTGGCTGTAAAACCACCTGCCAAATCCAAACATAATGGATCCAAATGTGAAGGTCACCAGCCAGCATTGTGGCGACCACATGTAACTTGGGAAGAGCTGAAAGAGGACAGTTACATTGTAGGAAATGCTGCAGCCAAACTGTGCGCAGCAAACTCCATTGTGAAAATGACCATACAGTCTGTTTTCCGTGATGTTGATTGCGGAATAAATATTGGCCAGGACGCCGAGGGTCTTTTACATCCAAGGGAACAGGCAGATGGGATCTCGGTTTCACATCTCATGCAAAGGTTTTATAGCTAATAAAGTACATACGATGTCCACTGTGGGGAAATACACCAACAAAGTTGCACTCAGAAAGTTCACACAAACAGCAATGAGATAAATGACCAGATAATCTGTTCATTCGGGTTGATCGATCAATAATGTTCAGGATACTCCGAGAACTCTCCACATCCTCTTGGAAATAATACCACGGGAGTGCTACCCACTAGGCCATGGCTGAGACAGCAGCATAAATTTTAACAATACAAACATAGACTGTACTCTGTAACTAAAAAGAGAAAACATTGAAAATTGGTTAAGAGATTGACACTAATATACAATCTCAGCTCCAGAACCTAGCCCTTTCGGAGGAAACACTTTGCTCTAAACATTAACCTGGCCTTTCTCTTTGCAGACCAAACTGCATATAATTTCCAACCTTTTGTATGCATAGTGCAGGAAATCTAAAATAGCAATTCCGTACTTGGTAATGCATGCACCAGTTCCCATTCTGCAGTATACGCACCATCTTCTGTGATACATTTTATTATTTAAAAAAGCAACAAATTGGGACAAAGTTAATAGTTACATGGACAAATATGGGTTAATTAAGGAAAGCCAGCCAACAAGTAGGCTTACATTAACACTGCAATGAAGTTACTGTGAAAATCCCCTAGTTGGCACACTCCGGCGTCTGTTTGGTTACACCGAGGGAGAATTTAGCATGGTCAATGCACTTAACCTGCATGTCTTTCGGACTGTGGGAGGAAACTGGAGCACCCGGAGAAAACCCATGCAGACACAGAGAACGTGCAGACTCCGCACAGACAGTGACCCAAGCTGAGAATCGAACCTGGGTCCCTGGTGCTGTAAGGCAGCAGCGCTAACTATGTGCCACCATGGCGCCCCACTAAGTCAACTAACTTGGTGGAGTTTTTGAAGAGGTACCAGAGAGGGTTGATGAGAGCAATGCTATTGATATGGTGCACTTAGACTTCCAAAAGGTGCCACACAACAAACTTATGAGGAAAGTTATTGCTTGTGGAATAAAAGGGACAGTGGATACATAGATATGGGGTGGGATTCTCCCAAAAAATTCTAAGCTGTCAAATTTGTGTAAAAACTGGAGTAAATCCCGCTTTTTTTTCAGCGGGACTTTCAAAATGAATCTCCCACACTCTCTGTTCTGCAGATGCCCTGGCACGCTTCATGTGAAAAATCTGTGGTGTGGGCCTATTCCCACTGGAGAGACTGGCAACACAGCACTGAGCGGGCCACTGTGCATGCGTCGATCTGTCAGCGCCGAGATCGGCGCATGCACAGTAGCTCAAATTGTGAATCTCCTGATCACTGGCCAGCCTGATCACTGGCCAGCCCAATCGCTGGCTAGCCCTGCGACCCCACATTGCTGCCTCACCAAGGCCCCCCCCGCCCCCGGCCCAATTGCTGGCCCCTGGACGTGTCTGGGCCAGCCTCGAACCCCCACCTCCCGGCCTGCCTCAATCTACCCCCCCTCCCCTGGCAGTCCCAATCTCTCAATCCCTCCAACCAGCAACCCCGACCCCACCCCCCCCAACCCTGATGCTCATCCCCGATCACTGGCCTCCCTCCCTGTCACTGCAGAGTGGAAGCCGGACCCCCATCCCCACTGATCTCCACCCCACAGAGGCCCCACCCCTATTAAGCCCCACCCCCTTGCCCAGTGGGCAATGTCAGGGTGCCCCGTGGTCATTGCCACTTTGCCCCTTGGGCAGTGCCAGGGGGCAGGCTGGCAATGCCAAGCAGGCAATGCCCAGGAAGCACCCCCCTTACCCCCGACCCTCTGGGGGGCCTCGATGGCCCCCTTCACTCCAGCAGGGTTGGGCCGCCTGCTCCCTGCTAGTGGGGGGGCTATTGTAAACCCGCTGGAGTGAAACACTCCTGGCTGGGGTGGAGAGACTAGCAGGCCAGGATACTTCAGTCCCAGGCCCACTAATTAGATGGAAATTATATTTACATAATTTACACAGCTCCGCACCGATTTCTGGCGCGGATCTTATGGTGCCGGAAATCCAGCAGCTGGAGACTCGCTGAAGCCGTAGTGCCCAGCAGGGAGCCCACTAAACAGCCTCCGCTTGAGTCTCCCAGCGCACTGCGTTACTTTAAAATCCCCCCTGGATTTTAGCTGAGTGGCAGGAAACAGAGACTTAATGGATGTTTCTAGGGCTGGAGGAAGGTTTGTATTGCAATTCTCAAGGTGTTAGGACCCTTGCTTTTCCTGGTATATATTAATTATCTAGTTCTTGTTGTATAGGGCACAATTTCAAAGTTTTGAGATGAAACAGAATGCTTTGTGTGAGTCAGATGTAGATCTTCAAAAGGACAAGTGATGAAATTGACAGACAGGTGAAGTTCAATACAGAGAAATGTGAAATGATTCATTTTGGCAAAAAGAAGCTGAACAGACGGTGCAAAACAAAGGGTACAACTCTAAGTATTCGCATTTGCTCGCAGGAGCAGTGGGACTTTGATATATATGTGCATAAGCCACAGAACAGATTGAGAGCATGGTTATAAAGCATATGGCTTTATTAATATGGGCATGGAGCAAGAATATTATATTTGAACTTGTAAAGGTCACTAGTTTAGCTGGAAGTGTTACAACCGGTCCCCAGGTGAGGATCCCCAAATTTGTTAATCCGGGAGAGCTCCAACAATTTGTTACCATCCGGATACCTCCAAATTGTTTTGTCCAGGGTGAGGAGGGATGAACTGACCCCCTTTCTTTATTCAACCCCCCCTTGCTGGTCACAACAATATTAATCTAAAAAGGTATCGTTCTCTTTCCGGATACTCTTTTCCAGCCCCATTATTTATGTATCGAAAGGAATCAATTTGACCAGGCTTTCTTGAGTTAAGGGTAGGGCGAGTTTATTAACAGTAAAGGCAAGGAAATGCTGAAACACATGGGTATACATTCATACAGATTAGAAGTGAGAATTGAGCTGAAAGTAAGTAAGTTTAAAAAAAGGAATACAAAATGGTCCTTGACTCGTGGGAAGTAGATGATTGAGTGTTGCGACCATTGCGATTTGAGATTCCGGTATCACTGACTTCAGCAGGCAAATAGTTGGTTTTGTGATTCCAGTGTTCTGCAGTTTGACGGAGAAGTTTCCCTGTTTCCACTCCAGCTGTGGTGTTTGCCGACTTGGCAATCAGAGAGAGAGAGAGAGATATATACCTGCAAAATGTGTTTGCAGGGGTGCTGTTCAGCTGGCTGGCTTTCGTTTTGGTGTCACAGATGTTCCGACAGCCCGGCACTGGTTCATATACACACACACACACACACACACACACTCGCTGCCTTTTATCCCAGTCTTTATATATTCCTGGAAGACAAATCCATCTGGACATTGTGCACGGGATATTTCTTGATGAGATGACACTCATCTCCGATTATGTTCCATTGTCTCCACCAGAGATGGCAATTAATTTCTGTATGAATCATAGAATCCCTACAGTGCAGAAGGAGGCCATTCGGCCCATCGAGTCTGCACCGACCACAATCCCACCCTATTCCCGTAACCCCACATATTTACCCTGCTAATCCCCCTGACACCAGGGTCAATTTATCATGGCCAACCTAACAGGCACATCTTTGGACTGTGGGAGGAAACCAGAGCACCCGGAGGAAACCCACGCAGACACAGCGAGAATGTGCAAACTCCACACAAACAGTGACCCAAGGCCAGAATTGAACCAGGGGTCCTTGGTGCTGTGAGGCAGCAGAGCTAACAACTGTGCCACCGTGCCGCCCAAAGCTTCAGAAGTATCTTTGTCTGGAAACAGAGAGAGATTCCATTGTCTCTCAGAGTATCACCCACCAGCAATTCAGCCAGTGACTAACTTCACATCCTCAGCTATCTTTGGTTTGTATGTCTATTTTTTAAAAACTCACAGGTCTCATTTAATATTCACTATTACCAGGCGTGATTCGGTGCTTTATCCTCATTAATAAAACATCACATTTTAACCAATCTTTCACCCTTGATTGTGGACTGGTCTGATTTCAGATTTTCTGCAGTTTTATTTTTTGTCCGACCATGAACATTTAGTTCAATTCGCAGCCACAGAATTAGCAGCCTGCCACCCACTCATCACACATGCTCACAATCCATCCATATGTTTATATGCAGGAGAAGGTGGCCCACAACAGGAGGGAGTGGCAGAAAATGGGAGTGGGGGTGCCTAAACTCAGACCCATCAATGCATTCAAACAACAGGCTGCCGAGCTGGCCAGGAAGGATCATGACCATTCCTGTGCTGACGAAAAGGCCCCCCTCAGCATCTAGTGAGGAAGCCAGACAACTTCGGACAATCAAACTGAGTTCCAAGTTGAAGCTACCCGAGGCAGTTATTCATTCTCTCTTCTCTCCTTTGTAGGTGCCCAGCAGAAGAGGGTGAGGCCAGTTCCCGCAACCTGAAATAAGTCCCAGCCCCCAGGACATGGAGGAGGAGGACAATGAGTTCACACCTGTACAGCTGTCAGTTCACCTGCACCCTCCACCAGCCCAGAGACACACACTTCAGTGGCTCATATATCTACCTTAGGATCGGGCTCACACTCTAGGTGGTCACCACACAGACACAGGCCCACAGCACAAGGAGACAGTGACAGACAAGATCTCAATAAAACAATTGACCAGATCATCTATTTCAATTTAAACCCTGTCCTGGCATGGCTGCCATCTTCTGGATGAGATTTTAAACCAGGGCCCAATCTGTCCTCTCAGGTGGAGGTGAAAAGTTCCACAGAAGAAGAGCAAGGGAGTTCCCCCAGTGTCCTGCCCAACATGTATGCTTCAACCAACATCACTATAACAGATCTGCTCATTATCACACTGCTCTTTGCGGAACCTTGCTGTGCATAAATTGGCTGCGGTGTTTCCCATATTAAAATAGTAACTACACTTCAAGTGTAATTCATTGGCTGCAAAGCCTTTGGGACATCCTGAGGCCATGAAAGGTGCTATAGCAATGCAAGGTTACATAGAAACATAGAAAGTAGAAGCAGGAGTAAGCCATTTGACCCTTCAAGACTGGTCCACCATTCATTTTGATCATGGCCAATCATCAAATTCAATATCCTGATCCCACCTTCCCCCATATACCTTAATCCCTTTAGTCCCAAGAGCTATATCTACTTTCTTCTTGAAGTCACACAACATTTTGGCCTCAACTACTTTCTGTGGTAGCAAACTCCACACATTCACTGCTCTCTGGGTGAAAAACTTTCTCCTCATCTCAGTTCTAAATGGTTTACCCCTTATCATCAAGCTATGACCCTGTCTAATCCTGTTAGAATTTTATAAGTTTCTATAAGACCCCCTCCCACTCTTCTAAACTCCAATGAATATTATCCTAACCGACTTAGTCTCTCCTCATGTGACAGACCTGCCATCCCAGGAATCAGCCTGGTAAATCTTACCTGCACTCCCTCTATAACAAAGGACATCCTTCCTCAGATAAAGACACCAAAACTGTACACAATACTCCAAGTGTGGCCTCATCAACACTCTGTACAATTGCAGTAAAACATCTCTATTACTATACTCAAATCCTCTGTTATGAAGCTTTTTATTTCTTTTTTAAGCAGAGGGAGGGAATTCACAATTTTAAAAACAAAATAAATACGAAATGGGTGATTACAAGATGCTTAGCCATCTTATCAGTCCATAGTTTGAATATATCTATCTCCCAGAAATCATTTGACCCCTGGGTTGGAGTAGCTGCAAACGAAAACAAAACAATACTCGCTACAGGAATGCAAAATATGAGGTTTTATATTTTGATTTTCTGGTCCAAACCTTTTACATCAATATCACTACATTCTGCACTCTCTCGTTTCCTTCTCTATGAACGGTATGTTTTGTCTGTATAGCGCACAAGAAACAATAGTTTTCACTGTATGTTAATACATGTGACAATAATAAATCAAATCAAATCAAACCAAAATCAAATCAAATCATTCATGTGCGGGATATCGGGCCCTTATGCGAATATTTTGTTAACTGCAGTTACAACCACCAGAACGCGGGAGTTGTGTTATTAAATCCCCGGTTTCTCGCGAGCTGCCAAACCATATATAGGTTCACATAGGCAGGCTAAATGGAGACGGCGTGCATCTGAAATTTTATTGTGGGAGTTTTGTGAAAACGATCCGTCGGAATGAATATCACGTTTATTGAAGATGTTTATTTTATTTTCTGCTGAGCTTTGTTTTCGCAAACATTTTGTTGCTGTTTTTAGCACCTTAAAAGGAACTGTCAACCGCTCCATGAATTATAGGCATGTCCTAAATTTGTCAATGAAGCGAGCGATCAGATCTCACACTAAATTGGTCCCCACCCCCACCCCACAACCTTGCGCCAACTGCCTGATCTGGAGTACTTGAGGAATCAAATATGGGGGGGGGGGGGCGTCAAGACATCAGTTAAAGAAAGTTAATAAGGTGTAAAAGCAGGTTCCCTACCCTCTATCCTATGCTGATATCAACTGATTGTAACCCAGTTCTCCTGGATTGTGTCTAAGTGTCAATTCGATCCAAAGCAGGACGCCACTTCATTCCCAGGGAGATGCCCAACGTCCTCGATTTTCTAGTTAGTCGAAGCAAATCTGATCAAATAAAAGTTAATCCGGCCAGTGTCACGCAATGCTCCTTATTTCACACTAAGGCAATCCTCTCCACCCCAGATATAAATAGAATACATTTGATCAAGCGAATTCGATAACTCCGCCCATCCAGCACCTCATATTACAGCAATCATTCCGCAAACAGTGTGCTAGTTTGGAAAGTAAATGGGTGGTCGATGCGACAGTGCCACGCTAACACCTGATCTATAGCTGATAATGTTAGTCGAGACAAAACTGTTCCGGATACATAAAGTGCAACCCCGTTGCAGGCGATGAATACTCAGTTTGAGCCTAGTTAATGTCACCTAGTGCGTCGGACTCGCATCAGACATCACAACTTTTATAGTCTGAATGCTTAATGGCTGTGGGTAACACGCCGACTGATCAACGCAGCCTGATGTCTAATGGAGTGAATTTTCACAGTAGGTTGATAGAAGTTCTATATGTACATGCGTATATATTTCATGATAATGTTGGAAGGTCCAGCTACTGGCCTTATTGTAACCTGCAATGTATTCTGCTGCGTTTCAGAGTTACAAGTGCTGATTTCAGCCTACACAACCCACAGGCAACCCAGCAACCCCCGGGGGTTCACCCTCACAAGATTGCGGATTCGAGAGCCCTTCACTCCCTAAATCAAATAAAATGCTAGACAGCAAGTGGGAGAAGTACCTGCTCGGGCCAGCTGTTGCTTTCACATCTCCATTGAAAAGGAACAGAAATGAAATGGCCTCAATCTCTCTCTCCTCTCACACATTTTTAAAATTTTAATCCAGGTATTCCCGCGAAATTAATAATTAAAAAAAGGAGCAAGATACCATAAAGAATCAAGAACCGGAATTAATTTGCCATTCTGCAAATCCACTAGCATACATACAACTTGATGTCCCGTTTACTATAAACAGTCAAGGTTTAAAAGTCTTACATGTATTTTTTAAACTGAAGTTTAGATGTAATGGCCCCCGGTTCTCCACAGCATTATATACATTTATTAACGCACGCATGGTTCTAATCACCAGTTATCGATATTGTAACATGTATTTCACTGTATATAGTAATGCGACTTTTCTTTCGCCCTCCCTCTAAAAACCTGACCTCTCGGTGACTGTGAAACCGGCAGCAGCCAAAATTCTCCTTGTACGGGCTAACTCCCAGACCAGAAACTGACTGCAATAATTATCACTTATGTGAAAGCTTGGAGGGACGCTATACGGTTTCAGGGTCCCAGCTGTGATTACACGGATTTAACTGGCTCCGCACATTCTTGCACTATTTCAGACTGTGCCTGAATTAAATGCTTTCAGCCATCTGATCAAATTGCGCGCTTCCCTTCCGCATTGATTAAAACACACACACCATACTCTGATTTGTGTTTGCACATTAGACTGGCCACAGAAAGTTAAGTCAAGTAATTAATAGGTTAAGCACCTCTTTAATTATGTGATAACTGGTACCAACTGCCAAGTCAACATCTCCCACCCAGAAAGAGAACAATTAAAACTGGAGTCTCAGTCCTTCATGTTGTTGGAAATGTTTAAAATGCCAAAAGTTAAATTTCGCAATTCTTAGTTTTTTTCCTTTGTCCCATTTCTCCCTCTTAATCCAATCCATCTACCTATCCCTCTCTTTACATCTCTTTCTATACCTAATGACATTGAATTCATCAGTTCTTCTTCTGTTGATCCCTTAATTTTTAAATCTCAGTTGGGCTGCCCTGTCTTCGCTAAAGGATCCCGGTGTCTTGTTGCCCTCACATTATCAGTTTTCACTCTCTACAACTTTCTGGACAAAAAAATGTTAAACCCTAAATGTGGGTGAACAAATCTAATGAGTGGGATCCATGCAAGATGCCCCACTGTGGCAATAAATGGCCCTTTGACACACCAGGAAGTAACGTTTATGAGTTATCTTCCCTCCCCACATTCCGTGGACCTTTCTTGACAGATGAAGCTCAAATTAATATTCAACTTCTCTACCAGTGTCATCAGTGTCTCCAAGGGATTGGAGAAATGTTCCCTCAGAAATTTAGTTGTAGTGCGTGGTCTCTTTGTTTTCTTTTGCCTGGCCATGCACACACAGTATTTGTAGTAAGATGTCTCACAACACCAGGTTAAAGTCCAACAGGTTTATTTGGTATCACGAGTTTTCGGAGCGCTGCTCCTTCATCGGGTGAGTGGAGAGTTGGATTCACAGCTGATGAAGGAGCAGCACTCCGAAAGCTTGTGATTCCAAATAAACCTGTTTGACTTTAACCTGGTGTAGTGAGACTTCTTACTGTGCCCACCCTAGTCCAGTGCCGGCATCTCCACATCACAGTATTTATCACAGGCCAAGGCCTATGCAACACCTTTCAGGCTGCTGTTTGGCCGTGTGTGCAAGTAGCTTAGTGGGTGCATTGGTTTGGAGTATTAGTGTGAGGAAGGTTAGCTTGCAGTTGTATGAGGCTTTGGTGAGACCACACCTGCAGTATTATGTCCAGTTTTGGTCTCCTTACCTAAAGAATGTTATACTTGACTTACAGATGTGCAACAAAGGTTCACTAGATTGATTCCTAGGGTGAGCAGGTTGTCCTATGTGAGGAGATGGAGTAGATGTTTTATTTAGATGATGGAGTCTTGAAGTGTCAGCACTGCTGTTATGTAAGAAAGACAGTAGCCACTCATTTGCACACCACAAGCTCCAACAAGCATCAATGTGATAATGATCAGATAATCTGTTTATGGGACATCGTTTGAAGGATAAGTATCAGTTAGGACACGGGGGTAATTTCCTGCTCAACTTTGAAATGGTGCCATTTGACTGAGAGTGCAGGCAGGGCCTCAGTTTAACACCTGTGACAGATGGCATCTCTGATAGTGCAGCACTCCCTCACTATTCCACTGGTATCAGCCTTGATTTTTGTGCTCGAGTCCAGTGGGACTTGAACCCATAACCTTCTGAATTAGATATAGCAGATTAAGCTATGGCTGACACTAAAGGAATCAAAGGGATGTGGGGATAAGGTGGGAAAGTGGAGCTGAGGAAAATGATCATGATCTTATTGAATGACAGAGCAGGCTTGAGGGGCTGGCTCTTTCTCATATTTCTTCTTGTGAGCTCCATGTCCCTCTGCACAGATGCTGCCTGATCTGGTGAGTGTTTTCCAGAATTTTCTGTAGCAATGACTGCCTGCAGTGATAGTGGAGTCAGACACTTTAGGAACATTTAAGCAGTTATTGGATAGGCACATGGAGCACACCAGGGTGATAGGGAGTGGGATAGCTTGATCTTGGTTTCAGATAAAGCTCGGCACAACATCGTGGGCCGAAGGGCCTGTTCTGTGCTGTATTGTTCTATGTTCTATGTTCTATGATGCATTCTGGATCACTTCATTTTGATGGCAATTCAAGTTCAGCATGGTAAAATGACCAAAAATGTAACATTAACAAAAGGTGTTTTTTCCAGTGTTTCTTTGGTCATTCACCATTGACTTTTAATTTGATTTATTATTGTTGCATATATTGGGATACAGTGAAAAGTATTGTTTCTTGCATGCTATACAGACAAAACATACCATTCATAGAGTATATAGGGGAGAAGGAAAGGAGAGGGTGCAGAATATAGTGTTGCAGTTATAGATAGGGTGAAGACAAAGATAAGCTTAATATATAATAAGCCCATCCAAAAGTCTGATGGCAGCAGGGAAGAAGCTATTCTTGAATTAGTTGGTACGTGTTCTCAGACTTTTGTAAAAAGGTGGAAGAGAGTATGTTTTTAAAGTTTATTTATTAGTGTCACAAGTAGGCTTACATTAACACTGCAATGAAGTTACTGTGAAAATCCCCTAGCCGCAACACTCCGGCTCCTGTTCGGATACACTGAGGGAGAATTTAGATGGCCAATTCACCTAACCGGCACATCTTTCGGACTGTGGAAGGAAACCAGAGCACCCGGAGGAAACCCACGCAGACATGGGGGAGAACATGCAGACTCCACACAGACAGTGACCCAAGCCGGGAATCAAACCTGAGTCCCTGGCGCTGTGATGCAGCAGTGCTGACCACAGTGCCACCATGCTGCCCCTATTTATTTCAACACTTGAACTGAAATATTTTCTTAAATCATTTCCACTCGATCAAAATCACTGAGTGTCAACGTTCGTAGATTTTGTTGTTCAAATGACAAAAGTGAGTAGATAGGGTAGATACATAAAAATATTCAGTCCAATGGGAGGATCCAAAACAAGGCACTTTTCAAGTGTACAAAGGTACTTTTCCCCACCCGAGTTCTTTCCTGCCAATTTTAAGTATCTATTTATATTTACAGGGTCAGTAAAATCCAGAGGCAGAAGTTTCAATTCAGCAGTGAATAGAGGTCATCATTGGTTCCTTTGCATGTGGATAAATTCGGAGAATCCTGGTTCCAACAATCCAACAACCTGATTTTCTTTCTGTAAGTTTGTGTCTATGCCTCTAAGGGATGGGATGGGGGTTGGGGGGGAGGGGGTTGGCAGGCTATAGTAGCATAGTGGTTTAATTACTAAGTCCAGAATAAAATTCTAGTCTCAGGAACGGTGATTACAAAACTACCAACAAAAACAAAATCCCATCTGATTCACAATTGAATGGCACGGTAGCACAGTAGTTAGCACTGCTGCTTCACAGCTCCAGGGACCTGGGTTCGATTCCCGGCTTGGGTCATTATCTGTGTAGAGTTTGCACATTCTCCTCGTGTCTGCGTGGGTTTCCTCCGGGTGCTCCGGTTTCCTCCCACAGTCCAAAGATGTGCAGGTTAGGTTGATTGGCCATGCTAAAAATTGCCCTTAGTGTCCTGAGATGCGTAGGTTAGAGGGATTAGTGGGTAAATATGTAGGAATATGGGGATAGGGTCTGGGTGGGATTGTGGTTGGTGCAGACTCGATGGGCCGAATGGCCTCTTTCTGTACTGTAGGGTTTCTATGATTCTATGAAGGCAGCATAATTCTAAAATTAGGACCAGGCCATTTTGGAGTGAAATCAGACAGTTACTTTTTCACACATTGGGTAATGGAAATCTGGAAAACTCTTTCGCTAAAATGCAGTGGGTGTTGGGGGCCAATAGAAAGTGTCAAAGCTGAGATTGATAAATATTTGTTCGATAAGGATTTTGAGGAATATGCAGGAAAGGTAGGTATATGAAATTGAAGTACCAATCAGCCGCGATCTAATGGAAGAGCAGAGCAGATGCAAGGAGCTGGATGGTGAACTCTCATTCATATTTTCCTGTTCTAACAATATTTTTATGATTTCAGATGTTTTTATTCATTCATGGGACATGGACATCGCTGGCTGGCCAGCATTTATTGCCCATCCCTAGTTTCCCTTGAGAAAATGGTGGTGAGCCGCCTTCTTGAACCGTTGTAGTCCATGTGCTGTGGGTTGGCTCACAATGCTGTTAGGGAGGAAATCCCAGGATTTTGACCCAGTGACTGTGAAGGAACGGTGATATATTTCCAAGTCAGGATAGTGAGTCGCTTGGAGGGGAACTTGCAAGTGGTGGTGTTCTCATGTATCTGCTGCCCTTGTTCTTCTAGATGGAATTGGTCGTGGGTTTGGAAGGTGCTACTTAAGGGTCTTTGGTGAATTGCTGCAGTGCATCTTGTAGATACTATACACAGCTGCTACTGAGCACGGTGGTGAAAGGAGTGGATGTTTGTAGATGTGGTGCCAATCAAGCGGGCTGCTTTGTCCTGGATGGTGTCAAGCTTCTTGAATGTTGTTGGAGTGTACCCATCCAGGCAAGTGGGGAGTATTCCATCACACTCCTGACTTGTGCCTTGTAGATGGTGGACAGACTTTGGGGAGTCAGGAAGTGAGCTACTTGCCGCAGTATTCCTAGCCTCTGACCTGCTCTTGTAGCCACTGTGTTTATGTGGTGAGTCCGGTTGAATTTCTGGTCAATGGTAACCCCAAGGATGTTGACAGTGGGGGATTCAGTGATGGTAACACCATTGAATGTCAAGGGGCAGTGGTTAGAATATCTCTGATTGGCGATGGTCATTGCCTGGCATTTGTGTGGTGCAAATATTACTTGCCACTCGTCAGCCCAAGCCTGGATACTGTCCAGATCCTACTGCATTTGAACATGGACTGCTTCAGTATCTGAGGAGTCGTGAATGGTGCTGAACATTCTGCAATAATTGGGGAACATCCCCACTCCTTACCTTATGACAGAGGGAAGGTCATTAATGAAGCAGCTGAAGATGAGCCTAGGACACTACCCTGAGGGACTCCTGCAGAGATTGTTCCTACAGAGATTATTCCCCTTTGGTAGAGTATTTATTGATAAAGCAAATGCTTTATTTATGGCCAAACAAGGTTAAAATTGCTGGTACATCAATCAATTTACAAAATAACCTTCACAAACGAATTCCACATTTTCAATATATCCAATCGTATCTATTCTAAATAAAAGGTTAGGCTGCAGTTCATTAAATCTATACTAATGTAATATCAGTGATCGTTTCTCCTATTCCATCTGCAACTCTCATATCAAGGATGATTCTTTCTTGCAAATGGCTGAGTGGAACTGAGATGTCAGCCTTGTCTGTGGGTTTTCAAATGGTTTATGTGTCCTATCTTAGCCTTGCAGGCTCTCCCACAATGAGGACATCAGTTGTCAGCTATTAGAGGTAATGATGGGACGTTGACTTGAGCAGCTGCCCTCTCTTTCCATCTCTCTCTTCATTCTCTCTGTGGCTGCTCTTGTTGATTGGATGATCTTGACATCATTTTTAATGATGAATCACCATTTTGGTAACAATTGGGCCTCTGCTTCCCAAATGTTAATGCTAATAGAGCAAGCCTTCATTGAGGTTTTGAGATTCTTTGAAACACTTCCTTTAGCCCCCTTGTAAATGGGCTCCCTGGAGTATAGATCAGGCAGTCTTGAGTCTGGCATTTTGATCGCATGTTCCATTCATAGCAGTTGATGTGAGGTTATCATGGCTTCCATACTTGGCATATCTGTGTCTGTAGGATGCAAATGTTTGTTCTTTGATCTTCCCACTTGATTCACAAGATCCCTCTACGAAAGCATTGACAATATTGATTTAGGGCCTTAATATAGTGTCCATAAATTGTCCAAACTTCAGCACCTTGGAATAGCATGGGAAGTTCAACTGCCCAGTAGGCTTTGAGTTTAGTGTTGCATCTGATATTAAATTTTCAAACTCGAGTACATAATTTACTATAGGTTGAACTAGATTCAATGGTGCACCTTCTCATCAACAGCTTTCTGGGACAGATAGAAGTGAGGGGCATTTTCCAACACCATAAATCTCAGTTGAAGGCATTAGCTTTGATACATTTGGAATGGGTTGACGGAGGTCTTTGTTTTTCCTGGTGTTCAGGGCAAGACCTGTGCTCGCTTAAGCTTCAGTGAGTACATCAACTATCTGTTGTGATTCTTCAGAGTGAACACTAACAGCTGCATCATCAGCATACTGTTTTACAGAAGTGGTCGTTGTCTTGGTCATGGACTTCAATTGGTTGGGTTGAAGAGCTGACCATCAGTGCGATAAGTTATTTCCACATCCAGGGGAGAGCCTGTCTGTAGGTGACAGGGAGACTCATTTGCAATGAAGCGCTAATTCAGTGCAGTTTGGTAAATTTTACAGAATCATAGAATCACCACATTGCAGAAGGAGGCCATTTGGCCCATCGAGTC
This sequence comes from Mustelus asterias, assembly GCF_964213995.1. NCBI lineage: Eukaryota > Metazoa > Chordata > Chondrichthyes > Carcharhiniformes > Triakidae > Mustelus > Mustelus asterias. The sequence continues at coordinate 50,865,283 of NC_135823.1, read as the reverse complement.
TGCATCGACTTTCCAACAGAGCGTCCTACCCAGGCCCTCCCCACAAGCTGGTATTCGGTTATGGTTTCAGTACCAAAATCAAATGGATCACCCAAGAATCTGTAGATCTCATGCAGTTGATTAAAGCTATTGAAAGGGAAATTCATCCAATGTCATCTGGCTAAGCTGGGAAACAGTTCGATTTTCACAAAACTCAATGCAAATGGTGCTTTTTTGGCAAATACCCTTAGGTGAGGAATCCAAATTACTTACAACCTTTGTTACACCATTTGGGAGATATTACTTTAACAGATTACCTTTCAGTTTCACGTCTACCCCTAAGATTTTTCGGTAGATGTTGGTGTGTAACCTGGAAGGATTGGAGGGAGTAATTTACCAAATGGATGACATCCTAATCCATAGTTCAACTACAACTGAGCAGGATGCCACTGTGAGAGCTGTGCTACAATGTCTACAAGAAGCAGGATTTGCCATTTGTGGGCTCTCACAAATATTAAATTTTTGTACATGTGTCAGGGGTCGGTGCAGATCTTCAGAAAAATTGAGCGATCAAAGAATTTTCACCTTCTTGAAATGTCATAGAGCTCCAGTGATTTATGGAATGGTGAATCAAATGAAGAAGGTCTTACGCAACTTAGCAAACATAACTAAACCATTAGGTCAGTTGCTAAGACAGGACCAGGCTTGGTTCTGGGCAGAAACCCAACAGATGTCGTTTGATAGGATCCAGGAAATGTTAATATCACCAGAAACCTGACTCATTACAATCCAGAAGTGCATACGATTGTTGCCACAGAATACTTATCAACTCAGAACTCAGAGGAAACTTAGACTGGTGCACCACGCATCTCATTCTTTAACCAAAACAGAACAAAAGTATGCAGTTATTGAAAAAGAAGCTATAGCTGTCAACAGCGTTGGCGAGAAGTTTGCAGACTACATCTTGGGTCTTCAATTCACAATTGAGACTGACCACAAATCTTTGGTTACTCTATTGAATGCTAAAGAATTAGCAAAGATGCCACCAAGGGTGTAAAGGTTCTATATGAAGTTGATGAGATTTGATGCAGCAATTGAATATGTGCAAGGGAAAAAATGGATTACAGCAGATGCGTTGTCGCGTATTCCTGTAGCAAGGCTGGAACAAGGGGATATGTTTTGTTGAAGATATGAAGACCTTTACTTCACAAACAGCCAAATATCTACCTGCGACGACGCTACGCTTTAATGGGATCAGAAATGCACAAATGTCAAATGAAGAATGTGCTCAAATCCATGAGTGCTGCATTAGAGGATGGCTGGAATATACCTCTCAAAATCTTATTATGAGGCAATATTTTGAGCAAATAAGGCACCTCAGTGTCTTGGATGAGTGGTTGATTTATGATGAGAGGCTGGTTATACCTATAGCCCGATGACTTCATACACTGCAGAAGCTACACCAAGGTCACGGGTATCATTAACTGTTGTGCCAGAGCAAGAAATTATTTTCGGTGTCCAGGGCTCTCCAGGTCATTGGACGAGATGATATCCAATTGCATCACATGCAGGAGCAGAGGAGACCACTGATGGCATCCTGGTTTCCATTCATACCGTGGGAACATCTCAGGCTGGATCTATTGGAACTCAGAGGGAAAACCTTTTTGATAGTGGTTGACCACTATTCAAGGTGGACTGAGATAAAACATCCACATGGTCAAATGCCTGAGGCTATCATTGCATCACTGAAATAAATTTTTATCAGACATTGGATTCCAGACCTCATCATTTCAGCCAAAGGCCCAGAGTTTGTCAATGAATACTTCAGAGACTTCAGTGAATCTTCTGCGTTTGTCTGCATGACTAGCTCAACAAGATGCCTGCATGTTAATGGTGATGCTGTAAGGGGAACACGGTCAGTATAGGCTTTATTTTAAAAAAGGAACAATTACATTATCCTGACATTGCAAAGTTATCATTGTACAATTCAGATTATTGATCTGAATATGTAACTGAGACAATTCACATGGGGCAGCACAGTGGTTAGCACTGCTGCCTCACAGCGCCAGGGACCCAGGTTCGATTCCCAGCTTGGGTCACTGTCTGTGCGGAGTCTGCACTTTCTCTCGTGTCTGTGTGGGTTTCCTCCGGGTGCTCTGGTTTCCTCCCACAGTCAGAAAGACATGCTGGTTAGGTGTATTCAACATGCTAAATTCTCCCTCAGTGTACATGAACAGGTGCCGGAGTGTGGCGATTAGGGGATTTTCACAGTAACCTCATTGCAGTGTTAATGTAAGCCTGCTTGTGACACGAATAAATAAGCTTTAAGCATTCTCCCTGTGTCTGCATGGGTTTCCTCTGGGTTCTCCAATTTCCTCCCACACTCCACACTCCAAAGATGTGCAGGTTAGGTGGATTGGCCATGTTAAATTGCTCCTTAGTATCAGAAGGATGAGCAGGGGAAATACATGGGGTATGAGATAATGCCTGGAAGGGATTGTTGTCGGTGCAGGCTCAATGGGCCAAATGGCCTCCTTCTGCACTGTAGGGATTCTATGATTCCATGATCATCTTGGAGAAGTGGGGTAAGATCACATGACTATCCTGATCAGGTTCCCTCTTGCAGCCTCATGGTAAGTCTCATTCTAGATGTAGTTATTCTTTGTTATAATAATTTTGAATATAGTTGATGCTAAAACCCACCTCAGAAGTCTTCAACAGTAGTCATTACCACCACCGCAAACACAAAAACATTAGATGTGCTACGGACAAAATGCTGGAGAATGGGATTTGAATAAATCGGTGCTTGATAGCCAGTGCAGACATAATTGGCCGAAGGATCTCTCTGCGCTGTAAAGCCCTGTGACTCTATGAAAAAAGATTGAGGATAGCATTGGTGCAGCGACACACTCCTGATTGGCACTTGTTCTGACAGAGAAGGGTGGAACCATTGCATAGAACTGTTGTTTACATATTGTCATGTAGGAGAAAAATTATCTTTATGAACCTACCTGGACCTCCACATCGCTGCAGCACCTTCCAAAGGCGGTTCAATTCATCAAGTTGAAGGCTTTTGTGAAATCAAAGAAATCCATGTACAAAGGGATGTTCTGCTCTCTGCACTTTTCCTGAAGTGACAGATGGAAACTACATTGGGACTCTGGAAGAACTTCCTCTGCAAATGGTGAGTCTGTGGGCAGCATGGTGGCACAGTAGTTAGCACTGCTGCCTCACAGTGCCAGGGACCCGGATTTGATTCCCAGCTTGGGTCACTGTCGGTGCAGAGTCTGCACGTTCTCCCCGTGTCTGCATGGGTTTCCTCCGGGCGCTCCAGTTTCCTCCCACAGTCCGAAAGACATGCTGGTTGGGTGCATTGGCCATGCTAAATTCTCCCTCAGTGTACCCGAACAGGCGCCGGGGTATGGTACCTAGGGGATTTTCACAGTAACTTCATTGCAGTGTTAATGCAAGCCTACTTATGACACTAATAAATAAGCAAAATTTTAAAAAATCATAATTAAGAAGTAATTTGTCCAGGACTTTGCCAACAGTTTAGAGCAATACTATGTCCTTGAAGTTACTACAGTTTGACTTGCCTCTTTTCTTGAAGATTATGACCATCATGGCATCTCCAACGTCACTGAATTTTTTTCATTCTGTCAGATCTTTATAAAAAGATTTTTTTTCTGAGAGATTAGTATGTCTCCTCCATATTTTAAAACTTACACAGGGATATTGTCAGGACCAGTAGCTTTGTTGCTTTTCATCTAACTGACAGCAGTTATCACTTTGAACTTTGGATCATTGTCACATTCTGATTGTTATGTTGCTGGAAGTTCTTGGGCAGCTGCACATCCATCGTAGAGTTCTGATTTGAGTAGTTCTACAAAGCGCTCTTTCCAGCGAGTGTTGATACTGCCTGTGCTTTTGAGGAGAGCCTTACCATCTATGGATTGTATTGGTGTTGGTTCACATGTTGATCTCTTTGGTTGCCTTGAACAAGGCATGTGTGTCATGCATGTCTCAGAAGACTAAGGAAATTCGGCATGTCCACTACGACTCTCACCAACGTTTACAGATACAACATAGAAAGCATTCTTTCTGGTTGTATCACAACTTGGTATGGCTCCTGCTCTGCCCAAGACCACAAGAAGCTACAAAGGGATGTGAATGAAGCCCAGTCCATCACGTAAACTATCCATTGACTCTGTCTACACTTCCCGCTGCCTCAGAAAAACAGCCAGCATAATAAAGGACCCCATGAACCCCAGACATACTCTCTTCCACCTTCTTCCTTCGGAAAAAAGATACAAAAGTCTATGGTCACGTACCAACCAACTCAAAAACAACTTCTTCCCTGCTGCCATCAGACTTTTGGATGGACTTACCTTGCACTAAGTTGATCTTCTCTGCACCTTAGCTATGACTGTAACACTACAGTCTGCACTCTCTCCTTTCCTTCTCTATGAACGGTATGCCTTGTCTGTATAGCGTGCAAGAAACAGTACTTTTCACTGTATACTAATACATGTGACAATAATCAATCAAATCAAATCAAAGTCAATGAGGAGTTGAATTTCCTCAGCTTTCTCTGTTCACCATTTGTTCTTCAAACTGCGGGTTCATTTTTGAACTATAGCTTTGACTATCTGGTGGGCAAGTTTCTTTTCTTTGGAGCTGGATCTTATTGCCAGTTTTGTATGCTGTCCATTTACAATCAACAAGTTTGCATCTTTCTCATCAAACCAGACTCGGCGTGTTTTAGCGGTGTGTCCAAAGATTTCTTAGCGTTTGTGAGAGATGATAAATGTCAATGATTTCCAGTCATCCTGGATGTTGGTAGATGGTCTGACCATTCATTGCTGTAGTTTCCAATTGATTTGTTCTTGAGATATGCTTTGTGATAATTATCTCCACCTCTTCCAAACAATAACTAAAATGATTCCAATTCAAATTGTTCACTTTATTCCCTGCCCTGGTGTTAGCATAAAGGACCAAATGACTAAATCATGGATAAAAGCAAATTACTGCGCATGCTGGAATCTGAAACCAAAAGAGAAAATGCTGGAAAATCTCAGCAGGTCTGGCAGCATCTGTAAGGAGAGAAAAGAACTGATGTTTCGAGTCCAGATGACCCTTTATCCACTTTGACAAAGGGTCATCTGGACTCAAAATGTCAGCACTTTTCTCTCCTTACAGATGCTGCCAGACCTGCTGAGATTTTCCAGCATTTTCTCTTTTGGACTAAATCATAGAAACAGATTTTGCACAGTTGGAATCTAATTCAGACCACTTCATTTAGAGTCAAATACTATCCCCTGGATACCTCTATCAGTCTCATCTAACAGCAATTCCATTTCTTTAGCACTAATAACTACAACAACTTGCATTTATACAACTTTAACATAATGAGATGTCCCAAAACATCACAGCAGTATAAACAGACAAAGCAATATTGACACCTAACCAAAGAAGGACCTATTAGGACTGATAACCAAAAAATGTTGACCAGGAAGTAAGCTTTAAGGAGTGTATTAAAGTAGAGAGATGTGGAGAGGCAGAGAGGTTTAGGGAGGTAATTCCAGAGCTTTGGGATAGACTGCACAGCCACTAATGATGGGATGAAGGGAGCTGGGGGTGGGGGGAGGTCGACAGGAGGGAGGAACACAGAGATCCCGTGGGCTTTCATAGTCATTACAGCACGGAAAAAGGGCATTCAGCCTATCAAGTTCATGCCATCTTTCTGTGGAGTAATCCAGTCATACCCATTCCCTCACTCTATTTCCCAAGCCTGGCAAATTTATTTCCCTCAAGTGTCCATCCCATTTGCTTTTGAAATCTTTGATCTCCATTTCCACCAGAGAGTTCCAGGTCACTACACTCACTGTATAAAAAAAACTTCTTTCTCACATCCTCCTTGCATCTCTTGACAAAACCTAAAATTTGTGTCCCATAGCCTTTGTACCATCAACCAATAGTAATATTACTTCTTTGTTTACCTTCCAGAAACAGAAAATTGGAGCAGGAGTAGGCCATTTGAGCCTGCTCAACCATTCATTATGATCATGGTTGATCATCCAACTCAGTAACCTGTTTCCACTTTCCCCCCATATCCTTTGATCCCTTTAGCCCCCAGAGCTATATCTAACTCTTTCTTGAAAACAAACAATGTTTTGGCATCAACCGCTTTCTGTGGCAGAGAATACCACAGACTCACCACTCTCTGGGTGAAGAAGTTTCTCCTCATCTCTGTCCTAAATGGCTTACCTGTATCCTCAGACTGTGACCCCTAGTTCTGGACTCCCTCACCTTTGGGAACATCTTTTCTGCATCTACCCTATCTAGTCCTGTTAGAAGTTTATAGGTTTCTATGAGACCCCCCCCCCCCCCCCCCCCATTCATTCTTCTAAGCTCCAGCGAATATAATCCTAACTGACTCAATCTCTCTTCATGCGTCAGTCCTGCCTTCCTAGGAATCCGTCTGGTAAACCTTCGCTGCACTCCCTCCATAGCAAGAACATCCTTCCTCAGGTAAGGAGACCAAAACTGCACACGGTATTCCTTATCTAAACTTGTCATTATTTTGTACCTCTATCAAATCTTCCCTCAACCTTCTTTGCTACAAGGAAAGCTTCTCCAACCTAATATTGTGACTAAAATCCCTCGTTCCTGCAATCATTCTGCATCCTCAGGAGGACTTCCCAAGATGTGTTAACCAGAACTGGATGCAATGCTCTAGTTATGGCCTAAACAGGACTTTACCAATATTCAGCATAGCTTTTCTGCTTTTGTACTCCATACCTCTCTTTATGAAGCCCAAGATCCCATACGCTTTGCTAACTCTCAATCTGTCCCACCACTCCCAAAACTCTTTGCACATGAACACTTTTGTCTCTCTGTCTCTGCACACATTTGAGAACTGTGTCATTAAGCCTATATTGCTTCTCCCTACCCCTTCTGCCAAAATGCATTACCTTACACTTCTCTGTCTTAAATTTCATCTAGCCATTCTGCTGGGCTATCTATATCCTGTTGCCGTTGACTGGTCTCATCGTTGCTGTTTGCTACACCTGCAATTTTAGTATCATCGGCACATTTTGAACCATATTCCAATATCAAAGTCATTTAAATCATAGAACCCTGCAGTGCAGAAAGAGGCCATCTGGCCCATCGAGTCTGCACCGACCACAATCCCACCCAGGCCCTACCCCCATATCCCTACACATTTACCCGCTAATCCCTCTAACCTACGCATCTCAAGACACTAAGCGGCAATTTATCCTGGCCAACCAACCTAACCCGCACATCTTTGGACTGTGGGAGGAAACCGGAGCACCCGGAGGAAACCCACACAGGCACGAGGAGAATGTGCAAACTCCACACAGACAGTGACCCAAGCCGGGAATCGAACCCAGGTCCCTGGAGGTGTGAAGCAGCAGTGCTAACCACTGTGCTACTGTGCCGCCTTATATATAAATAAAAAGCTGTAGTCCTAGCACTGAATCTTGGGGAGCACTACCATCCTCGAATCTAAAAAAAATTACCATCTACTGTGACTCACTGTTTTATGTTGTTAAGTCAGTTTTTTATCCAAGCTGACACTGCCCCTTCTTTTCCATGACCCTCAATTTTGTTAACCAGATTTTTATGTAGTAGTTTGTCAAACATTTTCTTAAAGTCCATAGAGGCAAAATTCCATTGCATTTCCTTCATCAACCTTATCTGTTACCTCATCAAAAAATCAATTAGATTAGTCAAGCATAGAATCTCTACAGTGCAGAAAGAGGCCATTCGGCCCATTGAGTCTGCACTGACAGCAATCCCACCCAGGTCCTATTCCCATAACCCCATGTATTTACCCTGCTAATCCCCCTGACACTAAGCGCAATTTAGCATAGCAAATCCACCTAACATCTTTGGACTGTGGGAGGAAACCGGAGCACCCGGAGGAAACCCACACAGACACAGGGAGAACATGCAAACCCCACATAGACAGTGACCCAAGCTAGGAATTGAACCTGAGGCAGCAGTGCTAACCACTGTGCCACCATGCCGCCCTAATCACAAGGCGCTCTGGAAAACGCTCTAAACAAACTACCAGTGTGATGGCCGGGAATCGAACCCGGGTCAACTGCTTGGAAGGCAGCTATGCTCACCACTATACCACCATCTCTCTGCCTTTTACAAGTCTGTGCTGGCTCTCCTTAATTAGCTCAAACCTCTCCCAAGTGCCTGTTAATTGTTTTTCTCTGATTATTGTCTTTGGAACCCTACCCACCACTGATATTAAACTGACTGGTTGTAGGGCTGGAAGGGTTTACAGAGATGAGAGGGATGCAAAGGCGGACTTACACTCTTGGGGGCCTGAGGCTCTGCAGGCCCCCAAGAGTGTAAGTCCGCCTTTGCATCCCTCTCATCTCTGTAAACCCTTCCAGCCCTACAACCAGTCAGTTTAATATCAGTGGTGGGTAGGGTTCCAAAGACAATAATCAGAACTAGGGCACCCCCACCACACCCCCATGGCATCACGTCCCGCCCTGCCCCACCTCTCCCCACCCCCCTCCTGGTGAGTGGCATTTCGCCCCCCCTCCTTCCCTGGTGATGTCAAGCTCCACCCACCAGTAATGTCAAGTCCCACCCGAAATGGCATCAAGCCCTGTCCCCAAATTACATCATTGCCCTCCTGACCCCACCCTTCTCAGCCCTGGCCTGGGGTCAGGAGGGCAATGATGTAATTTGGGGACAGGGCTTGATGTCATTTAGGGTGGGACTTGACATTACTGGTGGGTGGAGCTTGACATCACCGGGGGGCAGGGGGGAAACGCCACATCAAGTCACTTCTGCAGCTGCTCCCATCAATGGCTGCTGCTGCTTCTGGCTCTGGCCTGGCCTCTGCTCTCACTCTCTTCGGTTGCCCAGCCCTCCTCACTCTCAGCCCTGGCCTCTGGTCAAGTCGCCTTGCTGCTCCACGAAAACCACACCAGCACCTGCCTCGCACCTTCTGACTGCTCACCTCTGACTTGGTTGGCTGGACCTCGAGCCTCGACGACTGGTGTGCTCTTGGCTGCCTGGCTGCTGCCGTTATCTGGCCTGCCTGGCCTCTGCTCTCGCCCTCAGTTTGGCCACCACACCCTCGCCGGCCCAGTTGCCACCCAGTCCTCTCACTCTTAGCCCCGGCCTCTGATCGAGTCACCTTGCTGCTCCACAAAAACTGTGCTGCCACTTGCCTGGCCCTTGTACCCCCTGACTTCTCATCTCTCGCTCGAGTGGCTGAGTCTCGGTGACTGCATGTGCTCCTGGCTCACTGCCTGGCTGCTGCTGCCGTTATCTGGCCTGGCCTCTGTCCTTTCATTGGTTGGTTGGTTGGTAGCCCGCTCTCCTCAGCCCTGGCCTGGAGGTCGCGAGCTGCTCGCCCAATGGCCATTGGCCAAGTACTCCTCCTCAGTCCTCACTGAAAGCCTGTTGCTTCAGGCTGCCAGGTCCAAATGTCAGAAACTTGGCTGCTGCTTTAGACCAGACAATCAGGAGATCCTGGTCCGAACTGCCCTCCAGTCACCACCATCTCTCAGCGTCTGGGACAGTGTTTTCCCGCTCTTAAGAGGACTCCATCAATCAGAGCCTGATGTTGTTCTACATTGACTGCTGATAGGCACATCAGCAAATTCAGAGCTACCAGACTCTGATTGGTGCTCCCACAGCTACCTCTCAGTATGGGGCCCTCCCATTTGCTGGGACCCCGCGCTGTATGTTGCATTGTAAATCCACCTCTGGAAGGATGAGTTTGTGGAATTTTCTATCCCAGAAGGCTGTGGATTCTCAGTTGATGAATGTATTTGAGAACAGAATCGATAGTTTTTTACCAATGTGGAAATCAAAGGATATGGGGACAGGATGGGGAAGTGAAGTTTGTGCAAAAGGTCAGCCATGATCTTACTGAATGATGGAGCAGGTTCTGACAATGGAAGCAGCTCCAGGACTGACCCGGGAAAGGTCCAACAAACTAATAGTTCAGAGAGTCCTGTTAAGAAGAGACATATTGAGAACTATTTTGTGAAACAGTGAGCACTGCTTAGAAGCAAGTAATTCAATCAAAACTCTGCTCCTCATAGAATCATAGAAACCCCACAGTGCAGAAGGAGGCCATTCGGCCCATCGAGTCTGCACCGACCACAATCCCACCCAGGCCCTATCCCCACATATTTACCCACTAATCCCTCTAACCTACACATATCAGGACTCTAAGGGGCAATTTCTAACCTGGCCAATCAACCTAACCCGCACATCTTTGGACTGTGGGAGGAAACCGGAGCACCCGGAGGAAACCCACGCAGACAATGTGCAAACTCCACACAGACAGTGACCCGAGCCGGGAATTGAACCCGGGACCCTGGAGCTGTGAAGCAGCAGTGCTAACCACTGTGCTACCGTGCCTGTTATCATCTTATGGAAGTATTTGAAATAAGGTTATTAAATGTAACTCTCAGGCAGTATTAAAAAATCAGTGCAACAAATATTACTTGACTGTAGAATGTATATCTTAACTTACTTAGTTACATAAATATGGCAAATGGCACAGCACTTTGTTCACTCTTTATGATACTAAGCATCGGCCCAAGCTCTGTAGCACAAATAAAGAAAGGTTTTGTCTCTGGAAATTCATCTTTATCTCAGTAAACCCAGGGGAACTGCAATGCCACTCAATCGCTGTCTATCAGCACATGATAGTAGTAATTCTTGGCAACACTGCACTATCTGAACATGCTACAAATCAGCAGCTCAGCCTCATCACCCAGCTTTGACATTGCCAACATCCTCTGTAGTGTCCCTGCCAATGATGACCGCGGCTGCCTCTTTGTAGACAGGAAGGCCTCTACTTTGCCGGGCATCACCAGCATTTCTCATTCCCTCTCCCTGTTAGGATAACAGCAGTGTGGATTGATTGTGAATTTATTATGCGGCTCCAGCATCAGTATGCTCCACAGTTTCTCTCTTACCAAACCTGTTTCAATGCCACGTTCATCAACTCACTGGCTGAGCCAATACACTGTTAATCACAAAATTATTAAAGTCAGTTTCATACCTACAGCCAATGACTGTTACATTTATGTCACCCACATTTCCTGTCCAGGAACATTTATTTTGAGACATTAAATCCAAAGACATGCGGGTTAGGTTACTTGGCTCTACTAAATACTGTCAGGGGGCTTAGCAGGGTAAATATGTGGGGATAGGGCCTGGGTGGGATTGCTGTCAGTGCAGGCTCAATGGACTGAATGGCCTCATTCTGCACTGTAGGGATTCTATGAAATCGAGGCCCCATCTTCACTCTCAAATGGTTGTAAAAGATTACATGGCACTTTTCAAAGCAGAGTAAGGGAGTTCTTTCTGTGACCTGATTCATATTTATCTCTCGATCAATTATCTCTTGTCATTGACTCGCTGGCGTTTGTGCAGCATTGTTGTGCATAGTTTGGTGGATGGAATCATTTCATCCAAAAGTCCTCTGCGTTGAAATGTCACACGTGGGATTTGCACCCATGTTCTCCTCGATTCAGAAATGATTAGTGCTACCAACTGAGCCACAGCTGACACTAACAAGCCCAACCCTCTCCTGGTGTGGTCTCACTTTCTACAACATTAAGGTGGAGCTCTCGTTAAGGAATGAAGGACAATGGGGTCAACTTTCCACTTCACCGCGTGGACAGAGTGGATCAAGGCAGCCAGAACAGTTGGACAATGGGCGAAGTGCAGACTTTCCCCACCAACCAGCTGTTTCTGACCAAAGGTTAAAATTGGACACAAAACCCTTGAGGGTGTGCAGACTGAAATCACTAAGATTGTGACAAGGGTTGGTAATCTGGAGGTAAACACAGTGTTCTGTCATTAGTTGAGTTCCCAAACCAGATTGCAATGAAAGGAAACTAAATTAATTGGATGACTTTTACCCTAGCTAATTCCCGGACACTAAGGGGCAATTTAGGATGGCCAATCCACCTAACCCCCACATCTTTGAACTGTGGGAGGAAACCGGAGCGCCCAGAGGAAACCTATGCAGACATGGGAAGAATGTGCAAACTCCACACAGACAGTGACCCAAGCCAGGAATGTGCAAAAGGGTGATCAATGTATGAGACAAAGTGGCCCTGTAGGTGGTTAAAGAGAGATTATACAGGCTTTCAAAAGGAAAGTAGATATATTCCTGTTATCTCAAGGGATCAATTTAATTTAGTACATTACGGGAGGATGTACATCGGATGGACGAGTTAAATGAATCAAAGGGCTTTTGCTCAAATTATCAAAAGAAATAGTTGCATTTATATAGAAGAAACTGAGTACAATAGTCCCAGGGCTGAGGGAATAAAACTACAGTTATAGGGGCAGCACAGTGGCACTGCTGTCTCACAGCGCCAGAGACCTGAGTTCGATTCCAACCTTGGGTGACTGTCTATGTGGAGTTTGCACGTTCTCCCCACGTCTGTGTGGGTTTCCACCAAGTGCTCCCATTTCCTCCCACAGTCCAAAGATGTGCATGTTAGGGTGGATTGGCAGGGTAAATCCGCAGGGTTACTGGGATAGGATGGGGGTGGGCCTGGGTAAGATGTTCTGTTGGAGAATCAGTGTGGACTCAATGGGCCGAGTGGCCTCCTTCCACTGTAGGGATTCTATGATTCTACATGGATAGACTAGAGAGACTGGGTTGTTCCCCCAGCAGAAAAGAATAAGAGGAGATCTGATGGGGTGATGGGTACGGACTCAGTAGTAGCCCTCAAAAGGGAATTGGATAAATACTTGAAGGAGAAAGAGGGTGCAGGTATATGGGAAAAGAGCAGGGGAGTAGGCTAACTGGATTTCCCTTTGAAAGAGCCGGCACAGATTCAGTGGACCCCTTCCATGCTGTATTATCCTATGACAAAAGTTTTCATGACTTCAGTACCTCTGATACTGCAGCAATCCCTCAGTACTGCACTGGAGCTTCACTCGAGGCTTGGTGATTAAGCCTGTGAAGTGGGCTTGAACCTGTGATCTTTTGAGTCAGAGATGAGAGCGATTCCCAGTAGGCCAGAGCTGACAATAGTAACATTGTTGCCCACCATGTTAAGAGAAGGAAAACAATGCAAAAAGATGCTGAACACTGATCAGTGCCTAGATCAAGCTAACAGCAAACAGCATTGCTGTATGATTTGCCAACAATCATTCCAGGGTTATTAGTGGTTGCTATCAGTAACAAGGATACATACATTCTCAAATTTATCTTTATACTCCTGTGGATCAAACAATGCACAAGAGACATTTGTGCAAGTAACAAGATACTGCGGCAGTTATTCTGTTTAACCATATGTAGGAGTCAGTCACTTAGCTTATTTAACTGGAAAGTAAACATTAATTAAATTAGTGAAAGCAACAGAGTTAAGTTGCACAGGATATAGGCATAGGTCACCATCCAATTAGATAATCTATAATATATATTAATCTCTATATTAAACCCATCTACCTAACTTTTAATGTTTTAATACCTTTGCCTAACAGTCTTGTCCCATAGGAGGTCTTGTGATGCAATGGGTAGCATCCTGCTTCTGAGCCAGAAGTTCCAGGTTCAAGACCCACTCCAGGACTTGATGGCCAAAGATGGTGCATCCATTATACAGCCAAACAGTTATCGACTTGTAAATCCTTCTAACATACACCAATGGCAGGTGGTAAGAATGGGAGAGATTCTTAGTCAACCATGTGATGGAAAGAAATTAGAGCCTCCACCATCACTATTCACAGCTCCAGACTAACTCATAGCTCCAGGCTAAAATGTGCATGTAAAACTGAGTATTGTCACAACAATTCGGACTTCTTGGTGAGGGCCAGTTGACTGGATGGTGAGTGGTAATCAGATTGGTGCCAACAGCATGGGTTTCGATCCCCATTCTGGCTGGGGTGGATCCAGAACCTGCTTCCTTGCCCTACTCATGGTGCATTCTATGGCATTCTAGTGTGGGCCTGCATCGGGCAGAGAATTTAAGCAGATGCCCCAACAATCTGTGTATCAACTTCACCTTTAAATTTTTAACTGACTAGTCACATTAACTTAACTCAAGGGAATACAAAGCTAGTCTATATGACCAGCTGTCTTTATAATTTGACTTTACAACACTCCTGTGAAGTGCCACAAGTTGTTTTATTATTCAAAGGTATTGTATGGGCAGCATGGTGGCACAGTGGTTAGCACTGCTGCCTCACAGCACCAGGGACCTGAGTTCAACTCCTGGCTTGGGTCACTGTCTGTATGGAGTTTGCACATTCTCCCCATGTCTGCGTGGGTTTCCTTCAGCTGCTCCAGTTTCCTCCCTCAGTCCAAAAAGCGTACTGGTTAGGTGCATTGGCCATGCTAAATTCTCCCTCAGTGTACCCGAACAGGCGCCACAGTGTGGCGACTAGGCGATTTTCACAGTAACTTCATTGCAGTGTTAATATAAGCTTACTTGTGATTAATAAATAAACTTTAAAACTTAAACAAAACATGCAGGGCCACAGGGAAAAGACAAGGGGGCTAGGCCTAATTTAGTAGCTCTTCCAAAAGGTACCATACAGCAAATGGTCTCTTTCTGTGCTCTATCACTCAATGATTCAAGTTGAATTGAACCCACGGCCCTGCAACAATAGAACTGCTGACTAATCCAGCTCAGTTACCGTCCAATCCCATTTACAAAGCAGGTTTTGGAGGAAGGGACATGTTCCAGCATGCACAGAGACGATGGGCCGAATGGTTATCCATCTGAGCCTTAAATCTTTGTGTTCCTATAACACACAGTTGAATGGTGGAGCAAGTTTGCATTTCAGGGAAATTCCAATTGCTTACCCCAAATAAGCATTCGACTTGTATTTAGTGTTTTGTATCACTTGAGTTTATTGTCTTTTATTTACCCTTTTAGAATCAGACATATATTTAATATCGCCTAGCAGCCAGTTACAGAGAATCGCTGAAGCTATGATGTTATTGATCATTATTAAATATAAATTCTGTTCAGATAAAAATAGGTTGAAGAAAGTGATTAGCTGGTAAGTTCATTTGACACTGATCCCTTCTCCGTGTTCAAGGAGCCGTGATGACGCTGAAATTTGAATTCTGCAAACGCCTGGCAAATTGAAGTGTATATAAAGAGCAGCTCAGATCAGAGCTGTGCGCTGCACTTGCTCTCTTCACCTCCTGGTTCGCCTTTGGAAAGGGTAGAAGACCTACAGAACAGGTGAGTTGTACCAGCCTCCTCTCAATCTTCCTTCAGGTACTTTTCAAGGTGGACTCAACGCATCCAACCAATCAACCAACCATCAATAAGAAGAAAAAAAACTAAACGCGGCTTGGGTCCTCGGAACTTCTTCAGCCGACCTTCTCGATGCCTTGGACCGCCAGAGCTAATTTAACTATGGACACTTGGGGGTGGGGAAGCCTTGCAACTTGGTGCATACCATTGGGACTTTAAAAGTTGACCACCCTTCGTCCAGAGACAGTCGGTGCTGAGGGAAGCTTCTTCGACATCATTTCTCCATTCACAGGACACCCTGTTCGCTGGTCCCAAGAAAAGTGGTCGCCCCGAAGAAGTCTCCATTGACCAAGAAACTGCGCAGCAAGCGGAGAAGGAGATACGATGCTGTTACACCTCATTCATTATGTATAAAAAAAATAACGGGACACTTGATAAGGAGGTGTAGAGAGGAGTCTTGTTATTAAGTAAAGAGAATGTTATTGTGGAATGCACAGGAGACAGCAGTTGAGTGACTGACCCTTTCATTGTTATTTTCCAGTATCACAATGTCTATGAGCACGGTACTCAAATCCGGTGACATCGACAAAGCCCTGGCTGAATGTGCCGGTGAAGTATCTCATTTTCTTCTTACACAGTAGCTTGGCTGACACCAATAGATTGTTCCAAATGTTCATTGTTGGGTCAGGCGCGTTCTTTTTGAGTTGAAGCAGCTTAATGATATTAGGCCAGGACAATTCATAAGCTGGGCTCCTCACTCTGAAACTGCAGCCCTCACTCCTCCTCTCTCCCGTCAACAAATGGTTACTTCGACCTTTAGACAACTGTAGGTGAAAATAGTCCAAAGTCTAAGCAAGTTCTAGGGGATGTACAAATGCCAAAAGATTCATTATTCACCGGGAATTAAAACACCTCCTGCTTGATTGTGTGAGGCTAGCGGTTAAAGGGGTAGATGGATCCCATTCAATAATATTTTCGAGTGGGAAGGGTTTTTTTTTAAAAGGGGGATTCTGGGGCTCATTGCTAGAAGTGGTTCTTTGGCCGTAACTTTCTGTTGCAACTTTTCTCTGCGTCTCTTCCCCCTACCCCCACTTCCCCCTTCCCAATATCAGGTTCATTCAATCACAAGACATTCTTCGCAACCAGCGGCCTGAGCAAGAAATCAGATGCCGAACTTGCTACAGTTTTCGGCATCCTTGACCAGGATGGGAGTGGGTTCATTGAAGTGGAGGAGCTGAAGTAGGAACAAACTTATATTTTGCTGTACTGTGTCTATTGATAGATTGTATGTTGAATATTGATTGCTGATCTAATCATATCTGTGCACCTAATGCATATAAATATACATTATATATATAATATAAATAGTAATGGAGGGTCTTAACTCTGCTCCCAGGATATTGGAAAGTATTGGAACAGAAAGCAGACGGTTTATACACCTTTCTTAATATTTATGGCTTCATCCTAATTATGATGAACCACCCCCCGCCATTCCCAGCCCGTCTTCACTCTTTAGTATCCATTTATTTCTGAAAGAGAAGTTCCCTCATCCGATGTCTTTTTTTTCTCTCCTCTTTTCTAACATTAAGGCGAATTGTTAATAGGAAGTGATCATAGCAACAAAGGGGGACGTCCAGCCCCCATCAGCTTGTTCTGCCATTCATTGAGAACACGGCTAACCTGTGACCTAACACATGCCCTCCTTTGCCCCATTCCCCTTAGTACCTTTTGTTTGACAACGATCTATCAATATTAGATTTAAACTTAACAGTTTGTTGAATTAACATCAATTGCTGTTTGCAGAAGAGGGTTCCAAACTTTTACCATCCCTTTTTGTACAGGAGTGCTTCAGTCTTGAAATGTATAGCACTAATTTATAGATTATGCCCAACTCCACAACTAGTGAACACAGTTTTTCTCTCTCTCTCTACCCTATTCTTTCTATGTAATACCTCAATCGAACCAGAGCTATGTATCCACAGTTTACTTAATCTCTAAACTTGGGGAAATGTTTGGCTTTCATTCATTACCAATTCCAGAAATGCAAATGAGAATTGAAACCCAAGCGATCTTCCCTGTTGCAGGGCAATGGGAGACTGCAACAAGTTATTCTGCTGGCTGCACCCAAATGCTCTGTGCTGGAACAATTACAGTAAGAAGTTTAACAACACCAGATTAAAGTCCAACAGGTTTATTTGGTAGGCTACCAAATAAACCTGTTGGACTTTAACCTGGTGTTGTTAAACTTCTTACTGTGTTTACCCCAGTCCAACGCCGGCATCTCCACATCTGGAACAATTACCCAGTATGCTTAAACTTACACAGAGGCCCAATGAGATCGATAAAGTTGGTCCAAAGTGAGCTGCAATACGACTATCTGAGAATTTTTAAACTTAGAACAATACATTCTTAAAAAATTGGTTCACACTGGTTTTGATCAATCAGAAACTAATTGCTGTTAAGAATATGCTGAGGTCAATTGTAAATATATATTCTGCTGCTGGGCATAGCCCCCTGTTGATTGGATATGATTGGTAGTCTTTTGTTGGTACTATTTTAAGCAGTGTGTGACAAAATGGTTGCATGATTGATGCACCTTAATTTCTCTACATAACTAGCAGATTACAGTGGCATTGCTCACAATGAGGGTGTGTTATTAATAAAGTGTGATAGGAAAAGTATTACAATTGCAAGAAGTGTGCATTGATTGGATATTGATTGGATTCTAAGTGAATAGATGTATGAATATTTAGAACACCAATTTTGTTTGCCATCCTGATTAAGGCCTATTTAATATCACATTTCTAGTCAATATGCAACAATAAGATGCTTGTATAGATATAGCACTTTAATCTCAGGGTAGACCCAATGGATTACTTTGATGTGTCGTCGCTGTTGCAATGTAGATGATTTACATAGTTGCTTTTCTTGCTTTTAGACTCTTCCTGCAGAACTTTTCTGGCACTGCAAGGGAACTGAACAAATCTGAGACCGAAGCTTTCCTTGCTGCTGGAGACAGTGATCATGATGGCAAGATCGGAGTTGACGGTGCGTTAAGCACTTTTACAAAACTAACTTTTCTAAAGACTCTTAATAATGAGCAAAGATAGTGTTGAGTGATCTATAACAGTGTATAAGTTCCTTTCTACTTTATCTTAGCATTTGTGAATGTATTTTGTTTCCACTTTTGTAACCTTCCTGTCCTAAAAATGCTGATTGTTTTTTTGTTCTGTAATCTCAGTAAAGTGGTATTTCTTATGTTCTTCTTAATAACAGAAGAACATAAGAAATAGGAACAGAAGTGCACCATTTATCTGCTCCACCATTCAATACAATCATGGCCGATCTTCTACCTCGACTTTCCTGCTCACTCCCTATATATTCCTGGATGCCCTGAGAAATCAAAAATCTCAGGCTTGAATATATTCAACAATGGGGCATCTACAATCCTATGTAATATACTGTCAAAAAGATTCATAGCCCCCTGTGCAAAGAAATGTATCCTTATCTCATTCCTAAATGATTAATCCTTTATCCTGAGGCTGTGTCCCTGTTTTCTAGATTCCCCAGCCAGGGAAAATTACCTTTCAGTGTCTACCTTGTCAAGCCCCTTCAGGATCTTACATTCTTCAATGTTGATGGTTTGTCTTAGAATGTAGAAAAATATTGATTCTACCCTTACTGCACTTGACAGTAAAGATCATTAAATAGTGATTAAACACAGGCTGATTGTGTATCTGCTTCCTAACCTGGGAGTTGGGAGGAGGGAGGGGCATGAGTCAAATTATAATGCTACCGATGGACCTCCCCATCCTTAGTTGAGCTAAGGTAAAACTCAACACCGACCAGAGATCAAATCTGGGTGAACCCAACGCTATCCCAGAGGACTTGAATAACTAATGAAAAGGCTATGCTTCAGAACAAGCTGATGATTTGGGAGAAACTCATATTTTGTACTTGTAAAGTTCTTTTGAAAACGTCACTTTAATATTCAAACACATTCATTCTGAAATTCTTTGTTTTATGTTCCAGAGTTCAAGTCCATGGTCAAAGCATAAAGGAGCTGAAACAGAAGACCACTCTCTCAATGCTGAGCCGTTTGGACATCTTTACTATCATCACACATAGCAAGCACGTTTTTATTTATACATTTTGATACAGTTGAATGACATGAATAAATGTCTAAATGTCGTTTCCTTTGTTGGAACTTTTTAACGGAGCATTTTCTGTGCAGTCTAATTGATATTTATTGTTCGATATATTAATTGTGGAAAGAGCCTCAAAATGCCAAATTCACAAATTAATAAAGATCACTATTGAAAGTAATTTCTTTGACTGGTTTGCTTGTGTCCTTTAGATGGATTAGAATACTGTGTCCCTCTTTACCGTTGATTTGGTAAGATAGGCAAGCATCATTCCAATTTTAAATAGCCTCAAATGACTGAAAGATTAAGCATATGCTCCCAGTGGTTTTAATTGAAGAGAAGTTGAAATAAAGTAATTAATTTTTAATCACCATGGTTACTGAAACAAGAGATAAACAGAAATATTATTTTCTACAAGTGAATGTGCATCTCTTGATCCTTTGTACTGGCACTTCATGAGTGGAAGTCTGTGTGGAGTCTGCATGTTCTCCTCGTGTCTGCATGGGTTTCCTCCCGTGCTCCACGGTCCTCCCAATGTGCTGATTAGGTGCATTGGCCTTTGTAAATTCTCCCTCAGGTGCATGAGTGTGGCGACTAGCGAATTTTCACAGTAACTTGATTGCAGTGATAACGTAACGGGCTCCAGCCCAGTGTATGTGAAGTGTCTTTCTCCTTCCTGATTTATTGCACATTCCAAAGACTGCACTATGATCATACCTTCATTAGACGTTGCAATCAAAAGGGGATGAATGGTTAAGGCTTGCAAAAATAACGGTAGGTAAGTGTATGAGTATGAGTTTGAAATTTCAGCACACCCTACCTATAGCTTTTGGGTCCTATTGTCAAAAACATTCCCAAGTTAAGTTAGAGACTGGCACGTAGCTTGGAGATAGTGATACTGAATCTGATTAACCAATGCTTCACCACATTTGCTAAGGCTTTCATCCCTCCGTTATGTCCTAGTGCATTCTGAACATCTTAGTTCTTCCTCTCTACTTTTGCCAGCTATAGTCGACGACGGTTCGACGCCTGATTGGCAATGTTCCCAAGATTCACCTCTGGCTCACATTAACCATTGAAAGAGGCTCATGGATTTACTGACCTCTCAGACATTTGTCAGCTCTGCTCGTGAAATGCATAGTACAGAGTTTCAATTAGTCGAGAGCTTCAATTTGTCCACACCCTTGTCTGTATTTACCAATGCCTTTGATTTTTTTCACTGTTTGGCATGTAATGTCACAGAATATTTGTACCCTAACTCTGGCATTTAAAAATAAAAAAACAATATGCAGATAGTAAGTAGGATCCCTAAATAAACCTTGGAAATTAAAGTGAAAACCATTACTAATCATTTCATAATCACAAACATTTCAAAGAGTAATTTATTGGATGTCAAGCCCTACGTGACATCTTAACAGTGCAACAATTCACACGGTAAACGCAAGTTCTTTTTCTCCACAAACTCACTTATTTCTAAACTATCCGATAATTTGAGTTATAGCTTATGGGTCATCTGTTGGCTTTAGCATAATATTCCATAACTAACCTGGAAATGTGTAACACCAACACTGGAAGCCAGCAACACCATTTCCCAGACCTTGACCACAGGAAGCAAAAGGCAGTAAGAGAATGGGCCATGCAATAGGTGGCATGGCACAAGATAATGAGTCATGTTGGAGCAAACTAAAATGAGGAAGAAGACACTTTCATTTTGTTATTTCTTAGATGAATGGTACAGAAGCAGGAACCAATTATAAGCTTATTAAAGTTTTGGAGGGAGAATTCAAGCTAGCGGAAGTGGTATCTCTTCAAATAATTCATTCATCATTCTTCAACTGTGAAACATCACAGCTGATCCTGATCTCACCTCACATCCACATACACCCTTCCCACAGGGGTCAGTAGTAGAAAGACTGGCCAAGTTTTATTCCACTCCCACTCCTTGAGCTCAGGGATGTTGATGCCAGCTGTACCCACCACCTGCAATGTACCCCACCCTGCCAATGGTATTTACAGCTGAGAAAAAATAATTCACAACAGGTCAGGATTAAACCTGATGCTTTCCTGCCTCATGTGTCAATACCCCAGAATATAGCTGACACAACCAGTAAAAAGGTATAGGGATAAAGGAGGCCATTCAGCCACTTCAGTATATTCTGCCATCCAGTCACACTGTGGCTGATCTGTCCCTTAGCTCCATCTACCCACCTTGGTTCCATATGTCTTAATAGCTTTACAAAATAGCTCAACAAAAATCTATCAATCTAAATTTTGAAATATTGACCTCCAGACTCCAGCAGCTTTTTTGTTGGGATGGGAGTGGGTGGAGTTGGTGGTTTTCCATTATCGTTTGGGCGGCACAGTGGCACAGTGGTTAGCACTGATGCCTCACAGCGCCAGGGACCCAGGTTCAATTCTGGCCTCAGTCTGTGTGGAGTTTGCATGTTCTCCCCGTGTCGGCGTGGGTTTCCTCCAGGTGCTCCGGTTTCATCCCACAGTCCAAAGATGTGCAGGTTAGGTTGATTGGCAATGGTAAATTGACCCTAGTGTCAGGGGGATTAGCAGGGTAAATATGTGGGGTTGTGGGGATAGGGCCTGGGTGGGAATGTAGTCGATGCAGACTCGATGGGTTAAATGGCCTCCTTCTGTACTGTAATCAGGTTTCCTGAGAACATTATCAGCAGCACATTCAAATCTGTTTGTGTGAAGAAGTATTTCACCTGAGTGGTTCAGCTCTAATTTTAAAGTTTTGCCCATTTTGTTCTGGACTCTCCGTCAGTTGAGTTTGCTGAATGGGCATCATGAAAGTAGCAATTAGCAGATGGAGAAATTTGGGAAATCAATTTGCATCAAATTTGGCCAGGCTGTTAATAAAACATAGAAACATAGCAATAATGGAATTCATTAGCCCATACTTTGGTAGGTAAGTGTGAATGGTTCTGCCAGGAAAGATGAATTTTGAAGGATTAGGTATTTGTTCCAAACAAAAGTATGTGGAAACAAGGATGTGCATCTTTTGAACCTTTGTACTGGCACTTCATGAGTGGACGTCTGTGTGGAGTCTGCACGTTCTCCTCGTGTCTGCATGGGTTTCCTCCCGGTGCTCCAGTTTCCTCCCAGAGTCTGTGAAGCGTGCTGGTTAGGTGCATTGGCCTTTCTAAATTCTCCCTCAGTGTACCCAAACAGGTGCATGAGTGTGGCGACTAGGGGATTTTCACAGTAACCTGATTGCAGTGATAATGTAAGCCTACTTGTGACACTAATAAAATAAACCTAAAGTGACACAATGCATCCATTCAAAGAATTGACACTAAATGCTCAAACCTCTTTCAGCTGTAGCTTTGAACTGGCAATGTTTCCTGAGAACATTATCAGCAGCACATTCAAACCTGTTTTTAGTATTCCTTGACAAGGAAAAGAGAAAGAATTGAACTTGGATTGCCGCTTAGGCATTATAATAGCTGTTAAGAAACAGTGGAAACATGAGATGGAAAATAAAGAAAAATATTCAGACACCTGTTCTGTGTCCCAGCCCAATATTTAATCTCCAACCAACATTAGCAAAAAAGATTAACCGGTCATTATCAAATTGTGGAATCTTGCTGTGTGCGAATTGCCTGCCGTGTTTCCCACATTGCAACAGTGACTACATTTACAAAAATACTTCATTGGCTGTAATGCACTTGGGGATGTCTTGAGATCATGAAAGGCGCCATATAAATATAAGTCTTTCTATGCAAAGTGGAATAGATAAAATCCTAATTTCGGTCTGACGAATTTGACTATTTTTCATTGCAGAATGGCTAATTAGTTTTTACTAAAGTGAACCCATGAGGAAGGAATGGACAACTTTACCATAGGTCAGATTGTAATCAGGTATTGGGTTTGAGCGACTCCAGGACATTCATATCCGCAGTACATTCTTGCACTATCAAAAATGCTCATTTACTTTTCCACATCACCCTTACATAACATGAACAATAGCTTGCATTTATAAAGTTCACTCAACACAGTAAAACATTCCAAGACATTGGAAGAGCATTATCATACAAAATTTGACACTGGGTCACAGAATAGAATGTTAGGACAAGGTGAGGTAGGTTTTAATAAGGATAAAAGACTTGCATTTGTATAGCACTTTCTACAACCATAGGATATCCAATTAATTATTTTTGAAGTATAGCAGCTGTTGTAATATAGGAAATGCAGCAACTAATTTGCACACAGCAAACTCCACCAACAGCAATGTGATAGTCATCTGATAATCTGTTCTGTAATATTGATTGAGGGATAACTATTGGTCAGCTCTCCCAGAACAACTCTCCTAGTATTCTCTGAAATAGCACCATGCGATGCTTTACTTTCTAAATTATTTCATGGGACGAGGGCATTCAAGGGCGAGGCCAGCATTTTTATTGCCCTTCCCTGATTGTTCTTGGGAAGGTGGTGGTGAGCTGCAATCCACGCGGTTAAGATACTGCGACCTTCTACCTAAATGGGCAATTAGGGCCTCAAAATCTCATCTGAAAGATGACATCTCCAACAGTACAGGTACTGTACTGGAGCACCAGACTTCACTTTTGGTCTCAAGTCCTGGAGTGAGACTTAAACCCACAACCAACTGAGCCACAGCTGACCCTCAAAGGAGAAGAGCGAGGTATAGATCCAGAGAAACGTAGGGAAGTTAATCTGAAGTTTAGGACTCAAGCAGCTGAAGGTAAGGCAGCCAACAATGGAAAAATGACAATTTGGGATGCACAAAGGCCAGATGTGGAGGAGTTGGAGAGGTTAGATGAGGTGACAGAGATATAGAGTGGGAGGCCTCGGTAGGATTTGAATGTGAGGGTCAGAATTTTAAAATGGAGGCATTGGCATTGGAGCCAATGTAGGTCAGACACTGGGGGTGGGATTTTCTGGCCACGCTCGCCCCAAGACTGGAAAATCACACCCGAGGTCAACAAGCCTTTGCATGGTCCGTGTCCCGCCCGCTACGATTCCCGTGGCGGAGGGGGGAATGGGAAAATTCCGCTCTGAGTCACAGAATGGAATCTTAGGACAAGGTGAGGTAGGTTTCAATAAGGAAAAAGTGGGTATTGGGTGGACAGGATTTGGCATGAGCTAAGATGTGAGCAGCAGAGTTTTGGATGGGTTGATATTTTATGAATCTGATTTCTAACATGATTTCAATATCCCAATATTAGAAATTTTGGCAAGGCCACGTGAACAACGTGAGGATTTCAGAGGCTCTGGTCCTGTATAGCTTGAACAGAAAGAGCCCTTTGCATATTGATCATTCATTTTTGATCTATTACTTCCTTTGCTATGAGAAACACAGCAATGAAACCCAATAGCAACTGAATTCTTTACATGCAATCACCACCTACTAAATCTCCTACCACTGACTCCAAACAAGGTAGTGATCTGGAATTGATAATCTGCCCATATAGAGTATCAGTGTTGAGCTGTCAAATGCTTATTTATAATTAAGCATGTGAGCCAAGTATATTGTCCTGCCTAGCACAAATCCAACAACCCTCATCCTGGGACTCTATCCCGGGTTTCACAGTGACTGAAGCTCTCCATGCCTATGACACTAAACCAGTTCTGGCTCATTGCTCTGACTGGTAAATGTTTGCACTTGTACCTCGGAGTTGGCTTAACTTTTTTAACCTTGAAATTAAAATTCTTAATTCTCCATTCTAAAACAAAATTACTCACAACCTGCGTAAGTAAATAGGCTTATAATAAATAGTATTATAGAAAAAATATTGTACCATTAACTTCATGCAGTTAATAACTATCTCAATACATCCCAGTATTATTTAATATTGTCCATATTGTTTAATGTATTCACTATGACTTTATTAAATTTATAACAATGCTACAGTCCTCAGGAGTTCAAGAACATAGAACATAGAACATAGAACATTACAGCGCAGAACAGGCCCTTCGGCCCACGATGTTGCACCGACCAGTTAAAAAAAAACTGTGACCCTCCAACCTAAACCAATTTCTTTTCGTCCATGAACCTATCTACGGATCTCTTAAACGCCCCCAAACTAGGCGCATTTACAACTGATGCTGGCAGGGCATTCCAATCCCTCACCACCCTCTGGGTAAAGAACCTACCCCTGACATCGGTTCTATAACTACCCCCCCTCAATTTAAAGCCATGCCCCCTCGTGCTGGATTTCTCCATCAGAGGAAAAAGGCTATCACTATCCACCCTATCTAAACCTCTAATCATCTTATATGTTTCAATAAGATCCCCTCTTAGCCGCCGCCTTTCCAGCGAAAACAATCCCAAATCCCTCAGCCTCTCCTCATAGGATCTCCCCTCCATACCAGGCAACATCCTGGTAAACCTCCTCTGCACCCTCTCCAAAGCCTCCACATCCTTCCTGTAATGTGGGGACCAGAACTGCACACAGTACTCCAAGTGCGGCCGCACCAGAGTTGTGTACAGTTGCAACATAACGCTACGACTCCTAAATTCAATCCCCCTACCAATAAACGCCAAGACACCATATGCCTTCTTAACAACCTTATCTACTTGATTCCCAACTTTCAGGGATCTATGCACACATACACCTAGATCCCTCTGCTCCTCCACACTATTCAAAGTCCTCCCGTTAGCCCTATACTCAACACATCTGTTATTCCTACCAAAGTGAATTACCTCACACTTCTCCGCATTAAACTCCATCCGCCACCTCTCGGCCCAACTTTGCAACCTGTCTAAGTCTTCCTGCAAACTACGACACCCTTCCTCACTGTCTACCACACCACCGACTTTGGTGTCATCAGCAAATTTGCTAATCCACCCAACTATACCCTCATCCAGATCATTAATAAATATTACAAACAGCAGTGGCCCCAAAACAGATCCCTGAGGTACACCACTTGTAACCGCACTCCATGATGAATATTTACTATCAACCACCACCCTCTGTTTCCTATCCGCTAGCCAATTCCTGATCCAATTTCCTAGATCACCCCCAATCCCATACATCTGCATTTTCTGCAGAAGCCTACCATGGTGAACCTTATCAAAGGCAGCTCACCAGCATCTTCTCAAGGGCAACTAGGGATGGGCAATAAATGCTGACCTAGCCAGCAACATCCACGTTCTGTAAATAAATAAAAAAATGTGTTTATTAGTGTCACAAGTAGGCTTACATTAACAGTGCAGTTTGCTCTATCAGGTGGAAGGCCGCAGTATCTTAACCGCGTGAACTGTGGCTCACCATCACTTTCTCAAGAACAATCAGGGAATAAAAATGCTGAAAATCCCCTAGTCGCCACACTCCGGCGCCTGTTCACGTACACTGAGAGAGAATTTAGCCTGGCTAATGCACCTAACCAGCACATATTTCAGACTGTGAGAGGGAACCAGAGCACCCGGAGGAAATCTACGCAGACACATTTATTAGCCACAAGTAGGCTTACATTAACATGCAATGAAGTTACTGTGAAAATCCTCTAGTCGCCACACTCCAGTTCAAGTACACTGAGGGAGAATTTAGCATGGGCCAATGCACCTAACCAGCACATCTTTCAGACATATGGGAGAAAATCAGAGCACCCAGAGGAAACCCATGCAGACACAGGGAGTATGTACAGACTCCACACAGATAATGACCCAAGCTGGGAATCGAACCCAGGCCCTGTGAAGCAGCAGTGCTAACCACTGTGCCACCGTGCCGCCCACAATTATACTGCATTTGGTACAATCATATTGCATTTAATCCAGTTCATGTGATCCTATTGCATTTTTAAAAAATCCTCTGCATTTAATATGGTTTGTGCATCTAACTGTCCTGCAAATTTAATAGATGCATTCATTAAAAGTATAATTTGATTTTATGTGGCCCCATGCATTGAATTTAGTACTATTTCCTTTAAAGTGCACATAATTAAATGTTGTAGAATAGGTTAAATGTTGTAGGGACCATTTTAATTATAGAAGAAAGAAAGACTGGCATTTCAATTTATGACCTTGGGAAGTCACAAAGTGCATTACAACCCAATTAAGTATTTTTGAAGTGTAGTCACTGTTGGAATATAGGAAACGTGGCAGCCAGTTTGCTCACAGTAAACTCCTACAAACAGCAATGTGAGAATGGCCAGAAAGGAAGAGAGTTCACTTTCTAGGTCAATTAACTATCATCAGAATTGTCAATTCATGTTTCTCTTCACACTGGGAACCAAATCATTTTTATTTTAGTGGGGAATTTTGAACAAATGAATTTGTGACAGACAACACTTCATTTTCTCCAAGGGGATCCCTAAAGTTAATCATCAAAGTTTCCATTGCTTCTGTTTTTTTCTACTGAGTAACTCAAAAGAAGTTTTAATTTGACGATAGCAACCTGTGCATAAGAACATTCGAGAAGGAACAGGAGTAGACCATTCAGCCCCTCGAGCCTGCTCTGCTGTTTAATAAGATCATGACTGATCTCATAATAACCTCAGGTCTGCATC
The DNA here is from genome assembly GCF_964213995.1 of Mustelus asterias. NCBI lineage: Eukaryota > Metazoa > Chordata > Chondrichthyes > Carcharhiniformes > Triakidae > Mustelus > Mustelus asterias. Next base: position 50,837,424 of record NC_135823.1, on the reverse strand, counting down.
TTGCCTACTCCCAATAATCTATTGCTGCCTTGCTTACCATTCACCTCTGCCTTAAAACTATTCAAAGACTGCTTCCATCACCTTTTCAGGAAGTGAATTCCACAGACTCATAAACCTCTGAGTGAAAAAAATTCACCTCATCTCCATCTTAAATAGGCGACCCCTTATTTTTATACAGTGACCCTTAGTTCTAGCTCTTCCCATAAGAGGAAATATTCTCTCCACATCCACCCTGTCAAGATCCCTCAAGATCTTAAACATTCCAATCAAGTTGTCTCTTATTCTTCTAAACTCCAGGAGATACAAGCCTAGTCTGTTCAACTTGTCCAAGTCTCACAACACCAGGTTAAGGTCCAACAGGTTTATTTGGTAGCACAAGCCACAAGCCACAAGCTTTCAGAGCACTGCTCCTTCATCAGGTGAGTGAGGAGCTGTGTTCACAAACCGGGCACATATAGATACAAACTCAATTTACAAGATAATGGTTGGAATGCGAGCCTTTACAGGTAATCAAGTCTTAAAGGTACAGACAATGTGAGTGGAGAGAGGGTTAAGCACAGGTTAAAGCCAAGTTCCGCACACATGAGGACGGCCTCAACCGGGATCTTGGGTTCATGTCATACTATCTGTAACCCCCACGACTTGCCTGGGCTTGCAAAATCTCACTAACTGTCCTGGCTTGAGACAATACACATCTCTTTAACCTGTGCTTAACTCTCTCTCCACTCACATTGTCTGTACCTTTAAGACTTGATTACCTGTAAAGACTCGCGTTCCAACCATTATCTTGTAAATTGAATTTGTGTCTATATGTGCCCCGTTTGTGAACTCCCACTCACCTGATGAAGGGGCAGTGCTCCGAAAGCTTGTGGCTTGTGCTACCAAATAAACCTGTTGGACTTTAACCTGGTGTTGTGAGACTTCTTACTGTGCTTATCCCAGCCCAACGCCGGCATCTCCACATCACAAACTTGTCCAAGACAACACACCCACTTTGCGTGTTAGTCTGGTAAACCTTCTCAGAGCTGTTTTTAATGCATTTACATCTTTCCTTAAATAAGGTGACCAATACTGTAGACAACACTACAAATGTGCTCTCTTTGGTGCCCTGTACAACTGAAGCATAATCTCCCTACCTTTGTATTCAATTCCCCTTGCAATAAATAATGACGTTCTATTAGCTTTCCTGATTACTTGCTTTACCTACATACTAGGCAGGAAACCTGCAGCTGATACAATTGAGGTCCTTTAATGTTCTTGGGCATGATCCCTCCTTGGCCTTATCCCTCCCTAAATCTGTAATCTCCTCTAACCCTACAAGAGGGTGGTACGGTGGCACAGTGGTTAGCACTGCTGCCTCACAGTGCCAGGGACCCTGGTTCAATTCCTGCCTTGGGTCATTGCCTGTGCAGAGTCTGAACATTCTCTCCATATCTGCGTGGGTTTCCTCCGGGTGCTCTGATTTCCTCCCACTGTCCAAAGATGTGTGGGTTAGGTGGATTGGCCATGCTAAATTGCCCCTTAGCGTCAGGGAGACTAGCTAGGGTAAATGCATGGGGTTATTGGGATAGGGCCTAGGTAGGATTGTGGTTGGTGCAGACTTGATGGGCCGAATGGCCTCCTTCTGCACTGTAGGATTCTACGATTCCATAATCTTCAAAGATCTCTGCAATTCACGTCCCTGATTTTAATCGCTCTACCTTTCGGAGCCGTGCCTTCAGGTGCCTGGGCCTGAAAATGTGGAATTCCCTCCCTGCCCCTCTCCACATCTCATCTTCGCGTTCCTTCTTCGAGAGATTCCCTAAAGCCTATCCTCGACCAAGCTTTCAGTCAGCTGCCCTAATATCCCCTTATGCCCGGGGTTAAATTTAGTTTGCTGGTGCTGCAGAGAGGTGCCTTGGGACGTTTTGCTGAGCTAAAGTCGCTAAATCGACGCAAGGGGTTGTTGTTGTGATGGAAGCCTCTCCCTCGACAAGGAAGAGCTGAAGCCGAGTTTTCAAATTTACATCGTCTACTCGTTCTAAAATTAGGATGCGTGAAGAGCTTTTATCCATCCTTGTGGTTGACACTGGCCCAGCCTGTGTCTATTGTCTATCCTTGGAAGGGACGCAGACTGGGCTGTTAAAGCCAGCCACTTCAGCTTGAGCAACACCATGTGCAGGTGGCAGGTGCCTTCTCCTGAAAGAAACTACTTTGGTTTTTAACAACGAAACCAGCAGCTTTCATGGTCACTCACAGGCCAAGTGCGTCCCAACTACTTGTTCTGATTACATTCCACAAAACTGCCTGATCACAATTGAACCAAAGCGAACACAAAAGTAGTATTTCAGTCGTAATTGCAATCTCCTGGACTGGCCGGGAGCTGTAGCTCCTGCTTTCTGCTCTGAGTGAGAATTATAACATCTTGGGGATTACCAACTCAGGTGGGATGCGTTTCTGGAGGTTTCATCACAGGGGTGATTTAATGGCCTCCTCCATGGCGAGTTAATGGCGGGGGACATTTAATCGGGAGGGAAGGTGGTGGTTGGGGGTTGCACTGCTTCCTGCCTCTGCCTGGATTAGGTCTGGGGGAAGAAGGCTCATTGATGGCCTCTCCCCCCCTACCCCCACCCCCCACAGCACACCCCCCCTCCCCCCGGACTGCCAATCAAGGCCCTTAAGTGAGTGGGCAATTAATGTCCATTTAACGGCCTCATCCCACCACCATTGCTATTCATCTAGCAACCAGTAGGGGGACTCACCTTGCGGGAAACCCCAAAAGTAAACCCTGGAAGTCCAAAACCTGTCTACACGGTGCCTTCATCACACGGGCTGCAGTGACTCAAGAGGAAAGCCCACCATCACCGCCTCAAATTATCTGCGATGCCCCCTATAGTTGATTTGCTCACCAGCAATCACTATTTACTCTGATACCAAAAGGAGAAAGGGACTTGCATTCATTTAGAATCTAGCACAGAAGGAGGCCATTTCAGGCAGTGCATTCCCGAACATAACCACACGCCGTATGAAAAGATTTTCCTCATGTCACCTCTGGTTTTTTTTTGCCAATCACCTTAACTCAGTGTCCTCTGATTCTTGATCCTTTCACGAGTGGGAACTGTTTCTCTCTGTATGTCAACACTCCTCATGATTTTGAATAGTGCCATCAAATCTCCTCTCAACCTTCTCTTCTCCAATCGACCCTCATAAGTGAAGTCCCTTATCCCTGGAACCATTCTTGCAAATCCTTTCTGCTACCTATCCAAAGCCCTCACATCCTTCCTAAAGGGTGAAGTCTAGAATTGGGTACAATACTCCAGTTGAGGCTCAACTGATGTTTTATGAAGGTTCATCATAAATTCCTTACTTTTGTTCTCTATGCCTGTGTATATGACGCCTAATGTGGCTCATTAACCATTCTCAACCTTTTAATAATGAAATACCTCAGGTCCCTCTGCTCCTGCACCTCTGTGAGATTTGAACCTTTCAATGTTCATCTCCTTAAAAAAAGAGGCAGTGCAGCCGAAGGTTTAACAGGCTGATTTCTGGGATGGCAAGATTGTTGTTTGAGGAGAGATTGAGTCGACTGGGCCTATGTTCACTGGAATTTAGAAGAATGAGAGGGGATCTCATTGAAATATATAAACTTCTGACCGGGTTGGATGGACTGGATGCAGGGATGTTGTTTCCTGTGGCTGGAGGTCAAGGTCACGGTCTCAGGATACATCCATTTAGGACTGAGATGAGGAGAAACATCTTCACTTCGAGGGTAGTGAACCTGTGGAATTATCTACCACAGAAGGCTGTGGAGGCCACATTAAATGCATTTAAGAAAGAAACAGAGTAATTTCTAGACAGTAAAGGTGTCAAGAGCTATGGGGAGAGCACAAGCGTATGGCGTTCAGATAGAAGATCAGCCATGATCATATTGAATGGTGGAGCAGGCTCGATGGGCCTTTCCTCATTCTTCCTCCCAAAATGTGTCACAGGACAAAGAACAGTACACCACAGGAACACGCCCTTTGGCCCTCCAAGTCCGTGCCAATCATGATGTCCTAACCAAACTAAAAAAAACTTTCTGCCCTTATCCCTCTATTCTCTCCCTATTCATGGACCCATCCAGATGCCTCTTAAATGTTGCTAATGTGCCTGCTTCCACCACCTCCTCTGGCAGCGCGTTCCAGGAACCCACCACTCTCTGCGTGAAAACCTTCCCCTGCACATCTCCCTTAAACTTTCCCCCTCTCACCTTGAATCTGTGCCCCCTTGGAATTGACCTTTGCACCTTTGGAAAAAGCCTTTGACTATCCACCCTGTCCGTGCCTCTCATAATTTTGTAGACCTCTATCAGGTCTCCCCTCAGCCTTCGTCTTTCCAGTGAAAACAATCCTAGCTTATTCAATCGCTCCTCATAGCCGACACCCTCGAGACCAGGCAACATCCTGGTGAACTTTCATTACACTCTCTCCAAAGCTTCGACTTCCTTTTGGTAGTGTGGTGACCAGAACTGCACGCAATACTCCCAAAGCAGCCTAACCAAGCTTTTATATAGCAGCAGCATGAACAAAGAAAATTACAGGCCCTCCAAGCTTGCACTGACCATGCTGCCCGTCTGAACTAAAATCCCCTACTCTTCTGGGGACCATATCCCTCCAATACCATCCTATTCATGTATTTGTCAAGACGCCACTTAAAAGTCGTTATCGTATCTGCTTCCACTACCTCCGCCGGCAGCGAGTTCCAGGCACGCACCACCCTCTGTGTAAAAAATCTGCCTCGTACATCTCTTTTAAACCTTGCCCCTCGCACCTTAAATCTATGCCCCCTAGTAATTGACTCTTCCACCCTGGAAAAAGGCTTCTGGTTATCCACTCTGTCCATGACCCTCATAATCTTGTAGACTTCTATCAGGTCACCCCTCAACCTCCGTCATTCCAGTGAAAACAAACCAAGTTTCTCCAACCTCTCCTCATAGCTAATGTCCTCCATGCCAGGCAACATCCAGATAAATCTTTTCTGTACCCTCTCCGAAGCCTCTACATCATTCTGGTAGTGTGGCGACCCAGAATTGAACACTATATTCTAAGTGTGGCCGAACTAAGGTTCTATAAAGCTGCAACATGACTTGCAAATTTTTAAACTCAATACCCCGGCCGATGAAGGCAAGCATGCCGTATGCCTTCTTGACTACTTTCTCCACCTCCATTGCCACTTTCAGTGACCTGTGTACCTGTACACCCAGATCCCTCTGCCTATCAATACTCTTAAGGGTTCTGCCATTTATTCTATATTTCCCATCTGTATTAGACCTTACAAAATGCATTACCTCACATTTGTCTGGATTAAACTCCATCTGCCATCTCTCCGCCCAAGTCTCCAACCGATCTATATCCTGCTGTATCCTCTGATGGTCCTCATCGCTATCCGCAAATCCACCAACCTTTGTGTCATCTGCAAACTTACTAATCAAACCAGTTACATTTTCCTCCAAATCATTTATATACTTTACAAACAGCAAAGGTCCTAATACTGATCCCTGAGGAACGCCACAAGTCACAGCCCTCCATTCAGAAATGCACCATTCCACTGCTACCCTCTGTTTTCTATGACCGAGCCACTTCTGTATCCATCTTGCCAACTTTCCCAACTCTTGTACTCAATGCCCCGGCCGATGAAGGCTTCATATTTCTCTGCATTAAATTTTAGCTGCCACTTAGTCTCCTCATTCCATTGAATTCAGTTACTATCCTCTTCACAGTTCACAATTCTTCCAAGTTTCGTGTCAGCTGCAAATTTTGAAATTGTACCCTCCCACTCCCAAGTCTAAATCAATCCAAAAAAACACTCACTCAAAAGACACTGCGCTGGGAGAGTCAGCCTGGAATTGTACTCAAGTACAAGTCTGAGTTCAGTCAGATACTGGAAGGCAATTAATGGATTTCTGCCCAGTACAGACGGAGCAGACTGGGGGGTGAATTACTGCGCTGTCAACTCCTGAACATTTGAGAGTCGCTTTTGTAAACATATGATTCAGTACTGCCCTCTGGTGGAAATTGGCTGCATTAAATTAAAACCTAGTAATAACTTCTTCAAAGGGGGCGATCGTGCCAGCTTGTCCCACTGGTCCATCGGTGTGACGAGCCGATAAGAACGGGCGAGAGGCGGAAAATTGGGTTTGTGTCCAGTTTTTCGCCTCCCGTGATGTCACTGGCCCCGTTTGGCCAGCGAAATTGGCTTTGTGCCCTGAATCATATAGAATCATAGAATCCCCATAGTGCAGAAGGAGGCCATTCAGACCATTGAGGCTGCACCTACAATAATCCCACCCAGGCCCTTTTCCCATAACCCCACACATTTACCCTGATAATCCTCCTGACATTAAGAGACAATTCAGCATGGCCAATCCACCAAACCTGCACATCTTTGGACACTAAGGGTCAATTTAGCATGGCCAATCAACCTAACTTGCACATCTTTGGACTGTGGGAAGAAACCGGAGCACCCAGAGGAAACCCATGCAGACATGGGGAGAATGTGCAAACTCTGCACAGTCACCCAAGGCCAGAATTGAACCCAGGTCCCCGGCGCTGTGAGGCAGCAGTGCTAACCACTGTGCTGCCGTGCCGCCCAATATTCTGGAAATACTTAAAGGGCAAAAGACTAACTAGGGAGAGAGTAGGGCCTCTTAAGGATCAACAATCAACAAGGTCATCTATGAGCGGATCCACAAGAGATGGGTGAGATCCTAAATGAATATTTCTCATTGGTATTTACTGTTGAGAAAGACATGGATGTTAGGGAACTTGGGGAAATAAATAGTGATGTCATGAGGAGTGTACATATTACAGAGAAGGAGGTGCTGGAAGTCTTAAAGTGCATCAAGGTAGATAAATCTCCAGGACCTGATGATGTGTATCCAAGAACGTTGTGGGAGGCTAGGGAGAAAATTGCGGGTCCCCTTGCAGAGATATTTGAATCATTGATAGTCACGGGTGAAGTGCCTGAAGATTGGAGAGTAGCAAATGTTGTGCCTTTGTTTACGAAGGACTGCAGGGAAAAGCCTGGGAATGACAGACCAGTGAGCCTAATGCCTATAGTAGGTAAATTGTTAGAAGGTATCCTAAGAGGCATTTAGAGAGGCAAGCACTGATTAGGGACAGTGAGCATGGCTTTGTGAATGGAAATTTGATTACGTTTTTTGAAGCCAAGAAGGTAGACAAGAGCAGTGCAGTAGGCATTGTCTACATGGACTTTAGCAAGGCTTTTGACAAGGTGCCGCAGGGTAGGTTGTTTCATAAGGTTGAATCTCATGGGATCCAGGGTGAGGTAGCCAATTGGATTCAAAATTGGCTTGACGACAGAAGACAGAAGATGGTTGTAGAGGGGTGCTTTTCAAACTGGAGGCCTGTGACCAACAGTGTGCCTCAGGGATTGGTGCTGGGTCCACTGTTAATTGTTATTTATATTAATGATTTGGAGGAAAATTTAGGAGGCATAGTTAGTAAGTTTGCAGATGACACCAAGATTGGTGGCATGGTGGACAATGAAGAAGGTTATCGAGGATTGCAGCAGGATCTTGATCAATTGGGCCAGTGGGCCAATGAATGGCAGATGGAGTTTAATGTAGATAAATGTGAGTTGATGCATTTTAGTAAATCGAATCGGGGCAGAACCTACTCAGTTAATGGTCGAGCATTGGGGAGAGTTATAAAACAAAAAGCTCTAGGAGTACAGGTTCATAGCTCCTTGAAAGTGGAGTCACAGGTGGACAGGGTGGTGAAGAAGGCATTCGGCATGCTTGGTTTCATTGGTCAGAACACTGAATACAGGAATTGGGACGTCTTGTTGAAATTGTACAAGACATTGGTAAGGCCACACTTGGAATACTGTGTACAGTTCCGGTCACCCTATTATAGAAAGGATATTATTAAACTAGAAAGAGTGCAGAAAAGATTTACTAGGATGCTACCGGGACTTGATGGTTTGAGTTATAAGGAGAGGCTGGATAGACTGGGACTTTTTCGCTGGAGCATAGGAGGATGGGATGATCTTATAGAGGTCTATGAAATAATGAGGAGCATAGATCAGCTAGATAGCCAACATCATTTCCCAAAGGCAGGGGAGTCTAAAACTAGAGGGCATAGGTTTAAGGTGAGAGGGGAGAGATACAAAAGTGTCCAGAGGGCCAATTATTTCACACAGAGGGTGCTGAGTGTCTGGAACAAGCTGCCAGAGGTAGTAGTATAGGTGGGTACAATTTTGTCTTTTAAAAAGCATTTCAACAGTTATAAGGGTAATATGGGTATCGATGGATATGGGCCAAATACAGGCAACTGGAACTAGCTTAGTGGTAAAAACTGGGCGGCATGGACAAGTTGGATTGAAGGGTATGTTTCCATGCTGTAAACTTCAATGACCTCTAATATTCAGTAGTTAATTTAGATATCATTGGTCCTGGAAGCTATCATTCAAGCTCACTTGACCTTACCTGCTTACCGTTCGAGGTCCTCACCGGCAAGAATCACATAGGGTCCCCATCAATGGGAACAAGGTGTAATGGGCTCCCTTGTGGGACTGGAGGCCAATGAAGCCCCCTGGGTGTTCAGGGGCAGGGCCGGGCGGTGCCCCTTGGGCTGTTGACTCCCCAACTTTCTACAGAAATGTGAATCAAATTAAGATGACAAAATCCATATGTTTTATGAGCCAATGTTCTGTGACTTAGATAAAATCACAAGCAAATAAAGGCTTATATTTCTTTCACACTCTCATAACATCCCAAAGTGTGTCACAGTCCACAAATTATTTTGGACATGTAGTCACTGTTGTAAGGTTAGAGATGGGCAGCAATCTATTTTGATAGCAAGATCCCACAAAAAAAGAATAAGATAATGATCTCAGCTTTTGTGATGTTGGTTATGGGATAAATGTTGGCCAGAACGCTGGGAAGAACTCCCCCTTCCCCTTTCTGCTCTTCCCCAGAGCATTGACACGAGATATTTTACGTCTAACTGTGAGGGGAGATGGAGCTTCAGATTACCACTTCACCTGAAAGATGGCACCTTTGACTAACTGCCATAACAACCAGGGGGCAGATAAAGAAGAAAGATTTTTAGGCGGAGAGTTGTCACGATTTGGAATGCGCCGCCTGAAAAAGTGGCGGAAATTGATTCAATGGCAATTTTCAAAAAACAATTGGATAAATACTTGAGGCGGGTGATGGGGAGAGAAGTGGGGATTGGAATAATCAGAGCTGTAGGGTAAGAGTAGTGGAGTGAGACTAATTGGATAGGTCTCTCAAAGAGACAGTGCAGGCACAGTGGGCTGAATGGCACCCCCCCTCCCCCCACCCCCCATCTGTTAATTCGGGGAATCTGTTGGCAGGCAAAGAGATGTCTGGTAAGTGGGACACTTTGAAAAGTGTGTTAACCAGGGTTCAGGGTAAGCACATTCCTCTTAGACTGAAGAGCAAGGCTGGTAGAAGTAGGGATCCCTGGATGACTCGGAATATTGAGGCCCTGGTCAAGAAGAAAAAGGAGGCACATGACATGCATAGGCGGCTGGGATCAAGTGGATCCCTTGAAGAGCATAGAGGGTGTAGGAGTAGAGTTAAGAGCGAAATCAGGAGAGCAAAAAGGGGACACAAGTTTGCTTCGGCAGATAAGGCAAAGGAGAATCCAAAGAGATTCTACAAATAGATAAAGGGCAAAAGAGTAACTAAGGAGAGAGTAGGGTCTCTTATGACCAACAAGGTCACCTATATGCGGATCCAAAAAAAATGGGTGAGATCCTAAATGAACATTTCTCATCAGTATTTACTATTGAGAAAGGCATGGATGGTAGGGAACTTGGGGAAATAAATAGTGATGTCTTGAGGAGTATACATATAACAGAGAAGGAAGTTCTGGAAGTCTTAAAGCGCATTAAGGTAGATAAATCCCCGGGATCTAATGAAGTGTATCCCAGGACGTTGTGGGAGGCTAGGGAGGAAATTGCGGGTTCCCTAGCAGAGATATTTGAACCTTCGACAGCCACAGGTGAGGTGCTTGAAGATTGGAGAGTGGCAAATGTTGTGCCTTTGTTTAAAAAGGGCTGCAGAAAAAAGCCTGGGAACCACAGGCCAGTGAACCTCACATCTGTGGTGGGTAAGTTGTTAGAAGGTATTCTGAGAGACAGGATCCACAGGCATTTAGAGAGGCAAGGACTGATTAGGGGCAGTCAGCATGGCTTTGTGAGTGGAAAATCATGTCTCACAAATTTGATTTTTTTGAGTTTTTTGAAGGGGTAACCAAGAAGGTAGATGAGAGCAGTGCAGTCGACATTGTCTAATGGACTTTAGCAAGGCCTTTGACAAGGTACCGCATGGTAGGTTGTTGCATAAGGTTAAATCTCACCGGGTCCAGGGTGAGGTAGCCAAATGGATACAAAATTGGCTTGATGACAGAATAAGAGGTTTAACAACACCAGGTTAAAGTCCAACAGGTAAACCTGTTGGACTTTAACCTGGTGTTGTTAAACCTCTTACTGTGTTTACCCCAGTCCAACGCCGGCATCTCCACTTCTTGATGACAGAAGACAGAGTGTGGTTGTAGAGGGTTGCTTTTCAAACTGGAGGCCTGTGACCAGCGGTGTGCCCCAGGGATCAGTGCTGGGTCCACTGTTATTTGTCATTTATATAAGTGATTTGGATGAGAATTTAGGAGGCATGGTTAGTAAGTTTGCAGATGACACCAAGATTGGTGGCATAGTGGACAGTGAAGAAGGTTATCTCAGATTGCAACGGGATCTTGATCAATTGTGCCAGTGGGCTGACAAATGGCAGATGGAGTTTAATTTAGATAAATACGGGGTGATGCATTTTGGTCGATTGAACCAGGGCAGGACTTACTCAGTTAATGGTAGGGCACTGGGGACAGTTATAGAACAAAGCGATCTAGGGGTCCAGGTTCATAGCTCCTTGAAAGTGGAGTCACAGGTAGACAAAGTAGTGAAGAAGGCATTCGGCATGCTTGGTTTCATTGGTCAGAACATTGAATACAGGAGTTGGGACATCCTGTTCATGTTGTACAAGACATTAGTAAGGCCACACTTGGAATACTGTGCACAATTCTGGTCATCCTATTATAGAAAGGATATTATTAAACTCGAAAGAGTGCAGAAAAAATTTACTAGGATGCTACAAGGACTTGATGGCTTGAGTTATAAGGAGAGGCTGGATAGATTGGGACTTTTTTCGCTGGAGCATTGGAGGCTGAGGGGTGATCTTATAAAAGTCTATAAAATAATGAGGGGCATAGGTCAGCTAGATAGTCAACATCTTTTTCCAAAGGTAGGGGAGTCTAAAACTAGAAGGCATAGGTTTAAGGTGAGAGGGGAGAGATACAAAAGGGTCCAGAGGGGCATTTCTTTCACACAGAGGGGGTGAGTGTCTGGAACATGCTGCCAGAGGTAGTAGTAGAGGCGGGTACAATTTTGTCTTTTAAAAAGCATTAGACAGTTACATGAGGAAGATGACAATTGAGGGATATGGGCCAAATGCGGGCAACTGGGACTACCTTAGTCATTAAAAAAAAAGGCGGCATGAACAAATTGGGCTGAAGGGCCAGTTTCCGTGCTCTATAACTCTCTATCTCTGCCGTGTGATTCTATTAGAAAGGCAGAAAGTGAACCGTACATTAAGATGTTACAAGCTATCGAGAGTCAGGCCATGAGGGCAGGTTATTGAGTCCCACGCTTTATCAGCTGAACTCATCTTCACAGCATCTGTGCATTCCAAACAATGGAAGGAGTCAGTGTTTCCACCCCAGCTGCCTGCATAGGCTAGCCGACCATGATGTTGTAGAAATATTCACATATAAATCATCAGCTGTCATCCTTGGCGGCAGAAGCCCTATTAAACATGGTGATTGGTCTCACTGTTGTCTGTGGGATCTTGCTGTGTGCAATGTGCTGCTGCCACTCCCTACATCACAACAGTCACTGCATTTCAGAAGTGAGTCAGTGTTTGTAAAGCACTTTGGGCCATGCTGAGGTCACAAAAAGCACTACTTAATTGCACGCTCTGTCTATAATCAAATAGCAATACAGGCTTGAGGGGCTGAATGGCCTTCTCCCGTCCTTCTGTTGCAGTTTCAGTATCTTATAAATCAAGAAAATATACTTTTCTCGGGTGCTCCTGAGTCCCGGATATGATTTATTGATTATATAACTGCAAGAATACACGACAGTATTTTTTTGATTTCATGGTGTGAGTGCTAATGTTCAGAATGTAATCGCTTGTAGAGTTGAAGAGAATAAGGTACATTCTGTAAGGTCAGAATCCCAAACGGGGTGAAATATTTAACCTTTATTCTGCAATAAGAGTTGCAAATAAAAATCAAAATTTGTATCCAGCATGCGTATTCTTCTAATTACCGCCTGCCCCAACCACAGCTCTGAGGCTCGGTCAGCCAGTAATTCAGAGGTACTGCCTGTAGGGGGCACTCAGCTCCCATTCCCGAGGCTCAGGCATATAGAAAGTCAACTTCACCTTGGGTTCCTGTGGGGAGGGAGGAGAGAGAGAAAAGATTTGTCAGCAATTGCTTCAGTGGCTCAGTGCCTTCTCACCTTTGAGCCAGAGGTTTGTGGGTTCAAGTCCCCCTCCAACTTGCTAACTTTCCCAACCCTTGTACTCAATGCCCCGGCTGATGAAGGCTTCATATTTCTTTGCATTAAGTTTTCACTGCCACTTAGTCTGATCATTCTATTGAATTCAGTCACTATCCTCCTCACAGTTCACAATATTTACTTGAGCATAAAATCCAGGCTGACATTGTGAGTGCAGCACTGAGGGAGTACTTCAGTCATGATGTGGAGATGCCGGCATTGGACTGGGGTGAACACAGTAAGAGTTTTAACAACACCAGGTTAAAGTACAACAGGTTTATTTGGTAGCAAACGCCATTAGCTTTCGGAGCGCTGCTCCTTCGTCAGATGGAGTGGAAATCTGCTCTCAAACAGGGCACAGAGACACAAAAATCAAGTTACAGAATACTGATTAGAATGCGAATCCCTACAGCCAGCCAGATCTTAAAGATACAGACAATGTGGCTGGAGGGAGCATTAAGCACAGGTTAAAGAGATGTGTATTGTCTCCAGACAGGACAGCCTGCAAGCCCAGGAGGCAAGCTGTGGGGGTTACTGATAATGTGACATAAATCCAACATCCCGGTTTAGGCCGTCCTCATGTGTGCGGAACTTGGCTATCAGTTTCTGCTCAGCGATAGCTGATAGCCAAGTTCTGCACACATGAGGACAGCCTAAACCGGGATGTTGGATTTATGTTACATTATCAGTAACCCCCACAGCTTGCCTCCTGGACTTGCAGGCTGTCCTGTCTGGAGACAATACACATCTCTTTAACCTGTGCTTAATGCTCCCTCCACCCACATTGTCTGTATCTTTAAGATCTGGCTGGTTGTAGGGATTCGCATTCTAATCAGTATTCTGTAACTTGATTTTTGTGTCTCTGTGCCCTGTTTGAGAGCACATTTCCACTCTATCTGACGAAGGAGCAGCGCTCCGAAAGCTAATGGTGTTTGCTACCAAATAAACCTGTTGGACTTTAACCTGGTGTTGTTAAAACTCTTACTGAGAACTTCAGTGCCAGAGTTTTAGTTTATTTATTAGTGTCTATTAGTGTCACAAGTAGGCTTACATTAACACTGCAATGAAGTTACTGTGAAAATCCCCTAGTCACCACACTCAGGCACCTGTTCGGGTACACTGAGGAGAATTCAGCATGGCCAATTCACCTAACCAGCACATCTTCCGGACTGTGGGAGGAAACCGGAGCACCCGGAGGAAACCCACGCAGACACGGGGAGAACGTGCAAACTCTGCACAGACAGTGACCCAAGCCAGGAATTGAACCCGGGTCCCTGGCGCTGTGAGGCAGCAGTGCTAACCACTGTGCCACCAGAGGTGCAGTCTTTCAGATAAGATGTGAAACTAATGCCCTAACTGAGACCCTCTTGGGTGAATGGTGAAAGATCTCCCCGGGCTTCAGAAAAAATAGAGAATGTGAGTCCTCCCCTGTGTAGCAGCCAGTAGTTATCCCTCACCCAACAGGTTTAAATTGGGTTTACTGGTCATTACCACATTAATATTGATGGGATCTTGCTCTGCACAAGTTGGCACTTCCGAAGTGGTTAATTGGCTGTAAAATGCTTTGGAAACAGAAAAATGGAAACATAGAAACTAGAAGCAGGAGGAGGCCATTCAGCCCTTCGAGCCTGCTCTGCCATTCATTTTGATCACGGCTGATCATCAAATTCAATATCCTGATCCCCCTTCCCCCCATATCCCTTGATCCTTTTAGCCCCAAGAGCTATATCTAATTTCTTCTTGAAATCAGGAAACGTTTTGGCCTCAACTACATTCCGTGGTAGTGAATTCCACACATTCACCACCCTCTGGGTGAAGAAATTTCTTCTCACCTCAGTTCTGAAAGGTTTACCCCTTATTCTCAAACTATGACCCCGAGTTCTGGACTCTCCCACCACTGGGAACAGTCTTTCTGAATCTACCCTGTCTAACCCTGTTAGAATTTTATAAGCTTCTATGAGACCCCCTATCACTCTTCTAAACTCCAGTGAACATAATCCTAACTGACTTAGTCCTTCCTCATATGACAGACCTGCCATCCCGGGAATCAGCCTGGTAAACCTTCGCTGTACTCCCTCTATAGCAAGGACATCCTTCCTCAGATAAGGATACCAAAGGTGTGGCCTCACCAACGCCCTATACAACTGCAGTAAAACATCCCTATCCCTATACTCAAATCCTCTCGCTATGAAGGCCAGCACACCATTGACCTTCTTTACTGCCTGCTATTGAATGCTTTGGAATGCCTTGAAGTTAATGAAAGGCACATGAGCAACACAAGTTATTTTCTTTGATCCAGGAAATGGGTTGGCATCGCATTAACCCCAGGTTCCACCAGAGCCTACCCTCCAGCCTCCAAAATACTGAGGCTGAAAGTTTGGCCTCGGGTCAAATCTAGGTCAGAGTAGGAGCCTGTTTCCTAAGTCACGCAGCCACTTTTGAATTGAAATGGAACCAAAATCACCTCTCCGCATTCATTTCTATGGATTATGGCTCCCTCCTTTGCATAAAAACCTGGTCAAAGAGGTGGATTCAAAGGAGCATCTTAATGGAGGAGGGAGTGATGGCGAGGAGGAGAGGTTTAGAGTTGGAATCTCAGAGCAAGTGCCAATGGTGGAGTGATTAAAATCAGAAATGTTCAAGAGCTCTTCTGTTCAGGTACTGAGGGAGAATTTAGCATGGCCAATGCACCTAACCAGCACGTCTTTCGAACTGTGAGAGGAAACCAGAGCACCTGGAGGAAACCCACGCAAACACGGGGAGAGTCCTGGAGCTGTGAGGCAACTGTGCAACTTAAGATATTGAATCTCTGAGCTCCTCCAATTCTGACCTCTTCTTCGAATCTCTTCTAAGATTCTAAGAAGAGGTCAGAATTGGAGGAGCTCAGAGATCCCAGAGGTTTGTAGGGAGATTACAGTAATAGGGAGGAGTGAGGCCTTGGAGGAATTTGAAAACAAGGATGGGAATTTTAAATTTAAGGCACTGACAGATTTATTTATTAGTGTCACAAATAGGCCTACATTAACACTGCAATGAAGTTACTGTGAAAATTCGGCGCCTGTTCGGGTACACTGAAGGAGAATTTAGCATGGCCAATGCACCTAACCAGCACGTCTTTCAGACTGTGGGAGGAAACCGGAGCACCCGGAGGAAACCCACGCAGACACGGGGAGAATGTGCAAACTCCGCACAGACAGTGACCCAAGCCAGGAATCAAACCCAGGTCCCTGACGCTGTGAGGCAGCAGTGTTAACCACTGTGCCACCATGCCGCCCAATGGAATCCAACATAGGTCAGTGAGCTCAAGGGTGATAATAAATCAACCATATTAGTGCTTACAACAAATAATTCCTGAACAAAATGGCACCAACTCTAACCCTGATTCGAGTACCAAAGTTCCAATGGGCCTAAGATATCTTAACTCCTTAGACTAGTTGTAATGCCTCGCTTACCATGTTGCGGTCATGAGGGGGGCACGGGGCAGCTACCAGTGAGGAGAGCTCTCACATGGGGTTGTGGGGTGGGGGGGGGGTGCGTTGTACATCATCCATTGCTAAAACCAGCTGCATTATAATTGGAAGTTCATAGGATCATAGAATCCTACAACACAGAAGGAGGCCATTCAGCCCATCGAGTCTATACTGACCCCACAATCCTACTCAGGCTCCATCCCCATAACCCCCATGCATTTACCCTAGTTAGTCCCCCTGACAGTACAGGGAAATTTAGCATAGCCAATCTACCTAACCCACACATCTTTGGGCTGTGGGAGGAAACCGGAGCACACGGAGGAAACCCACACAGACAGTGACCCAAGCCGGGAATCGAACCTGGGTCCCTGATGCTGTAAGGCAGCAGTGCTAACCACTGTGCCACTGTGCCGCCCTTGGGAGGATGGAGCCATTCTGCTTTAACTGTTTGCCCTCTGAGGAACTAGGCTACATTCTCTCCAAGGTGCAATTTACAGTTAACAACAGCAACATGGACGGCACGGTGGCACAATGATGAGCACAGCTGCCTCACAGCTCCAGGAGTCTCCCCATGTTTGCGTGGGTTTCCTCCAGGTGCTCTGGTTTCCTCTCACAGTCCGAAAGACATGCTGGTTAGGTGCATTGGCCATGCTGAATTCTCCCTCAGTACCTGAACAGGCATCGGAGTATGACGACTGGGGGATTTTCACAGTAACCTCATTGCAGTGTTAGTGTAAGCTGACTTGTGACACTAATAAATAAACTACTTTCTATATCCCAGGTCGCCTTCACTGACCATCATCACCAAAACAGACATTGTCAATTGTTTATACCCCAGAGAACTGTTAATGTTTTTATTATTCATGCTCAGGATCTCGGTGTCACGAGCGAGGCTAGCATTTATTGTCCATCCCTAATTGCCCTTGCGACGTTGGTGGTGAGCGACCTTCCTGAACCCCTGCTGTCCATGCGGTGTGAGTATACAAGTGAGTTCCAGGATCTGAACCCAACAGCAGTGAACAGTGATGTAGTTCCAAGTCAGGATGGTGAGTGACTTGGAGGAGAACTTGCAGCTGGTGGTGGTGTTTCCATGCATCTGCTGCCCTTGTCCTTCCATGGGTTTGACAGGTGCTGTTGAAGAATGGACTTTACTCCAAATTGTATCGCAAAAATTGTGCAGCATGGAAACAGACCATTCAGCCCAACTGGTCCATGTTGGCGTTAAAGATCCACGCAAGCTTCTGCCCATCCCTTTATCTCTTACCCAATTAGCATATCCTTCTACTCCTTTCCCTCTCACGTGTTTATCTAGTTTCCAGTTAAACAATCATGCTTTTGGATCTCAAACTGGCTCCTGCAGGATATTGGGGATGCAGAGACCTCTCAGGGTGCCACGGTCAAAGATTGGCAGCTGGAGGCATGTTCTGTTCTCCCTCTGTGCTCCTGCTCTCTCTGTACTACCCTCACACACTTATCAGATTCTGCTGCCCCTGGGTTCCAGGCACCCTACTTTCTCCAGGATAACAGACTCTAATAGGCATACCCAATCAAATAATCTGTAAGTAGTTAGCTGTTTTATCACATGGGCAGCACAGTGGCACCGTGGTTAGCACTGCTGCCTCACAGCGGCAGGGACCTATGCCTGTCTGTGTGGAGTTTGCAAGTTCTTCCCGTGTCTGCATGCGTTTCCTCCAGGTGCTCCGGTTTCCTCCCACAGTCCAAAGATGTGTAGGATAGGTGGATTGGCCATGGTAAATTGTCCCTTCGTGTCCCAAGGTGTGTAGGTTAGGTGGATTAGTGGGATAAATATGTGGAGTTGTAGGGATGGGGGGGGGGAGTAAGATGTTGTGTCAGAGAGTCGGTGCAGACTCAATGGACCAAATGACCTCTTGTGCACTTACGGATTCTGTGATTATATGATTCTATTTATTAAAAAAACTCTTTACCTGCTGCACTTTCATATTATGCTCATTATAGAGTATTATTTAGCCTGGGAGACTTTGTGCTTGCTAATCCATTTAAAAAGGTGTCTTTCAACCCAAGGTGTTTGAGAACCACTGAACTGTCTTATTCCCCTCAACCACTACTTGCAGTAATGAGTCCCACATTCCAAACACTTTCTGGGTAAAGGAATTTCTCCTGAATTACAGGACTTCACAGCTCCAGGGACCTGGGTTCGATTCCCGGCTCGGGTCACTGTCTGTGTGGAGTTTGCACATTCTCCTCGTGTCTGCGTGGGTTTCCTCCGGGTGCTCCGGTTTCCTCCCACAGTCCAAAGATGTGCGGGTTAGGTTGATTGGCCATGCTAAATTTGCCCTTTAGTGTCCTGAGATGCGTAGGTTAGAGGGATTAGTGGGTAAATATGTAGGGATATGGGGGTAGGGCCTGGGTGCGATTGTGGTCGGTGCAGACTCGATGGGCCGAATGGCCTCTTTCTGTACTGTAGGGTTTCTATGATTCTATGATTCTATGACTTACTCAGTTAATAGTAGGGTGTTGGGGAAAGTAATAGAACAAAATGATCTAGGGGTACAGGTTCATAGCTCCTTGAAAGTGCTTGGTTTCATTGGTCAGAACATTGAATACAGGAGTTGGAACGTCTTGTTGCAGTTGTGCAAGACATTGGTAAGGCCACACTTCGAATACTGTGTACAGTCCTGGTGCAGAAAGGATTTACTAGAATGCAACCGGGACTTGATGGTTTGAGTTATAAGGAGAAGCTGGATAAACTGGGACTTCATTCCCTGGAGCATAGGAGACTTAGGAGTGATCTTATAGAGGTCTATAAAATAATGAGGGGCATAGGTCAGTTAGATAGTCAACATCTTTTCCCAAAGGTAGGGGAGTCTAAAACTAGAGGGCATAGGTTTAAGGTGAGAGGAGAGAGATACAAAAGGATCCAGAGGGGCAATTGTTTCACACAGAGGGTGGTGAGTGTCTGGAAAAGCTGCCAGAGGTAGTTGTAGAAACGGGTACAATTTTGTCTTTTAAAAAGCACTTGGACAGTTACATGGTGGGTATAGAGGGATATGGGCCAAATGCAGGCAATTGGGAGTAGCTTGATGGTTAAAAAAAAGGGCCAGCTTGCACAAGTAGGGCCAAAGGGCCTATTTCCATACTGTAAATGTTTATGACTCTATGACTCTAACTATGGTTGCTAGTGTTGGATGCCCCCAAATAGAAACGTCCCTCTTACGTCATAGAATCATAGAACCCCTAAAGTGCAGAAGAGGCAATTTGGCCCATCGAGTCTCTGACAGAGTATCTTACCCAGGCCCTCTTCCCTATCCTATCCCTATGACCCTGGCTGATCCATCGTTAGGATCGTTAGGCTGATCCATCTAACTTTGGGAGACTAAGGGACAATTGAGCATGGCCAATCCACCTAACCTGCACCCTTCCTATCAAACCCCTCCATCATTTTAAAGACCTCTGTCAGTCAACCCCTCAGTCTTCTCTTCTCCCGAGAAATAGAGCCCCAGTTTGTTGACTGAGTTCAAACCTAAAGAGAAAATGCTGGAAAATCTCTGCAGGTCTGGCAGCATCTGTGAGGAGAGAAAAGAGCTGATGTTTTGAGTCCAGGTGACCCTTTGACAAAGATTTGACAAAGGGTCATCTGGACTTGAAACGTCAGCTCTTTTCTCTCCTTACAGATGCTGCCAGACCTGCAGAGATTTTCCAGCATTTTCTCTTTTGGTTTCAGATTCCAGCATCCGCAGTAATTTGCTTTTATCCAGTTGTTGACTGAGTTAACAGGCTGGAGGTTGCACTGACCTAACACTGCTCAAAGACATTGCTGAATTACTCGTATGGAGCCCCAAAAGGAACATTTATAACGAGATGTTGGAATGGCCCCAGTTGAGTGAGATGAACTTAAATGAGATTATCAGAGACACAGTAGGGTCGCTGCACCTGCATTAGGTTATGATGGGATGGGGGGGAGGGGGAATGAATGCTGGAACCAAAGGGAGAGGGTTGGTGGGAACCAAAAATGATCAGCCATCATTCACCAACCAGCACCATCAACCCGCACCTGCAGCAGCACTAATCACTCTCTCCCTCTCTCACACACAAGCGGAAAAATTCTATTGGTGGTTCCCAAGCAAGACGATGAGAATAAGCCAGCTTTTCATTTGACACAGTCTCCGCCCTCTTGTTAATGAGCCATAACGCTGAATTCTGCAAATGCTGGACAGAATGAAGGTATATAAAGGAGCAGGCACATTGCAGATATCACTCAGCCTCACTCTCTCCACGTTGAAAGTTGCTAGTGCTGGGAAAGCAGGAACACAGGCAGGTGAGTGGTGTTAGACTTTCGCTCTTTCTCCCTCTCTCTCTCTCACTTTGTCTTTCTCCCTTTACATCAGATCAGAAACTGGCCTTGGATCAGACTGATTTTACATTGGAGTCTGGAGCCAGCCTGGGACTTGAGGGGGGGGGAGAGGGGCTGGCATTCCCACCCCCTACTTTAAACAACTCAGCATCAAAATGCAGATTTAGCAAGTCGCAGTGAGTGGAGACTGAAGCTCTGACTCAGAACACTGGACTGACCTCCAGTGGGTCTGAATGTTCCCTCCTTGCAGCACACACCCCCGCCCCACCCCACCTCCGCACCCCCCCACCGCACACCTCCCTCACCCACCCCTCCCCCCATCCCACCTCCGCACCCCTCCCTCACCCACCCCTTCCCCCCCCCATCCCACCTCCGCACCCCTCCCTCACCCACCCCTCCCCCCATCCCACCTCCGCACCCCTCCCTCACCCACCCCTTCCCCCCCCATCCCACCTCCGCACCCCTCCCTCACCCACCCAACCTCACCCCACCACATGGGTTCTGGGAGCCTATGAAACCCTCCCATTGTAGTGGGCTATCCTCACCCCACCCTGCAGCCCACCCACCCCTCTCCCCACCCCATCAGCTGTGATTATGATGATCAAGGCCATAGAAGGAGAGTTCATGTCAAAACCTGTCAGACTGTGAATCATCTAGCTGTGAATCTTTCTGCTGCTTCCCTTATGGAACAGAGTGGAGATGCACAACCGTCGATCTAATAGGAATCTTGCATCTTATTCCACAGCACTTTGTGACACTGAGAACTTTGAAAGGTAAAACCTTTCATCGTGATAAGGGACAAATTCCCAAGTTTATTGATCATAGGGTTTTATTCTGTGGTTTTGTAAGAAGATTTGAAATCTCTGAGGGCTGTAACCAGGTAAGATTTTGCTTTAAAGAATTTATTCTAAGAATGAAAGGTGGAACGAGGCGACTTCTTGTGAGCTGTTCCCAGCATACCCTCAAAGTCTATCTTTTACTCTCGTTCTATGCTTTTAAAACTGTACTCTAACTCTTAAACTTTCTAATAATGTTACACACTAGCTATGACTGTAACACTATATTCTGCACCCTCTCCTTTCTTCTTCCCTATATAGAAACATGGAAACTAGAAGCAGGAGTAGGCCATTTGGCCCTTTGAGCCTGCTCTGCCACTCATTTTCATCCTGGCTGATCATCGAATTCAATATCCTGATTCCTCCAGCACATTTTCCAGCATTTTCTCTTTTGATTCCTGATTCCTCCCCCTTCCCTCCATATCCCTTGAGCCCCAAGAGCTAGATCTAACTTTTTCTTGAAGTCAGACAATGTTTTGGCCTCAACTACATTCTGTGGTAGTGAATTCCACACATTCACCACCCTCTGGGTGAAGAAATTTCTCCTCACCTTAGTTCTCTGTGAACGGTATGTCTTGCCCGTATAGCGCGCAAGAAACAATACTGTTGACTGTATCCCAATACATGTGACAATAATAAATCAAATCAGTTACACTCACCTGCATTCAGGTCTTAGCTACTTTCCTCCCCCTCTCAGTCCTGCTCCAAGAAGAGTGAAACATCATTTCATTCTATCGAAACAAATTTGGTGACAGTGAGCACATCTGCAAAATAATATTCCAACAGTATTCTTTGTTCAGATGTAATATATTTGAGTTTTAAAGTTTGTATGAAGTTTCGGTGTTATTTTCCTCTAGAAGCTTCATCATGCAAATCACTGACGTCCTGGGAGCTGGTGACATCAACTCTGCCATTTCAGAATGCAAAGGTAATGTTTTTCATCTTTCGTGGACTAATCCGCAAAAAGAAATCAGAAATGGTAAAGGGATTTTAGTTAAATATACAACAATGTGAGACTGCAGTCCGAGACCATTGTGCCATTACATTTTACAACAGGAGTCTAAATAGTAATATAAGCCTGGGGGAGATTGTGAGATTAACTCTGGTGGAAAACATTAAGCTGCTTTATAAGGAGAACATCTATATAATTTAATAATTTATATTACTATACAGAAAGTACTGAAGGAATTATCCTCCGCTGGTGATTCAATGGATACATTCACATCTGTGAGTAAGAAGGTCATTGGTTGAGTCAAAAGGTCATCAATTGAGGCACAAGATCATTGGTTGAGTCAAAAGGTCATCAGTTGAGTCGGAAGATCATTGGTTGAAGACCCATTTAACGGTGTTTGCGTGCATAATCTGGGTTGACACTCTTTGTGCAAAACTGGTGTAGGGCGGCACGGTGGCACAGTGGTTAGCACTGCTGCCTCACAGCGCCAAGGACCCACGTTCGATTCCACTTTGGGTGACTGTGTGGAGTTTGCACATTCTCCTCTTATCTGTGTGGGTTTCCTCCAGGTGCTCCAGTTTCCTCCCACAGTCCAAAGATATGTAGGTTAAGTGGATTGGCCATGCTAAGTTGCCCCTTAGTGTCCAGGGATGTATGGGTTAGGTGGATTAGCCATGGTATATGCTCGGGGTTACGCAAATGAGGTTGGGGTGGTGTGGATAAGATGCTCTTTCAAAGAGTTGGTGCAGTCTCGATGGGCTGAATGGCCTCCCTCTGCAATGTCAGGATCCTATGGTTCTGTAGTACAGAGGGTGTGCTGTACTGGCAGAGATGCCATCTATCAGGTGAAATGTTAAACTGAGAACCTTATCCACCTTCACAAGAGGATGTAAAATATCTCAGCTGCTATTTTAAAGAAGAGCAAAGCAAGTTTCTCCAATGTCTTGGGATCAATATTCAACCATCATTAAAACCGATTATCTGGTCAATATCCCAATGTCCTAAGATATTTGAAAGATGCTAGATAAATGCAAGTTCCTTCTTTCTTCTACTGTAGAGAGTTTTAAATGTGTTCACTCTGCTATCTCTGGCTAGAACCTGGTGGATTATCAGTCCCATTAAGATCAATGGGATAAATATTGAGTAAGTTCTACCAGGTCTTTGCCAAATTACTGCCCACTGCAGCATAGGTATAATCTAGCCCTGCATCATTGATTTACGTGGGAGGAGGAACTAGAGGCGCTGAAGGTCCTCCTTCACCTGAGGTTGTAGTTGTGAAATTGTTGCCACCAACATGGCAATGTTTGGAATTTTCCAATGCAAGCCTGCCTGAAATGGCCAGAGCAGCATTTCTGACTTGAGGAAGGCACTAATAAGATAGCCACAAATAAAATCAATAGGGAATTCAGGGGAAACCACAATGTGACTGGAATGTGGAGCTTGCCACCACAGGGAGTGGTTATGGTGAATAACACAGATAAGGGAAGACTAGGGAAACACATGAGGGAGAAAAGAACAGAAGGAAATGCCCCTTAGGGTTAACTGAAGAGGGTGAGAGATGACTCATGTGGGCATAAATGCAGACAAAATCAGTTGGGCCGAATGGTCTATTTCTGTGCTGCACATTCTATGTAATTCTATTTCACACACTCAGACTAGATAAAGCTGAACTGGGCATGTTGATGTAAGCGGCACAGTGGCACCAGTGGTTAGCACTACTGCCTCACAGCACCGGGGGCCTGGGTTAGATTCTGGGCTTGGGTCACTGTCTGTGTGGAGTCTGCACTTTCTCCCCGTGTCTGCGTGGGTTTCCTCCGGGTGCTTCAGTTTCCTCCCACAGTCCGAAAGACGTGCTGGTTAGGTGGATTGGCCATGCTAAATTCTCCCTCAGTGTACCCGAACAGGCGCCGGAATGTGGAGATTTTCACAGTAACTTCATTGCAGTGTTAATGTAAGCCTACTTGTGACACTAATAAATAAACTTTACTTACTTTAAAGTTCTGCACCCAACTCTGCCAAATAGGCTGTAAATGATGAAACTATTAGAAATTTTTGAAAATAGAGGAGAGGATGGACAAAACCTTTCTACTGTTGGGAAATTAAAGATGTTGCAGTGAGTTCCTCTTAAATTATACTTGTTCAAGCTTAAAATGCTGCCCCCCTCCCCCCCACTGACTGCAGTTATACTGTAGCATGTGCTGGTGCAAGTCCGCTACTGTAAAATGGTCCTAGTACCAACAGTAGCATTGTGCGCTACAAAGTCTATCACTGCAGCAAAGTGGGACAAGAGTCCAGGGGGTTCAAAACATTGTGTGCAATATCAGCATTGACTATGTTAACATTGGTATGAAATTTGTTTCCTTGCTATTTTAATGAAGACTCTACAGTCATAACAAACAACAACATTGCCATTGTGGAGAAGCTGAGAGTCCTTTGTGTTTCATCCCAATTTATCAGCGAGTTGAAGGGCAAAGTATTCAGTGCAGCCACAAATATAAAGACTGTAAGGTTTTCTCAACCCTCTTCCTGACATTCTCATTGTCTCTGCATTTCTCTTCCCATCCCAGCTCCTGACTCGTTTGACTTCAAGAAGTTCTTTGGAACGTGCGGTCTGACCAAAAAATCCATCGAGGATTTGAGGAAAGTCTTTGCAATTCTGGATCAGGATGGCAGCGGCTGCATCGATAAAACTGAGCTCAAGTAAGCACACATTGCATGTAAAGCTCTACGTTACTAGGTTCAACAGGGTGGGTCTTAATATTCACCCCGTGGGTAAGGTGATCCTGAAGGCTTCATACATTGTCTGATTTCATGAAGAAATTAGGTATAGTTCTCAGGGCTCAAAGGATCAAGGGATATGCAGGGAAGGGGGGAATCAGGATATTGAATTACGATGATCAAAATGAATGGCAGAGCAGACTCGAATGGCCGACTCCTGCTTCTAGTTTCTATCACATGCCTTTACCCAACACTCCAGCCATTCGTCGGCCAATTTATCCATCCTGGTGACATACTGACTTCCTCCACCAACTGGAAAGCAAAATGATTCATTACCCAATTGGATGATGGTTGACTCTCAGCCAAGCAGTCTTTTCTTCCCCCAGGTTCAATATTTTTAGATCTGGTAAGGAGAATTATTCAAAGAAAATTTTAATAAACTAATTTTTTTAATGTCCCTACAATTTTTCTCCAGGATTACACATGACAGTGTCCGGGAGTTTGACCTTAAATTCCTGGAGACTCCTGGAAGGTTGGCAACCCTACACATGGGCAGCAATCTGATGGAGCCAAGTGCCCATTTATTCAATGACTTGCCTCCTCTTTGTTCCATTGACTAGAATTTGCCCCTGTGTTTGTGTTTCAAATTCTATTATCTTCTTCTGAAAGAATGCAGCCATCTCTTACCTATGACTTGCCTTGGTACTGCTTTTGTGACATCTTGTTCATTTCTGACAAAGTCTATCTGGCATTGGAGTGGGCATACAGATAAAAGTGTCTCATCATTGCAGTCACAGGCATATGGTCCTAAACAAGAGACAGAGGAGCTCAAACTGACTATGTTGGGAGGTAGCACAAATTGGCTGCCCGCTTCCCATTCTGCCCCATTGTTTAATCTGTTGGCTTCATTGGGAAAGGCACATGTTGATTTTTTTTTTACCAATTCACTATCACCCATAACAGAAAATTAGAATCCGCTGATTATGACTGTAATAGGAACAGAAAGAGGCCCTTTATGTTCTGCCACTGAATCAGATGATTACTGATTTGTTACCTAACAAATCAGGGTGGTGAGTGTCTGGAACAAGCTGCCAGAGGCATAGTAGAGGCGAGTACAATTTTGTCTTTTAAAAAGCATTTAGACAGTTACATGGGTAAGATGGGTATAGCGGGATATGGGCCAAATGCAGGCATTTGGGACCAGCTTAGTGGTAAAAACTGGGCGACATCGACAAGGGCCTGTTTCCATGCTGTCAACCTCTATGATTCTATAACTCCATATCCCTTAATACCCATATTTCACACACACTCCCACCAACCTCCCCCCTTCCCCCCCACCTCCCAAATCTATTCCTTTCACATGACTTAACTCCAGGAACAATCCAATCAGATTTGGCAAACCTCCCTTATGCACCGAACTGAAACTGATCTCGCAAGGTGGTTGCTCACATCGAGTGTGGTAAGAACAGCCACAGGACCGGCTCTAACTCAGGCCCCCTGCCACCTAGAGGCCTGTTGGTCAATTAACGGCAGAGGCCAAATCTATAAAGCCACACTGGAAGCTCTTGGCCACACAACTTGTCTGTTAAAGAGGCTATGGAAAACAGCAGCAAAGATCCCATGATAAAATACTGCAGATGCTGCAAATCTGACACAAAGAAAACTAGAAAGACCCCGCAGGTCTGGGGAGGCCCATTTATGTTGAGAATGGGTGAGCTGTGGGAAGGGACACTTGCTCAGAACCACAGAGATGAATGCTTGTCTGATTCCTGGCTGGTCCCAAGCTTTATTAAGGAAACTTAAATTTCACCATCTGTCATGGTGGGATTTGAACCATGGCCTGCCAGAGAGCTAGCCTTGAAATGACTAAGCCTGCGGCATTATCACTACACCACTGTCTTCTCTCCTGCTTGCTGATGTTAATGAACAAAGAGTTTAATACCCTACCATCAATTGAATGAAGAATGATTGGTGTCAATCTGCTGAATCATGCTTTCGATGGATGACTGGGTAACACATTAATCATCAGTCTTCATGGGTAATTCAAACTGCTTGACACAGATCAACTAATTAAGCCATCGCTGTTCTATTCAATTCCAAACAACCTGGGTGACTTAACTGGCAGAAGAGCCAGAGACAAGATGTGAATTTTATTTTACACAGGCAAGTTGTTGTGATCTGGAATGTGCTGCCTGTTAGGGCGGTGGAAGCAGACTCAATCGAAATGTTCAAAAGGGAGTTGGGATTTGTAGGTTGAAAGGGAAAAATGAATGCAAAGTTATGGGGAAGGAGTCAAGGAGTGGGATTAATTGGATATCTCTTACAAGGATCGAGCACAGGCCTGATGGGCTTCTTTCCCTGTCACATTATGATGTGGAATCCTGGATTTTTTTTTGTGAGGAATCACGTTCTAAATTTCATTTTATTTTCTATTTTGTGATGATCACAAGCCTTATTTGCATCACCCCTGGGCTCACTAACCTACACTGGTTCTTACACTGGCAGTGCCTCAGTTTTATAACTTGCATTTTTTTCACTCCATTGTCTTGTTCCCCTTCCCACTTCCGTAATCCCCAACCCTCCAAGATCTAAGCACTCCTCTAATTCTGTCCTCCTATAAATATCCCATTTCTATGACAATCGGCCACCATGCCTTCAACTGTCTTGGCTCTAAGCGTTGGAATTTCCTCCGAAAGTTTAAGTTTAAAGTCTATTTCCGATTGTCACAAGCAGGCTTACATTAACACTGCAATGAAGTTACTGTGAAAATCCCCTAGTCGTCACACTCCGGCACCTGTTCGGGTACACTGAGGGAGAATTTAGCATGGCCAATGCACCTAACCAGTACATCTTTCAGACTGTGGGAGGAAACCGGAGCACCCGGGACATAGGGGGAACGTGCAAACTCCACAACAGACAGTGATCCAGGCCAGGAATTGAACCCAGGTCCCTGGCGCTGTGAGGCAGCGGTGCTAACTACTGTGCCACTGTGCCACCCCAAATTTTCTACCTCTCCTCTAAGAGACTCCTTAAAACCTTTAACCCTTCAATATTTCCTGATGATAAATTGATAATTGCTCCTGTGAATCACCTTGAGAGGTTTATACTAAGTTAGAAAGCCATTTAAACGCAAGTATTGTTGTCGATTGATCACCAAGTCGTGGTTCTCTGCTTCAGGTTGTTTCTTCAGTATTTCTCCACTGATGCCAGAGTGCTGAGTGATAGCGAGGCTCAGTCAATGCTCTCTGCCGCTGACAATAATGGTGATGGTAAAATTGGATTTGAAGGTAAGTTTAACACTTTTTTTAAACAAAACATTTGGGCAATGAGAGAGAAACTTAGGTCAGAAACAACTGTGCTATAATTAAATAAATTGATTATAAAGGAATGAGGGAACAATTGATTGAAGGGACTGGGAAAGGAGTTTAGCAGGAAAGACGGTTAATCAACAATGGCAGACAATTATGAAAATAGCTCATGACTCACAACAAAGATATATCCCAGTGAGGAAGAAGGATTCTCAGCAGGAGACAAATCAACCACGGCTAAGCAAGGAATGTGGCAAAGATTAGTGGTAAACCAGAGGATTGGGAAAGTTTTAAAAACAGGTGATCTGCTTATTATCACACTGGGAGCTTGCTGTGCACAAATTAACTGCTGCGTGTGACTACACTTCAAAAGTGCTTCACTGTCTGTGAAGCACTTTGGTACGTCCTGATTCAGTGAAAGGTAATATATAAATACAAATTCTTTCTTTATAAAATGTGATAGATTTTATTTCTTCACTGATTTTTAATAATGCAGGGTATTTTTCAAAGTAATTTTATGTGTCTCTCTGATTTTTCCCTTCGTATATGTTGCTTGAAATGAATAGTCCTCAATAACTGCATTAAAAGTTCTGCGCACCAAAAGCTCCTTGCTCCTTGTCTGTCTGCCTGTCTGTCTAGCTTTCTTTCTGCCTGTCTGTCTGTCTAGCTTTCTTTCTGTTTGTCTGTCTAGCTTTCTAGATTTCTGTCTGTCGAGCTTTCTTTCTTTCTGTCTAGCTTTCTGTCCGTCTGTCTGTCTAGCTTTCCGTCTGTCTGCCTGTCTATCCATTTGTTCTTCTCTCTCTTTCTTCTTTCAGTCTTCCTTTTACGCTCTCTCTCTGTTTGCACTCTTGCTATTGGTACAGCACTTCCATCAATTATTTGTAAGCAGCAATTCCAACAATCTATGAAATGCTTCTGCTGTTAACTACCATCCCCAAAGGGGAAAAGTTATCACAGAATAAACATGTGAAGTGAAAGAAATTGCAGAGCTCAGGAGAAAGATTGAGGGGAGAGGAATTGGTTGGGTACTTCTTTCAAGGAACCAGCACAGGCGCAATGGGCCAAATGACCTCCTTCTGTGCGGTCTCATTCAATGGCGCCACTCACCTGGGACAAAAAAGTGGTCCCACTGTCAGGCTGCCACCGAGGTTTGCATACCAGGCCAAGCTACTCACAGATTATTACCCTGGTCCTCAGCCTCCTCTTGGCACCCATCAGATTGATGCAACTTAACTTCAGTGTTGAGGCGAGCTGAATCTGTATTGCATCACGCGCCATCTCACCCTGCTATTAATTTATTATATTGTGCATAATTAAAGAGCCATAGAATTTCACATCATGGAAAGAGGTCATTCAGCCCATCATGTCTGTGCTGGCCAACACATCCAGCCTAATCACACTTTCCAGCTCTTGGTCCATAGACTTATCAGCTTCAAGTACATATCCAGGAAAATTTTAAATATTATAAGGTTTCTGTCTCTTTTCAGGTAGTCAATTCCAGATACCCACCACCATCTGGATGAAGAATTTCCCCTTGAATCCCCTCTAAACCTCTTATCCCATTCTAAATCCACGTGCCTGGTTCTGGACCCCCTAACCAAGAGGAATAGAGTCTCCTTATCCATTCTATTTAGACCCCTTATCATTCCATACACTTCATCTAGGTCATCCCTCAGCCTACTCTGTTCCAAAGCAAATGACTCCAGCCTATCCACAATTCCTCAAACTTAAAGTTTTACAGTCCAGGCAAGATCTTCATTAATCGCCTCTGTACCCTCTCGAGTGCAATCACATCTTTATCTTTTCATTGCAGAATTCCAGCGACTAGTTCGATCCTAAAGAAAGACTAGAAACTGAAGTCAGAGTTCAAGTAAAATGGTCAAATAAAATCTCTGAGACCGTCTGTGACGCAATGTGTCTGTACAGTCGAGGTGCATAAACAAACGTACACTCATTGAACTGCTTTGCAACATGATTTATGTCTCATGACTAAATAAAATACTCTTTTGGAAACAAATTTATGGCATGACTTATCTGGAACTTTTTTGAAAAAGTGTTAACAAACGATGCATTGATGAGACTTTGTACCATACCGGGGGCTGGCTGCACTATCGGAGTCTTTAGGGCGAGGCCCCTTCTGCTCTCTCGGACTACACAAAATACCCCATGGCATCATTCAAAGAAAAACAGGGGGGTTCTTCCCACCATCCTGGAAATTATTTGACCCTCAATTAACATCACTAAATAAATGATCTCAGCACCCTTTGTGGGAACTTGCTTTGCTCAAATTTGCTGCGGCATCTCCCACATTACAATACTGACTGAACTTCCAAAGTGTTTCACCGGCTGCAAAACATAACAGAACACCCTGGGGTGAGAACACTCCTGGGGCAAGACGATGGCACAGTGGTTAGCATTGTTGCCTCACAGCGTCAGGGACCCGGGTTCGATTCCCGGCATGGGTCACTGTCAGTGCGGAGTTTGCACATTCTCCCCGTGTCCGTGTGGGTTTCCTCCGAGGGCTCCAGTTTCCTCCCACAGTCCATAGATGTGCAGGTTAGGTGAATTGGCCATGCTAAATTGACTCTTAGTGTCAGGGGGACTAGCTAGGGTAAACGCATGGGGTTATGGGGTATGCCCTGTTTGTGAGCATTTCTCCACTCCACCTGACGAAGGGACAGTCTGTTCCGAAAGCTAGTGGCATTTGCTACCAAATAAACCTGTTGGAATTTAACCTGGTGTTGTTAAACTTCTTACTGTGTTATGGGGATAGGGCCAGACTTGATGGGCCGAATGGCCTCCTTCTGCATTGTAGGGATTCTATTCTATTCTAACCCTGAGAATGGGAAATGTGCAGGATAAATTGAAATTATTCCTCTGTCTCCTCTTTCATTACTCAAGTCGCTTCCCCCCCCCCCCCGCCCCCCCCATCAATGAAATATTGCAACATAGTGGTTGTGTCACTAATGTAGCAACTGTGAGGCCTCGATTGCTGCTTCAAGTTCAAACACCACCATGGCAATTGGAGTTCTGAAATTTGGCTAATTACACACACATACGGAATTGAACAATTCGTATCAGTAATGGTGATCAGATTGTCATAAGAATTAGTGTCACCAATACCTTTCAGGGAATGAATTCTGCCATCCTTACCTGGTCTGGTCTCCATGTGACTCCAGACCCATAGTGATATGGCTAGCGCTGAAATAGCCTAGCAAGCCGCTCAGCTCCAATCAAAAGTGTGACTCACCGGTACCTTCTCAAGGTCAATTAAGAATGGATATTAAATATTGGCCTTGCCAGTGATGACCATGTCCTGCGAATTAACTTAACTTTGTGTTGACTTGTGTTGGCCCCCATTGTTCCTGAGGTTCAAGGGCAAACGTGAGAAGGCAAAATTGCCTCACTACCTGGACACACACCCGTTACACTGATAGCCCTCTGGCTCAGATTTAAGACCCCTACCAACTGAACCACCTCCTGCATCACCTGAAAAGATGGTGTAAGCAAATCCAATATTAACTTTCAAAATGGAATTGAATCTCCACCTGAGCTATGGGGAAATAGCGAGGGGTTAGATTTGATTGGATAGCTCTTCCAGAGGCACAGCCATGATGGACCAAATGGCCTTCTTCAATACTATATGATTCTATGATTCCGGCTTCACAGACTTCACGACAGCTGCTTTGAAGTGAATATTGGTTTTTAATCTATTGTCCTGCCTGTTCTGACACTCAATCACCTGTTGAAATGTGATTTATTCTGCAAAATGAAGGAAGATTTGGATATGGTGGGTGGCAGGGCTGGGTGAGGGGGGCTGACGAGGGAGCAGTGCTGACATCACATTTTGTAGCCTAGCTTACAGAGTTTACGTTGCCTCGGTAACATAATTTCCAGGCGCTAACTGAGTATTTTGGAATTATTCATTCATTGTGTGCCTAATAATAATTATTTTCACCATCAAAAATTTGCAATATTTTGTGGCCTACTCTATTGCTTATCAACAATCTTCATTACTTTCTAAGGATGGGCGGCACGGTGGCACAATGGTTAGCACTGCTGCCTCACAGCGCCAGGGACCTGGGTTCAATTCCGGCCTCGGGTCACTGTCTGTGTGGTGTTTGCACATTCTCCCCATGTCTGCATGGGTTTCCTCCGGGTGCTCCGGTTTCCTCCCACACTCCAAAGATGTGCGGGTTAGGTTGATTGGCCATGTTAAATTGACCCTTGTGTTCGGGGGATTAGCCAGGTGAATATGTGGGGTTACGGGGATAGGGCCTGGGTGGGATTGTGGTCGGTGTAACTCAAGGGGTCGAATGGCTCCTTCTGCACTGTAGGGATTCTATGATTCCAATTGCAGGAAGATTCTGGTGAAGGTTAAGTGTACAGTTTAAATGCACTCACACTGAAGTATGTGATATCTGCAATTAATAATCATTAATGATAGCCTTCTTAATGGCTGCTTCCATATGATGTTGCATCTTTATTTGCAAATGGACTGCAGCGGTTCAAGAAAGCAGCTCACCACCGTCTTGCCAAGGGCATTTCGGGATGGGCAATAAACGTTGGCCTGGTCAGTGACACCCATATCCCAAGAATGGATTTTAAAAATCCCTCCTTGCCTTGCCTCCTCCCTATCTCTGTAACCTCCCCCAGCTCTACAACCCTCCAAGATTTCAATTGGATTTCTTCCAATTCTGGTCTCTTGAGCACCCACTGATCTTAATTGCTTCACTGTTGATAACTGTGCCCTCAACTGCTTTGGCCCTAAGCTCTGGAATTCTCTTCTTAAACCTCTCCACGTCTCTCACTTCTTTTAAGACATTTCTTAAAACCCACCTCTTTCACAAGGATTTGGTCGTCTGTCCTAATTCCTCCTCGTTTCTTATTGTCAAATTTTGTCTGATTATATTCCTGTGAAGCAAATTGGGACATTTTACTATGATAAAGGCGTTATCTAAATACAAGTTGTTGTTCTTACCCCAGATTATGTGTAAACTTCCTCACTGCTCAACGTACAAACTTCAAATTTCATTCAGGTCATAGAGTCATAGAGGTTTACAGCATGGAAGCAGGCCCTTCAGCCCAAATTGTCCACGCAGCCTAGTTTTTACCACTAAGCTAGTCCCAATTGCCTGTTTTTAGCCCATATCCCTCTATACCCATCTTACCCATGTAACTGTCTAAATGCTTTTTGAAAGACAAAATTGTACCCGCCTCTACTATTGCCTCTGGCAGCTCGTTCCAGGCACTCACCACCCTCTGAGTGAAACAATTGCCCCTCTGGACCCTTTTGTATCTCTCCCCTCTCACCTTAAACCTCTGCCCTCTAGTTTTAGACTCCCCTACCTTTGGGAAAAGATGTTGACTATCTAACTGACCTATGCCCATCATTATTTTATAGACTTCTATAAGCTCACCCTCAAGTCTCCTACACTGGAGGGAAAATGGTCCCAGTCTATCCAGCCTCTCCTTATAACTCAAACCATCAAGTCGCGGTATGTCCTCAGGTGGTTGAGATGGTGACCCTACATTTATTTCCTGTGTAACTTGAACCCTCATGGAACTGTATGCTTATTCCTGATTGGCATTTCACATCAAAACAAGCGAGCTCCACTGGGGCATCCAGCTATCCGCAAATATTTCTGGGGCATTTTCTGTTGGGTAAGGGGAAAGTAAGGATTAATGACAACATATAAGTAAAATTGTATTACAAGGACTCAAGATACAACAGCAAGACCATGTGGGAACTGAGCACGGTCGGAGTCATAGAGTCATAGAGTCATAGCATGGAAACAGGTCCTTCGGCCCAACTTGTCCATGCCGCCCTTTTTTTTTAGAAAAACCCTAAGCTAATCCCAATTGCCCGAATTTGGCCCATATCCCTCTATACCCATCG
This sequence comes from Mustelus asterias, assembly GCF_964213995.1. NCBI lineage: Eukaryota > Metazoa > Chordata > Chondrichthyes > Carcharhiniformes > Triakidae > Mustelus > Mustelus asterias. The sequence continues at coordinate 50,803,287 of NC_135823.1, read as the reverse complement.
TACCCATGTAACTATCTAAATGCTTTTTAAAAGATAAAATTGTACCCGCCTCTACTACTACCTCTGGCAGCTTGTTCCAGACACTCACCACCCTCTGTGAAATAATTGCCCCTCTGGACACTTTTGTATCTCTCCCCTCTCACCTTAAACCTATGCCCTCTAGTTTTAGACTCCCTACCTTTGGGAAAAGATATTGACTATCTACCTGTCTATACCCCTCATTATTTTATAGACCTCTATAAGGTCACCCCTCAGCCTCCTACACTCCAGAGCAAAAGGTCCCAGTCTATCCAGCCTCTCCTTATAACTCAATCCATCAAGAAGATTTCTGACAAAGATACAAGATTATGTTTTATCCGTTGTATCTCAGTGTTGAAGCTCATAGCTATAGTGTGAACATGATGGTATAATCACTGCAAATGTGTATGAATATTGATTGGGTAGTAAAGTATCAAATCATGTTAATTTGCGATTGATGAATGCAAACAAACTATTATCTATATAAGAGTGTAAGAATGATGTATCGTAATTGGTTGAGAAGTTTATACTATGGGTACAGCTTCCCTGTACCTTGTACTGAATAAAGATCAGTACAAAGAAACTTGAGTCTTATTTGGTCTCTGTGGAATTAGAGGGTATTTAATTCCTCCTTTTCTGGTGAATTTTGCACTTTTTTCCATAATCATTCCCCCTCGTAACTTGTTCACTAAAATGCACATCCCGAAACTGGATACACACAGTGTATACTATCCAGTGTCAGTTGGCTGGACGGCTGGTTCATGATGCAGAGCGACGCCAACAGCGTGGGCTCATTTCCCGTACGGGCTGGGGTTATTCATGAAGGCCTCACTTTCTCAGCCTTGCCCCTCACCTCGTCTGAGGTGTGGCAAACCTTGGATTAAATCACCACAAGTCGGGGGGAGCCCTCATAGGGGAGAGCAGCCTACGGTCATCTGGGACTATGGTAACTTTTACTATTACTACAGTATGCATTGGCTGCTTTAGATAGTTAACAAGCATGTCTACCATCAGGACAAGGTGTGTTCTTTGCAAGGCACCCTCTCAAGACAGCCCTCAGTGTAAAGTTGTGTGTTTATGAGGATATAAGATGAAGTCTATTTTTATATACGCCCTGTGCATTGAGTGGGTCCTTCTCTCTCAGTATGTATGCTGATGGACAAGAACAGACACCATTCTCAATTCAGGGCCCATCTCTTCTATTAACTTCTGGGCATACAAGTTACCAGATCACCAATAGTGGTGACACATTTTAATACTGTCATTAAAAAAGCAAGCCGAACTAGGGTTAAATTTCCAAAAAGATGGAATTGAAAAGCAATGGAGGAGTATCAGACTTTGGTTGGACCACACTGGGAAGATCATTGATAGTTCTGGTCTCCATATTATAAAAAGTACATGGAGGCATTGATGAAGGTGCAAAAAAGATTTACAAGTATGATACCAGAACGGAGAGTTTCTAACTATCGGGAAAGACTGAACAGAGAGGATAGAGGGAGTGGCTGGATTGAGGTCTTTAAGTTTATGAGGAGTTTGATATGGTAGCAAAAAGGCCCAGTTCCTGGATACATTCCTTTTGATGTGGAGATGCCGGCATTGGACTGGGGTGAACACAGTAAGAACTCTCACAACACCAGGTTAAAGTCCAACAGGTTTATTTGGTAGCAAATACCATAAGCTTTCGGAGCACTGCTCCTTCGTCAGATTTCCACTCCATCTGATGAAGGAGCAGTGCTCCGAAAGCTTATGGCATTTGCTACCAAATAAACCAGTTGGACTTTAACCTGGTGTTGTGAGACTTCTTACTGTGTCCATTCCTTTTGTCAGCAGAGAACTGGTCTTTGCGTATAAATATATGTTGCTTTCTAACAAGTGTAAATAAACCACATTGCGAGCCTGACTGATAATTTTGAATTGGTTGTAGTGTAATCCTTATCACACACAGGATTGTTCAGCAAGTGCTGCCCAACTGCAGATTTATTAATGCTGAATGTTAGATAAGCTGGATAAATTGAGTTTGCATATATTTGAGCTGTGATCTAATTGAATGGCGAAGCAGGTTCATGGGGCTGAATGGCTTCCTGTTGTTCCCCTATTCCTATTCGTATCTGAACTGAATTAGTTTTGGTGTGCAGCTCAGGTTTGCCAATGGAATAATTCCAAGATGATCGGTGGTCATTTCTGTGAAGTGACAGTGTTCTAACCTTCCACACAAACAATGGCTGTCAGAATGAGTGTTGCCGACACACTATTTACCCTCGGCATATCAAACTCTTCTATTTTTGCACTAAGGTCTCATAAAGCACCGCTGTGTGTATATTGTCCTTTGTACATCAGTCTTCTCATCTGATTATGCATCGTGTGCAAATTCATTATACAGAGAGTTCCATTCGAAGATACATTACTTTCCAGGTGATAAATAATTGATGGTAGAAACAGGAGACTGAAATTTCACTTTGGGACAGAAGCTTCGAGAAATGGACCTCAGGGGATGTTCGATTTAATACAAATGGGAACATTTCCCAAGGAGCGAGGTTGGCAATCAAATGCGGTGCAGAACCAAACTTACCTCAGCAACTCTTGGCGAATGATCAGAAATAGCAACAAGATTGTATGTATACAGACAGAAATTAACAATAATGTCTAGGGATTTCCATTGTGTGTGTCCACTGAAGGGACCCGACGGTGACTCAATCGGAGATGATTAAAGTTTTAAACCAAACTATTGGATTTCATGATAGCCCGGAAGATCCATATACCATTATGGTCAAGTCTCCTGAACACCAGAATGTTCTGGGAGTCCACAGACAGCCAACCCCACTCCTTCCCACCCTCCACCTCCCTTCCCTGCAACCCACTGTAGCAACAGACAACAAGTGAGGTTTGAATGTGGACCATTTGTAGAAAGAAGTTGAAAGTTGGGAGATCCTCTTGACTACCAACGCTAAGAGGGTGAATAGAATGGATTACTCTCCACTTCCCTGGATGAGTGCAGCGCCAACAACACTCAAGAAGTTCGACACCATCCAGGAAAAAGCAGCCGGCTTCATTAGTACCTCATCCACCACCTAAAACATTCACTCCCTCCACCATCAGTGCACAATAGCAGCAATGTGTACCATCAAAAGATGCACAGCAGCAACCTCCCAAGCTTCCAATAACAGCACCTCCTAAACCTACGATCTCTACTATCTATAACAAACTTGTCCAACTTTTTTCCATGTTTTCTCACTCAAGTATTCGATGAGCAGATTTCAGAGAGATATGTGAATTTCAAAATAATTTGAGTCTGAAAGAAAGAAACAACTTGCTGAGCAAAAATAAAGCAACACTGGAGCATTAAATGGATGATTTTTTTAAAAAAGAGCAATTAATAAAAATGACCTTTAGAGAGTAAGAGGATGAGTGTGTGTTTTCAGCTCCCTCCCAGTATCAGTGTGTTTAATCACTCACCCTCACTCACTGTGAAAGTGGGTGATAGTATGTGATGATGTGTGGGGATGAGGGTGAGTGAGAATGGGAATGAGCCACACATACTCGCACACTCTCTCTCACACACATTCGCACGCATTCGCACACTCTCTCTCAGTCACACTCACACACACACACTCACTCCCATACGCACTTACTCACACACACTCATTCACTTATACACACACTCTCACTCACACACTCACCCTCACTCACTCACACACACACACACACATACATACACACTCACATTCACTCTCTCTCATTCACACACAAAACCTCTTTTCTCTCTCTCCTCATTCACATATACACATCATATACACTCCCTCTCTCTTTTGGACACATACTCTATGCCTTTCTTTTCACACACACACTCACTCTCTCCCTTTCTCTTTCACACTCACTCACTTCCTCTCACATGCACTCAGTCCCTCTCACACACAATCACTCCCTCTCCCTCTCGCACACTCTCACTCCCTCACACACCCTCAGTCCCTCAGTCCCCCTCACACACACTCACTCTCCCTCTCTCACACACTCATTCCCTCTCACACATGCTTACTCCCTCTCACACACATTCACTCTCTCTCATACATACTCACTCTCCCTCTCACACACACTCACTCATTCCCTCTCACGCACGCTCATTTTCCCTCTCACACACTCTCATTCCCTCTCACACACCCTCAGTCCTCTTTCACACACACATTCGCTCTCTTGCTCTCTCTCACACACACACACACACACAGACACACTCACTCTCTTTTTCACACACACATTTGGTCTTTCTCTCACTTTCACGTAACTCTCTCCCCAAAACCCACTTGGACCCAGAGCAACATGTCTAACACCCCCCCCCCCCCCACCCCCCGCCCCCACCCCCAGACCCTACAGCACCATCTCTCCCTCCCCCCACACCCAGACCCTACAGCACCATTCCCCCCCCCCCACCCCCAGATCCTACAGCACAATCTCACCCCCCTGCCCAGACCCTACAGCACCATCCCCCCAACCTCCAGATCCTACAGCACCATCTCAGCCCCCCACCCCCAGACCCTACAGCACCATCTCCCCCTCACCCCCACCCCTGACCCGACAGCACCATCTCCCCCCTCCAGGTTCTGCAGCATCTTCACTCTCCCCTGGGCCCCCCAGCCCCTTCTCTCCCCTGGGCCCCCCAGCACCTTCTCTCCCCTGGGCCCCCCAGCCCCTTCTCTCCCCTGGGCCCCCCAGCCCCTTTTCTCCCCAGGGCCCCCCTGCCCCTTTTCTCCCCAGGGCCCCCCAGCACCTTCTCTCCCCTCGGCCCCAGCCCCTTTTCGCTCTTCCACCCTGAAATTCTTCACACCTTCCCCTGCTGGTGTTCACAGTTTGTCAATGAAGAGGTTGTTTCTCTCACACGTTTGCTGCTGATAGGTTTACTGGTGAAACTATTATCAGTAAGTGCAGGTGATTGGGGGAGCAGCCGCCTGCGGGAATCTCCAACTTCACTTACCCGTTGTAGCAGAGTTTCAAACAGTGGCTTTAGGGACCACAATCCAGCCTACAGACTGTGGATTGGACAAGCCTGACCTAGAATAGCAAGAACACAGGTGAATGGGAACATCACCTCAAAGTTGCACATAGAATCACAGAATCACACAGGGCAGAAGAGGCCCTTTGGCCGTCAAATCTGTACTAACAGGTGAGAAACACCGAATCTGACCATCATCCTGTCCTGGAGCAGTTCCTTCACTGTGGCTGGGGTCCAAATCCTGGAACATCCTCCCGGACAGTGCATTGGGTGTCCTTACACCACATGTACTGCAATGGTTAGAGCGGATGGATCGCCACCACCTTGTCAAGGGCAACTAGTGGTGAGCAATTAATGCCAGCGGCGTTTGCCTCCAATAAAAGAATAAAAAAGTTGGCAATTCAGAGCTAGAAACCCCCCCCTCCCCCAACCCAACCCCCCCCCCCCCCCACACACACATACTCACAGCCCCCACATACACACAGCCCCCACATACACACCCACCCCCCCACATAGACCCCCCCACACACACAAAGCCCGCCCACACACACACAGCCCCCCCACACACACAGCCCGCCCACACACACACAGCCCCCCCACACACACACACAGCCCTCCCCACATACCCAAAAGCCTCCTCACACACACAGCCCCCCACACACACAGACCCCCCCACACACACACACATATCCACAGCCCCCACATACACACCCGCCCACACACACACACACAGCCCCGCCCCACACACACACACACACACACACACAGCCCGCCCACACACACACACAGCCCCCCCCCTACATACCCAAAGGCCCCCCCCACACACACAGACCCCCCCACACATACACAGCCCCACACACACACACACAGCTCCCCACACTCAGCTCTCCCCACACACACAGCTCTCCCCCCCACACAGACACACAACCTCCCCACACACACTCCCCTACACGCACTCAGCACCCCTCCCCCCCCCAATCTGAACATCACAGTGAGAAGAAAGTTTCTAATCTGAGAACAAATTTCAACAAATTCTCCAGACTCGGACCCGCCAGCCAAATCTCCCGTTCCCTGCAGCGGGACCGGAGAATCCCTGACCAGCCGCTGGCGTGGTCGGAGAATTCCGGCCATAAAGTTGATCATCAGACTTGCTCCGGATGGATATAATATTTAAACGGCTCTGAGCCACAGATGCTCATAAAGCGGGTTTGACAATTCCTCAACCGACAAACTGGGGTTGCATCGCTGTCTTTGGATGTCATTGTCAAATTGGTGATCAGACAGAAACCTATCACCTCCTTCTAGAGGCCCCAAGCCCAACTACTGAGGAAACCACATATAGAGAGAGAGAGAGATTTGCATAGGGCTTACTGTCTCTTTGTAACCATACACTTTCCTTGGAGCTTAAAGCTCTTTAGGAGCTTTGACAAAGAGTAACCTGGACTCGAAACGTCAGCTCTTTTCTCTCCTTACAGATGCTGCCAGACCTGCTGAGATTTTCCAGCATTTTCTCTTTTGGTTTCAGATTCCTTGTAGCTTGCATAGGCTGGGCAAAAATTGTCAAGAACCTAGAGTCAGGGCTTCTGATATGATTCTCTTCATCTACACTTTCATCCAGCAGAAAGCAACATCTGCATGCTGCTACAGATGTGTTGGTTGATACGCTGCGGGACGGGCTGAAGGTGAAACTGGGCTTGTGAATGTGGTAACTGCACATTAAAAAACCCAGTTCCCTCTCCGGCAATAATTGACACTCAGAGAAGTCATTCCCAACTGATCCCTCTGCCTACATTTTTTTCCATCAACTCCCAATGCGATATTGCAGTTATTTGCCACAATAAAAAGTTGTAATTATTAACTTCAAATTAAGTAACTTGACTCAAAACACTGCCGGAGAGTGATTCCTACATTTCAGCCTGCAGGATATTCTGATCAAGCTGACTTCAGGAATTATTGAAAATAAATATTCCCTGAGCGGGTATTGGATATTATACTGCGGCCCTGATAGTCCAGTTCTTCACTCTGCTATTCAGTGGCTGAATTCCCGCTCCCACTAATATTGTCCACAAGTTCTTTCACTTTGATTGGGGAAGTCTGGGACCAGAGGACACAATCCAAAAATCACAGCTAGGACGGCAGCCACGAATGAAATTGGAAATCGCTTCCAAACAGAAAGGATGGCAGGAATTTTGGAACGCTCTAAGGCCAAGGACAATTGATGACCCATTGATAGATTGTTGTTAATCTGAGGAATGTGAGGGGAAAGGTGGGTATGGAGTCCGGGGGGGGGGGGGGGGGGGGGGGGGTGAGGGGCGGAGGGAGGAGGCTAAATGGCCTCTTCCCTTCCCTACATTCCCAAGGCTGGAATTGTCCGCATTCCAGTGGGATCTTCCGGTCCTACCCATGCTAGCCAACCCCGCCGCGGGGGTGGGAGTGGGAAGTTCCGACCCATATTATTTCAACCGCTCCCCCCCCCACCTCGCCTTCCCCGTTGCCCATTCACCAAGCTTCCCTTATGTTTGTCATGTTTGATGCTCACTTTGAGCATAACTTGTGGGGTGCATTGGTGTAGATGTAAAAACCAGCAGCAACAAGGGAAAAGAGGTTTAATCAGTCTCAGGGATCAATCAGTACAGCGGAGGTTCATTAGATTTGTCCCTGGAATGGGAGGGTTGTCCTATGATGAGAGTTTGAGTGAATTGGGGCCATATTCTATGGAGTTTAGCAGAGTGACAGTGATCTCATTGAAACAAGCAAGATTCTGAAGGGGGCTTGACACCGAGAGGAGTCTGGAATTCTCCAGTCTGGCCACCGCTGCTAGCAAGAATGAAGAAATTGGCGCTCAGCCAAAACTCCATTCACTGCAGCGGGACTGGAAAATCCCAGCCATTGGGTGAGGTTGGAGTGGGGTAAATATGTGGGTTTACAGGGGTGGGCCAGGGTAAGATGCTCTGTCAGAGAGTCAGTGCAGGCTCGATGGGCCAAATGGCCTCCTTCTGCACTGTAGGGATTCTATGATTCAATGATGAATACCAGCCACTCTTTCTCCTGGCTGGGGAATCTAAAACATGGAGGCACGTTCTCAGGATGATAGAACCATAGAAAATTTCCAGTGCGGAAAGGGCCTTTCAGCCCATCATGTCTGTAAAGGAAAAGGAAGTGATAAAAAAATGAGCCATCCATTTTAATCCCACTTTCCAGCATCTGCTCCGTTGCCTTGCAGATTACAGCACTTCAGATGCAGATCCAGATACCTTTAACATGAGTTCAGCATTTCAGCCTCAATGACCAATTTAGGCAGTAAATTCCAGATGGTCACCACCCTTCAGTGAAAAGGTTTTTCGTCATGTCTCCCTCTAATCCTTCTACCAAGTATGTTACATTTATGTTCCCTCGTAACTGACCTCTCACTGGGGGAAACAAGTCTTTCCTGTTTGATAGGTTGTCATTTTGGACTGAAGTAGAACCATAGAAGCCCTACAGTGCAGAAGGAGGCCATTCGGCCCATTGAGTCTGCACTTACTCTCCGACAGAGCATCTTACCCAGGCCCACCCACCCCCTCTCCCCCCTCCACCCATATGAAATGAGGAGACATTTCTCCACTCAAGAGCTTGTGAATCTTTGGAATTCCCTCCACAAGAGGATAGTGGATGGTGTATCATTGAGTTGATTTAAGTCTGAAATAGACATATTTTGTGCATTCAGGGAATCAATGGTTATGGGGACATTAGAGAACCAGATATAATTTTATAACAACCTAGTTACACAGTCACCAAACCATAGTAGTTTTTTTAAAAATTGAGTTGATTAGCTTAATTTAAATTTCCCAGCTGCCATGATGGACAATCAGTTTTAAGTTTATTTATTAGGAATCATAAAAGAATCATAGAAACCCTACAGTGCAGAAGGAAGACATTCAACCCATCGAGTCTGCACCGACAACAATCCCACCCAGGCCCTATCCCCGTAATCTCACATATTTACCCTGCTAATCACTCTAACCTACATATCCCGGGACACTAAGGGCCAATGCACCTAACTTGTCACAAGTAGGTTTACATTAACACCGCAATTAAGTTACTGTGAAAATCCCCTAGTCACCACTCTCCAGCGCCTGTTCGGGTACACTGAGGGAGAATTTAGCATGGTCAATGCACCTAACCAGCACGTCTTTCAGACTGTGGGAGGAAACTGGAGCACCCGAAGGGAGAACGTGCAAACTCCACGCAGACAGTACCCAAGCCAGGAATCGAACTTGGGTCCCTGGCACTGTGAGGCAGCAGTGCTAACCACCATGCTGCATCAGTCCAGACCTCTTGGATTACAACATGTACAACATACTTCAGATGTTGGAAATCAGAAAAAAACAGTGAATGCTCAGCAGGTCAGGCAGCATCTCTGGAGAAAAGAACAGAGTCAGAACAGGGTAATCCAATGACAAGTCCAATAACATCACCAATAGACTGCTGCTGTTGTCAACTTAACTTCAGCAAGAAAGCATTGGTGTAGAAGTGACTTTACAGAGAAAGACCATGAACACTTTACACACATAATTTTATTTCAGATTTCCAGCATCTGCAGTATTTCGCTTTTATGACAACCGGGAACACCCGTCGCCATAGTTACTCGGACAAATGACCAGGAGGGTATGAACACATTTGCAACAAAATTTTTTAAGAGGGAAAAGCCATGAATCTCATTCAACAACCTCTAATCATTAAACTCACTGAGTGATTTCTGATGAAAGGCTATCACCCTGAAACCTTAACCTAGTTTCTCCCTCCTCAGATGCTGCTAGACCTGCTGAGTACTTGCAGCATTTTCTGTTTGCATTTCAGATTTTCAGCATCTGCAGTATTTTATTTTTATACTGTAGCCTTAGATTTGGTTAAGGAAGTAACTGGAAGTGACCATGAGCTGTATACAATGCTTTTGTAATATGGAAATGGCTCTAAATCAGCACCAGGACATGTCTGTGCCTCACAGTTAAACTGTTGGACAAAAAAACAAAGGCTTAAGGTCCAATCTGGTTCACCTTCTACCATCCCCATGATATAGGGGTGATAGAGAGTTGTTGACTACTCATAGCAACCAATCTCTATCAATGGGTGTAGGGCAGACCCTTGCATGACCTGAGGAAATAACTTGCAGGAGAAAAGCTTGGGGAATCATGGGTCCAAAACTACCCGTTCCTCCCAAGCACCTTACATCCACCAGCGGTCAGGTCTCACTCACATTACTGCATCCAAAAGTATAATTCACTGAAATAAATCCATGTTTTTCACTTGAGTGAATCAATGCTTTTTGATTTTGATTTATTATTGTCACATGTATTGGGATGCAGTGAAAAGTATTGTTTCTTGCATACTAAGGGGTGGCACAGTGGTTAGCACTGCTGCTTCACAGCGCCAGGGACCCAGACTCGATTGCCGGCTTGGTCACTGTCTGTGCAGAGTCTGCACATTCTCCCCGTGTCTACGTGGGTTTCCTCTGGGTGCTCCAGTTTCCTCCCACAGTCTGAAAGACGTGCTGGTTGGGTGGATTGGCCATGCTAAATTCTCCCTCAGTGTACCCGAACAGGTGCCGGAATGTGATGACTAGGGAATTTTCACAGTAGCTTCATTGCAGTGCTAATGTAAGCCTACTGGTAACACTAATAAATAAACTTTGAAACTTTAAATACAGACAAAGCATACCGTTCATAAGAGTACACAGGGGAGAAGGAAAGGAGAGGGTGCAGAATATAGTGTTACAGTTACCGATAGGGTGTAGAGAAAGATCAGCTTAACATAAGGTAGGTTCATTCAAAAGTCTGATGGCGGTAGGGAACAAGCTGTTCTTGAGTCGGTTAGTGCGTGATCTAAGAGGTTTGTATCTATTTCCGACGGAAGAAGGTAGAAGAGAGAATATCCAGGGTCCAGGGGTCCTTAATTATGCTGGCTGCTTTTCCGAGGCAGAGGGAAGTGTAGACAGAGTCAATGGATGGGAGGCTTATTGCTTCCAGTGTCTGCCCGGGGAACCAGTCCCAATGTTAGCTAGGAGATTTAATTTGGGGTTTTTTTGCACAGAATTCCCCTTTTTACGATGACATAACTTGGACTCAGGACCGGATGCCACGTCCTCAGTTCACTTAACCAGGGAGACTGGGTCATATCATGATCTCCCACATCCTCCAGTCTGCAAGTCTCCCTCAGTTTCTGTCTTATGGCTCAACCTATCTTCCCCCTTTCCCCCACAAACATTCTCACTAACCCAGTTACAGACAGACAGGTCCCACACCCAATAGTTGCCAAGACCGTAGCGTGGAAGAAATTCTTGCTTGGGCATTAATTTAGCAAGTAACGTCTCCCAGTTAAAGTAAGAGTGGAATGGGCAGGCACTCTTAGAGGATGAAAAGAGGGGGGTTCGGAAAGCCAAGACTATGATCACCACAAATACTAGAGAGGTAATTGAGAAACATTCTCCCTTTAAATCTTGCGCTGCCCAAATCCACGAAACTTATTTGCTACAGAAACAAAGAGCCCGACACAACACAACAGCAGAAGCGACTGAAGTATCTTTGAAAAGGGGCTGTATCAGGTGTGCTGGAGGGGGGGGGGGGGCGATATAAATACAACCAGTTCATTAGCTGGGGAGGAAATTCAATAGCAGGTGAAACTCGTCCATCTGATCCATGCGACGCAACCCAAGTACAGTAAAGAGTCACCTTAATGGACTGCATATAAAGCAGGTCTTCCTGCCGGACACACGCAGAGAAGGTGCATCGCTCCCATCTGCTGCAAGGCCCAGAGAGGTTCGTTAAAGGTGAGAGTCTCTGGCATTGGGGTGGGGGAGGGATCCACTGCTCTGAATTTAACCACAGTAGGTCGATTCCCCAACACCCTCAACACACATTTGAAAAAGACAATGCAGCTAACTTGAGTGGTTTCGGCGTGTGAGAGGGGTTGTACTCGGAGTTTCTGAGCTTTTGGGATGAGGGGGGATAAATGTCCAATTTCCTCAATGTAGTTGTGCTGAGGGTCGGGGCACCGGGTCGGATTGGGGAGCACAGTTAGTTCGTGAGTTGGAGATAACAGTCTCCACGTAACGGTTCTTGTGAACATCTGGAAGGTGTAAAACCCCCACCCGTTCATGAATGTTGTCCAAACCGTCAGTGGCGAGGAAGCAACCTGGGCTAATAACTTTCCCATTGAGCTGAACAGCCCAGATGTGGTGCGGATTTTTATGTGTATACATTCTGCATGGAAATGGTCAGACAAGCCCTCAGTTCAAGGGCAATTAGAGATGGGCAGCTAATGCTGGGCCAGCCAGTGACACCCACATCCCATGAATGAATATCATTTTCCCATGGGCAAATATGCAGGACTGTAGGGAAAGGAGGGGGGGGGGGGATTGTGGGACTAATTAGATAACTCTTTCAAAGAAGCAGCATTGACAATGGGCCGAATGGCTTCCCCTGTGCAGTGCGGCTATGATTTAGTCCAGTCAGCAGCCATGGATGTACTTGTATTCTGTATGGGAAATATTGCAAGCTCATCTGAGATCCTGATATCGATGTACTTAAGCCTGCTGGAAGATCAGTTGTCGGGTAACCATAGTTCTATTCTTCATCCTAATATTGGTTACACTGATGTTTGGAGTTAAAGCTGGTGTGTATTATGTGGGAGAGAAAAAAAGGGAGTGTGAGAGAGAGAGAGAGCGTGTGTGTGTGTGAGTGAGTGTGTGTGAGTGGATGTGAGATAGAGTGGGTGTGAGAGTGTGTGTGTGTGTGTGTGTGTGTGAGAGAGAGAGTGTCTGTGTAAGTGTGTGTGAGCGTAAGAAAAAGAATTCCATGCCTAAGTGTGTGTGAGTGTGAGAAAGAGAGTGACTGTATGTGTGTGAATGTGTGTGTGTGACTGTAGGAGAGTGTGTGAGAAAGAGTATGCCTGTGTAAGTGTGTGTGAGTGACAATGTGTCTGAGAGACTTATAGAGTGTGAGTGAGACTGAGTGTGAATGAGTGAGAGTGTGTGTGTCAGAGTGTGTGACAAACTGTGGGAAAGAGTGTGTGAGAGACTGTGTGAGAGTGTGTGAGAGAGAGTGTGAGAGACTGGGGAAAAGTGTGTGTGTGTGTGTGTGTGAGAGCGAGAGTGTGTATGTGAGCGAGGGTTTGTGTGAGGGAGAGAGAGACTGGGAAATAGTGAGTGTGAGAGAGACAGTGTGAGAGATTGTGAGTGTGTGTGAGCGATGTGCGTGTGAGAGTGTGGGAGAGTGCATGAGAGAGCGAGTGCATGTGAGAGTGTGAGTGTGTGTGTGAGAGAGAGACAGTGAGAGAGAAACAGTGGCGAGGGGGGGTTGGGCGGGAGGAGGGGAAGGGATTTGACCTCAGATGGGATTTTTTGGTTTTGGGGCGAGCGCGGCAAGAAAATCCTGCCCATCGTGTGTGTGTGAGAATGTGTGCGTGAGGGAGTGCGTGGGAGCGCGAGTGTATGCGAGTGAGTGAGAGAGTGTCTGTGTGAGAGAGGGAGAGAGATAGATTGTGAGAGAGAGAGCACTTCTGTGAGTGTGTGGGACTGTGAGAGTGTTGGAGAGAGAGTGCGTGTGGGTATGTGTGTGTGAGAGAGAGACTGTGTGTGTGAGAGACTGTGTGAGAGAGAAACTGTGTGTGAGAGAGATTGTGTGTGTAAACAAGAAGCTGTGAATGTGTGTGTGAACAATGTGTGAGAGTGAGCAAAAGTGTATGGGGAAGCAGTGAGTGTGTGAGGGAGAGAAAAGTGGGTGTGAGAGAGGGTGAAAATGGGAGTGCGTGTGAGAGACTGAATGTGTGAGAGGGAGAGAGTGTGATTATGGGTGAGTATGTGTGACAGGATGTGAGAGAGTGAGTGTGTAAGAGAAAGAGGGAGCAGGACACTTCACACTTCGAATGTCATCAATCCTTGTTGTGTTTCATTTCCCGGCAGTTTCACAATGGAAATCACTGACGTTCTGTCTGTTGCTGACATTACCACTGCATTAAAGGAATGCCAAGGTAATGTATCCCAGGACCCTTCTTGCATATCCGCATCATTTGTTTTTGGATCGAGGCAGAAGGACATGACTCTATTACAAACATTTCCTGTCTTGCTTTACAGGCAACGAAACCTTCAACTGCAAGAAATTCTTTATGACTTGCGGCCTGTCTAAAAAATCCGCTGAAGACGTCCGAAAAGTTTTCCGAGCCATTGACGATGATGACAGTGGGTTCATTGAAGAGGACGAGTTAAAGTAAGACATCAGCTACCTCGGGTTCCTTTGTCACTCTTGGACACTGGATTTAAAACAGCAATGGTGGTGAATTCAGTTCCAGGCTTAAATGAGGGTATAATCCTTTATTCCGGAGTCTTGTAGCTCAGTAGGTGACATGCCTGCCGCTGAGCTAGGAGCTCCAGTTTCAAGTCCCACTTAGAGAGGGATTTTCCAGCCCCCCCGCCCCCCCCCCACCCTCCCCCCATGGCATGTTTTCCAGCAAAGGAGGTGGATCGCCATTGGCTGCCAGCGGGATCTTCCAGAACCACCAATGTCTACAATGTTTTGCCTGGTTCGCCCATCCTGCCGCTGGATAACCCACCACAGGGAGGGTGGCCTTTAGCGGGACTGGAAAATCCCACTGGCAGGAAGGGCTGGAAAATCCCACCCTTGGACTTGCTGACCACAGAAGGAGCATCCATAATACCATTCAAATAGGTTGATGATCAGCTGGCTAATCCTTTCAACACTGGCCTACTGTTCCCCAAAGGGGGGGGGGGGGAAGTTGCACATGAAGATACACAGCAAACAAGTATCGGCCATTGGGTGCTGTCAGCTGTGGCTCGGTGGGCAGCAGTCTCACCTTTTCCTTTAGAAATGGTTGTGGGTTCAGACCCCACGCCAGAAACTTGAGCGCATGGCCCAATGCTGATAGTCCAATGTAGTACTGACTGAATGCTGCACTGTCAGAGGTGCGACCAGTTAGGTGAGACCTTAAATCAAGACTTCCTCTACCATCTCAGGTGAATGGGAAAGATCACATGGCACTAGGTGAAGAAGAGCAGATGAGATCTCTCCAGTGTCCTGGCCAATGTCTATCTCTCAGCCAACACCGTTAGTGGTTATCACATTGCTGTTGTGAGATCTTGTTGTGTGCAAATTGGCCACCACATTACAATACTTCTAAAGTACTCCATTGGTTGTAAAGTGTTTTGGGTAACGTTTGATTTAATTTGATTTATTATTGTTACATGTATTAGCATGCAGTGAAAAGTATTGTTTCTTGCGCACTATACAGAGCATACCGTTCATAGAGAAGGAAACAAGAGAGTGCAGAATGTAGTGTTACAGTCATAGCTAGGGTATAAAGATCAACTTACTCAAGGTAGGTCCATTCAAAAGTCTGATGGTTGTTGCCAGGTGCTGTATAAATGGTCACTCCTTTTATTGCGATACTGTTCTGTATTGCTGCTTTTCTACCATTTCTGACCCATTGGTCTGTTTCATTAACTCATGAGCAAGTGACTCCTCAGCACTTTTGCAATGGAAACACTGCAAAGACCTCTTCCGCAGTTTCGTGTTTTTTCTTATAGAACTGTCGAATACTGGAGTATAATTCCTGAAATAACAACAGACCCTTTCTTCATACCTGCTCCAAAATGTTCATCCATCAGGGAGGCTTGGAAGGAAACAAGTCAGCAGCTAACTATATACCCCGCACCCCAAGCCTCCCTTCACACAGCAACTCCCCAGCATGGCTGATGGATAACAACAACACACCTTAGTTCATTCACTTATGTCCTCACTTCCCCTACCTGGGGGAACCAAACTCAGCTGGACAGCCATCATTGCAAACTTGGCGGATATCAGAACAGGCCTGGGATTGTCCTCATTTGTGTGAAATGGTGCTGTATCTTTCTGTTACACAATGTCTCTTGGATCCAATTAATGGGAGATTGTTGGGTGCATGAATTATATATGTAGCACAAAAACAGACCATTCTGCCCAACTGATCCATGCTAATGTTCATGTTCCACATAACGTTCCTCCCTCCATGAACTCTGGTGCATCCGATCAGCTTAATCTTCTAATCCTTTCTCCCTCACGTGTTTTCCTAGCTTATCCTTAAATATATCTGTGCTATTCATCTCAGTTACTGACCGTGGCACATCCTGACCACTCTTTGACCAAAGAATTGTTCATTATCCAGACTAATTCCAATAACAATATTGCTCAGATTTGTGACCAAATGCTTTGGTCATTCCACAAGGTAATTCTAGATTCAAAAAAATGATTATATGATTTTAAAAATATCAAGTAAATTAACACGAGGTGCAATACTCTCTCTAATCCAGTGCAAAAATCTTCTTTCGGAGGCATTTGTACCACCATAGAATCAGAGAATCCCTACAGTGAAGAAGGAGGCCATTTGGCCCATCGAGTCTGCACCGACCACAATATCACCCAGGCCCTATCCCTTTAACCCCACATATTCACCCTGCTAATCCCCCCAACACTAAGGGTCAATTTAGCATGGCCAATCAACCTAACCCGCACATCTAGGGAGTGTGGGAGGAAACCGGAGCACCTGGAGGAAACCCAAGCAGACACGGGGAGAATGTGCAGACTCCGCGCAGACAGTGACCTGAGGTCGGAATTGAACCTGTGCTAACCACTGCGCCACCGTGCCACCCAACACCAGATAAAGAAAAGATCAGTCATGAATTGAATTTGGAAATAAGCGCAAATATCATTGTTACCTGAAAGTATTCTCCAATGCTTGGTTAGATGATGGGTGGGTGCGGTTCATGGGGTGAAGGTTATGTTCCCAAATGACTGACTATCCTCATTAACTGGCTTTGCCCGCCCAGGTTTTTCCTGCAAAGATTCTCTGCTGGGGCCAGAGTCCTGAGTGACAATGAAACCAGGAATTTCATGGACAAAGGAGATAAAGACGGTGACGGTAAACTTGGTACTAATGGTATGTTGAATAATCTCTGCGATTAATTATAATTTTCAAAACACGATTGAACACTTCTGAGGGAGAACTGTTGACCAGGATATCATTGGGATTTTAATTCCCAACATTAACAGTCATAAACCATTTGTGATCACTTTGTTTCTGCCATTTGGGGAGGTGATAGCCTAGTGGTATTATCACTAGACTATTAATCCAGAAACTCAGCTAACGTTCTGTGGACCTGGGTTCGAATCCCACCACAGCAGATGGTGGAATTTGAATTCAATAAAAAATATCTGGAATTAAGAACCTACTGATGACCATGAAACCATTGTTGATTGTTTTAAAAGCCCATCCGGTTCACTAATGACCTTTAGGGAAGGAAATCTGCTGTCCTTAGCTGGTCTGGCCTACATGTGACCCCAGAGCCACAGCAATGTGGTTGACTCTCAACTGCCCTCCAAGGGCAACTAGGGATGGGCAATAAATGCTGGCCAGCCAGCAACACCTGGGGTTTTCACTCTGGGCCCTGGGGTTTTCACTCTGGGTTTTCGCCTCTCCCTGGAGATCACATGGTCTGGAATGGGGGGGTGGGGGTGAGCTAATAGGTTGTGATGAACAAAGCATCGTAGCTGTGAGGGACAGCTCGGTGGATAGGATATTAGGATGTAGATAGGCTGGAAAATTGGGCGGGGATCCTGGATTCAGGATTCAATCCTGGACCGGGGAGCGGCGCGGGCTTGGAGGGCCGAAGGGCCTGTTCCTGTGCTGTATTGTTCTTTGTTCTTTGTTAACACCCATGTCCCACAAATGATTAAAAAAAAGGTGCTTTATTCATGCTTATAAATCCTTTTTTCTTTATATTTCTTTGTGGTATTTCGAAGACGTGTTTATAATAAAAACCTGATGTGTTCCATTGAATTTAAGAACCAGAAAAGTCTCAACACTTAACAGGCAATCTTATTTTACAGAATTTGTCGACCTGGTACTCTCGTAGGACAAGCGTTTCTTCCATCTGCATTTGAGTGCAAGGGTACATTAAAAACAAGGCTCATGTTTGTATGGCACGATTGCAGCATTAATGACATATTTCTGTTGTAACGAAGGGATTGTTGGAGCACTTCAGGCATTCGGATGTAGCCCGGTGTTTGTGTAATGTGTGGTATGACCTGCTCTGTAAATGTAATGTCTTTGGAAATTTGAAAGCAATAAAAAAAACTTGCCTTGTACCCAAATGTTGTTGTGAATGTCTGTTTCAATTAAGATTGTTTAGCTGTTTGTGGAGTTAAGTAGAGTCTTGCTGATATGAGTAAAATCCTAATGATAAAAGCCTGCACGCTTTTATTACATCTTTGTAATTCTCCTCTTGTTTGATGTGTAATGTCTCTTCAGGAGACTAGAGTCATTCAGTGGCAACTGAGTTCACAAGGCAAGGTGAGGGAAACTGACATCCGTGACATTGACTCACATCAATAACTTCTCAAGGTTTTATCCAGCATTATAATCTACAACATAAGTTCATGCAACACATTAACTATTCTTCTTTCCACCCATACCCCTAGCTAAAGGATCAATTACCAGGGGAAATAGGTTTAAGTATTTTTTAAAAAGTTTATTTATTGGTGTCATAAGTAGGCTTACATTAACACTGCAATGATGTTACTGTGAAAATCCACTAGTGGCCACACTCTGGCGCCTGTCCTGGTACACTGAGGGAGAATTTAGCATGGCTAAAGCACCTAACCAGCACGTCTTTTGGACTCTGGGAGGAAACCGGAGCACCCAGAGGAAACCCATGTGGACACGTGGAGAATGTGCAGACTCTGCACAGACAGTGACCCAAGCTGGGAATCGAACCTGGGTCCCCTGCGCTGTGAGGCAGCAATACTAACCACCCCTCAAAGTGATTGGTAGAAGGATTAGAGGGAACATGAGGAAAAAACCTTTTCACTCAGAGGGTGGAGGGCATCTGGGATTCATTGCTGAAACGTTCAACTCACCTGGATTTGCAACTGATATGCGGTAACCTGCAAGGCTACGGACCAGGTACTGGAAAGTGGAATTAAAATGAGTGGCTAGCTTCTTTTTTTCTTTTTTTTGATCTGTGCAAACACGATGGGCTGAATAGCCTCTTTTTGTATTGTAATTTTTCTATGGTTGTATGGTTCCATCCTTCAAAAATCCTTTGGGTTTAATCTTTGAATACATTTCCCACATTGTAGAGGCCTCTATTAATTCCAATAACTTTACTTTCAAATTTTTTTTTTGGTCACTGATCTCTACTAAACAAGGAAGGGACGTGCATTTGTAAAGTGATTCACACACCCTCAGGAGGATAGAATTAAATTAAAGTACTGTCACTGTTGTTATGCTTGGACACAACCAGTGCAACAAAACAAGATCCAGCAAATGAGATGTATGACCAGATAAAATCTACATTTTGTTGTGTTGGTTGAGGGATAAATGCTACCCTTCATATAGTGCCCTGGGATCTTTCAAATTTACCTGAACAGAGAAATGGGGCACTATGTGTCACCTAACTTATGGTGTACTATAATCTCCTGCACATGTCCCAGAATATAACTTAGTGTGACTATATCACACTCAAATAACACCAGGTATTTATTTATTTGTTTCTATTTAATCATAGAATCATAGAATCCCCACAGTGCAGAAAGAGGCCATTCAGCCCATCAATCCTGCGCTGACAACAATCCCAACCGTAACCCCATGCATCCACCTTATTAATCTCCCTGACGCTAAAAGGCAATTTAGCACGGCCAATCAACCAAACCCGCACATCTTTAGACTGTGGGATGAAGCCAGAGCACCCAGAGGAAACCCACACAGACACAGGGCAAACTCCACACAGACAGCCACCCAAGGCCAGAATTGAATCAGATCCCTGGCGCTGTGAGGCAGCAGTGCCACCGTGCGGCCATCATTCCATGGGAGGGTTGTAAGAAGCCCAAAGTTGATTTTATCATGCAAATTGAGAATAATTTACATTTTTATCCAAGCTACATTGTACATTTTTAATCCATTTGTTCATCTGGTAAAAGCCCATTCAGTTAATGAGTATGATTAACTCCTGTCTCCAAACTATTTAGAAAGGAAAGACAAGAACAGTAAATGTACTTCATAGCAGCTCTTTAAGTGTCAGCAGTGGCTTGGATGGTAGTACTCTCATTTTGGAGTCAGAAGGTTCTGCGTTCATGTCCTACTTTAGGGTTTGAGCACAAGAATATCAACGCTGACACAGCGCTGAGGGAGGGCTACGCTGTTGGAGGTGCTGCGTTTCAAATGAGATGTTAAACTAAGGCACTGTCTGCCTTCTCAGGTGGACATACAAGATCCCAAGGCGCCATTTCAAATAAAGCAGAAGAGTTATCCCTGATGTCCTTCAGTCAATATCATTAAAACATTATCTGATCATTAACACGGCGACACAGTGGTTAGCACTGCTGCCTCACAGTGCTAGAGACCCGGGTTCGATTCCCAGCTTGGGTCACTGTCTGGGTGGAATCTGCACGTTCTCCCCGTGTCTGCGTGGGTTTCCTCCCACAGTCTGAAAGACTTGCTGGTTAGGTGCATTGGCCATGCTAAATTCTCCCTCAGTGTCGGAGTGTGGCGACTCGGGGATTTTCACAGTAACTTCATTGCAGTGTTAATGTAAGGCTACTGGTGACACTAATAAATAAACTTCAAACATTTCTGTTTGTGAGAGGCTTGCTGTTTGCAAATTGACTCCTACATTAAACCAGCGATGACCCATTAAAAAGTACTTAATTGACTATAAAGTGTTTTGGGATGTCCAATGATAGAAAACTGTGCTATATAAATCTACTTGTGTTTATTACAGTAATGATGCCACTAGTTCACCTATGTACTTCTTCAATCTCAACTTTATAGTTTGCTCTGAGCCCAATTGGAATGCACACATCTCCTCCAATGCTAAAGATGCCTTAAGGAAATTTGAGTTACTCTTTTGTGGCAAACATGTCTTTCCCCTTCAGTGACTCTTAAGTCTCAATAACACCCAAGCCCATTCAAGTCTAGAATACTGTTCTCAAATCCAGGAGGCTTGTCAGGCATTCCACTAATATTCCAGGCCAGTACATAAGATTTTTTTTTAAAAGTGCGTCATAAGTGATCTTTCTCTAATCTCTTGCCTCTAACCACCAGTGTTGCCAAAAGCTCAGAACCTTGTTAATAATTTATTGATTTTCCACTGGTGTGTCATTCATGGGGAGAGTGGAAAGAAGTGTGTCAATCAGGCCACATTCCTTTCAAAGGTGACCAGCAGCTGAAGTATCAGGATGGGAAAGGGACAAAAAGGAGGATTTACTGAAGTCAATTGATGGGCACCAGAAGGAACAGTTGTTGGAGGATCGAGAAGGAAACCGTTGACACTTTTTCAGTGCTCCTGATGCATAGAGTTGAGGGGAGGAACATTCATGCTCAATGCTTCTATGGGGTATGTGGCAAAAATTGGATCTTTACTATTAATCATCTCAAAAAAAATTTGGTACGAAGTCAACATTTCCTTAGCGAAGCTTTAACTCAAATCACAAAGAGGAGACATTCCGTTCAAGAAAAGGCAGTATGGGTGGTGGAGAAATTTCAACTACTGATGTAGCACCCAGCTCTCTGTAATCCCGATGACCAATGGTGTGATCTGATGAGTGACAGTCTTAACCTTCTCCACATTCAACACTTTGCTCACATCCACACTTAGAGGTTTGAAACCAGAAATCAATTAGACTGCTAGCTCACTTACCCCTTTCTAGTTGGCAATTGGGAGAGTATGTTCTTATGTATTTGGCTGTTGGTTTGATAGGTAGTGTGCATATATTATGCAATATGAATAATTCATTGTTCTGCCTCTAATTTGGAATATTTCTGGTGTGAAGTCAAAGTTACTGACAGATCTGACAATGCTCGCAGACGCTGGGGGAACAACAACATTGTGGTAATTGTTACTGAATTAGTAATCCAGTGACATGGGCTAATACTCTGGGGAAATGGGTTCAAATCCCACCTTGGCAGCTGGGGGGAGTTAAGATCAATTAATTAAGACATCAGAAATAAAAAATCTAGCCTCATTAATAATGATCATGAAACTACCAGGTTGTTGTTTAAAAACCTAACTAGTTCCGTGATGCCCTTCAGGGAAGGAAATCTGTCATTCTTACCAGATCCATAGCAATATAGTTGACTCTAACATGGCCTAGCAAGCCTTTTGCTTGTATCAAACACTACAGAAAAAGCACTGTGGGTGCACCAACACCACATGGACTGCAGAAGTTCACGAACACGGCTCACTGACTATCTTCTCAAGGGCAATTCACCGTCAGCTGTCCCTCAATCTGAGGGTGATGTTTACCCAGAGTCAAAAGCTTCAGCTACGGGTCTTCATGTAACTGAACAGGCTAATTCTCGACCCATCTGGACGGACTGCCCCGTGAGTTGATGGGATCTGAAGAAATCATAGAAACCCTACAGTGCAGAAGGAGGCCATTCGGCCCATCGAGTCTGCACCGACCACAATCCCACCCAGGCCCTACCCCCACATATTTACCCGCTAATCCCTCTAACCTACACCTCCCAGGACTCTAAGGGGCAATTTTTTTTTTAAACCTGGCCAATCAACCTAACCCGCACATCTTTGGACTGTGGGAGGAAACCGGAGCACCCGGAGGAAACCCAGAGGAAACCCGGAGGAAGAGCAGAATTTGCTTCTTTTTCTTTCCTCCTCTGCTATTGCTCTGCCTCATCATTAAAGTGTCGTGATTGAAAAGAATTACGTATCCTGATGGACAAGTTGTCGCCATTTTGAAGGATTGGTAGCAAGCTCCTCCCAGTCATTGAGGTCAATGTTGCCACACTTCAAAAAGAGCTCCACAGTGTGTTTGAAGTGTTTTCTTTGTCTTCCCTGGAAGGTTGACCATTTGGGAGTTGGCAGATAACCTGGTGGAAGGAGACAGTTCTCAGCCATACAGACAAAGTCCATCGAAGTTGATTTTGCAGGAGTTTTGCCTGAATGCTTGCGGGGTTGGCATCAAGAAGGACACTAACATCTATTTGACCATCCCCCCATTGAATCTGGTGGGTGTGGTTGATGGAATTTCTCTACGTGCCACTGATATTCAGCCCAGGTCTCACCTCACTACAGGAGCATGGTGGCGACAACTGCTCTGGACACTAGGACTTTGTTGACCGCATGGGTCTTTTTTTGTCACTGCCGCTATTTGTAGAAGGCTAAACTAGTGCAGCTGATCCAGTGTTGGATCTTCTTGTCAATGATTGACTTTTGAGAGAGGTGCATGCTTGGGAAGTGCAGAAAATATTCCAGAGTCTCTCCTTAAACACATACATGAGGTGGAATATCTGGATGACCAGTGTAGTTGAGTTTTGTTTTGGCAACATTCAAGTTTCTTGTCTGCAGAATTGAAGAGATTGGAGTGGACTCGATGGACCGAATGGCCTAATTCTGCTCTTATATCTTATGAAGAGTGGTTTAGAAATCTGGGGCAGAGTGGGCAATGACAATGCCATCATCCACAAATTGTAGATTATACATATCTATGATGATCAGTTTAACTTTAGCGTGTATGTGACTAAAGTTAAGGAGCTTTCCTTCCAGATGGTATTTAATACAGGATATCAGTAAATCATGAGTCTCTGGAGATTATGCTCTAATGATTTGGATGTTGGAGAAATTTCATCACAATCCTGCAATTGCTTCATATTGATATGACTCTGACTGCCTTGAGAAGGAGATCTGAAACAGATGCCTTCAGAGTCCAGACTGACATCAAGAAAGGTTGTGTGATAGCCCGCAAAATGTTTACGATCTACCTGACAGTGTCTATTCACCTCATCAAATATCAACTACCCTTATGGGTACTTAGGAGTGGACAATATATGCTGGCTTTATCAGCAAAATTCACACCCCCGAACAAACGCAATTCCAATTCTCTTCCCACACCCAGTGGTGCACTAGGACAGACTTTTGTCTGTTTTCATAGCTAGTAATTCCAAGAACAGGTCTGCCACCGGGGGCTTATAGTTTGAGGGGCGCCTCTCCACATCAAGCGTGGTTGACCAAGAGTCTATCCTGCTCTTACAGCCAGCCATTGGCATGTTTGGAAGGATTTGTAGGTTGACACACCCGACCTGTTTGACCATGTTACGAACCTTCCTTGGCGCTCAAGAGCTGGGGCGGGATCTGAACCTCGAGCTTCTGGCTCAGAGGCAGGGATTCTACAAGACCTCCTAGAACCAATTTCAAAAATGTGCTTACTGCCCCTTTTGGCTGGCAGTTCAGTGAGTGGGCATTGAGCCACAACTGTGAATTGATAATACTTGGTGGGAGGCTTTTTAACCTGCATATTGATTGGTTGACTCAAGTCGGACACAGTGGACTTGAGGAAGAGTTCTTAGAATGCTGTCGGGATAGTTTCCTCAAACAGTATGTTACAGAACCTATGAGGGAGCGAGCTATCTTGGATCTGGTCCTGTGTAATGAGACAGGTAAAATTAATGATCTTCTGCCAGCTTCAGATATGCCTTAAGAGAACTCACCATTCAACCAGCGAAAAGTACCCAATCAGACAGCGCTTACAGACAGCGAACAACTACAGAAGAACCTCCAAATCTTTTCCAAGCCACCAGACCTGGTTGTATCTAGTTTTTTTGAGAGTGACTAAGATTCTGTTATTACTGTTTTGGTACTAAATGATCCTTATCCTTATTTGAACAGCATTTCAGTCGAACCATCCTTTAATTAAAATTGTAACTGGTTTAGTTAAAGTTCCCGGTTGGTTGAATAAAATAAGTTGTTAATTATTCACTTAAAGCCACCTTTAGGAAGGAGCACTGTGTACAGTTCTGGCCACCCAATCATAGAAAGGATATTATTAAACTAGAAAGAGTACAGGAAAGATTTACTAGGATGCTACCGGGACTTGATGGATTGAGATATAAGGAGAGGCTGGATAGACTGGGACTTTTTTCTCTGGAGCGTAGGAGGTTGAGGGGTGATCTTATAGAGGTCTATAAAATAATGGGGGGCACAGATCAGCTAGATAGTCAATATCTTTTCCCACAGGTAGGGGAGTCTAAAACTAGAGGGCATAGGTTTAAGGTGAGAGTGGAGAAATACAAAAGTGTCCAGAGGAGCAATTTTTTCACGCACAGGGTGATGAGTGTCTGGAACAAGCTGCCAGTGGTAGTAGTAGAGGCGGGTACAATTTTGTCTTTTAAAAAGTGTTTAGACAGTTACGTGGGTACGATAGGTAGAGAGGGATATGGGTCAATGCGGGCAATTGGGACCAGCTTAGTGGTTTAAAAAAAAGGCTGGCATGGACAAGTTGGGCCGAAGGGCCTGTTTCCATGCTGTAAACCTCTATGACTATGACTTGTGAGGGATCCTCTTGGAATGAGTGATCACAAGATGGTTGAATTTCTAATAGAAATGGAGGGAGAGAAAGTAGGGTCCCAAACCAATGTCCTCTGCTTGAACAGAGGGGAGTACAATAGGATGAGGGCAGAGTTGGCTAATGTAGACTGGGAGTGCAGACTGAGCAACAGTGGTGGATTTTTAAGGAGATTTTTCTCAGTACTCAGCAAAAATATATTCCTGTGATAAAAAAGGAATGTAAGAAAAGGGATAACCAGACGTGGATAACTAAGGAAATAAAGGAGAGTATTAAATTAAAAACCGATGCGTACAGAGTGGCCAAAACTAGTGGGGAATTAGAAGATTGAAAGCTTTAAAAAACAACAAAGAACTACTAAGAAAGCGATAAAGAAAGGAAAGATAGATTATGAAACTAAATTAGCACAAAATATAAAAACTGATCGTAAAAGTTTTTACAAATATATAAAAAGGAAAAGAGTAGCTAAAGTAAATGTTGGACCCTTAGAAGACGAGAAGGAGGATTTAATAATGGGAAACGAGGAAATGGCCGAGGCCTTAAACAAGTTTTTGTGTCGGTCTTCGCGGTAGAGGACACAAATAGCTTACCGAAAATTGATGGTCGTGGGACTGTCGGGGGTGAGGTCCTTAAAACGATTACTATTACTAAAGAGGTAGTGCTTGGTAGGCTAATGGGACTTAAAAGTAGACAAGTCCCCGGGCCCGGATGGAATGCATCCCAGGATACTGAAAGAAATGGCAGAAGTAATAGTGGATGCGTTGGTTGTAATTTATCAAAATTCGCTGGACTCTGGGGAAGTGCCGGCTGATTGGAAAACAGCTAATGTGACGCCACTGTTTAAAAATGGAGGCAGACAAAAGGCGGGTAACTACAGTCCGGTTAGCTTAATGTCCGTAGTTGGGAAATTGCTGGAATCCATCATTAAAGAAGAAATAGCAGGACACCTGGAAAAAAATGATTCGATCAAGCAGACGCAGCATGGATTCATGAAGGGAAAGTCGTGTTTGATGAATTGACTGGATTTTTATGAAGCTGTAACGAGTGCGGTTGACAGAGGGGAACCGGTGGATGTGGTGTTTTTGGATTTCCAGAAGGCATTCGATAAGGTGCCTCACAAAAGGTTGCTGCAAAAGATTAGGGTACACGGAGTTGGGGGTGAAGTGTTAGTGTGGATTGAGAATTGGCTATCTAACAGGAAGCAGAGAGTTGGAATAAATGGGTGCTTTTCTGGTTGGCAGCTGGTGACTAGTGGCGTGCCACAGGGATCGGTGCTGGGGCCTCAACTGTTTACCATATACATAGATGATCTGGAGGAGGGGACCGAGTGTAGGGTAACAAAGTTTGCGGATGATACAAAGATGAGTGGGAAAGCGAATTGCGTGGAGGGTGCGGAAAGTCTGCAGAGGGATTTGGATAGGCTAAGTGAGTGGGCGAGGATCTGGCAGATGGAGTATAACGTTGACAAGTGTGAGGTTATCCACTTTGGAAGGAATAATAGTAAAATGGACTTTTATTTAAATGGTGAAAAATTACAACATGCTACTGTGCAGAGGGACCTGGGGGTTCTTGTGCATGAATTGCAAAAACTCAGTTTGCAGGTGCAGCAGGTGATCAAGAAGGCAAATGGAATGTTGGCTTTTATCGCGAAGGGGATGGAGTATAAAAGCAGGGAGGTCTTGGTGCAATTGTACAAGGTACTGGTGAGGCTGCAACTGGAGTACTGTGTGCAATTTTGGTCCCCTTATTTGCGGAAGGGTGTATTGGCCTTGGAGGGAGTACAGAGAAGCTTCACCAGGTTGATACCGGAGATGAGGGGGTTGGCTTATGAGGAGAGATTGAGTAGATTGGGCCTGTACTCGTTGGAGTTTAGAAGGCTGAGGGGAGATCTTATAGAGACATATAAGATAATGAAGGGGCTAGACAGGGTAGAGGCAGAGAGATTCTTTCCACTTAGAAAGGAAACAAGAACTAGAGGACACAGCCTCAAAATAAGGGGGAGGCAGTTTAGGACAGAGTTGAGGAGAAGCTTCTTCTCTCAGAGGGTAGTGAATCTCTGGAATTCTCTGCCCATTGAAGCAGTGGAGGCTACCTTGTTAAATATGTTTAAGTCACAGGTAGGTAGATTTCTGATCAATAAGGGAATTAAGGGCTATGGGGAGCGGGCGGGTAAGTGGAACTAAACCACTATCAGATCAGCCATGATCTTATTGAATGGCAGGGCAGGCTCGAGGGGCTAGATGGCCTACGTAAATAAATTGTCAAGGAGATAGATTAGGGGGAACAAGAAGGTAAAGTTCAGTAAAAACCAAACTGCAAACTATAATTTGGGAAACCTTCATTTTGTCAGTTGCCAAAGTTTTTGGTCATCTGCTCCAAGCCCCTGCTTATATGGTTCATTGTCAAGTTTTGTTTAAAAATGTTCCTGTGCAGCACCTTAGAATATTTTACAATGTTAAAGGTGCTAAATAAATACAACTTGTTGTTGTTGTTGACAAAACAGGGAATGACAAATTATTGTTCATCAGAGAGAGGAATTTCCCTGTCAGGACACCAGCTTTTACTTGCCTTTCCCTCATGGTGAAGATTCTCAAACGATCTCAGTCTTATGCTGCCATTTAGTCCATCCTGGATCAATAATATGTTTGACGCCAAATCGGGCGGCACGGTGGCGCAGTGGTTAGCATTGCTGCCTCACAACGTCCGGGACCCGGGTTCGATTCCCAGCTTGGGTCGCTGTCTGTGTGGGAGTCTGCACATTCTCCCCGTGTCTGCGTGGGCTTCCTGTAGGTGCTCCGGTTTCCTCCCACAGTCCGAAAGATGTGCTGGTTAGGTGCATTGGCCATGCTAAATTCTCCCTCAGTGTCACCCGAACAGGCACCAGAATGTGGCGACTACGGGATTTTCATAGTAACTTCATTGCAGTGTTAATGTAAGCCTACTTGTGACTAACGAGTAAACTTTAAATTCTAATCAACAGGCTCCTGGAAGAAATTAATACTCTCAGCAGCTGGATTCACTTTAGCACAGATTGTTAGAAAGCTTTTTTATTTCTCATTCTTGCCTGGGATGTGTGCGTTCCTGGCAAGGTCAGCATCCATTGCTCATCCCTAACTGGCTTTGATTGGGTGATGGTGAGCCGCTTCTTGAACTGCTGCAGTCCATCTGATGTCAATGCACTCAAATTTCTACCGGAGAGGGAAGGCTTTCTCAGAGTGCTGCTGTGGGGGGTGGCGGGGAGGGGGGGGCGGGGGCATCTGTTGCGAAAGGGAATTGGCCTTTGAGACCCTGAAAAACTGAGGAGGGGGAAAGCAAACCATATTTCTGGTCCTGATTACTCTCGAGTGACACTCCTCCCGTGGTTGGCAAGTGTAAAGAAACTGAAAGTGTCTGGATCAGCTGCAGTGGCTCACAAGATTGAGAGACCTTCCATCACTCACTATCCAGCTACCCATGAGGTGACCATTTGAATGGGATAATGTCAGGTTACTGGTGCCCATGGAACTGCCCAGCAGCGTCAATCCCCACTTTGGGGAGAAATAGGCCTCTTTTTGCACTGTAGGGATTCTATGGTGGCGGCATGGTGGCACAGTGGTCAGCACTGCTGCCTCACAGCTCCAGGGACCCGTGTTCGATTCCTGGCTTGGGTCACTCTCTGTGTGGAGTTTGCACATTCTCCCCGTGTCTGTGCAGGTTTCCTCCGGGTGCTCCGGTTTCCTCCCACAGTCTGAAAGACGTGCTGGTTAGGTGCATTGGCCATGCTAAATTCTCCCTCGGTGTACCTGAACAGGCGCCGGAGTTTGGCAACTAGGGGATTTTCACAGTAAGTTCATTGCAGTGTTAACGTAAGTCTACTGGTGACACTGATAAATAAATTTTTTTAAAAATAAATAGCGAAAGGAGATAAAACTGGATAAAACATCTCTGTTATATCATTTTAGTGAGCCATATCATTATAAAAACTAACACTTTGCAAGGGGACATGATTTGAGACATCATGCAGTTGACCCCGCCCAGTTACAGAATTAAAAATCTGAGGGGACGGCAGCTCTTTACTCCAGAGAAGAGAAGATTGACTGGTGACTTGGGGACAGGATCCCCCAGCCCTTCCCACCAGAGGAATGTTCCAGTCCTGTTGAAGTTGCCACTGGCCCATAGGTTCCCCACAGCATCAACTTCAGCGGAACTGGAAGATCCTGCCAGCGGTCAATGATGAGCTACCTCCGCCATGGGAAAACCCACCGTGGGGGGTGGGGTTTAATGGCAAATTCCACCCTTGGTCTTTAAGGTTATGAAAAGGTTTGATAGGTTGATGCAGAGAAGATGATTCCACTTTGCAAGGGTGACAAAAGCAAGGGTTCGTAATTGTAAGATAGCCATGGATAAATCCGACAGGGAATTCAGGAGAAATTTCCTTAGCCGGAGATGAAGTGAGAATGTGGAAGTTGCTACAACAAGGAAAAGTTCAGATGAATAGACACAGTGATTAGCACTGCTGCTTCACAGCGCCAGGAACCCAAGTTCAGTTCAGGCCTTGGGTGACTGTCTGTGTGGAGTTTGCACGTGTGTCTGCGTGGGTTTCCTCCGGGTGCTCTGGTTTCCTCCTGTAGTCCAAAGATGTGGCGGTTAGGTTGATTGGCCATGCTAAATTACCCCTTGGTGTCAGGGGGATTAGCAGGATTAATACATGGGGTTATGGGGATAGGGCCTGGGTGGGATTATTGTTGGGGCAGGCTTGACGGGCCAAATGGCCTCCTTCTGCACTGTAGGGATCCTATGATTGTATCTATGAATCTATGATTCTAGTATAAGTTTTGATGGGAAGCACAAAAATGAGAAAACAATAGAAGGTTCTGTTGATAGAGTTAAATGTAGAAGGATGAGAGGAGGCTCATATAGAGCATTGGTACTGGGATACTTGGACCGAATGGCCAGTGTCTGTGCTGCAAGTTCTGTGTAATTCTACATCATGGGAGGGAGTTAATTAGAATTAAATGAGAGAAAATGGGAACGAATATTTTTCAGGGGGTGTGAGTGAGTGGGAAATTAGACAAATAAAATGAACAACTGAGGGTTAAGAGTTTTACTAACTACAACTTCCAGTTTTACTTTAAACACCTGAGAGTTTCCACTGATATTGCATGTGAACAAAGGTCTTGGTCATGGAGATGCAAATCAGGGTTTTTTTGTGACAAACCTGATTAATTTTCCATTCATATTTGTGGAACTCTCAGCGATATTTTCCACTATCTAGCAGTTTCCAGCAGGTGAGCCGAAGGACATCTGAAAGATAACAAGGGATGTTGTGTCAGCTTGTGTTCCAATTCAGAATTCCCTTCAGCTGGACCTTGCGAATCAATTGTCCTTATATCAATCATTGCTCTTCACGGACACTGTCACACCCAGATACGCGCGACCCACTGTGTTGTCCTGGATTTCAGGAAGGGAGCTCCCTGACTGGATAGGGAGGGAATACACAGACATAGTTAGATTGCAGAATAAATAGGAATACATACCTCGGAGCCGAAACCCATTGCAGAGTGAGATTTAACTTGGAGATGTTAAAACGAAGGCTAAGTTTTGAACTGATTTAAAATACAAACAGGTATGCAATGAGAGAAGTGAAATAAGCATCTGTGTATTTAAGAACATAAGAACATAAGAAATAGGAGCAGGAGTAGGCCATCTAGCCCCTCGAGCCTGCCCCGCCATTCAATAAGATCATGGCTGATCTGAAATGGATCAGTTCCACTTACCCGCCTGATCCCCATAACCCCTAATTCCCTTACCGATCAGGAATCCATCTATCCGTGATTTAAACATATTCAACGAGGTAGCCTCCACCACTTCAGTGGGCAGAGAATTCCAGAGATTCATCACCCTCTGAGAGAAGGAGTTCCTCCTCAACTCTGTCCTAAACTGACCCCCCTTTATTTTGACGCTGTGCCCTCTAGTTCTAGCTTCCTTTCTAAGTGGAAAGAATCTCTCCACCTCTACCCTATCCAGCCCCTTCATCATCTTATAGGTCTCTATAAGAGCCCCCCTCAGCCTTCTAAATTCCAACGAGTACAAACCCAATCTGCTCAGTCTCTCCTCATAATCAACACCCCTCATCTCTGGTATCAACCTGGTGAACCTTCTCTGCACTCCCTCCAAGGCCAATATATCCTTCCGCAAATAAGGGGACCAATACTGCACACAGTATTCCAGCTGTGGCTCACCAGTGCCTTGTACAGATGCAGCAAGACATCTCTGCTTTTATATTCTATTCCCCTTGCGATATAGGCCAACATCCCATTTGCCTTCTTGATCACCTGTTGCACCTGCAGGCTGGGTTTTTGCGTCTCATGCACAAGGACCCCCAGGTCCCTTTGCACAATAGCATGTTGTAATTTTTTTCCATTTAGATAATAATCCAATTTGCTATTATTTCCTCCAAAGTGAATAACCTCGCATTTGTCAACGTTATACTCCATCTGCCAGATCCTCGCCCACTCACTCAGCCTGTCCAAATCTCTCTGCAGACCTTCTACGCCCTCCACACGATTCACTTTTTCACTTATCTTTGTGTCGTCTGCAATCTTTGTTACCCTACACTCAGTCCCCTCCTCCAGATCATCTATATAAATGGTAAATAGTTTCAGCCCCAGTTACCATCTGCCAACCAGAAAAGCACCCATTTATTCCGACTCTCTGCTTCCTGTCGGATAGCCAATCCCCAATCCACGCTAACACCCTACCCCCAACTCCGTGTGACCCAATCTTCTTCAGCAACCTTTTGTGAGGCACCTTATCAAACGCCTTTTGGAAATCCAAAAACACCACATCCACCGGTTCCCCTCCGTCAACCGCACTAGTCACATCTTCATAAAAATTTGTCAAGTTCGTCAAGCACGACTTTTCCCTCATGAATCCATGCTGTGTCTGCTTAATCGAACCATTCTTATCCAGATGGCCTGCTATTTCTTCTTTAATGATGGATTCCAGCATTTTCCCAACTACAGACGTTAAGCTAACCAGCCTGTAGTTACCTTCCTTTTGTCTATTTCCTTTTTTAAACAGCGGCATAACATTAGCCGTTTTCCAATCCGCCGGCACTACCCCAGAATCCAACGAATTTTGATAAATAACCACTAACGCATCCGCTATTACCTCTGACATTTCTTTCAGTACCCTGGGATGCATTCCATCCGGGCCCGGGGACTTGTCCACCTTCAGTCCCGTTAGTCTACCAAGCACTGCCTCCCTGGTAACATTAATTGTATTGAGTACCTCTCCTCCTACCAACCCTCTATCGTTAATATTCGATAAACTATTTGTGTCTTCCACTGTGAAGACCGACACAAAAAACTTATTTAAAGTTTCAGCCATTTCCTCATTTCCCACTATTAAATCCCACCTCTCGTCCTCCAAGGGTCCAACATTCACTCTTGCCACTCTATTCCATTTTATATATTTGTAAAAGCTTTTACTATCATTTTTTATATTTAGAGCTAGCCTAGCTTCATAACCTATCTTTCCTTTATCGCTTTCTTAGTCGTTCTTTGTTGTTTCTTAAAGTTTTCCCAATCTTCCGATTCGCCACTATTTTTGGCCACTCTGTACGCATCGGTCTTTAATTTAATACTCTCCTTAATTTCCTTCGTTATTCACGGCTGGTTATCCCTTTTCTTACAGTCCTTCTTTATCACTGGAATATATTGTTGCTGAGTACTGAAAAGGATCTCCTTAAAAATCCTCCACTGTTCCTCAGCTGTCCTACCTACCAGTCTGCTCTCCCAGTCCACCTTAGCCAATTCAGCCCTCATCCTATCGTACTTCCCTCTGTTCAAACAGAGGACACTGGTATGGGACAGAATCAGAACTGTCTCGGAACTCTGAGTGCTGGGGAGGGGTTATAGTTACAGGACTGCAAAGTGTCTGGAAATTGATAATGGATGTACATTAATATTTAGCAGATTTCATCTCTGTGCATTAACATGTACCCTAGACCCATCAAAACCGGAATTCTGCTATGTAACATCATTGAATATGTAATGGTAAATGATCTCCAAGCATTGTACACGACCTCTGGGAAGGTATGTTTCAATGGGACAGGGTGTACAAGTCAGACTATAAGAACTTGGTAAAGGCCTCTCTCTCTGCTGTGGTGGCTCTTTCTGAGAGTGGTCTTCTCTCGTTGCAACAATATTAAAGTCTGCTGTAATTCTGCATTCTGAGGAGTCTAACAACACCAGGTTAAAGTCCAACAGGTTTATTTGGTAGCAAACGCCACTAGCTTTCGGAGCGCTGCTCCTTCGTCAGATGGAGTGGAAGTCTGGATTCATTCTGGATGCAGAAATCTGGATGCAGAATGCATTCTGCATTCTGTCAGGGTCTTATTGTGGTTTCTTTGCTTCTCTAGACCACCCTCAATTCGGCAAGTAGTAATCCTCTCTAAATTATAAACCCTAATCGATTTTCCCCACTACACTTGTACAAGGGATTTTAAGTGTCTGGTGACAAATCAAGCTCAGAAGTCAAGCTTGGTCACTATACTGCCACTGAATGTCAACTAATGACAGTAAGGGGTGGGGCCCGGGTAAGATGCTCTTCGGAGAGTCTGTGCAGACTTAATGGGCCAAATGGCCTCCTTCTGCGCTGTAGGGATTCTATGGTTCTACGCCATTGTTTAATTAAGTACTTTGAGTACTTATAAATAGGGGATTCCATTAGTTTAACCTCAAAATAGTATAAATACGGGGATAGTTGGGACACTAGGCATGTGGGAAGAGAGCTGTAACACTGAACAAAGTCAAAAAACTCTTTTGAAGAAGAAAACCCCTGTGTCCTAATTTCGATTCCATCAACTGGCTTGGATCTACTATCAACGGAGAATGCAAGATCTTTCTATATTCCATCCCATACCATGCAGGTTGAAGATTGACAATTTAATTGCTGTTCATTTCAGAATGTAATGCGACACAGAGCTATGCTGACTAAAACATGTATCAGCAACTTGAGAATGTGTCTAAATTCCTGGCATGCATTCCTGGCAAGACAGGGTCACTTAACTGATCTGGGGTTGAAGGTAATAGTTGCTGAGATTGGATGGGAGAAAATAAAGAGATTTTAATATGGTACTCCATCATTCATGTGATTTTGATTTCTCTCCAACAACAACTTGCATTTATATAGCACCTTTAATGCAGCAACATGTCCCAAAGCATTTCACAGAAGCGTTGTCAGGCAAAGTTTGACACCAAGTCGCATCAAAAGATATGAGGAAAAAACTTGGTCGAAGAGGTAAGTTTCACGGAGCATCTTAAAGCAGGAAAGAGCAGCAGGGAGGTAGCAGCTTAGGGAGGGAATTCCAGAGCTTTGGGTCTCGGCAGCTAAAGGTACAGCTGCCAACGGTGGAGTGATGAAAATGGGGGCGGCGGGCGGGTGCTTAAGAGATCAGAATTGTAGGATCATAGAAACCACAGAGCGGCACGGTAGCACAGTGGTTAGCACTGCTGCTTCACAGCTCCAGGGACCTGGGTTTGATTCCTGGCTTGGGTCACTGTCTGTGTGGAGTTTGCACATTCTCCTCGTGTCTGCATGGGTTTCCTCCGGGCGCTCCGGTTTCCTCCCACAGTCCAAAGATGTGCGGGTTAGGTTGATTGGCCATGCTAAAATTGCCCCTTAGTGTCCTGAGATGCGTAGGTTAGAGGGATTTGCGGGTAAAATATGTAGGGATATGGGGATAGGGCCTGGGTGGGATTGTGGTCGGTGCAGACTCGATGGGCCGAAGGGCCTCTTTCTGCACTGTAGGGTTCTATGATTCTATGATTCTATGACCTTGGACGCTGCAGGATTGGAGGATATTACAGAAATACAAAGGGCTGTATTATACTTAGATTTCCAGGAGGCATTTGATAAGGTGCCATATCAAAGATAATTGTGGAAAATAAAAGCTCATGGTGTAGGGGGTAACATGTTAGCATGGACAGAAGATTGGAAACTAACAGGAAACAGAGAGCTGGCGTAAATGGGTTTTTTTCTGGTTGGCAGGATATGACAAGTGGTGTGCCACAGACATCAGCGCTGGGTTCTCAAATTTTTACAATTTATATAAATAATTTGGACAAAAAGACTGACGGTATGGTTGTTAAATTCGCTGACAACACAAAGATAGGTGGGGAAATAAATTGTGAAAAGGAGGTTACAAAGGGACATAGATGGGTTAAGTGAGTGGGCAAAAACCAGACAAATGGAGTATAATGTGTGTAAAATGTGAAATTTTCCATTTTGGCAGGACGAATGAAAAAGCTTATTATGTAAATGGTGAGAGATTGCAGAGCTCTGAGATGCAGAGGGATCTGGGTGTCTGAGTGCATAAATCACAAAAGGCTAGTTTACAGGTACGGCACATATTTAGGAAAGCAAAGACAACTTTATCATTTATTGTGAGGGGAATTGATTACAAAACTAGGAAGGTTATGCTTCAGTTGTACAGGGCGTTTGTGAGACCACACTTGGGTATTGTGAACAGCATTGGTCTCCTTATCTAAGGAAAGATGTAAATGTGTTGGAAGCAGTTCAGAGAAGGTTTATCAGACTAATACCTGGAATTAATGTGTTGTCTTATGAGGAAAGGTCAGAGAGGTTAAGTTTGTATCTACTAGAGTTTAGAAGAATAAGATGCAACTTCATCGAAACATTTATGATTGTGAGGGGTATTGATGAAGTGGATGTAGAGAGGGTGTTTCCTCTTGTCAGAAAATCTAGAACTAGGGGTCATTGTTTAAAAGTAAGGAATCACTCACTTAAGACGGAGATGTGGAGTAGTTTTTCTCTCAGAAGGTCATTAGTCTCTGAAACTCTTCCTTCTGGGTGGAGAAGTGGCAGATGGACTTCAACCCGGATAAATGTGTAGTGGTACATTTTGGCAGGTCAAATGGGATGAAGGAGTATAATATCAAGGGTAAGACTCTTAGCAGTGTAGAGGATCAGAAGGACCTTGGGGTCCGGGTCCGTAGGACTCTTAAATCGGCCTCGCAGGTAGAGGAGGTGGTTAAGAAGGCGTATGGTGTGCTGGCCTTCATCAATCGAGGGGTTGAGTTTAGGAGTCGGGAGATAATGATGCAGCTTTATAACAAAGAACAACAAAGAACAAAGAACAGTACAGCACAGGAAACAGGCCCTTCGGCCCTCCAAGCCTGTGCCGCTCCTTGGTCCAACTAGACCAATCATTTGTATCCCTCCATTCCCAGGCTGCTCATGTGACTATCCAGGTAAGTCTTAAACGATGTCAGCGTGCCTGCCTCCACCACCCTACTTGGCAGCACATTCCAGGCCCCCACCACCCTCTGTGTAAAAAACGTCCCTCTGATATCTGAGTTATACTTCGCCCCTCTCACCTTGAGCCCGTGACCTCTCGTGATCGTCACCTCCGACCTGGGAAAAAGCTTCCCACTGTTCACCCTATCTATACCCTTCATAATCTTGTACACCTCTATTAGATCTCCCCTCATTCTCCGTCTTTCCAAGGAGAACAACCCCAATTGTCTACCCAATATCTCCTCGTCAGACTCCACTTAGAGTACTGTGCTCAGTTCTGGTCGCCTCATTACAGGAAGGATGTAGAAATTATTGAAAGGGGGCAGAGAAGATTTACAAGGACGTTGCCTAGATTGGGTGGCATGCCTTATGAGGATAGGCTGAGGGAGCTCGGTCTTTCTCCTTGGAGAGATGAAGGATGAGAAGTGACCTGATAGAGGTGTACAAGATGTTGAGAGGTATAGATCGGGTGGATTCTCAGAGGCTTTTTCCCAGAGCTGAAATGGCTGCTATGAGAGGACACAGGTTTAAGGTGCTGGGGAGTAGGTACAGAGGAGATGTCAGGGGTAAGTTTTTCACTCAGAGGGTGGTGGGTGAGTGGAATCGGCTGCCGTCAATGGTGGTGGAGGCAAACTCGATAGGGTCTTTTAAGAGACTTCTGGATGAGTACATGGGACTTAATAGGATTGAGGGTTATAGGTAAGCCTATATATAGGCCTAGGTAGGTAGGGACATGACCGGTGCAACTTGTGGGCCAAAGGGCCTGTTTGTGCTGTAGTTTTTCTATGTTCTATGTTCTAAAAGGTAGTGGAAGCAGAATCTTTGAATAGTTTTAAGGCAGAGCTAGATAGATTCTTGATTAACAAGGAGGTGAAAGTTATCATAGACAGGCAGAAATGTGGGGTTGAGGTTACAACCAGATCAGCCATGATCTTAATGAATGACGGAACAGGCTCAAGGGGCTGGGTGGCCTACGCCTGCTCTGAATTCATATGCTTGTATGCATGAGGCTGTGGAAAGATTTGAAAACAAAATAAAAGAGTTTAAAATTGAGAGATTGACGAATTGAGAGCAATATAGGTCAGTGAGCACAAGGGTGATGGATGAGTGGGATTTAGTACAACCTAGGATCTAGACAGTAGAATTCTAGGTGAGCTGATGTGCTTCCAATGGGCCGTTATCATGCTGAATAAATAAAACCACACACTGGCCGAAACTACCACCTCGCCCGCCCCGAAATCGGAGGGGGTGAGGTTCCCAGAATTGAAATCTCCATTGGCCTCGGGCAGGCCCCGAGCAAGGCCATAAAATCCTACCCACTGTCTCAAAAGTATTTCACCCAGGTCAAGAAAATAACTGATCACTCAATGCAGTGAAATCAAGCCCAATATCGCCTCAAATCATGTGATTTAGTTGTGAAGACTGACCAATCATCAGATTGTCCACCAGGAAGTTCACCTTTGCAGAAAAAGAGTGATGTGAGCAAAATGAAACAGCCTCATTGGATTGTGCTCCAAGGATACAAGACGCCTCGGAATCCAGGGGACGCCGTTGGAACTTGACTGTTGCAGTGTAAGATTCACCTATTCACCTATCGAGTGCATCTCCTGTCGTTACACTTCAGCCTGTTACATGTCCTGTGCACACCTCCAAGGACAAAACCATCACCTTAGGGTCGAATGATCCCCAGAGGAAGCAGACCAGGCAATTAGTGATGCAAAGAACTGGTCATGCCTCACAAATCCGATGGAATTCTTCTGGTGGCTGACTAAATTAACAAGTAGCTCAAATAATATGAGTACTTGGGTTTCTGGAAAATGTGTCATAAAGGGGTCCTGCCCATTAGATTTCTAAAGTCATAACCAATTAGTGGTCAATTAACCTCAAGGCAATCTTGTTCGCGATAAGTGTTTTTTGCTTTGCCATCATGTTTTGGTGTATGGTCGCAAAGCAAGATCGTTTGTTTATGACTTTGCATTTATTGTACGACACAATTCAATGAGGCAAAGTTTGACCCCTGTGAACCTCTTCAGGAAAACGTGTTTCTGTTTTGCAAATAATGTGCTTGAACGTGGTAAATGACAGACCTCTGGAAGCAAATTGAAAGACAGGGGTTTTTTTTTAGGGCCGTCAAGGTTAAGGAGATTAATGCTGAGTTATCTGCTCTGGGCACTGAACTTCAGAAGCAAACACTTTCTGGTGAGGGAGAAAGAATTTGCATTTCTACCACACTTCTCATGATCTCAGGACACCGTTAAGGACCCGGCAGTCAGTGAAATATTTTTGAAGTGTAGTCACTGTCATAGGGTGGCACGGTGGCACAGTGGTTAGCACTGCTACCTCACAGCGCCAGTGACCCAGGTTCAATTCCGACCTCGGGTGACTGTGTTGGAGTTTGCACATTATCCCCGGCCAGAACTCCACCTCGCCCACCATCGGAATCGGAGCGGGCGCGGGTCCGACAACGGAAGTCTCCTCGGGCGGGAACTTCCGGTCCCGCCCGAACGGGGCCATAAAATCCTGCCCATTGTGTCTGCGTGGGTTTCCTCCGGGTGCTCCGGTTTCCTCCCACACTCCAAAGATGTGTGGGTTAGGTGGATTGGCCATGCTAAATCGCCCCTTAGTGTTGGCGGTTTAACAGGGTAAATGGGTGGGGTTGCGGGAGTGGGGCCTGGTTGGGATTGTTGTTGATGCAGGATCGAGGGGCTGAATCGCCTCCTTCTGCACTGTCAGAAGCTATGATTTCTATGATAATATCGGAAACACAGCAGCCAATTTGCAAACAGAAGCAAACGCTCACAAACATTTATCATAGAGACTGAACGTGCTGGAAATGCGTAGCAGCTGTGGTGAAAGAAACAGAGTTAGTGATTCAGGTTGTGGCATTGAAGGACGCTCATGGACCTGCTGAATATTTGCAGCACTTTCTGTTTTTAATTCGGGTTTCCAGCATCTGCAGTATTTTGATTTTGTGTT
Organism: Mustelus asterias; assembly: GCF_964213995.1. Lineage (NCBI taxonomy): Eukaryota > Metazoa > Chordata > Chondrichthyes > Carcharhiniformes > Triakidae > Mustelus > Mustelus asterias. Next base: position 50,763,624 of record NC_135823.1, on the reverse strand, counting down.
ATTCTTTCTCATGATGTTGGTTGAAGGATACATCCTAAGCAGGACACAAGAGAGAACTTCACTGCTCTTCGTCAAAATAGTGCCATGGGATCTTTGACATCCCCTCAAGAGGGTAAATGGGGCATCAGCTTAACATCTCATCCAAAAGATGGCACTTCCAACAGTGCGACACTCCCTCAGAACTGCACTGGAGCGTCAACCTAGATTATGTGGCTGCAGTGGGACATGAACCCATAGCTTTTTGACTCAGGGGTAGGAATGCTGTCAGCTAAAGCCACAACTGGCAAGCAGGGGTGAAAATACCTACAGTGCAAAAGGGAGACCATTCAGCCCATCGAGCCTGCACCAACAACAACTCATCCCAGGCCCTATCCTCGTAACTCCATGTATTTACCCTGCTAATCCCCCTGACACTCAGAGTAAATTTAGCACAGCCAATCAACGCTAACCCACACATCTTTGGAGTGTGGGAGGAAACCGGAGCATCCAGAGGAAACCCACACAGACACTGGGAGAACATTTTTCTGTGTCCTGAAGGAAAATATGTCCTCCCTCAAACAAAACTCATCTGGCGGACAATATGGGTGGGATGCTCTGGCCCATCCTGTTGCTGGGGAATCTGACAGGGTGGGTCGTCATCGGCGGGACTGGAAGATCCCACCACCAGGAAGGGCCGGAAAATCCAGCCCCACCACAATGACACCATGGGGTAGATGATAATTTTCACTATCAACACATATCTGACATTGGTGAATTGTCTGCCTGCTATATGCTCATGGACCTTTCCCAGGGGCTCTGAGGGCTACTGGGATATTGAAAGATAGGTACTTTTTATGCCCATCAAGGTTAAGGACATTGATGCTGAATAAGCCACTCTTGGCACTAAACTTCAAATGCAAATGCTTTCAGGGGAAAAAATAAAACTTGCATTCTATAGCACTTTTCATAACCTCAGGATATCCCCAAGCACTTTACAGCCTGTGCTCTACTGGAGAAGTATGGCTGAGAGAGAGGTTTTTAAAATGTAAGAAGGGTTGTGAATGGGGAAAGATTTGAGTCAGTGGAGAAAATGTGATTGACGAGAAAGAATCATAGAATCCCTGCAGTGCAGAAGGAGGCCATTCAGCCCATCGAGCCTGCACCGACAACAACTCCCCCCCCAGGCCCTATCCTCGTAACTTCATGTATTTACCCTGCTAAGCCCCCTGACACTCAGGGCCAATTTAGCACAGCCAATCAACGCTAACCCATACATCTTTGGAGTGTAGGAGGAAACCGGAGCACCCGGAGGAAACCCTCGCTGACACTGGGAGAACGTGCAAATTCCACACAGTCACCCGAGGCTGGAATTGAACCCTGGTCCCTGGCGCTGTGAAGGCAGCAGTGCTAACCACTGTGCCACCGTGCTGCCCGGATTTCGGAACGGCTGAGGATTTGGAGATACAGATAAGAGGAATGATCTCTGTGATGCAAAATGGGATACCCAAGGAGAAGATAAAGGAGGCGATTCTGCCACACCGCTAATTATTGTAGCACAGTGGGCCGGGAGAATCGCGCATCGTCCCGATTTGTGGGATTCCCTTGAGCCATGCTTGTGTCTCCCAGGCCTGGGTTTCCGGCAGCGCCTGCGCGGTGCCAGAAACGGGATGGGAGGCGGGGTGAGCATTTAAATAGTATTTTACATACTACTTAAAAGCTGTTAGCAGGCCCGGGATTGAATTCTCCAGGCCCACTCACATCCCCCACCCCGCCAGAGTGTCTCACTCCAACGGGGATTAATTACTATAGCTCCCCACTTTCGGGGAACTAGCGGGACAACCCCGCTGGAGTGTAAAGGGGGCAATCAGAGCCCCCCAGGGAGTCGGGTGGTGGGGATCGTGCCCCCTGATCATGGGCACCCTGAAAGTGCCAACCTGTGCCCCCTGGCACTGCCCAAGGGGCAAAGTGCCCATGCCCAGAGGGCACCTTGGCACTGCCCACTGGGCATGGGGCCGTGTCAAGGGAGGGGGGCCAATTGGAGGGCGGAGCCTGCTGTGGGAGGGGCCTAGTGGGTAATCGGTTGGGGATCTGTGCATTGGGATCCGGTCAGGGCTGGAGGGAGGCCAGCAACTGAGGCGGGTTGGGGGTGGGGGGGGAGGGTTAAGCCAGGGAGGGGTCTGCCTGCGGGGGGGGTGGGGGATTGAGGGGGCTGGAGATTGGGGCAGGCCGGGACCGGGGTGGGGCAGGGCGAGGATGTTCGGGGCTGGCCCGCGAATGGATGGGGTGCTCACGATTGGGTTATGGGGTGGCTGGGGGGGGCAGCAGTGCGGGGGTCCCGGGCAATCAAGCTGGCCAGCAAACTGCAGGCTGACAGTAGAGGGCCACTGTGCATCACAGAGCCCTGCTTATTTCTGCCTTTCCAGTGTGAATAGGCCCCGTCTCCTGAAATCTAATGATATTCATGCTGGTGGCTTCTGCATTGCACAGAGTGTGGGAGATACTCGTGTGAACTCCCACTGAAAACAACAGCGTGAATTACTCCAGTTTTCCCATGAATTCGGGATACTTTGAATTTTTGGGGGAGAATCGTCCCCAAAGACTTTCACGAACACACAGAGAGCAGGAAATTGCAGGAGAATGCAATTGTGGACTTTTCAGTTCTTCCCGTTCTGACCTGGAGTATAAAAGCCTAAGGTTTTTCTCACGTGTCCCAGGACACTGTGGGACTTTTCCTATCTTTCTTTGAATGTTTCTGCGAGCATCAAGGCGGAGGAAACAAGTGATTAAAAAAAGAGAAAGATACTTAAATCTGAACAGGTTACATTCCAATTTTTTTTCTTCCCGTTTGTTTGATAAAGCAATGAACCTACGACAGTCTGGTGTACAGACATAAAATTGTAAAGTTGTTGGAGATATTTCATGTCTCATTAAATCAATAATTTGACGCCCTCCAGCAATCAGCACATCACCACCTGAAGAGTTGCCAAGTGAGGAAGATAAGATCTAATGCAAGAAGGACATGGGACATTTTGGCTTTCCATGACGTCTTTTTTCCACATTAAGATAAACTGATAAGTGACTGAAACCTTCGCTGAGAAATTACATCTCAAGTTGCCCTTTCTTTGTACTTTGCTTTCCATCGGTGACATGGTTTTTAAATGATCCAATAGTCTTTAATGATCTACTTTACCCACACAATGAGAATGATTATTTTCCTCAGGACCCTCCAGTGACCAAGATAATGACTATGATTTGCTTGGGTGCATTCCCATTCTTGTCTTTCCTTATTTTCTCCTGATTTCTAGGTGCTTATAAGGCAAACCACATTTAGGGAAGGGTTTTCCGGTGGCCACACTGCCTGAAGGATGTGGATGCTTTGGAGTGGGTGCAAAGAAGGTTTACCAGGGTGTCACACCTGGTCTGGAGGGTTTTAGGCATGAGGAGAGGTTGGATAAGCCCGGATTGTTTTCACTGGGAAGATGGAGGCTGAGGGGCGACCCGATAGAAGCCCACAAAATTATGAGAGGCATAGACAGGGCAGATAGTCAGAGGCTTTTCCCAGGGTAGAAGGGGCGACTACAAGAGGGCACAGGTTTAAGGTGAGAGGGGATAAGTCTAGGGGAGACGTGCGGGAAGGTCTATCACGCAGACGGTGGTGTGTGCCTGGAACACACTACCAGTGGAGGCGGTGTAAGCAACCACGTTAGCAACATTCAAGGTGTATCTTGATTGACACATGAACAGGAGGTGAACAGAGGAATAGAAACTATGTATCAGTAAACCAGGCTAGGTGGGCCGAAAGGCCTGTTCCTGCCCTGTATTGTTTTTTGTGTTTTGTTCAGGCCTGGCTGAGGTCAGGAACAGAAGTGAATGGGGCTTGGAGATTATGAGGCTGGCCAATGTGCCAGCTTTCCCACCCATTTACAACATGGGCCATTATGACAGACTCAGGCTTTGGCCGACCTGGCAAAGGCCGCCTCCCCCACATGAGGCTGACAGGCAATTAGCCTGGGTAAAAGCCTTATTCAGAATAGGCTATGGATGCCGACTGGGATTTTCCTGTTGGCCTTCAGTTTCCCAACATGGTGGAGGGCACTTCAACTGTCTGGAGGTGGGCTACCAGCAGCAGGTCAGGGGTGTCATTGTCCGAAGCAGACCTCCATGTCCTCCCTGCCTGCCCATGGGAACAACCAAAGGCCATCCTGTAGAGAGGTTTTCCCCCTACCCCACCAACCCACCTGCCCCCAAACAGTCATGGTCTGGCTCCTTGGCTGATTTTAAATTATTTTATTTAAGTTGCTGAGAGGAAACCTTCCTGTTGAAATGTCCTGCTGTTGTCCTCTCAAGCTGAAGGTCTCTGATGGCCGTCCTGTTTCCTGAGCCCACTTGCTGCCTTTGATTGACAGGGAAACTGTCTCCAGCCAATTAAGGGAGCGCCCCAGTTAAAATCCAGATATCCCACAAAAAGGCAGGCATAGCTCGGACCCCTGTAGATACCCATTGGAACATCCTTTGTTTGAAGGAAGTGAGTGAAGTTGAAAGAGAAGTTGTGAGAACAAGTTAAGCCAGGCAGAGGAGGGCAGTGATGGATGGAGACTGCTTTGGCCAGTTCAAGGGAGAAGCAGAGAACCGTCGGATCATCCTGGTAGGAGATAGAGGCCTAGAGGGGTTGAACATCTGTAGTAAAGAGGATACCAGGAAAATTGGAACTGGTAAAATGATGGAGGGCATCAAAAGAGTTATGGATTTTTTTTTCTTCATGGGACATAGACGTCACTGGTTGGCCAGCATTTATTGCCCATTCCTAGTTGCCTGAGGGCAGTTGAGAGTCAACCACATTGCTGTGACTCTGGAGTCACATGTAGGCCAGACCAGGTAAGGACGGCAGATTTCCTTCCCTGAAGGACATTAGTGAACCAGGTGGGTTTTTCCAACAATTAATAATGGTTTCATGGTCATCGTAGATTCTTAATTCTAGATTTTTTTTTTTTAATTATTGAATTCAAATTCCACCATCTGCCATGGCAGGATTCGAACCTGGGACCTCAGAGAAGAGAAATTCTGCCATGCGGAGTATTCTCAAGGCACATGTTATGTTTGTTTTCTTGTCCCATTCTCTTTGGCCCTTCACCACCAACTCTTTTGTCTTTTAATCTCTCCACAGACCTTCCCTATTGTTCTTTTTCCATCTCTCCCTATTCACTTTCTTGAAACCTGTAACACTTCTAACTTTTCCCAGTTCTGTTGAAAGGTCAACAACCTGAAATGTTGAGCGGAATTTTCTGGCTACACTACAGGGTTCCCCCTGCAGCTGATACGGCGAGGCAGCCAAAAGTCTATTGACCTGAGTAGGATCGGAAGATCCCCGCTGGAGACCGGGACTGGAAAATCCCACCTGTTGACTCTGTTTCTCCCTCCACAGATGCTGACAGGCCTGCTGAATATTTCCAGGATTTTCTGTTTTAATTTCAGATCTCCAGCATCTGCAGCAGTTGGCTGACATGTCCCTTCCTCCATTGATACACGTGCAATTCTTTGAATATGGAAAGTAAATTGTATTAAGGTACAAACCAGACATGGATTCAAAGGAATAGATTGAACAGACAGGGCTGTTTTCTCTATAAAAGAAAAGGATGAGGGGTAACCTGGTAGTGGTCCCAGGTTAAGTGGTCCCATAGTTAAGACTATGAAGGAGCTTGACAGCGTAGATGTAGAGAAGAAATTTATCTTTGTCAGGGATAGTAAAACTAGAGGCCAGAAACTTAAGGGGTGGACTTTTTCCATCCTGCCCGCCAGAAGACGGGACACGGACCATGTAAAGGTCTATTGACCTCGGACGGGATTTTCCGGTCTTGGGGCAAGCATGACCAGAATATCCCACCCTAAAGCTTCCCTGATAGATTCAATAGGGAATTCAGGAGAAATCAGAGAGTGGTAGTGAGTTCCACATATACGCCAACATGGACCAGCTTAGCTAAATGGCCTGTGTCTGTGCTGCAAATCAGCCTTTGCAACAGCCTCAAAGACTTAGTCCATGTAACTGTAGAATCCCTACAGTCCAGAAAGAGGCCATTCGGCCCATCGAGTCTGCACCAACTCTCCAAAAGAGCATCCCACCCAGGCGCCTCCCCTCTGCCCTATCCCTGTAACCCTGCACATTTACTGTGGCTAATCCATCTAACCTGCACATCTTTGGAGGAAACCGGAGCCCCCAGAGGAAACTCATGCAGACACGGGGAGAACGTGCAAACTCTGCACAGTCACCCAAGGCAGGAATTGAATCCCTGGCGCTGAGAGGCAGCTAAGCTAACCAGTGTGCTACTATGCTGCCCTAATCCTATTTCTTTTTCTCATCTCTCCTCTCCTGAAATGGCGACACATGCACAGAGCCTTATATGATTCCAACATCTCACCTAACAAACCATTATCATCACTCTTAATCATCTAATTCTGTAGCCTCAAGAAGCCTGTTCTGTACTCTACCTTATGGCCTAACTATCTTGATAAGGTTAATTAACCCAAAGTGGCAGTCAATTATTTGGAAAGATATGTTACAAGATATTATGGTGGTTTTTCATTAGCTAAAGGAGAGACGCTGGCGCAGAGGTAATGTCACTGGGTTAGAAATCTAGAGGCCGAGGCTATGGGGACAAGGATTCAAATCCCACCATGGTAGCTAATGGAATTTAAATTAAATTAATAAATCTGGAACATGAATTGAGCCTCAGTAATGGTAACCATTAAACTGTCACCAATTGTTGTAAAAACTCACCTGGTTCACTTTAGGAAAGGAAATCTGCTGTCCTTACCTGGCCTGGCCTACATGTGTGACTCCAGACCCATAGCAATATGGCTGACTCTTAACCACTCTCTGAAATGGCCTAGCAAGCCACTCAGTTCAAGGGCAATTAGGCATGGGCAACAAATGCCAGCCTTGCCAGTGACCCCCACATTCCATGAAGGAATATAGGAAAAAAAGTAAAGAATGCTTTTACAGCATTGCTGTTCTGTATTAAGACCTTTATTTTGTTCTTATTTTCTCTAATCTTTCCCCAAGTGCATTCACTGCTGCACAGCCTATAGTACTGCTGACTAGAAAACATTTATATTTTCTGATATTTAACTGGCTCTTTGTCAAATTGTGTCACCTGTGACATTTCTCATTGCTGTCATAGTTATCCTTCATTCCTGTGCCTGATTCTGCTCATCAGCTGCTGAACCCCTCATCCGTGCCTTTGTTATCTAGAGGCTTGACTATTCCAATGCTCTCCGGTCTGCCTTCCCACCCTCCTTGACCCCATCTGGAATTCTGCTGCCTGTGTCCTAACTTGCACCACGCCCCATTCACCCAGCATCCCCACGCTTGCTGACATACATTGGCTCCTGGTCCTTCAACAGCCCACTGTTGAAATTCTCATCCTTGGTTCAAATCCACATGTAGCCTTGGCATAGGTTGGCATGGAGGTTATGGGGAATATAGGGGTGGATATAAGGACAAAGGTTGGCATGGAGGATATGGTGGCTGGGTATAGGGACATAGGTTGGCATGGATAATATGGGGATATGGGGGTGGATATAGATTGACATGGAGGATATGGGGGATATGGGGTTGGATATAGGATGGCATGGAGGATATGGGGTGGGTATGGGGACAAAGGTTGGCACGGAGGGTATATAGATATGGAGGGGCGGGTATAAGAACAAAGGTTAGCATGAAGGATATGGGGCTGGGTATAGGGACTAAGTATAGGAGAGGGTATAAGGACAAAGGTTGGTATGGAGGATATGGGGGGGTGGGTATAAGGACAAAGGTTGGCATAGAGGATGTGGGAGATATGGGGTTGGATATAGATCGGCATGGAGGATGTGGAGAATATGGGGGATGGGTATGGGGACATGGGTTGGCATGGAGGATATGGGGATATGGGGGTAGGAATAGAGGCATAGGTTGACATGGAGGGTATGGATATCCATGGTGTGTGGTTAAAGGGGCATGAGATGGCATGGCTTGACATGGATGGGGCATGGGGGAGTGGGGGGGAGGGAGTGTGGGGGCTGCTGAGATGTTTTGGTTTCGTATTATTTTCAATTTTCACAAAGGGCTTCCACCCAGCCCGCCTCTGGACCCAGCAGCCTCTGCACCCGTACCACAGGCCGGCGGCCCTAATTTCTAATCCAGCTTCCCCTCCTCCCCCCACCGCCTACCCAACCACCAAAAAGAAAAGCCCAGCCTCTGGGCTCCATTTTCCCAGGTTGGGTTGGCAGAGCTGGGAAATTTCCAAACTCTGTATACCCGAACCTGGGAACAAAAGTCCAGGCTGCTGAAGGTATGGCTGGAATGAAGGAAATTGAGGTTGGAATTGGAGGAGGATCTCGGAAGGTTGTGCGACTGTAAGGGGATATTAATATACCTCCCTCCATTATGTTGAATGGCAAAAAAACATTTGAAGTTAATTTCTAATTTAAATAAATTTTGAGCTATTTTGAATTGAGGTGCAGATTTTGCAATCAGAAGTGCCAGCTTTTATTTAAAATAAAAAGTCTCTCCAGTTTTCCCTCTGTTTTGTCCTCTCTACTGAAGACAGAAATTCTCAGGGATTGATTAATTTGATTTATTGTCACATGTGGGCCGAAGGGCCTGTTCTGTGCTGTACTGTTCTATGTTCTATGTATTGGTATACAGTGAAAAGTATTGTTTCGCAGTACGCAGGGGTGAAGGAAAAGGATAGGGTGCAGGATATAGCGTTGCAGTTACAGGTAGGGGTGAGATAGTTTAAAAGACTTAGAATTCCGTTTTAGAAGCGCAGAACAGATGTAAAAGACGCATCCGTCTATCACGCAAACCAACCTCCCATCCATTGACTCCGTCTACACTTCCTGCTGCCTTGGGAAAACAGCCAGCATAATCAAGGACCCCATGCATTCTGGACATACCTTCTTCCATCGGGAAAAAGATAAAAGTCTGAGGTCACATACCAACTGACTCAAGAACAGCTTCTTCCCTTCTGCCATCAGACTTTTGAATGGACCTACCATATATTAAGCTGATCTTTCTCTACACCCTATCTATGACTGTAACAGTACATTCTGCACTCTCTCTTTTCCTTCTCTATAAACAGTATGCTTTGTCTCTATAGCGTACAATAAACAATACTTTTCATTGTATACTAATACATGTAACAATTATAGAATCCCTACAGTACAGAAGGAAGACATTTGATCCAACGAGTCTATACCGACCACAACCTACCCAGGCCCTATTCCCATAAATCCACATATTTACCCTGCTAATCCCCCGACACAAGTGTCAATTTAGCATGGCCAATCAACCTAACCTGCACATCTTTGGACTGTGGGAGGAAATCAAAGCAGCCGGAGGAAACCCACGCAGACACTGGGAGAACGTGCAAACTCCACACAGACAGCGACCCGAGGCCGGAATTTAACCTGGGACCTGTGAGGCAGCAGTGCTAACCACTGTGCCACCATGCCGCCTTAAACAATTAAGTCAAATCAAATCAAAAAAGATGAAATTAGAGGGTATGCTGGGGACAGCACGCAAGAAGTTGCCGCGCTCAAACTATTGAAATAAAAATGCATCCCTGAGCTATTTGTCCATCGGCATCAACCTCATGGCAACATTTTGGCTGCCAGCTGGGATTGCTGATAGTATCCATCACACCCAGGCTCTCAGGGTTCTTAGTTAAGTCTGCAGCTTTCAGCTGAAAGACAAGACACTGACTATCACCTGGAATTCCTGTCTGCACTAAACCGTGGAACACCCTGCTGTATCGCCATCGATTCCAAGGTCATTGCAAATATTCTTCATGCCTGCAAGAAAATTGATGTGAAAACACAGAGGTGCAAGAAACCATTTATTGATAGTCTAATTTCCAACACTGGTGTCATCAAAAAAAAAAGAATTGCGGAACTAAAGCCTTTACATGGAAGAATGACCCACCTGATCAGATTTCAGTCAGAGATACATTTGATACTGTGCTCTCTAATAACATTGAGCCTGTTTCAAAGCAGGGTTTAGCCTTGCAGACAATTAGGGTGATGGGAGGATCTGTAATCACAATACTGGTTTCTCACCTGCTTTGCTGCCTTTAAAAGTTTATGCAGGCGATACGGTTTCACCAGACGAGTTGCTGACCTGTGAGGTTTCGTTGTGTTTAATGATTTATTGCCAAAGCAAATGATATAATCGCAAAGTTGAGGACGCAATGATCCCATGTTTCCAAAGAGGAAACCACAGAGATTGCTGGAAAATGCACCTTTTCTTATAGCAATTTTAACCTGGCATTACCCTTGGCATCTTCTCAAGTGTTTCTCCTCAAGATTTAATAGCAACCAAATTCCATAATTCCTTGTTAAGTGTTGCTAAAACAACGAAGTGTGTGGAGTATTTGTCCAATTGTATTTTAATATAACATTTGCCGTGTAACCGAACAGGTGCCGGAGTGTGGCGACTAGGGGAATTTCACAGTAACTTCATTGCCGTGTTAATGTAAGCCTACTTGTGACAATAATAAATAAACTTAAACTTAAAACTATATATATGCAAATTGTTGTGGTTTCCTGAATGCCTGTGGAACATATCCTAAGTACGATGGGCAGGATTCTCCGGTCTCATGAGTGGCGAGATTGGAAAATTTGGCATTCCAGCCAAAACTCTATTCACTTTCAGCGACTCTGGAAAATCCCAGCCATGAAGGAGGATGGAAGGTTTCAGCCACAATTGGAAATTTGCTCCTGCTTTTTTTGCCTTCACTCTCAGTACTGTGGAAGTGTCGGAGGTGCTGAATTTTGGACGAGATGTTAAACGAAGACACCATCTGCCATCTCGAGTAGGTAAGTGAGGATAAGTTATCCATTGTCCATGAGGGGCCATAAGTATCTCTCTCTGTTAGAGAGAGCCAACTGGCTTGAGGAGCACCACTTGATATCAAGTATGAGGCAAGGCAAGGGGGCAGGTATCTATGAACTATCGCAGCTGATCCAGGGATTGTACCCACATTACTGGTGTCATTCTTCACCATCCATCTAAGCTAACTGACCCCATCCCTCTCAGGTGGTCTTAGAAGTTTCCACAGCCATTACTACAATGAAGAGCAGGGGAGTTCTCCGAGGCATCGTGGGCCACAATTTATCCCTCAATTTGGTCATTTGCCTTCTTGCTGTTTTGTTTTGGGGGAGTTTGCTGTGTATTATTTGGCTGCTACACTTCGAAAGTACTGAATTGGTTGCAAAGTGCTTTGTGGCATTCTGAGGTCATGAAATGTGGCACAGGCATGAAAGTTTTGTATATCCACACACTCATTCCAGACCAAAGAGAAACAAACTGCACTGAAACTGTCCAGACCTGTTTGACACTAGCATGGGGATGCATATTCTGTGATTGCCATTTATAAAGATTGCAGCAATTTTAAGTTCAAGATTAATGTTTAAATCCCTATTTCATTACTTGTGAACACCAAGGGGGCGATTCTCCCAAAATAATTCTAAGTGTTGAATTTGCATGTAAATCATGCCGTTTTTTTCAGTGGGAGCTTAAAAAAGAACCTCCCACACTCTGCGCACTGCAGATTGCCTCAGCATAAATCCCGTTAAAAACCAGTGGGCGGGACGTCTTCCCACTGGAAAGGCCGGCAGCATAGTGCTGAGTGGGCCACTGCGCATGCGCCAATTTGTCAGCGCCCAAAATCAGCGCATGCGCATTGGCCCACACTGCCGGCCTCCCAGTTACTGGTCAGCTCGATCGCTGGCCAGCCCTGCAACACCGCATCACCGGCCTTCCACCCCGGACCCCCACCATGGCCTGATTGCTGGCCCCCCAAACATGCCCAGGCCCAGCCCTGCCCCCCCCCCCCCCCCCCAGCAAGCCATCCACACTTCCCCCAACCCCAATGGCCAGCCCCAATCGCTGGCCTCCCGCCTGTCACTCAGCCCATCAATCACCCGCCCAGAGGCCCTGCCTGCGCCAGGCCCTGCCCCCATTAGGCCCCACCCCCTTGGCACTATGGCTGATGGACAGTGCCAAGGTGCCCCCTGGGCACTGCCAAGCTGGCAATGCCCAGGCGGCACCGCCCGACACTCTGGCGGGGGGGGGCCTCAATTGCCCCCCCCTTCACTCCAGTGGGGCCCAGCTGCCAGCTTCCCATTAGTGGGGAGCTATACCAAACCCCGCTGGCCGGGGGGCAGGAGGGGAGGCTAGCGGGCCTGGAGATTTCAGCCCCGGGCCCACTAATGCCATTTAAACGATATTTAAATTACCTGCTGCATAACTTATGCAGCTCCGCACCGATTTCTGGCGCAGAGCTGACGGTGACGGAAATCCGGCACTGGAAGATGTGCTCAGAGCCGGATGCCCAGCGTGAATTGTGTGATTCGGCCGGCACTAGAATCTCCCGGCCCACTGCACTAAAATCTCAGTGCAGCGGAATGGGAGAATCGCGGCCCAAGGGTGGGACTTTCCGGCAGCGCTCGCCCCAAAAATGGAAAAGCCCGCCCGAGGTCAACGGACCTTTGCATGATCCACCCCACTGCCCGCTACGGGCGGGACAGGAAGGGAAAATCCCCCCCCAACTGTTTGGTACCTCTAATCACTCCCTCATCTTCATCCAAGCAGCCTTTCACTGATAACGTGGAAGAAATATCAGGCAACGGGATTTCGTTGTGTTGCCAAGTCAAGGGAAACAACCTCGAGCATTAAATTGTCAACATCCCAAATTTCAGTCCGAAAACTTGCGGATCAAGTGAACTCAGAGTGGGAAGGTCAGACACCATCCAAACAACTAAACACTCAGAGCCACAGTCTGGTCAAAGATTTACCATCTTCTGAAAATGGGCAAGGTCAAACCATGGAATGGTTGAGGAAGTGAACGCCTCGACGATAGGGTTAAGATGTCAGCTCCATGGCTTCCAACGGCAATCAATGTGAAATGTTAACTCTGTTTCTCTCTCCATAAAGGCTGCCTGACCTGCAGAGTGGTTCCCGAATTTTCTGTTTTTAATTTAGGTTTCTAGTAAGTTCTGGAATTGGATAAGTTCCTGAAGGGAAAGAATACAAGGTTCTGGGGAAAGGGCAGGGGAATGGGACCAGTTAAGTTGCTCTTGCGGAGAGTTGACTTGGGCTCAAAGACCTCACAGACTCGTTCTCTGCTGTAACCAATCTAGGGTAGGGCTTTCCGCGATGTGTTTTGCGGTGACAGAGGCAGCCTGCCATTGGCCGGCAGCGGGATGTTTTGGTCCCACCGCTGTCAACAGGGCTTCCCATTGTTCATGCCCTCCTAGCCCTATAACCTCATGTATTTACCCCATTAATCCCCCTGACATTAGGGTCAATTTAGCATGGCCAATCAACCTAACCCGCATATCTTTGACCTGCAGGAGGAAACTGGAGCACCCGGAGGAAACCCATGCAGACATGGGGAGAATGTGCAAACTCCACACAGACAGTCATCCGTGGCCAGTATTGGCCCAGGTCCCTGATACTGTGAGGCAGCAATGCTAACCAATGTGCCACCGTGTCACCCCAGAAGAAGGCCATTCAGCCCATTGAACCTGCACCGACAACAATCCCATCCAGTCCCTATCCCCATAGCCCCACATATTTACCCTGCTAGCCCTTCAGACACTAAGGGGCAATTTACCATGGCCAATCAACCTAACCCACACATCTTTGGACTGTGGGAGGAAACCAGAGCAGCCAGCGGAAACCCATGCAGGCACTGGGAGAACATGCAAACTCCTCACAGACAGTGGCCAAAGCTGGGAATTGAACCCGAGTCCTTGGAGCTGTGAGGCAGCTGTGCTAACCACTGTGCCACCGTGCCGCCCATTGAGACCAGCTGCAGTGACTGTTTAGATCAATGGACTCAATGGAATCCAGGAATTGAACTTGGGAGCTTCCTGGTCACAAGAAGCAGCATTTAACCAACAGGAAGCACATTAGCCAAGTTATGAAATCCAAAAACAGATAATTTGGGGAAGGGAAAAAAATATCCATGCAGAGATGGATTTGATATGTGAACTATAATCATGATGCTGATACAACATGTGAAGAACATCTTCCAAAATTTAAATTATGAATTTTTTTACACAGGACTCTCAGTAGAGATCAATCATAGAATCCTACAATGCAGAAGGAGGCCATTCGGCCCATCGAGTCTGCACTGACCACAAACCCACCCAGGCCCTATCCCCATAACCCCATGCATTTACCCAAGCTAGTCCCTCTGACATTCAGGGCTAATTTAGCATGGCCAATCCACCTAACCCGCACACCCGGGAGGAAACCGGAGCACCCGGAGGAAACCCACGCAAACACGGGGAGAATGTGCAAACTCCACACAGACAGTCACCCAAGCCGGTAATCGAACCCCGGATCTCTGACGCTGTGAGGCAGCAGTGCTAACCACTGTGCCACTGTGCCACTCATCAAATATCACAACTGATACATTGAGATAAATTGAGATATCAAAATTGTGCTGTGCAACTGGACATTATTGGAAAATCATCTGAAGCATTTCTATCTTCAGTGAAAAGCAATGTTGGCATGAAGGGGAATTTTATTTCCTAAATCTTTTAATTTGAATGAATTTGCCTTCAGCCGTGTACTCCAGTCTCACTCATCGCTTTTCATCTCTGCTATTGTCTTACCTTGTTCCAGGAGTATTGTACAGATGTCACTGTTTGACATCAACTGGCAGGATCTGCAATTTTGAACATCTCTTATTGGTTAAAGATATGTGCTATGGAAAAGACAGCATTAATATTTAATCACATATAATTAGTTTATCCTTATTCTAACGCCAATTGAGTGAAAGCATTGTTCAAAGTTGAAGCCGGAAATCAGCCAGAGGTATCTATGTCTGATCACCATCCAATGTTCATGGATAGCTGAGGACAGGCCCTCTGCTGTGGAATACCTTGAGTGGTACATTCCATCATGGCATGCGGAGAAGAATGTAAACCCAGTGGTGTTAGATCAGTACCTTCTGGAAACGCTGCCTGATTTTCATAGAATCATACAGTGTAGAAAAGGAGGCCATTCAGCCCATCGAGTCTGCACCGACCACAGTCCCACCCAGGCCCTATCCCCATAACCCCATGCATTTACCCTAGCTAGTCCCCCTGATACTAAGGGGCAACGTAGCATGGCCAATCCACCTAACCTGCAGATCTTTGGAGTGTGGGAGGAAACCGGAGCATCCAGAGGAAACCCACGCAGACACAGGGAGAATGTGCAAAACTCTACACAGACAGTGACCCAAGCTGGGAATCGAACCCAGGTCCCTGGTGCTGTGAGGCAGCAGTGCTAACCACTGTGCCGCTGTGCTGCCCAATTTTGCCTTGTGTCGGCTGAAATTGGTCAAAAGGAAAGGGGTTATACAGGGAGTGGTGATCTGATGGAGCAAGTTTTACACCCCTTCCTCACCTACCTAATTGAAAGGCATCTCCCCTTACCAGCCCCGACTGTCTGGGGTCATGACAAAATCATCTTGCACCGTAGGCCAGGCTCATTGATGGAACAGTATGGAAATTGAATTCAGAGCTTTTGGGAGAGACAAAGAGGGCAAGGTAATAAAGCTGCAATAATGAGCCAAAGGACCTAACCTTTACTCTAGGTGAAGCTGATTGTGCTCTCAGTACTGAGTCTGACGTGGACAGGTTCAAGTCTTACCCCAGCTCCCTCTAGGCTGACAATCCCAGTGGAAGTACTGCATTGTTAAATGTTCTCTCCAATAAGCTGTTAAACCTCCTCTCTCAGGTGGATGTAAACGATTCCATTACCACTATTTCAAAGAAGAGCAGGGAAGTTCTCCCCGTCCTGCCCAATATTCATCCCTCAACCAAAATCTCAAAAACCAGATTATCAAGTCATTATCATATTGTTGCCTGCGGGAGCTTGCTACTCACAAATTGGCTGTTGTGTTTCCCACTTTACAGCAGTGAGAGGCGTAGATAGGGTGGATAGTCAAAGGCTTTTTCTCAGGGTGGAAGGATCTACAAGAGGGCATAGGTTTAAAGTGAGAGATGGTACGTTTTGGGGAGACGTGCAGGGCACGTTTTTCACATAAAAGGCACTGGGTTCCTGGAAGGCACTGCCAGTGTGGGTGGTGGAAGCAGGCATGTTAGCAACATTCAAGGTGTATCTTGATGGACGCGTGAGCGGGAGGCAAATAGAGGGATAGAAACCACGTATCAGCACAGCCTTGGTGGGCCGAAGGGCCGGTTCCCATGCTGGATAGTTCTTTGTTCTTTGACTAGACGTCCATGGAAATTCATTAGCTTTAAAAAAATTTGGGAGAGCTTGAGGTTGTCAGAAGGTGCTGTGGAAATATAAGTTTGTTGCCTTGGGAACTTGCGAAAGGTGCTGTACACATAAATGCAAGTCATTACTTCACCGGGAGAAGGTACCTGAAGGAAACTGAGGCACTTTTATTTTTGTACAATTTTATTTCCAAAAACATGCAAATGCAAAACCAATTTTCAAAGGTGGTGATTTAAAAAAAATATTTGATCAAGTCTTTTGAGAAACAAAAATGTGCCCCTAACCAGTATGTGGTGCTATAGAGTCCCACAAATTTCTTCCAGTACAGAGGAAGGGAAATGCTGCAGGAATTTAGACTAGAAATCCAGTGACAAACAAACAAAAAGGTATTTTTCTTTTTAAGTGTTTTAATTTATTACAGAGGAGTACCATACATTATTGAAGCTTAATATGTGGGAATAGTACGATTGGTGTGTGTAGTGTTCTAGGCCTCAGCTTTCTGACTGATCCATCTGTAGGAAGTGTCCAGGCAACAGGCACTGTCAGTGGGGGAACTGATCAAATTTAACCTGCGGGAAGCCTGAGGCCTAATATATTTTTCTGTTTGGGTCTGTGTGTGTATCAGTAAGATGTTCCATTTCATTTATATATACTTTTGCACTTTAAAACTAATATATTATTGCTGTCGGTGTCTCAAATTTCCAACTAGGGCTAATTTTCTGGGAGAACTCGACCAGACAGATACACTAGCTGAATTTGGATTTCCAAATTTAACCTTCTACCCCAGTGAGGCCTACAAACAAAAACACACAACAACCTAGAGAAAGTTTTTTAAAAAATTTAATTTAATTTTGAAAACAAAAATAAATCTTCGGCTGTTAAATCTCTGATTAACAGCCGAACTGGGGCTCTTCAAGGAAACAGCAGCTTTCAACTCGTACAGATAAACAGATTGTGCTTGTTCTTAACACCCGAGGATTATGTTATATTTGTGACCAGTTCTGGTACTTTTGAACATGCTTTATGATGCCCCTGTTAACCTTGAACTTGTTAGCGCGTGCCCCAGAGTGATCTGTTATGTTGGTATAAATGTTTGTCAGGTAATTGCTCCTGTGAAGTGCTTTAGGACATTATTTCTATGTTAAGGGTGCAATATAAATGCAAGTTTGTTGTTAATTGCATAGAGACGTATTTATTTACGGATCGTGCTGAATCTTTGCCTCCTGGTGTTCTAGAATTTGGGGTATGAGAGGAAGAGCTTGCATTTATATTTTGCCTTTCACGATTGGGTTCAAGACATCCCCAAGTGCTTCACAGCTAACTCTTTTTAGATTTTGAAATGTAGTCACTGTTCTAATGTAAAATTTGCAGGAATTTTCACAAAGCAAACTTCCAGAAACAACAATAACCAGCTAATGAGAGGATCTACGTTCCTCATTGCACAATGTAGGAATCGGCTCAAATCAAACAGCGCAGTTTAGTGGGCCGCACTCCCACCTCTGAATCAGGATGTTGTGTTAATTCCCACTTCAGAGCTCAAGTGCATTTATCTGGGCCGACACTCCCAGGAGGTGCCGTCTTTTGGATGAGGCCCCTCTGCCCTCCTAGCTAGAAATGTAAAAGATCTCTAAGCCATTAATTCCAAGAATGGCAGAGGAGTTCTCCCCGGTTTCCAGGCCAATGTTTATCCTTCAACCAACATTACTGAAGCATCTGGCCATTATCACATTGCTGTTTGGGGGATCTTGCTATGCCCAAATTGGCTGCTGCATTTCCTACACCTACAACAGTGACTATCTACACTTTGAAAAAAAAATACTTAATGCCATGAAACACTTAGGATGTCCTGCTCGCCAACATTAAGGGCATTTAAATGGTAATTGGATAAACATATGGATGATATTGGAATAGTGTAGGTTAGATGGGCTTTAGATTGGTTTCACTGGTGGGCGCAACATCGAGGGCCGAAGGGCCTGTACTGTGCTGTAATGTTCTATAGGTCATGGAGGATGCCATATAAATGCAAATCCTTTTTATTCCTTGTTAGTTGGGAACCATGCTTGATGTTCAGAGGTCATCTCAGTTTCATAAAATCCCTACAGTGCAGAAGAGGCCATTTGGCCCATCGAGTCTGAACCGACTCTCTGACAGAGTATCTTACCCAGTCCCTTTCCCCTGCAGTATCCCTGTAACCCCACACATTTCCCATGGCCAATCCCCTAACCTGCACATCTTTGAACTGCGGGAGGAAAACAGAGCACCCGGAGGAAACCCACGCAGACATTGGGAGAACGTGCAAACTCCACACAGACAGTGACCCGAGGCCGGAATTGAACCCGGATCCCTGGTTGTGACACTGTGCCACCCCTTGTTCTGCCTTGACACCTGAAACAGAATGGTGGTCAGGAGAGGAATCCTGGTGGTTTTCTTTCTCTCACTTCCCCAAACCAGGGTCTCTGAAACCAATTATAACATTTTCACTGTTGCCCTTGGCTTAGGCCATTTAATTCAGTATACACCGAGGATCAAACCTGATATATTTGTAGAGTTCAGCAACACATTTAAAATGAAATGGTTCTGAAAACTATTCCAGCCCAGGGTGTAACCTGTTTGTAATTACTGTGCCTTCAACTAAGCAGCAATCTTTTATTGCAGCTTCTGATCTAATCTATTAATTCAAAGCAGTTCTGCAAGTCATAGTGGACAGGCTGGGTTCGGAATCCGTTTCATTATGTTCAGCAAGGACTTAAAATTCTCAGTTCAACCCGCCTACAGCTACAATCCATGTCTTAGATTTAGAAAAGTTACAGTGCAGAAAGAGGCCATTCAGCCCATCGTGTCTGTGCCGATCATTTTAATACCATTTTCCAGCACCTGGTCTGTAGCCTTGCAGGTTACAGCACTTCAGATACAGATCCAGATACATTTAAAATGAGTTCAGCATTTCAGCTTCAACCATCAACTTAGGCAGTGAATTCCAGATGCTCACCACCCTCTGGGTGAAACATTTTCCCTCATGTCGCCTATAATCCTTCCACCAATCACCTTAAATCTATACTCTCTGGTAACTGACCCCTCCGCTAGGGGAAATGCGACTTTCCAAGGCCCGTCCTAATTTCCTTCCCCTCAATTAGGTCACCCCTTAACCGCCTCTCCAATCTGCCCACGTAGCTGCCATTTTCAAGTTCTGGCAACGTTCTTGTGAATCTCCTCTGCACTCTCTCCAGAACAATTATGTCCTTCCTATAGTGTGGTGACCAGAACTGTACACACAACTCCAGCTGTGATCTGTTTTTATGCAGCTTCAACATTACATCCCTGCTTTTGTATTCAATACCTCTCCCAATGCTTTCTTGACCACATTGTCCACCTGTCCTGCCATCTTCAAGGACTGGTGGATACACACTCCAGGGTTTCTCACTTCCTCAATCCCTCTCAATATCTTCCCGTTTATTGAGTATTTGTGTCTGATATTCCTTTCAAAACTGTTCTGCAGAGCCAAGATACAGGGTCTCACTGGAAGCTGAATGTCCAGCTTTCACTTACCCTTAACTGACCCAGTGCTCTGCTGCCAAGTCCTCAGTTAGTCCAAATTCCAAACACATGTTGCCCCCTCCCTTCCCCGCTCAGCCTGGCGCAGCTCCTTGTGCCAAACAATTCTACTTTGAGATCCTCCCTCTCTTTCTCAGATCCCTCCGCAGCCTGACTGAACACTCTCCAGCGCTATGCTGAGAGAGTGCAGCACTGTCAGAGGAGCTGTTTTTCAGATGAGCCGTTAAACCTGTTTTGCAGCTTGGGTGGATTCGTCCCTGGCACTTGTGAAAGAAGCGAGGGGTGAGTTAAGAACATAAGGAGCAGGAGTAGATCATTCGACCCCTCAAGCCTGCTCTGCCACTCTGTAAGATTGTGGCTGATCTGATCTTGGCCTCAACCCTACAGCCCTCATAATCCTTGATTCCATTGTAGTTCAAGAATCTTGTCTGTCTCAGCCTTGAATCTATTCAGTGACACAGCGGACACGGCTCTCTGGAGAATTCCAATGTTTCTTAACTCTCTGAAAGACAACCCCTTATCGCCTCATCTGAAAAACAGCTCCTCTGACGATGCTGCACTCTCTCAGCATAGCACTGGGAAGTATTGAGTTAGGCTGTGGAGGGACCTGAGCAAGAGGTTGAGGATCTCAAAGTAGAGAGGTTGAACAGGTTGGGCCTATACTCATTGGAGTTTAGAAGAATATGGGGTGATCTTATTGAAACATGCAAGATTCTCACCATCACCTTCTCGAGGGCAATTAGGGATGGAAAATAAATGCTGACCTAGCCAGCGAGACCCACATCCTATGAAAGAATTTTTTTAAATTCTGAGGTAGGGTAGATGTTTCTCCTCATTGAGTAATCTAGAACTAGGGGGCAGTTTCAAAATAAGAGGTCTCCCACTTAAGACAGAGATGAGAAGGAATTTCTTCTTTCATAAAACAACCCCTTCACCCCAGAAATCAACATAGTCAACCTTCTTTGAACTGTCTCCAATGCAGGGAAATCCCTCCTCAAATAAAGAAACCAAAACTGTATGCAGTATTCTAGGTATGGTCACCAACGCCTTGTCCAGTTGTAGCAAGTTCTTCCAGTGTCCTGGTCAGCATTCTTCCTTCAAACATTACTACCAATAACAGATTAATTACTTCTTCATTCACTTGATAATCTAGTGCCTTTGGATATTATTTAAAGCCATTCTTTATGTGACAGGGAAGATCAAAAGCTTGATTATATCAGTCTGTTCTTGCATGTTGTTGGGTTGCAAACCTAGTAAATTATTGTGCAGGGTCAACGATGCCCTTTTAATTATATTTTGTTGCCACTGTCAAAGGTGCTGCCTTTAAGCTGAAACTTTAGGTGAGGTCCTGGCTGTCCTCTGAAGTGGAATTAAAAGGTCCCGCAGCTATTATTTTAAGTATTTCTTAATTTCTTTTGAGGAGTGGTTGGGTGGGTTGGAGCCTCTACTCATTGGAGTTTAGAAGAATGAGAGGCGACCTTATTGAAACATATCGGATTCTCAGGGTAGATGCTGAGAGGGTGTTTCCCCTTGTGGGAGAGTGTGAGACCAAAGGGTATAATCTCAGAGTAAGGGGGTCACCCATTTAAGACAGAAAAGAGGGGGGATTTCTTCTCTCAGAGGGTAGTGAATCTGTGGAATTCATTACCACAGAGGGCTGTGGAGGCTGGGTTGTTAGTATGTTTAAGGCTGAGATAGACAGATTTTTAATCATTAAGGGAATCAAAGGTTGGGTGATAAGGAGGGAAAGTTGAGTTGAGAATGATCACATCAGTCATGATCTCATGGCGGAGCAGACTCGATGACTCAAATGGCCTACTTTTGCTCCTATATCTTATGGTAAGGACGGGGCAGTTGCCCTGGCCAACATTCTCCCCACAACCAAAATCACCAAGAACAAATGAATTGCTCACTTATTTATCTGCTGTAATTGAGGGCTTGCTGTGTACAAATTGGTTGCATTTTAACTGTACTTCTTTACTGGTTGTGAAGTGGTGAGGTTATGGTAACAACTTGCATTATATAGCACCTTTAGTGGCACCTTTAGAGTCATAGAGGTTTACAGCATGGAAACAGGCCCTTCGGCCCAACTTGTCCATGCCGCCTTTTTTTTTAAACCCTTAAGCTAATCCCAATTGCCCACATTTGGCCCATATCCCTCTATACCCATCTTACCCATGTAACTATCTAAATGCTTCTTAAAAGACAAAATTGTACCCACCTCTACTACGACCTCTGGCAGCTTGTTCCAGACACTCAAAGAACAAAGAAAATTACAGCACAGGAACAGGCCCCTCGGCCCTCCAAGCCTGCACCGACCATGCTGCCCGACTCAACCAGAACCCTCCACCCCTCCGGGGACCACACCCACCCACCCCCATCCCACCCACGCACCCGTCAAGATGCTCCTCAAAAGTCACTACCGTATCCGCTTCCACTACCTCCCCCGGCAACGAGCCCCAGGCACCCCCACTCTCTGTGCAAAAAATCTGCCTCGTACATCTCCTTTAAACCTTGCCCCTCGCACCCTAAACCTGCGCCCCCCAGCAATTGACCCCTCCACCCCGGGAAAAGGCCTCCGACCATCCACTCTGCCCATGCCTCCCACAATCCCCCAGACCTCCACCAGGTCTCCCCTCAACCTCCGTCGCTCCAGCGAGAACAAACCAAGCCTCTCCAACCTCTCCCCACAGCCAATGCCCTCCACACCAGGCAACACCCCGGCAAATCTTCCCTGCACCCTCTTTAGTGTAGCAAAGGCCCCAGGTGCTTCACAGCAGCATTATAAAACAAAATCTGACCCCTGAGTCACAAAAGGAGATAATAGGACAGGTGACCAAAAGCTTGGTCAACAAGATTGGTTTTACGGAGTGTCTTAAAGGAGGAGGGAAAAGTTTAAGGGCAGGAATTTCAGAGCTTAAGGCCCAGGCAACTGAAAGCACGGCCGCCAATGGTAGAGCGAGTGGAAGAGGCCAGAATCCGAGGAGCGCAGAGATCTCAGAGGCTTTAGGGCTGGAAGAGATTACAGAGACAGTGAGGGATACGATGAAAGATTTGTATTTCTGTAAGATCTTTCATGATCTCAGAATGGCCCAGAGCGCTTTACAGCCAATGAAGTATTTTTTGAAGCATAGCCAGTGACATAATGTGGTAAATATAGAGATTTATAAACGGAAGTTTTCAAAATACAAAATATTATACAGTGGAAATTTCATTATCTCAAATAACTGTCCAAGAAAAAACCTTTCTGACAGACATTTTGCATATTGCAGAGTACAAAATGTAAACCTCCTTCCTAAAATCAATCAGTTTTACAACATGAGAAACGGTGCTATCCATTTTCCATTAGTTTAGGCTCTAGTTACAAAGACATCGTTTTGTCACACTTTCAGCTCATTGGCTATTTTGTGCACTTCAGTTCTTTCCATAGAATCCTGACAATGCAGAAGGAGACCATTTGGCCCATCAAGTCCGCACTGATCACAATCCCACACAGGTCCTATCTCTGTAGCCCCATTTATCCTGCTAGTCCCCCTGACACTAAGGGGCAATTTTAGCACGGCCAATCAACCTAACTTGCACATCTTTGGACTGTGGGAGGAAACCGGAGCACCCGGAGGAAACCCACGCAGACGCAGGAGAACGTGCAAACTCCACACAGACAGTGACCCAAGCCGGGAATTGAACCCAGGTCCCTGGCGCTGTGAGATAGCAATACTAACCACTGTGCTGCTGTGCCACCCAAAACAACAGCGCCCAACGTTAGGCTCGAACCCAGGACCCTGAGATTAAGAGTCTTATACTCTACCAATTGAGCTAGGGGGACGCACAGTTCTTTGCATCTTGTTGCCATCTTTTTGTATTTAAATGCCTCCATGGGCCATTCTGTTTCTCTTCGGAGCCCACGCTCTCTACAGCCTGAGCTATCACTTTCTGTGAACTAGGATCCCAGCCGTGTCTCAGCTTAGCTTTGAGAAATCCCCTTACAACATTTAATCTTTCCAATTCGCCAGTCAGTAATTTGGGAACAAGAAGTCCGTTGGTTTAAATCCTAGACAAGCCATCTGTAGCTTCCTTCCCTGTGTTAAATATTGTTAACAATAACCGCAGAGGACAGAATCAGAACCCTTTTGTTTCCTGTTCTGAGTTTCTCTTTATGTCTCTAGAAGATGTTACACCGTCCGGTGCTGAGAGTAATTTGTGTGTGCATCAACACGAGTGCTAAAATGTATTTATCTTCATTTCTATAGCTGTGGTATTAAAGAAAATGTAATCTTGCATTTATACAGCGCCTTTCGCACCCTTGCCTTTATATAGCGCCTTTCACATCCCTTGCCTTTACATAGTGCCTTTCGCACCCTTGCCTTTATATAGCACCTTTCGCACCGTTGCCTTTATACAGCGCCTTTCACACCCCTTGCCTTTATACAGCGCCTTTCACACCCCTTGCCTTTATATAGCGCCTTTCGCACCCTTGCATTTATACAGCGCCTTTCACATCCCTTGCCTTTATATAGCGCCTTTCAGACCCTTGCCTTTATATAGCGCCTTTCACACCCTTGCCTTTATACAGTGCCTTTCACATCCCTTGCCTTTATACAGCGCCTTTCACACCCCTTGCATTTATATAGCACCTTTCACACCCCGTCCATTTATATAGCACCTTTCACACCCCTTGCATTTATATAGCATCTTTCACACCCTTTGCATTTATATAGTGCCTTTCACAACCTTTCACTTTGGACGTCCCAAAGTGTTTTACAGCCAATTAAGTACTTTTAAACTCTAGTCACTGTTGTAATGTAGGAACTGCAGCAGCCAATTTGTGCACAGAAAACTCCCGCAAACAGCAATGTTATAAGTTTATTTATTAGTGTCACATGTAGGCTTACATTGACACTGCAATAAAGTTACCGTGAAAATCCTCTAGTCGCCACACTCCAGTGCCTGTTTGGATTCACTGAGGGAGAATTTAGCACGGCCAATGCACCTAACCAGCACGTCTTTTGTACTGTGGGAGGAAACCTACACAGACATGGGAAGAATGTGCAGACTCCACACAGACAGTGACCTGAGCCGGAAATTGAACCCGGGTCCCTGGCGCTGTGAGGCAGCACCAATGTGCCACCAATGAGTTAATGACTGGGTAATTTTATTTTAAATGGTGCTGGTTGAGGGATAAATATCGGCAAGGACGCTGGGAATGCTCCTCAACTCTTCTAAATGCTGCCATGAGATGTTTACATCTGTCTGAGAGAGCAGACGTTTGCCACTATAATCTCTCACCCAAAAGATGGTACCTCTGACAGTGCAGCATTCCCTCTGTACTGCACTGGAGTGCCAGCAGAGAATTTGTGCTCAAGTCTCCGCAGTGGGTCTTGAACCCATGACTTCCGGCTCTAAGCTGGGAGGGCTGCCCAGTGAGCCACGGCCGATATCCGCTCCACATTGTGGGGTAGCTTTGATTGTCTCGACAGTTTGTATTATCGTCCAGTTTAGCCTTGTCCTCCCCCCTCTCCACCAGTTTCAGATCCTGCTGTTGCCCTTCCGCTAACTCTTTCCGAAGTGGTTGGTGGTAGATCTCTCATTAACTGCGTAAATCCAGGCTGAAACCTTTGGGCTTTGAGATTGAGAAGCGTTTTGTTCTGATATTTCTTTCTCTCCTCTTTCAGCAGATGGCTATCTGAGACTTTGCGTAATGTGTTGCAGCACCTGGACAGAGAAACTCCTTGAATCAAACCATTGCTAATGTTGATGATAAGGTAATTGTAGAAACTAATTATTCTCCTGTTCACATGAGTGAGAGCAGAATTAAAATGTAGAGGAAAGAGTAGGACCCACTGCCTCAATTCTTTTTATTTTGCTGCAGTTGTATAGGGTGTTGGTGAGGCCACATCTGGAGTATTGTGTGCAGTTTTGGTGTCCTTATCTGAGGAAGGATGACCTTGCTATAGAGGGAATACAGCGAAGGTTTACCAAGCTGATATGAGGAGAGACTAAGTCGGTTAGAATTATATTTACCAGAGTTTAGAAGAGTGAGAGGTGATCTCATAGAAACTTATAAAATTCTAACAGGGTTAGAAAGGGTAGATTCAGAAAGAATGGTCCCAATGGTGGGGGAGTCCAGAACCAGGTGTCATTGTTTGAGGATAAGGGGTAAACCTTTTAGAACTGAGGTGAGGAGAAATTTCTTCATCCAGAGGGTGGTGAATGTGTGGAATTCACTACCACAGAATGTAGTTGAGGCCAAAACATTGTGTAATTTCAAGAAGAAATTAGATATAGCTCTTGAGGCTAAAGAGATCAAGGGATATGGGAGGAAGGGGGGATAAGGATATTGAATTTGATGATCAGCCATGATCCAAATGAATGAGTCGAAGGGCTGAATGGCCTACTCCTTCTTGTTTCTATGTAATCCATAAATACAACAACTTGCATTATATAGCCCCTTTCAACATTGCAAAACACACTCTCTGAAACATAATCAGTGTAATTTAAGGAACATCATTAAGAAGGCAAGAGAGACGGAGAGATTTAGAGTGGGAATTCCAGAACCTAGGGCTTTGGCAGCCGCAGTAATTAAAATCGGGGATGCAGGAGAGGCCATAATTGGAGGAGGGCGGATCTCTCGGAGGTTTATGAGGCTGAAGGAGATTACAAAGCTAGGGGGAGGATGAGAACTTTAAATTCTAGCCAAATCCCTGATGAGTTACCAGGTGTTATTATAAGATTCTTTACCTGGCCTAAAGGTTCTTGCCTCTAATCTGGATATCAGTGACACACAATGACTTGAATGAGGTTCCACGAAGGTGAACATCTTTATCAAAACCACTAAGCAATAGTACATACTCATGCTAATACCACCTCAGCAGTCAGTCGGATGGCAAATCCTCCATGTGTGACTTCTGAGTGACTGACCAAATCACTCCAACCCACTGCAGCCAAGATGTTTTGGTGGATCCTTCTTTATATCTTTTGTTTTCTGTGGCCCTGTGTCAGGCAAGGTTCTCTAATTCCTGTTCTAGCCCATTTAATTGGTCTTTAATTATATCAGTGTCTTTTCCCTTGTCCTGGGCCTCTCACAAGGCCAGGCCGAAAGGAATAAAGCCAGCCTGACTCCATTTTGTTATCTCTCATGCTGTTATCCAATCCCCAGGCTGGGACAGACGGACTTCTTTACCACCTCAAAACAAGGGATCCATCTTTCTCACAGTTTGAGGCCAGTTCTCCTGCGCTTTGTAATTCACTTTGCGGATCTTGCTAATTCCTGCAAGGCTGTGTCTTGACTAAATTACCTTGCACCCACAACGTGTCTTCAGTCAGGGTACTGTTTCTCTGTGGTATTCTGTGTAACCGCCATGAGACAAGCTCCACACAGGGCCATCCAGCAACTGCTCTGCATTCATTAATACCGGAGGAACAAAGACATATTTCCATGGTTATAAAGTAAATACATTAAAGGAAAGTAGATAATACATTTGGCTTGCGTTAGATGGTGAGAAGAGGATAGGAAAGTGTTAAAGTTACAAATATTTTAAAAGCTAAAGGTAAGCCCTGGAGATTGGTTTGAGTTGAAGCTGACACTAGGTGATCAAATCAGGGAGCTGGAATTGATGAATGCGCTTTCACATCTGGATCTTTTCTTCCCTCTTAATAAATAGTGTCAATTGGAAAACCGGGCTGATGAACGGAAACTGAATACATATGGCGTTAATGTTTGTAAACCAATATACAGTATAAATATTGTCTGAAGTTGTTGTCAGATGATAATTGCACACAATTAATAATATATTAAGCAGGAAGCCTTCAAGTGTCTTTTTCGTTCCTGCAATACAACACGCAAAACAGGTGATTAAATTTATACCTAATGAAAGAACAAGGAGGCCATATACTTCCTGGATAATAAAATGAGGCAGAGGGATCTGGAGGATACAGATACACCAATCACTAGAAGTAGTGATGCAGCAAATATTTATAGAGTCCCTCTAACATGGTAAGAATGTTATAAAACAAAGGGTAACATTGAGCACCTTAAGACATGAGGTCAGATAATCAAAAGCTGAGAGGAACAGGTGAGTTTTAAGGAGCATCTCAAAGGACAGGAGGGATAGGCGGTGAGACTGAGGGGTGTAGGGAGACTATTCCAGAGCTTAAGGCCCAGGCAACTGCAGGCATAGCTACCAATGGTGGAGCGATTTAAAATCGTTAAGATGCAGGTCAATAAGGATATTTTTGAGAAAAGCAAACCAAGCCTTGGGGTTCATTTATCGAGGGACAGAATTGAAACGCCAGGAAGTTGAGTTAAACTTGTATTGAGCCTTGGTCTGGTGACACTTGTGTACACTTCTGGTTTTCACATTACAAAAGGGTTACAGAGGCATTGGGAAATGTGAAGGACGAAGTACAATGATGATACTTGTGTGTAGCGGTTAGAACTACCAGGAAACAATTGGACAGGCTGGGGCTCAGAAGATAAGGCTGATAGGAGTCTGTAAAATGATGATGGACTTTGAGAGGGGAGACGTGGAGGAGATGATTACACATATGGGCATTCATAGAATCCCTACAGTGCAGAAGGAGCACATTTGGCCCATCAAGCCTGCACCAACAGCAATCCTACCCAGGCCCCCGTCCCAGTAACCCCATGTATTTATCTTGCTAGTCCCCCTGACACTAAGCATGGCCAATTAACTTAACCCGCACACCTTTGGAGTGTGGGAGGAAACCGGAGCACCCGGAAGAAACCCACGTAGAGACAGGTATTCATGCCTTACACAAGCCTCCTCCCTCACCGCTTCATTTCACACTGTCATTATATCCTTCTGTTCCTTTCTCCCTCATACGGTTTAATACATCTATCTTCACCTCAACCATGCCATGTGGTAGTTGAGTTCCACATTCTCACCAATCTCTGGATACAGAGGTGCTCCCTGAATTCCTTATATGATTTATTAATGCTTATCTTATGCTTACAGTCCCTACTTTGATCTACCCCACAAGTGGAAACATCTCTACAAACCCTTTCAGAATCTTGAAGACTCTGTCAGATTATTCCTCAGTCTTCTCTTTTCGAAACAGAAATGGAACAGCGAATGATGTCCCAGTTCCGGTATCATTCCACTAAATCCATTTTACACCTTTTCCAGTGTCTCTATATCCTCTCACGTATTTGAACTCAGAACTCTGTACGGTAATTCCAGCCATGATCTAAATGATGTTCTAAACAAGTTTGGCGTAACTTCTCTGCTTTTCAGTTCTATGCTAATAACTTTATTGTGTCAACTTTTAGAATGATCTGTTGCCCATGTTGTCACCGAGCCAACAACTGGCCTCTGAACCTTCAGTAGTCGGTTTGAAACACTCTTGAGAATACTCTGGTTACTGCTCTGTTACTGATAGTGGGAAGAAAAGTCTGACGTATGAGGAGCCTTTTCTAAAAATTCATTCATGGGACATGGGCGTCGCTGGCTGGCCAACATTTACTGCCCATCCCTAGTTGCCCTTGGAGGGCAGTTGAGAGTCAACCACATTGCTGTGGCTCTGAGGTCACATGTAGGCCAGACCAGGTAAGGATGACAGATTTCCTCCCCTAAAGGACATTAGTGAACCAGATGGGTTTTTCCAACAATCGACAATGGTTTCATGGTCATCAATAAATTCTTGATTCCAGATTTTTTTTATTGAATTCAAATTCCACCATCTGCCGTGACGGGATTTGAACCCGGGTCCCCAGAACATTAGCTGAGTTTCTGGATTAATAGTCTGGCGATAATACCAGTAGGCCATCGTCTCCCCATTAACGAGTCTTGGTCCGTACTTGATGGAGTTTAGAAGATGAGGGGGAATCTCATTGAAGCTTGCAGAATTAACATCAGTTTAGTTGCTTATTGGATGCTGATACAGATGGGATTGAATTCCTGTCGGGGTTTTGGACACATGGAACCCTTACATCCTGCTTTTTTTTCTGTTCAGCCCCAGGATGACAACAACACATGAAAAGCAATGTCCCCCGTCACTGCTGAGCTTTTTCATTTACAACCCGAAGTTTGGACCAAGAGAAGGTGAGGTAGGTGAACAGCACGATGAGTATAATTGATGGTATTTGCTGACCTTGTGCTGCGGTCTGTCAGTACCGGCTCTGAGGCTGATGGAACATCTCGGACACTGTCAGAAAACTCCACCTTCATTAAAAGCAAAATTCTGCGGATGCTGGAATCTGAAACAAAAACAGAAAATGCTGGAAGACCTGAGCAGGTCTGATAGCAACTGCGGAGAGAGAATGGAGCCAATGTTTCGTATCTCTGCCGAAGGGTCATTCTGTCGGAGGCAGCTGAGATGCTGTCCGAGCTGTTGAGATTTTCCAGCATTTTCTGTTTTTGTCCCCACCTTTGCTGCCTGATTACAAAATATCAGCACTAATTTTGTGACACTGATCGGTGAAAATGTGAAGGCCGACTGTAGTGCTGTGTCCTAACTCGCACCAAGTCCCGTCCAGCCATCACCTCGCTGGTCTACACTGGCTCCCAGTTGAGCAACAGCATGATTTAAAAATTCTCCTCCTCATTTTCAAAACGCTTCATGACCTCACATTTCCCTGAGCTCTGTAACCCCCCCTCCAGCACTGATAACGCTCTGAAATCTCTGCACTCCTCTAAAGTTTAAAGTTCATTTATTAGTATCACAAGTAGGCTTGCATTAACACTGCGATGAAGTTACTGTGAAAATCCACTAGTTGCCACGCTCTGGCGCCTGTTCGGGTACACTGAGGGAGAATTTAGCATGGCCAATGCACCTAACCAGCACGTCTTTCGGACTATGGGAGGAATCCGGAGGACCCTTTTGGAGGGCCAAAGGGCCTGTTTCCTGTGCTGTACTGTTCTTTGACCTGGCGGAAACCCATGCAGGGGAGAACGTGCAGACTCCGCACAGGCAGTGACCCAAGCCAGGAATCGAACCCGGGTCCCGGGCGCAGTGAGGCAGCAGCACTGTGCCGTCATTATAGCATTTTAAGAAATCCCAGTTTTGATCACCCCACCATTGATGGCTGACCCTTTAGCTGCTAAGACCCAAAGCTCCGGAATTCCCTCCCTAAACCTCACCGCCTCACTCTCCTCTGTTAAGATGTTTCTTGTAGCCAATTTCTTTGAACTGCTTCTTTTGTCACCTGTACTAATAACACCTTCTGTGGCTCGGTGTCAAATTGTATTTGTTGCCTCCTGTGAGACACCTTGGGTCATTGTACTACGTTAAAGGTGCTACATAAATGCAAGTTGTTATTATTTAAAGGTGAGGTGGGTCATTGTGATTCACTGACCAACCTGTGGTTTCTCTTGCAGGAAGAAAAGAAGATCTTGTTCTATCACCCCAGTGAGGTTGATAAGAATGAAAAGATTAGAAATGTTGGATTGTGTGAGGCAATTGTGCAGTTTACAAGGTAAGGATCTTAGAGCAGAACTCCTTTAACAAAACAACACCGCTCTCCCAACGCAGCTTTTCTGCTGGGCGTACGTGTGAATCCCTGTTGATATGAGGGAAGAAATGTCTCTGTGTCGTTGGCTTTTCCAGTCACGAGACATGTTATCTTCCAGGTTTATTTTTCAATGTTGTGGGAGGTGAATAATGCAGCAGTTTCCCAGGGACCGAGCACAGAGAAAACCAGTTTCAAATTAACGAGTGGCTCGAGGGGTTGGATAAACTCTCGTTCTTGCTGAGCTGCAGCTGTGGAACAGAATCCCCGGCGAAAGTGGTTCCGCGGCAACATGAGCTGCATTAGTATCTGGTTCGGAATGAGACCGGAAATTATAAATGTAGAATCGGAGTGTTCAGGTAACACGTGGGGATCACACAGTTACTTCTCGGGGAGGGAGGATCTTCTCTGGAGGACAGCAGGTCAGGGTTAAATTAAAGTTAAAGTTTATTGTTAATTAGTGTCACATGTAGGCTTACATTAACACTGCAATGGAGTTACTGTGAAAATCCCCTAGTCGTCACACTCCAGTGCCTGTTCGGGTACACTGAGGGAGAATTTAGCATGGCCAATGCACCTAACCAGCACGTCTTTGGACGGACTGTGGGATGAAACCGGAGCACCTGGAGGAAACACATGTAGACATAGGGAGAACGTGCAGACTCCACACAGACAGTGACACAAGCTGGAAATTGAACCCAGCTCCCTAGCGCTGTGAGGCAGCAGTGTTAACCACTGTGCCACCGTGCAGGAAAGGTGAGCTGTGTGAAGTTATTCTGACTGGACCTGGAGATGAGGGAGCATTGATAACATTGATAGAATGTGAGCTAGGCGATGGGGGTCAATTATACCTGGTCTCCTAATCTGAACAGTCTCTCCTTCGACGTTCTGACATTACCGCTTGCTGCATCTTGTGGCTAAGTGGAAGCACTCTGAGTCAGAAGACTGTGGGTTCAGATCCCCACACCAGACGTTGGATCACATGATCCAGGCTGACATTCCCAATGTGGTCATGAGGGGAGGCTGCTTTGTCAGAGGTGGGTAGAGCGTTAAACTAAAGCTCCAATGCCTACTTGGGTGGATGTAAAAGATCTAAGAAGAGCAGGGGGGAGTTCTCGCTGGCCAATACTTATCTCTCGACCAACATCACTGGTGGCACCGTGGTTAACACGGCTGCCTCACAGCGCCAGGGACCCAGGTTCAATTCTGGCCTCGGGTCGCTGTCTGTGTGGAGTTTGCACATTCTTCCCGTGTCTGCGTGGGTTCCCTCCGAGTGCTTCGGTTTCCTCCCACAGTCCAAAGATGTGCGGGTTAGGTGGATTGGCCATGCTAAATTGACTGTTGGTGTCGGAGTGTTAGCAGGGTAATTACATGAGGTTATGGGGATATGTTGGCCTGGGTGGGATTGTTGTCGATGCAGCCTCAATGGGCCGAATGGCCTCCTTCTGCACTGTACGGACTCTATGAAATACAGACGATCTGATCATTATCTTACTGCTGTGCTGAAGTATGCCTTCTTTCCTACGTGACATCAGTAACTACGTCTAAGGGTGGTTCATTGACTGTAAAACACTTTACGATGTCCCAGTGTTGTGAAAGGCGCTATAGAAATACAAACTTGTTCATTCTTTTGTTCCATGGCTTGATCTTCTCATTCATCCTGATGTTTTGCAAGCATGGTAAACTGTTCCCGAATGAGAGTTAATCACATGTTACCTGCAATCTGAGAGAACCTCACTGTGTTAGCTCACAGATCTACAGAAACAGACTCTAAACTAACCTAAGTGTTTCTTCTCCGCCCTTTTTACAGGACCTTCTGTCCCACCAAGCCTGCCAAGTCGTTGCATACACAGAAGAATAGACAGTTCTTTCATGAGGCAGAGGAGAGTTTCTGGATGGTTATGGTACACATTTACTATCGGCAGAAATCTTGTAGATGTTTTTTTGTGTGTGTGTCACCTCGATCTGTTGCTTTGCTCATAAGGCTGAGCGAAACCAAGGCGGAGCTGCGGACACTGCATTTGTCAAATGTACCTCTTACACCCTGACCCTGGCCGTTCCAAGGCTGGATGGGTGGCAGCCGGCAGCTGAATCTCTCTCCAGATCTTA
Source organism: Mustelus asterias (assembly GCF_964213995.1). Lineage (NCBI taxonomy): Eukaryota > Metazoa > Chordata > Chondrichthyes > Carcharhiniformes > Triakidae > Mustelus > Mustelus asterias. The sequence continues at coordinate 50,730,238 of NC_135823.1, read as the reverse complement.
CCCTTGATGAAGAGGCAGCATTCATCATCTCCGGCTCTGGAGACTGTGGCTTTAAAGTCTACCCCAGTGATTCGAACCCATACTCCAGGCTGACTGTACCGGTACTGAGGCAGTGCTGCACTGTCGGAGGCACCGCCTTCTGGATGAAATATTAAACCGAGGCCCCAATTGCGCCCTCGGGCGAATTTAGCAGATTCCCATTGCCACTATTTAAAGAAGAGCAGGGAGTTCTCCCTGCTGTCCCGACCTATCCCTCAACCAACATTAGTCAAACAGATGATCTGGTCAGGTCCCCCTGGAGCTTGTGGGAGATTGCTTGCACAAGTTATTTCTTCAGCTCTCCCTCTAGCTTTGAGGGAGACGCACTCTGTTCGGTGTTGACTTCCCCCTGGTGGTTGGAGGGTATTGGTGCCTGGAGCTCATGTTTTGGCACCGTTTGGGTCACTTTAATAACTCTTCTCCCCGCCCCGCCCGCAGCCACCTCCTCTTCCTCCCCCTCTCCTTTTCCTCTTCTCCCCCCACCCCCTCCCCTTTTAAAAGCCGCTGCTGTTTCTGTCCGTTCACACCTCCTTGCTCTTTCCCTTGCTGTGCCCAGGTGGTGTCGAATCCTGTGATTGAAAAGGTGAACAAGGATGGAACCCGTGTCCCGGAATACCAGGAGGACGAGTTACTGGTTAGTCGGTCTCTACTCGTGATTTACTCCAGCTCCACGATTAGATGTCACTAGGACATCCTCACTGGAAATCACCCTGTTTAAAATAAAAAAACAAATGGATCTGAATATTAGCGATGGATAGCAGCGATCAGCAGAACAATAACCTCATCCCAGAATTACCACCATTATAGTGAGCAACCTTTTAAGAGAGAATGGAAAATTAGATCACAGGAGCAGGAGGCTATTCAGCCCTTTGAACCTACCCCATCATTCAGTACCACCCTGGCTGCTGCCTTTTTTAAAAAATGACAATCGCTTTTACTGTAGGTTTGATTGAAATTTATGAGAGGGAAGTGATTGACACTGAACATCCATAGACCCTTGCAGCACAGAAGGAGGCCATTTGGCCCATCGTGGTAGAACCATCTTAGAAGGAGACATTCAATTCACCATAGGTCACATGGTTAGCACTGCTGCCTCAGAGCACCAGGGAGAAGGAGGCCCATTTGGCCCATCGAGTCTGCACCAACCACAATTCCATCCAGGCCCTATAACCGTAACCCCATGTATTTTTCCTAGCTAATCCCCCTGGCACTAAGGAGCAATTTAGCATGGCCAATCCACCTAACCTGCACGTCTTTGGACTGTGGGAGGAAACTGGAGCACCCAGAGGAAACCCACGCAGACAACATGCAAACACCACACAGACAGTGACCCAAGCCAGGAATCAAACCCGGGTCCCTGGTGCTCTGAGGCAGCAGTGCTAACCATGTGAGCTATGGTGAACTGAATGTCTCCTTCTAAGATGGTTCTACCATGATGGATCAAATGGCCTCCTTCTGTATTGCAAGGGTCTATGGGTGTTCAGTGTCAATCACTTCCCTCTCATAAGTTTCAATCAAACCTACAGTAAAAGCTATTGTCATTTTTTTTAAAAGGCAGCAGCCAGGGTGGTACTGAATGATGGGGTAGGTTCAAAGGGCCTCCTCCGCTCCTATGTCACAAAGACATTGCAAACATGGAAAGGCCATAAAAATGGCTTTCGTTTTATTTGGGGGGAAAAAAGTTAAGAGGTAACATGATAGAGGTCTTTATAATTGTGAAAGGATTTGATTGGGTGGGTGGAAGGAAGATGTTTCCATTAATGGAAAAACTGTCACTAGGAGCCATGAATAGCAGATAATTGCTAATAAATCCAGCAGGAAATTCAGAGTAAATTTCTTCACCCGGCAAGTGGTGGGAATGTGGAACAGACTACCACAAGGCACAGTTTTAAGGTTTTTTTTATTTAAGTTTATTTATTAGTGTCACAAGTAGGCTTACATTAACACTGCAATGACGTTACAGTAAAAATCCCCTAGTTGAGGTGAATAGTATAGATGCATCTAAGGTGAAGCGGGTTAAACGCATGAGGAGAAAGGGATAGCAGGAGGTGCTGATAGGGTGAGATGAAGAGGGATGGGAGGAGGCTTGTGGAGCAGAAACACCAGCATAGACTAGTTGGGCCGAATGGCCTGCAATAAAAAAATAAAAGCAAAATACTGCAGATGCGGCAATCTGAAACAAAAACAGAAAATGCTGGAAAATCTCAGCAGGTCTGGCAGCGTCTGTGGGGAGAGAATAGAACCAACGTTTCGTGTCTGAAAGGGTCATCCTGACTCAAAACGTTGGCTCTATTCTCCCCCACCCCCCACAGATGCTGTCAGACCTGCTGAGATTTTCCAGCATTTTCTGTGTTTGTTGTGTTGGAAATTCTATTGAATTCTATTGAATACTTCCCTCTGTGAAGTAAATCTTTGCTTCTGCTGTATTTCAGGACACAGTGTATGGAGCAGTGATCCGGCAGTGCTACTGCATGTACAAGGTGATGTGGATCGAATATTTCCTACCCGTTTTCTCGTTTTCTTTACTGAGCCAATTTTCCCAGCTTAACGCCCGCTTCTGGTTTTCCCGCATGTTCAGCTCTTCAATGGCACCTTCGCAAAATCCATGGAGGCTGGAGGCATTGACCATCTGCAGCAGAGACTCCAGAAGTTTTTCTACAGGGTAGGGGCCCTTAAATTTATTCATCGCTGGTCAGGCTCCAGTACCGGTGCACTGCGTTCAGCCCTGAGCGCCGCAACTTTTTAGGAAGAAGGTCAAGACCTTTGGGAGAGGTGGGGAGGGGCAGAAGAGATTTACTGAAATGGTATCTGGAAAATGAGGGATTTCAGTGTGGAAAGACTCGGGAAATTGGGATTGTTCTCCTTGGGCAAATGTTGTTCCTCTGTTTAAGAAAGGGAATAGAAATGACCCTGGTAATTATAGACCGGTTAGTCTGACTTCGGTGGTTGGTAAATTGATGGAAAAGGTCCTTAGGGATGGGATTTACGACCATTTAGAAAGATGCGGATTAATCCGGGATAGTCAGCACGGATTTGTGAAGGGCAAGTCGTGCCTCACAAATTTGATAGAATTTTTTGAGGAGGTAACTAGGTGTGTTGATGAAGGTAGGGCGGTTGATGTCATATACATGGATTTTAGTAAGGCGTTTGATAAGGTCCCCCATGGTCGGCTTATGATGAAAGTAAGGAGGTGTGGGATAGAGGGAAAGTTGGCCGATTGGATAGGTAACTGGCTATCTGATCGAAGACAGAGGGTGGTGGTGGATGGAAAATTTTCGGACTGGAGGCAGGTTGCTAGCGGAGTGCCGCAGGGATCGGTGCTTGGTCCTCTGCTCTTTGTGATTTTTATTAATGACTTAGAGGAGGGGGCTGAAGGGTGGATCAGTAAATTTGCTGATGACACCAAGATTGGTGGAGTAGTGGATGAGGTGGAGGGGTGTTGTAGGCTGCAAAGAGACATAGATAGGATGCAAAGCTGGGCTGAAAAATGGCAAATGGAGTTTAACCCTGATAAATGTGAGGTGATTCATTTTGGTAGGACAAATTTAAATGTGGATTACAGGGTCAAAGGTAGGGTTCTGAAGACTGTGGAGGAACAGAGAGATCTTGGGGTCCATATCCACAGATCTCTAAAGGTTGCCACTCAAGTGGATAGAGCTGTGAAGAAGGCCTATAGTGTGTTAGCTTTTATTAACAGGGGGTTGGAGTTTAAGAGCCGTGGGGTTATGCTGCAACTGTACAGGACCTTGGTGAGACCGCATTTGGAATATTGCGTGCAGTTCTGGTCACCTCACTATAAGAAGGATGTGGAAGCGCTGGAGAGAGTGCAGAGGAGATTTACCAGGATGCTGCCTGGTTTGGAGTGTCGGTCTTATGAGGAAAGGTTGAGGGAGCTGGGGCTGTTCTCTCTGGAGCGGAGGAGATTGAGGGGAGACTTAATAGAGGTTTATAAAATGATGAAGGGGATAGATCGAGTGAACGTTCAAAGACTATTTCCTCGGGTGGATGGAGCTATTACAAGGGGGCATAACTATAGGGTTCATGGTGGGAGATATAGGAAGGATATCAGAGGTAGGTTCTTCACGCAGAGAGTGGTTGGGGTGTGGAATGGACTGCCTGCAGTGATAGTGGAGTCAGACACTTTAGGAACATTTAAGCGGTTATTGGATAGGCACATGGAGCACACCAGGATGGTAGGGAGTGGGATAGCTTGATCTTGGTTTCAGATGAAGGTCGGCACAACATCGTGGGCCGAAGGGCCTGTTCTGTGCTGTACTGTTCTATGTTCTATGTTCTATGCAGAGTAGGCTAAGGAGATTTAATAGAGGTGTTCAAATTTATGAGGCGGTTTTGATCGTAGCATGCTTATAGAATTCCTACAGCCATTCGGTCCATCAAGCCTGCACCCATAACAGTCCCACCCACACCCCAGCCCCGTAACCCCACATATTTACCCTGGCTAGTCTCCCCTGACACTAAGGAGCAATTGAGCTCGGCCAATCCATCTAACCCGCATGTCTTTGGAGAATGGGAGGAAACTGGGGCACCTGGAAGAAACACACACAGACACAGGGAGAATGTGCAAACTCCACACAGACAGACGGTCACCAGAGGCCGGAATCAAACCTGGGTGCCTGGCACTGTGAGGTAGCAGCACTAACCACTGTGCCGCCTATTAAGTAGGTAGGGATAATCTAATTCTTCTGACAGGAGGGCCAGTAACCAGAGGTCACAGATTTGGGATAATTGGCCAAGAGGAGAGATGAGGTGATGTTTTTGCACACAGCGTGTTGTTGTGATCTGCAATGCGCTGCATGTTAGCGCAGTGGAAGCAGATTCAGTAGTGACTTGCAAAAGGAAATCAGATAAACACTTGAAAAGGAGAAATTTGCAGGACTGCAGGGTAAGAGCAGAGGAGTGGGACTAACTGGATATCTGTTCCAAAGAACCAGCACAGGCATGGTGGGCTGAATGGCCGCCTCTTATGCTGTAAGAATCCACGATTTGTTTTGGCAGCCTTGTTGTCCTTTCCTCGCCTCCTGTCCCGAAGGTGCGGACTCTTTTTCACTGTGACTTCCATCGGCCACCTCCTGCCAACTTGCCCTCTGGTGGGCCAGGGTCAGTGGACTGTTTGACTGCAGGTTGCTGCACAACCATTCCTGGTATTCTCTCACCAGCCCCCGCCCCCCCACCATTTCCCCCAAGTGTGCTGTAGTAACCTTAATGAAAATACAGTGCAAATTCATCAGGATGGCACTGGAGCTAAAAGGGTTAAATAGTGAGGGCAGGTTGCATAGACTAGGCTTGTATTGCCTCAAGTACAAAAGGGTTACGGTTTAACGCAGTTGAAGTTGTTAAGATAACCGCAATTAAGATCAGTGCTCCACGACTGGGAATAGTCAGAATCTGTCTTTGCCGAGTCACTTTCCAGCGATCCTGCTCCTGTCACCTCCCGTCCACCAACCCAAGCCTTCCTAGAAGGTGGCATTCAGCCTCTTGAGCCAGGCAGCACGGTAGCACAGTGGTTAGCACTGCTGTCTCACAGCATCAGGGTCCCGGTTCAATTCCGGCCTCGGGTCACTGTCAGTGTGGAGTTTGCACATTCTCCCCGTCTCTGCGTGGGTTTCCTCCGGGTGCTCCGGTTTCCTCCCACAGTCCAAAGATGTGCGGGTTAGGTGGATTGGCCATGCTAAATTAACCCTAATGTCAGGAGGATTAGCAGGGTAAATATGTGGGGTTAGGGATAGGGCCCGGCGTGGGATTGTGGTCAGGGCAGACTCGATGGGCCAAATGGCCTCCTTTTGCACTGTAGGGTTTCTATGGATTCTAGATCCGCCATTCAGTTAGATCATGGTTAATCTATAGTTTAACTCTATTTATCTGCCTGGGTTCTGTAACCCAATAAAAATCTATCAGTCTCAGCTTTGAAATTTTCACTCGAGCCCGAGAAAATAATTTCTCTTTATATATCCTATCAGATCCTTTAATCAAGTCAAACCCTTTAATTAGGTCATCCCATATCTTCTATTTGGATGGGAATATAATCCTGGCATTCCTGCTTGACTGGACAATAACCACTTCATCCTCTCATAATCCTTGTGAAAAAAAAAGATCCAGGTTCCCCCCCCCCCCGCTTCTGGAAAGAAATACTCGGAGGAAATTCCTTTCCAGCCCTCTCAGGCAGTCAGAGCTATTCCAGGAAAACACACGGACCATGTCAACTCTAAAGCCACGATCCAAGCTGGATTTTCCTGGCCCCAGGGAATGTGGATGGCCAGGAAAGTAGAGCAATGTCGGGACACCTCCCTGACGCATTCCTGCCGCCAGGGAGATTCTGCGGGGGCGGCCTGGGGAGTGAATTGACTGACTGATGCACAAAGGTGGGGCAGGCAATTTTAGTCGTTCCAAAGCCTCAATTGGAGGCAATTTTGCGGCACTGTCAGCATTTGTACCACCACTGAGAATCCCTGCCATTTGGAGAGGCTGCCTGCTCCAGGAAGGCAGTCAGTAACCCAGCGGCAGCCCTCAGGTGGGGGTGCATCCTAGTCCAAAGCTCCATCCCCAAAAGAAGGAACCGTTGGCAGAACAGGCCATCCCCAGCCATCCAACCAGAGGTATCTCCTGTCCGTTCCGAGGGGCGTGCTGCCTTCCCCCTCCTCCAAAATATTGAACTGTTTTTGCACCCTTGGGTGTTCCTCCATGTTAAGACCCTCAGAGCTGCCCCAACAGCCACCTCATCTCCCAGCGGGGCTGCAGACACTCTAGAATTGCAGACCCTCTTGAGTGGTCCGGCAGCATTGAGGGTTCATTTGTCATCCGCCAGTGTGGAGACAGCCATGGCCGCCTCCGGTCTGGCTCCCGGCACGTGCCGACTCAGGATGCCTAATCGGGCGTCCTGAAGCTTGCAGGAAAATTCTACCAACTGTGTCTGAGGCAGCACTTGTGTCTCTCAAATTTATTGCCCCCTCCCCCCCCGCCGATTCTCATTCCCCCCCCAGTGTTGCTTCCAACACTTTGATTCCTTTTTAGCTGCTCGAGCTGTTAAACATATTTATTTCAGCAGCTCCATGTGGTTTTTTTTTGGTGATCTGAACTTGAGTGTGTGTGTGTGTGCTTGCATTTCCTCTTATTCCCCACTCCCTGGTCTCTGATATCCTTATAGCCTCGTAGTCCTCAAGGCCTGAATAATAGATAATGGATTAGTTTAAACATTGAGCTGGCTAAATGTCACTGCGATCTAACCCCACTGCTATAAACAATTTAATCAACAGTTTGACATTAAATTACATCAGGCTCTCTTATACTGATCTGTCCAAACATATTTTGTCGTTGCATTATTTGCCTAGTTCTTGTACATTCTAAACTGGTCACTGCTGCCTGATTTATGCCATGCGTCAGGAGAAATGGGCTTTGTGAGAAGCTGCCTTTAACACCAAACTCTGCAATGAAGCCTGTATAATGTTACAGTTAAATAATTCATCTGAAGCGACAGCACAATTTAAAATGATTTCCTCACTCTTTTTAATCTCAAGTACATATCAGCGTAAAATCCCGTCAATACTGGGTTTATTTTGTCTCTTTTAAAAACTTTCTAGCAATGGTTTCGGAATTTCACCCATTCAGAAAATCGAGCACCATTACATACGAGACGATCCCCATTTATTTTTCATTGAGAACTCCGGAAGTTTTGCTAATTAGGTCAGTGACCACTGGCAATGTAAAACCTCAACAGTTACTGACTTCATTAATCAAAACGGCGGATAAGGTGTCTCTTGGGCGAAAGTGGTTATATTCCAATGCGGTACCGTGGGAGTGCAACACTGTCAGAGGCGCTGCCTTTTGGGTGAAATGTTTAGATCCCACAGAGCTCTTGGCTGTGGAATTCTCCCCAGTGTCCTGGCTGATGTTTGTAACATAGAAACATAGAAGTTAGGAACAGGAGGAGGCCAGTTGGCCCTTCGAGCCTGCTCTGCCATTCATCACGATCATGAATAATTGTCCAACTCAATAACCTAATCCTGCTTTCTCCCCATAACCTTTGATCCCATTCACCCCAAGTGCTATATCCAACCGCCTGTTGAATACATTCAATGTTTTGGCATCAACTACTTCCTGTGGTAATGAATTCCATAGGCTCACCACTCTTTGGGTGAAGAAATGTCTCCTCATCTCCGTCCTAACTGATCTATCCTGAATCCTCAGACTGTGACCCCTGGTTCCCCACCATTGGGAACATCCTTCCTGCATCTACCTTGTCTAGTCCGGTTAGAATTTTATAAGTGTCTATGAGATCTCCCCTCATTCGTCTGAACTCCAGCGAAAAAAATCCTAACCTAGTCAATCTCTCCACATGCATCAGTCCCGCTATCCCTGGAATCAGCTTGGTAAACCTTTGCTGCACTCCCTCGAGTTTGTAACCCAACTGATATTACTCAAATAAAGCCTGGATTGTCTGGCCATCATCACATTATTGTGGGAGCTTGCTGTGCACAAATTAGCTGCTGCGTTTCCTACACTCCCAACAGTGACCACACTTCAAAAGCAGTGAATAACCGACTTTCGTACAGACTCAAGGACAACTTCTTCCCTGTTGACATCAGACTTTTGAATGGACCTACCATATATTAAGATGATCTTTCTCTTGACCTTACCTATAACTGTTAATACTATATTCTGCACTCTCTCCTTTCCTTCTCCCCTATGTACTCTATGAACGGTATATTTTGTCTGTATAGCACGCAAGAAACAATACCTTTCACTGTATCGCAATACTCCACTCACCTGATGAAGGAGCAGTGCTCCAAAAGCTCATGCTACCAAATAAACCCGTTGGACTTTAACCTGATGTTGTGAGACTTCTTACTGTCCCAATACAAGTGACAATAAATCAAATCAAAGTAACAGGTTCAAGAGACTGAATGGCCTTCCCCAGTTTAAGTCAGGGTGATAGATTTTTTTTTCAATAGGGCAAATAAAAATGGAGATACAGAATCTTTTTGATCCTCCTTCCACAGTACTTGCAAACGTTGCACTTACAGTCGTGTGACCTGCTGGATGTGTTTGGCGGAATCAGTTTCTTCCCTCTCGATAAGATGACCTACCTGAAGATTCAGTCGTTTGTCAACAGGATGGAGGAGAGTCTAGATCTCGTTAAGTACACAGCATTTCTGTACAACGATCAACTCATCTGGTAAGTCCATTGTTAGCTGATGCTGGAGTCTGCTTTGACTGGGGGCGGTAGTGAAAAGTTCTCAGGCTAACTGGGAAGCCAGACCAGTGCAGGTTTAACTCCTTATCTAAAAGACACCACCAGCAGTGCGATAATTATTATTCCACAGAGAATCTTGGCTTAAATTTTGTGCTCAAGTCTCTGGAACAGGATTTGAACCTTTTGACTCAGAGACAAGGGTGATACACCCTAGGTGTGTTGGTGATGGCCTAGTGGTATTATCGCTGGACTATTAATCCAGAAACTCAGCTAATGTTCTGAGGGCCCGAGTTCAATTCCTGCCACAGCAGACGGTGAATTTGAATTCAATAATTTTGAAATAAAATTATCTGGAATAAGAATCTACTGATGACCATGAAACCATTGTCCATAGTCGGGAAAACCCATCTGGTTCACTAATTGTTCTTTAGGGAAGGAAATCTGCCGTCCTGACCTGGCCCGGCCTGTGTGTGACTCCAGAGCCATAACAATGAGGTTGAACAAGAGCAATTAGGGATGGGCAATAAATGCTGGCCAGCCAGTGACGCCCATGTCCCACGAATGAATAAAATAAATGAATAAAAAAGAAGCTGTATGAGGCCACAACCCCTTCATTCGGGTCCACCATTCAGTAAGACCATGGCTGAACTTCTATCTTGACCTCTTCTTCCCTCACTGTCCCCATATCCCTTAATCCCCATACTAAATCCATTAGGTCCATTCAAAAATCTATCGCTATCTGTACTGAGCTTCCACAACTCCATAGCACAGAGAATTCTAAAGATTCGCAACCCTCTGAGTGAAGAAATTCCTCCTCTTTTCAGTCTGATACTGAAAGTCTGAGTTCTGAGCTGTCCAGCCAGGGAAACGTCCTCTCAACATGTACCCCCTCAATCCCCTGAGAATTGTCTGTGTTTCAATGAGGATTTGTGCGTTTCTGGGGAAGTTGCTTTTAAATTGTGACAGAACATGTGCAGGATGTCCATGACACACTGCCCAGTACCTGTGTGCAACATAACTGATATCAATAGTCGGCTGATAGTATAGAGCCTGAATATTGCTGAAAAAGGCACATGCTGTCGAAGCTTTCCGTTGTGCACTCAGCAGGACAATCAGCAAGAAAACCAAATTGTAAAGGGAACAACAATTTATACTGCATGACAAGAGAGTGCTGATTGGTTGACGAGTAGACTGATTGGTAGAGGCATTGCCATGGAGAATCCACCAGTTGACTGATAACTGACAGTTAACTGCCAGGCTTTGTTGAAATTATACATGTTAAATTATAAATTGTGGTTCAAGATCCTGTCGGGTCTGTCTCTGGATTCACAGACCCTAGGCACAGGTTAGAGATGAACACTAAGATCCGGGGGAACTTGGTTATTGGTTGAAAGGGATGTGTCACTTTCTCTATCTTAATTATCCATCAAGAAACCTAGTTTAGGGGAACTGTGAAGCTGAAGAACAGGCATGAAAGGCAGCAGGTTTGATTGCGTCTGTGTTGTGAAAAGCTGCATGGTGCATCCCCCTCTAGCTGACACGCCAGGAGCAAGATTGAGAAAGTGCTGCACTGTCGGAGGTGACAGTTTTTGAATGAGCCTTTAACTGAGGCTGTGTTTGCCCTCTCAGGTGGACATAAAAGACCCTAAGACACTTTCAATGAAGATCAGGGGAGTAACCCTCGGTGTCCTGGCCAGTATTGATTGTTTAATCCACACCGGTGGCACAGTGGTTAGCTCTGCTGCCTCACAGCACCAGGACACAGGGTTCAGTTCCAGCCTTGGGTGACTGTCTGTGTGGAGTTTGCACGTTCTCCCCGTGTCTGTGTGGCTTTCCTTCGGGTGCTCCAGTTTCCTCCCACAGTCTAACAATGTGCAGGTTAGGTTGATTGGCCATGCTAAATTGCCCCTTAATGTCATGGGGATTAGCAGGGTAAATACATGGGGGTTACAGGGACAGGGCCTGGGTGGGATTGTTGTTGGTGCAGGCTCAATAGGCCAAATGGCCTCCTTCTGTACTGTAGGAGTTCCATGATCGTTAAAGCAGATTATCTGGTCATTAGCAGAGTGCTGTTTGTGGGAGCTTGCTGCATGCAAATTAGCTGCTGCATTTGCCATATCACAGTAGTGATTACACCTCTATCATTCATTATCTGTAAAGCACACTGAGAAAGGCACTGTATAAATACAAGTCATAGAAACCTAGAAACAGGAGGAGGCCATTTGGCCCTTCGAGCCTGCTCCGCCATTCATTTTGATCAGGCTGAATCAAATGTAATATCCTGAACCCCCTCCCCCCTTCCTCCCATATCCCTTGATCCCTTTAGCGCCAAAAGCTATATCTAATTCCTTCTTGAAATCACACAACACCTTGGCATCAACGACATTTTGTGGTAGTGAATTTCACACATTCACTACTCTCTGGGTGGAGAAATTTGTCCTTGCTGAAAGGTGTACCCATTATCCTCAAACTATGACTCCAAGTTCTGGACTTCCCCACCATTGGGAACATTCTTTCTAACCCCGTCTAACCCTGTTAGAGTTGTATAAATTTCTATAAGATCCCCTCTCTTCTAAACTCCAGTGAATATAATCTTAACCAATTTAGTCTCTCCTCATATGACAGACCTACCATCCTAGGAAACAGCTTGATAAACCTCCGCTGTACTCCCTCTATAGCAAGGACATCCTTCCTCAGATAAGGACACCAGAATTGCATGCAATACTCTCGGTGTGGCCTCACCAACACCATATACAATTGCAGCAAAACATCCCTATCCCTTTACTCAAATCCTCTCGCTATGAAGGCCAACATACCATTTGCCGCCTTTATTGCTTGCTGTACCTGAGCGCTTACTTTCAGTGACTGATGCACGAGGACTCCAAGCTTTCGTTGAGTATCCACCTCTCTCAATTTACATCCATTCAAGTAATAATCTGTCTTCCTATTATTGCTACCAAAGTGGATAACCTCACATTTATCCACATTATACTGCATCTGCCATGCACATACCCACACACTCAGCTTGTCCAAATCACGCTGAAGCATCTCTGCATCCTCCTTGCAGCTCACCCTCCCATCCAACATTGTATCATCAGCAAATTTGGAGATAATACATTCAGTTCCCTGTTCCAAATCATTAATATATAATGTGAACAGTTGGGTCCTAGCACACATCCCTGTGGAACCCCACTATTCACTGACTGCCAATCAGAAAAAGACCCATCTGTGCCAACTCTTTGCTTCCTATCTGCTAACCAGCTTTCTATCCATCTCAAGGCATTACCTGCATGTGCTTTAACTTTACATAGTAGTCTGTTTTGTTGGAGCTGGACGATATGCGAATCCTGTATAAGTATCTCACAGTAAGAAGTCTCACAACACCCTCTCCACATCATAAGTATCTCACAACATCACTCTTCCCAAGGCAACTGGAGCCCCGAGGTATTCTCAGAGTGCCTTTAATTTGTCTCTATGCTCATGTACAACATTAAAGCATAAGGTTAAAATTAGAGCTAGGCTGTTCAGGGGTGACCTCAGGAAGCACTTCTTCACACAAAGGGTAGTGGGAATCAGGGACTCTGTCTCTCTGATGCTGAGGGAGATCAGTTAAGAATTTCACGAGAGAACTAGATATTTTTTGGGGTGAGGGTTTTGTCGAAAGCCTTCTGAAAGTCTAAATAAACCACATCCACTGGTTCTCCTCGGCCAATCTACTAGTTACATCCTCAAAGGATTCCAATAGATTCATCAAGCATGATTTCCCTTTTGTAAATCCATGCTGACTTTGTCTGATTATATCACTGCCTTCCAAATGCCGAGTTATGAAATCCTTGATAATAAATTCTAGCAACTTCCCCAGTACCGATGTTAGGCTCACTGGTCTATAGTTCCCTGTTTTCTCTCTACCTCCCTTTTTGAATAGCAGACTTACATTAGCTACCCTCCAATCTGTAGGAACTATTCCAGAGTCCACAGAATTTTGGAAAATAACCACCAATGGATCTACTATTTCCAGGGCCACTTCTTTAAGCACTCTGGGGGTGAAGACTATCAGAACCTGGAGATTTATCCACCTTCAATCCCATCGATTTCCCCAAAACCATTTCTCCATTCTTCTTTCTTTCAGGAGTGGGTTGGAACAGGACGATATGCGAATCCTGTATAAGTATCTTACAACATCGCTCTTCCCAAGGCAATTGGAGCCTGAGGTATTCTCAAAGTTTAATCTGTCGCTACGCTCAAGAAGTACAACATTAAGGCATAAGGTTAAAATTAGAGCGGGGCTGTTCAGGGGTGACCTCAGAAAGCACTTCTTCACACAAAGGGTGGTGGGAATCAGGAACTCTGTCTCTCTGATGCTGAGGGAGATCAGTTAAAAATTTCACGAGAGAACTAGATTTTTTGGGGGGTGAGGGTTTTGGAATCGGGGTGGGTAGATGGAGTTAATCTATAAGATCTCATAGTATAGCAGCACAGTGGTTAGCACTGCTGCCTCACAGTGCCAGGGACCTGGGTTCAATTCTGGCCTCGGGTCACTGTCTGTGTGGAGTTTGCACATTCTCCCCGTGTCTGTGTGTGTTTCCTCCGGGTGCTCCGGTTTCTTCCCACAGTCCAAAGATGTGTGGGTTAGGTGGATTGGCCATGCTAAATTGCCCCTTAATGTCCCAAGATATGTAGGGGTTGGGGGGGATTAGCGAGGTAAATACATGGGGCTATGGGGATAGGGCCTAGATGGGATGTTCTGTCAGAGAGTTGATGCAGGCTCAATGGGCTGAATGGCCCTTCTTCTGCACTGTAGGGATTCTATGGCGGAGCATATTCAAGGAGTTGAAGACTCGGCATTCTGTCAGATCTTTTATTAACAAGGGGTTTTTAAGTTTTTTTAAAACCAGTGAACCTTTGTGCCTATTGCAATGAGAGAGGTCAGGTACTGGCGAGAGGATTGCTGTGTCCTCTTTTGGGAACTCACTGAGGGCCCAGAACACCGCAGTTAGACACAGTTACCACCTCTTCTGCTCTGCCTCATTGAGGTGCCTCACCCACAACCTTAGATCCCAGTTGTCCTGAAGCCATTGAAAGGGTGCAGAGGAGATTTACAAGGATGTTGCCTGGATTGGGGGGCATGCCTTATGAGGATAGGTTGAGGGAGCTTGGTCTCTTCTCCCTGGAGAGACGAAGGATGAGAGGTGACCTGATAGAGGTTTACAAGATGTTGAGAGGTCTGGATAGGGTAGACTCTCAGAGGCTATTTCCAAGGGCTGAAATGGTTGCTACGAGAGGACACAGGTTTAAGGTGCTGGGGGGTAGGTACAGAGGAGATGTCAGGGGTAAGTTTTTCACTCAGAGGGTGGTGGGTGAGTGGAATCGGCTGACGTCGGTGGTGGTGGAGGCAAACTCGTTGGGGTCTTTTAAGAGACTTCTGGATGAGTACATGGGATTTAATGGGATTGAGGGCTATAGATAGGCCTAGAGGTAGGGATATGATCGGCGCAACTTGTGGGCCGAAGGGCCTGTTTGTGCTGTGGCTTTCTATGTTCTATGTTCTCTCTGGGGAGCATGGTGGTGCTGGGGGGGGAGGAATCTGCTCCAGCAGAGCAGTCTGGTGCTGCAATGCCTTATCACATGCCACCCTCCTCAGCCCAGCCCCGGGGACCAGGGTTAATACAGCTCAGATTTCTATCGTGCAGCAACTTTAGCTGTTAAAGTGACATTGATTCTGTCAAGGCCCTGACAGCCTAACTGAGAAACCGTGTCCACTGGCAGGAAGGCTGGTAATCAAATGTCACAGATTGAAGGTAATTAGCAAAAGAATCAGAGACTTGATGAGAATTGTTTTTTTTACCCAGCGGGTTGTAGTGATCTGGAATGCGCTGCCCCGAAAGGTTGGTGGAAGCAGATTCAGTGGTGACTTCCGAAAGGGAATCGGATAAATATTTGGAAGGGAAGAAATTTGCAGGATTATGAGTAAAGAGCCAGCCCGGACACAATGGGCCAAATGGTTTCCCTCCGTGCTGTACCATTCAGGCTGAGATTGATATCTGAACCCAGAGGTGAAATTTATTAATCTGAACCTCTACAGGGTATAGTAATTTGTGAATAAATTATGTTAATGATGATGTTTTGCATTAATAACTCTGGCCGTATTGAACTTGTTTCCTTCCTTTGCCCTTAGCTAATTGGTCGTGATTCCCCGGGACGAGGTGGAATAACTGTGAGCCTCAACCATTATGGCAGGTAAAGTCTCCCATGACAACCGTTGGTGATTTATTTATTATGTTAGGACTCTGATGTACATAGAATCCTACAGTGCAGAAATAGATTCAGGCAGTAGTCCCTTGTTATTGGAGATTCCAATGGTTGACTCAATCTAACTATGGAAACTCTTTAAGTGTTAAGGAAGATGCAATAAGTAAGCAAGCGCTTTAAAAGCTGCCATCCAACACAATTAAAAGTGCTTCATTTCCTGCCCAGGCACTGATCCCTGGTGTTGTGAGACGACTTACTCTGTATTTTGTGTGGGGGCAAGGAATGAGGGTGGAAGGCGGGACAGGACAGGTTTTCACAGACCTGCGCCCCACAAAGAGCAAAATAAGCTCAGATGTTGGCAACAGATCCTTGTGGAGAGAAAGATTCCTTCAGCAGCATCTCCCGAAGCCACAACCTCTGCCACCTACAAGGACATGGGTGGCAAACATATGGCAACACCACCACCTGCAAGTCCCCCTCCAAATCACACAGCACTGTGACTTGGAAATATATCGCCGTTCCTTCACTGTCGCTGGGTCAAGTTGCTGGAACTTCCTCCCTAATAGCATTGTGGGTGTACCCCACACCACATGGCCAGCGGTTCAAGAAGGCAGCTCTTCACCAGCTCCAGAGAAGTTAGGGATGGGCAATAAATGTTGGCTAAGCCAGTGCTGCCCACATCCTGAGAATGAAAATGTGATCCGTTCCCGATTTCAGTAAGTATATTACTATGGCTCAAACCCTACAGTGCAGAAGGAGGCCATTTGGTCCATCAAGTCTGCACCGACCACAATCCTACCCAGGCCCTATCCCCATAACCTCATGCATTTACCCTAGCTAGTCCCCCTGACTCTAAGGGGCAATTTAGCATGGCCAATCCACCTAATATAGTGATCTAAATACAACAGAGTGATCAAACTCCAATATAGAGATCAAACTCTAATAAAGAATCTAAAGTCACGATTTGAATTGTCTCACAAATAGCAACTGGAGTCTGCTGCGTGATTGGCTATGGAGAGTCGATCTTGAAACTTAGTCACCTAAAGATTCCTGGGGGCAGGTGTCCTGGTATTCCATTTAGAATGGAGATCTGGTCTTTGAAAAAGACACACTTCTACGAACTGAGGCCATCATTCATGAGGGAAAGTTTCCCTCGGGACTCTGTACCTGAGGTGGGATGGGGAGGTCAGTGCGTTTAGTTTGGGAGCAGACATTTTGTGCTCTGCAGGAACCTGTGAGGAGTGACACCGAGAGCAATTAATCTGTGTCTTGGTTGAGGGAGGAAGAACAAGAGATTCCAATGGTTAACTCAATCTAACTATGGAAACTCTTTCCCTTTAAGGATTCTCTTGGGTACGGTGCGTTAATGTTTTATGTTCTATTACTTTGAGAAGTCATCTGTTTGTAAAACTGTGGGAAGTTGGGCCAGGATGTCCTTGAACATTGAACACTTTGCTTGTATCAGCTCTGGGTTCAGCACTCCATACTCAGCACAATCCTTTTAATTACAAAAAAAATAAGACAGTATCTGCAGAGAGAGATGAACAGAGTTAACATTTTGGATTAATGACCTTTCTTTAGACCTTCTGCATGTTTCCCCGCATTTTCTGTTTCTTTTTCTGATTTTCAGCATCTGCAGTATTTTGTTTTCAACACATACTCCGGAGAGAATGCAGTGTTGGGTCTATCCGTGCCGGCCACTGAATTTGTTTTGGCATTAAGCTGGCCCGAGAACTGATATTCCCAAACGGTCAGGAAATCTCCACTGTTGGAAATGCCCACTTGCCACACTCTTGCGGCACGGTAGCACAGTGGTTAGCACTGCTGCTTCGCAGCTCCAGAGACCTGGGTTCGATTCCCGGTTTGGGTCACTGTCTGTGTGGAGTTTGCACACTCTCCTCGTGTCTGCGTGGGTTCCCTCCGGGTGCTCCGGTTTCCTCCCACAGTCCAAAGATGTGCGGGTTAGGTTGATTGGCCATGCTAAATTGCCCTTAGTGTCCTGAGATGCGTAGGTTAGAGGGATTAGTGGGTAAATGTATAGGGATATGGGGGTAGGGCCTGGGTGGGATTGTGGTCGGTGCAGACTCGATGGGCCGAATGGCCTCTTTCTGTACTGTAGGGTTTCTATGATTTCTATGATTTAGCAGAAGGCAGCAGGCTAGGCTTCTGCATTACTCTGTCACAGTCGTAATCCTCGTGAAAGGATTCTAATCCTGAAGATGTTTGTTTTTCCTCAGATTTCTCACTGGCCCGTACGATATCAACAATCCCGAACTCGTGGTCCGGTTTCCCAGGATCTTTGTGAATACTGACAGTGCCTGTGAAGAATTGCATCTAATTGTCTACAAGGTGAAATCTGTCTTCAACCTTACGTGCAGAAAACCTCTTGCCGATAGATAGCAGGAGACAGACTCACGCCACAGACAATAGTTGAATAAATGATTAGCAAATGAGTATAAAGCAGGAAACCGCTCCCTTTTTAAAAGCATCACTACAAAGAGATCATCCCGAAATGTCAGCCAGCCAATGAAGCACTTTTTGAAGTGAAGTCACTCTTATAATGTGTGAAATGCGGCAGCAATATAGGATCATAGAATCTACAGTGCGGAAGGAGGCCTTTTGGCCCATCGAGTCTGCACCAACAACAATCCCACCCAGGTCCTATCCCCATAACCCCACATATTTACTCTCCTAGTCCCTCTAACATTAAGGAGCAATTTAACATGGCCAATCAACCTAACCAGCACATCTTTTGGACTGTGGGAGGAAACTGGAGCACCCAGAGGAAACCCACACAGACACGGGGAGAGTGTGCAAACTCCACACAGACAGTGACCCAAGGCTGGAATCAAACCCAGGTCCCTGGCACTGTGAGGCAGCAATGCTAACCACTGTGCCACCGTGCCGCCCACGGTATATGAACACAGCAAGCAACACATCAGTGTGCTAATGACCAGATTAAAGTTTGACCAGCACACCATCAAGCTCTTCCTTGCATAGCCCCATAGGATCTTTCACATCCTTTCCAGACCGAATCTGAGTCCCGCATCCCAGGCGGAATCTGAGCCCCGCATCCCAGGCGGAATCTGAGCCCCGCATCCCAGGCGGAATCTGAGCCCCGCATCCCAGGCGGAATCTGAGCCCCGCATCCCAGGCGGAATCTGAGCCCCGCATCCCAGGCGGAATCTGAGCCCCGCATCCCAGGCGGAATCTGAGCCCCACATCCCAGGCGGAAGATAGCATCTGTAACAGTGCAGCACTCTCTCAGTGCTGAAGTCAGCCTGGGCTTTTGTGCTCAAGTCCCTGGAGTGGGGTTCCAACCCACAACCTTCTAACTCAAGAGGACAGAGTGCACCCCATTGGGCTTTGGCAGCTATTAAAGTCCAGTATCTGCAGTAACATTCGTTTTGTTCTTGTGTAGTATAGCAAATTTTAAATAATTAACAAGGGACTTAAAACAACTCTGAGTTTGCAGGTAAATACAAAATTGTGTAATCGAGCCCTCCCCTCATTAGTTTGTGACATGGCCAAAATACAAAAGCAATACTAACCTGATGCCAGTCTGTGTGGGTGCCGCTGCCATTGTCTGATTTAGGCTGATTGATAGCCATATTGTTCGGAGAACTGTGAAAAGTTATTTGGTGATGCAGTTGTTTGAGCTCAATGGTAACTGATCCTCCCTTCAGCTGATCTCGCGCATTCAATTGCTCTGGATAAAAAGGCCACAAAAACTCTACCTGTACAAGTGAAGCTGTGGCACTCGGAGATGTGTGGCCCCAGATAGCTTAACCTGGCCAATAGCAAGTAAATAGGACAGTTGAATGGGGGTTATGATCTACATTGAAGCTCTTTCTTATAGGAGACCACTGTTGCTGGTAGGCTATCGCCATCATTGGGTTTACTATCATTGTAGCCACCGCCCCCCACCCCAGGATTCTTTTGCTCCCTTCCACGATGAAGCAATATAAACGCTAGGGTTGGGTTTCGGATGCTCCCATAGTCTCTCCATCATTGATCTGTTCTGTACTGGGGCAGCATCATTCCCTTTAGGTTGTGGAGGCAGTTGGATAATTTGAGCATTCGCCCATTCTCCATTAAGGATTGTGCCTCCTCCTATCCCCTGGAACCTGCTACCTATTGGCCATTGACATTTCCTCGGGTTAGCCGGATTACTTAACCTTCATCCAAGATTTGGGTGGGGCGATCAGAGATTGATGGCGCTGTCTACCATCATTGAACAGTCACCAGCTTGAATTCCTGACCTCCAGAGTAACTGTGTAAATCACCGAATACATATTATTTCCTCATTATCTCCATGCTGCTTGTGGTAGCTTGCTGTGTGCAAATTGGCTGCTGCGTTTCCTACATTACAACAGTGACTACATTTCAAAAAGTACTCCATTGGCTGTAAAGCGTTTTGGGATGAGGTTGTGAAAGGTGCTATAGAGATGCAAGACTTTGTCCTTCAATGAAATCAAATATTTCATATTAAATAGGCTGTGGTCTTGAGTTTGATGATTTTTCTCTTGCGATTGTTTTATAACATGTTAAATTTGTAAAGAATGTTGATCGTTTAAACTTTAGTTCAGAGTTTGGCTCACTTCAAAACAATGCCCACATTTGATTTTATTTTATTTGTGTCACAAGTAGGCTTGCATTAAAACACTGCAATGAAGTTACTGTGAAAATCCCATAGTCGCCACACTCCAGCGCCTGTTTGGGTACACTGAGGGAGAATTTAGCATGGCCAATGCGCTAACCAGCACGTCTGTGGGAGGAAACCAGAGCACCCGGGGGAAACCCACGCAGACACGGGGAGAACGTGCAGACTCCGCACAGACAGTGATCCAAGCCGGGAATCAAACCCGGGTCCCTGGCACTGTGAGACAGCAGTGTTAACCACTGTGCTACCCCTACATAGTAAGAGTTTTAACAACACCAGGTTAAAGTCCAACAGGTTTATTTGGTAGCAATTTGGTATTGGCTACCAAATAAACCTGTTTGACTTTAACCTGGTGTTGTTAAAACTCTTACTGTGTTTACCCCGGTCCAACGCTGGCATCTCCACATCATGACTACCCCTACATGACAGATTGCGCCCAAGATGATACAGTAAATTTCACATTAATCTTCTTGTTCTTCATTATGTTTAACTCCTCAATCCATTTTAGTAATGGCCAGATGCAGTGAAGCATTTGATGGCCTGTTGCATGATGAATAGGCAGTTTATTTTAGACCCGGAACAGGATCTGGAGGTCTTTATTGTCTGTGTTTCCCGTCATGTGTTTTGCTCTACTGTCTCAATGTGTCACTGTATGATTCAATTAAAACCATTTCAGTTGCTGCGCTAGGCATTCTCACCAGAGCTCAACAATTGGAGGTATCAAATAATTTAAAGTCAATATTGAACACAAACTAGGGTTGTTTAATTTGCTGGGATAATGGGTAATGTTGGGAAAACCTATGATAGGCACGGGGACAGGGCCTGTGTAGGATGCTCTGTTGGAGAGTCAGTGCAGACTCAATGGGCCGAATGGCCTCCTTCTGCACTGTAGGGATTCTATGATATCCTGCACTGTATCTATCAGAATTTTCACTGTAGGGGTGGGATTTTACAGCCTTGCTTGGGCAAGAGCGGAAATTCCCACCCGAGGCTAACGGAGATTTCCGTTGTCGGACCCACTGCAGCTAGTGAGGTGGTAGAGTTCCGGCCTATATCTCAGTTTATCTATTGGATTCTTCATTTTATATCCCACAGTGTATCTATCAGACTCCTCACTCCATATCCCACAGTGTATCTATCAGACTCGTCACTCCATATCCCACAGTGTATCTATCAGACTCCTCACTCCGTATCCCACAGTGTATCCACTTGAGTCTTCACGCCATCTCCCACTGTGTTTCTATCAGATTTTTCTCTGTGTAGCTCACTATATATCAGGGTTTTCTTGTAATCCTACAGTGTATATGTTATGTTTTCCTACATCTGTGCATCAATTAACTTGCGCATTACAAAGCTCATCACAAACAGATGTTTAGTCCTTAAAGAATAGAATGATTTATCCTTACTTGGACATGATAATACGATTTTGTTGCATTCAGCATATCAAAACACATATTGTATGTAGTTCGTGTGGCTTTGTTTTAGGTCAAAAATACCATTTATTTGAGGATCTCTTATTTTATTTACATATTATTGAAAAAAGACATTTTGTCAAAGTTTTTCATCTTGCACTCATCAGGGCAATCATAAGAATGCCAATATTAGGGGAAACAACAACTTTATATTATATGAGAAGAGGCCATTGATTAGTTGACAAGTGGACTCTAATTGATAGAGGTGAAACTTAAACAAGTGCTTGGCAATTAAACAATGTTTGCCAGTTAACTATCAATGGCTATCAAATGGTGCATTCTCCATGGCAAAGCCTCTACCATTCAGAATCCACTTGCTAACCAGTCAGCACCCTCTTCTCATACATTATAAAGTTATTGCCCCTGACATTGGTATTCTTGCAGTTGTCCTGATGAGTGCAAGACTAAAGGAAACGTAGGAAATAGAAGCAGGAGTAGGCCATTCGGCCCTTCAAGCCTGCTCTGCTATTCATTTTGATCATGGCTGGTCATCAAATTCAATATTCTGATCCCGCTTTCTTTGACAAAATGCATTTTTTCAACAATACTCAAGTTCTGCACCACCAGACGACGATATATATATATATATATATATTAATCACACCCATGTAATATATAAAAGGTTTGGCGTTTCAGCTTTTAGCATGCTTACATGCTTTGTTTGTGTTTCTAGGCTATGAGTGCAGTGGTTTGTTTTCTGATAAATGGTGAGTTGCTTTATTTAATTGTTTGAAACCTGTTCTAACTTCCAATATTTATAACCTTTACTATTAATCCAGAAACTCAGCTAATGTTCTAGGGACCTGGGTTCAAATCCCGCCATGGCAGATGGTGGCATTTGAATTCAATAAAACATATCTGGAATTAAGAATCTACCGATGACCGTGAAACCACTGTCAATTGTCAGAAAAACCCATCTGGTTCACTAATGTCCTTTAGGGAAGGAAATCTGCCGTCCTTACCTGGTCTGGCCTACATGTGACTCCAGGGCCACAGCAATGTGGTCGACTCTCAGCTGCCCTCTGAAATGGCCTAGCAAGCCACTCAGTTGAAAGGCAGCTAGGACTGGGCAATACATGCTGGCCCAGCCAGCAATGCTCACACCGCATGAACAAATTTAAAATAAAGTTTCCTTTGATGGTCCTCCCCCCCAACTCTTTGGCTGTTGTGATGGCGATGCTAATATTAATGTTTTATCCTTCCCCTCAGCCTCAGTGGAACTGACTCGAGAATTTTGCCAGAGGTTGGACAACCTTGTAGGACCTCAGCTCACACTCCTGGCTTCAGATATCTGTGAACAGTTCAATACAAACAAGAGATTATCCGCGTGAGTATAAACAGACTCTGGTAGTAAAGCCCAGAGCACCAATGGGGAACTAGACAGCTCCCCACAAAAGGGATGTCATTCATGAAATCTGCGGAAAATGAGTAATTATGGGGCAATGAATGGGGGTGGGGTAGGGTTTAATATTGAGAAATGTTGACAGTGTTGCGACTAAGAGTGGCAAATGAAGGACAGGGGTGGGACTGAAAGCTGGAAATGCTCAGCTGGTCTGGCAGCATCTGTGGAGAGAGGAACAGAGTTAATGTGATCTTTCGTCAGAACAGGTCAGGGGAGAAGAATCATTTGATTTGCTAACGTTTGCAGTTTATTTATTAGTGTCACAAGTAGGCTTCCATTGGCTCTGCACAATTTGCACAAGAAAAGAGTAGCAGGTTAAAGCGTGGGGTGAAATGGTGAGGGATAGGTGTCCCACCAATTGGAGATAAATGCCAGCACTGACCAGTTGAGCTGAACGTCCTGTTTCTGTACAGTACATTCGACATAATTTGTAATGAATGTATTTAAGCTTTTGGCTGGGCTGGGACAAATTTTAATCCAGCCACCGTATGATTGGGTGAAAGAGAGGAGAAACGAGGCAGCATTTTGTTCCAAATTGACATTTAGTGACCACACTGATGTGCGGGGCTGCAGTCAGGCTTGGATGTGGTGAAGTGCTACTGGCTGGCACTCACTGTCCAGGTTCACGTGGCAGAGACCATGAAGGATGATCTGGCATTGCCATTCTACGTGCCTCACTAGGTAGCACCCTCAGCTCTGAGTCAGAAGGTCGTGGGTTTCCAGCCTAGCTGTGGATACTGAGTCACATAATCAAGACTTACACTTGGGTGCAGCACCGAGGAATGCTCCACTGTCAGAGGTGCCATTTTACAGGTGCTATGCTGAACTGAGCTCCTGTCTTCCTTCTCGTGTGGGCATGAAAGACCCCAGGCACTATTTTGAACAAGAACAGCTGCGTTCTTCCTAGTGTCCGGGCCAATGTTTATCCCTTAGCCAACATCACCAAAACAGATCATTCTATCATTATCACACTGATATTTGTGGGATCTTGCTGTGCATAAATTGGCTGTCACGGTTCCTACATTACATCATTGACTACACTTCAGAAGTACTTCGCTGGCTGTAAAGTGCTTGAGAATGCTCCAAAATCACGGAAGGTGCTATATAAATACAAGTTCTTTTTTTCCTGTGCCTGTCTTGTTGTCATATTCCTTTATTTATTTATTTATTTTCCTTCAATCTATTTTTAAACGTTGACCTGACCTCCATTTCGGTCGCTTACTCCTTGAATGTGTTCCACATCCTTTGCACTCCTCTGTACAAGAAAACTTTCTCCTGCTCTCTGACCTAAATCTCTTTCATTTAAACTTGAGCTGAAAAAGGGGCTTAGGAGAGCTAGGAGGGGACATGAGAAGTCCTTGGCGGGTCGGATCAAGGAAAACCCCAAGGCTTTTTACTCTTATGTGAGGAATAAAAGAATGACCAGGGTGAGGTTAGGGCCGGTCAAGGACAGTAGTGGGAACTTGTGTATGGAGTCAGTAGAGATAGGCGAGGTGATGAATGAATACTTTTCTTCAGTGTTCACCAAGGAGAGGGGCCATGTTTTTGAGGAAGAGAAGGTGTTACAGGCTAATAGGCTGGAGGAAATAGATGTTCGGAGGGAGGATGTCTTGGCAGTTTTGAATAAACTGAAGGTCGATAAGTCCCCTGGGCCTGATGAAATGTATCCTAGGATTCTTTGGGAGGCAAGGGATGAGATTGCAGAGCCTTTGGCGTTGATCTTTGGGTCCTCGCTGTCCACGGGGATGGTGCCAGAGGACTGGAGAATGGCGAATGTTGTTCCTCTGTTTAAGAAAGGGAATAGAAATGACCCTGGTAATTATAGACCGGTTAGTCTTACTTCGGTGGTTGGTAAATTGATGGAAAGGGTCCTTAGGGATGGGATTTACGACCATTTAGAAAGATGCGGATTAATCCGAGATAGTCAGCACGGATTCGTGAAGGGCAAGTCGTGCCTCACAAATTTGATAGAATTTTTTGAGGAGGTAACTAAGTGTGTTGATGAAGGTAGGGCAGTTGATGTCATATACATGGATTTTAGTAAGGCGTTTGATAAGGTCCCCCATGGTCGGCTTATGATGAAAGTGAGGAGGTGTGGGATAGAGGGAAAGTTGGCCGATTGGATAGGCAACTGGCTGTCTGACCGAAGACAGAGGGTGGTGGTCGATGGAAAATTTTCGGATTGGAGGCAGGTTGCTAGCGGTGTGCCGCAGGGATCAGTGCTTGGTCCTCTGCTCTTTGTGATTTTTATTAATGACTTAGAGGAGGGGGCTGAAGGGTGGATCAGTAAATTTGCTGATGACACCAAGATTGGTGGAGTAGTGGATGAGGTGGAGGGCTGTTGTAGGCTGCAAAGAGACATAGATAGGATGCAAAGCTGGGCTGAAAAATGGCAAATGGAGTTTAACCCTGATAAATGTGAGGTGATTCATTTTGGTAGGACAAATTTAAATGTGGATTACAGGGTCAAAGGTAGGGTTCTGAAGACTGTGGAGGAACAGAGAGATCTTGGGGTCCATATCCACAGATCTCTAAAGGTTGCCACTCAAGTGGATAGAGCTGTGAAGAAGGCCTGTAGTGTGTTAGCTTTTATTAACAGGGGGTTGGAGTTTAAGAGCCGTGGGGTTATGCTGCAACTGTACAGGACCTTGGTGAGACCACATTTGGAATATTGTGTGCAGTTCTGGTCACCTCACTATAGGAAGGATGTGGAAGCGCTGGAAGGAGTGCAGAGGAGATTTACCAGGATGCTGCCTGGTTTGGAGGGTAGGTCATATGAGGAAAGGTTGAGGGAGCTAGGGCTATTCTCTCTGGAGCGGAGGAGGCTGAGGGGAGACTTAATAGAGGTGTATAAAATGATGAAGGGGATAGATAGAGTGAACGTTCAAAGACTATTTCCTCGGGTGGATGGAGCTATTACAAGGGGGCATAACTATAGGGTTCGTGGTGGGAGATACAGGACGGATATCAGAGGTAGGTTCTTTACGCAGAGAGTGGTTGGGGTGTGGAATGGACTGCCTGCAGTGATAGTGGAGTCAGACACTTTAGAAACATTTAAGCGGTTATTGGATAGGCACATGGAGCACACCAGGATGATAGGGAGTGGGTTAGCTTGATCTTGGTTTCAGATAAAGCTCGGCACAACATCGTGGGCCGAAGGGCCTGTTCTGTGCTGTACTGTTCTATGTTCTATGTTCTATGTATCAATGTTCCCATCTTCTAAACCCCCCTCATTACTGGGAACAGCCTGTTTTGAAATATTGGGTTCACATTGCCACAGTGACATGTACTTCACTGAGAAGCATTTTGAAATGGCCAGAGGTTATGAAAGGCGCTTTATAAATACAAGTCTTTCTTTTGGTTTGAACCTTGCTCCATCCTGTCATAATTTTAACCATCTCTATTAAAGCACCCCTCAATCTCCTCGGATGTTTGTACTTATGTTTCCTCACACCAGGCAGCATCCTGATGAATCTGCTCTGTACCCTCCCAGTGCTTCAATATCCTTTCCGTTGTGGGGAGTTATAAGCCACGGCTGTGGTCCGGCTGTGGTCTTCTGAGAGTTTTATATAGAATGACATGGCTTGATATAGACTTAACAGCACGGGCGATACGGTGGCACATTGCTGCCTCTCAGCACCAGGGACCCAGGTTCAATTCCGGCCTTGGGTGAGTGTGTGGAGTTTGCACATTCTCCCCGTGTCTGTGTGGGTTTCCTCCGGGTGCTCCGGTTTCCTCCCACACTCCAAAGATGTGCAGGTTAGGTGGATTGGCCATGTTAAATTGCCCCTTAGTGTTTAAAAATGGATCAGCCATGGTAAATGTGTAGGGTTACGGGGATAAAGCGGGGGAGAGGGCCTGGGTAAGATACTCTGACAGAGATTTGGTGCTGACTCGATGGGCCGAATGGCCTCCTTCTGCACTGTAGGATTCTAACCTAAGAGAGCCGTTCAGTCCATGCTGGTGTTTATGCTGCACCTGAAGCACTCCCATTTCCCCCTGATAATTTAACGCTGTCCACACACTCCTCCATTTCCTTCTCCATGAGGTTGGAGTCCATGCTGAGGGTAAGCAGCAAGCCGGCTGGTTCAGTACGAATGGCTTGTTTCCCTGTCGTAATCTGTAATTCAATATAATTGCGACAGTGTCACCCTCACTGAGATCAGCTGTTTCCACACAGTTTCCTCACAATGGATCCACCCAGTGAGCCACCGTCAAAACGTGAATGTTCAGTGCGCTAAATGTACTTGTTAGGCTGGAGATTAGCTAATGAGGCTGTACAGCCTTGAGGCTTACTGCGCTATTGTTTTGATCTCGGACCTTTCTTGCAGTCTCGTTAGTGTGGGAAAGAATTGACGGTGCAAACTAGTGGCACGTCTGAGCTGATGGCCCAGTCTTTAAGCAGTTGTTCGTGATCATCAAAATAATTAATAGGATATGCCTCTTGTTACTCGATATCTTGGATCAGCCATATTGTTAATTAATTTTTAACTGCAGCGCAAATGAGTATGAAATGGATGCTAGGCATTTTGATGATGACATCAAGTTATATCTGCTGAGTCTAATGCTTTTATGTAACACACATTTTAAGTGCCCTACAATAGATAGAGAACTTCTTTGATCTAGTTACCTGTAATGCATTGGTACGGCTTGTGGATTCCTTGCTAAGTTTACATACGAACATATGTACAAACATACAAGGGGTATGCAACTCCTCGAGCCTGCTCTGCCATTCGGTAAGATTGTGGCCTCAACTCCACATTCTGCCTACCCTCGATAACATGTGACTCCCTTCTTAGTCAAGGAGCTATCTACTTCTGCATTTAAAAATCTTCATAGACCCTCCCTCCACCACTCTCTGGGAAGAGAGTTCCAAAGGCTCGTGACCCTCTGCGAAAAAATATTTCTTCTCATCTCCATCTTAAATGGGAGTCCCTTATTTTTAAGCTGTGTCGCCTAGTTCTAGTTTCTCCCACAAGAGGGTCCTTTCAGCATCCGCTCTGTCGTGTCCCCTCAGGATCTTATATGTTTCAATAAGATCACCTCTCATTCTTCTAAACTCCAATGGGTACAAGCCCAGCCTATTCAATCTTTGCTCATAAGATAATCACCCCATCTCGGGTATCAGTCAAGTGAACCTTCTCTGAACTGATATTAACACATTTATATCCTTTCTTAAAGGCCAAAACGAGGCCAAACGATACACAGTACTCCAGGTGTGGCCTCACCAATGCCCTGTACCACAGTAGCAAAACATCCATACTTTATAATCCATTCCCCCTCCAATAAACGACAACCTTCTATTTGCATTCCACATCATTTGCTGACTTCATTAGTAAGTGTGTAGAAGACTGTGCGCCAAAGAAGCAAATCTGCGTGTTTCCCAGCCGGAAACCATGGATGAACAGGGATATCCACTGCTTGCTGAAGTCTAGGTCTGAAGTGTTCAAGTCAGGTGACCCTGACCTATACAAGAAAGCCAGATATGATCCAAGGAGATCCATCAAAGATGGCTAGGCACACGGACTTCCGCTGACAATGGCAAGGTCTGCAAGACATAACAGGCTACAAAATGATGGCAGGTAAAATCGCCGGCTCCAACGCACCCCTCCCTGATGATCTCAATGCATTCTACGCCCGTTTTGAGCAAGAGGTCAGCAAGAGCACACCCTCCACCCCAGAAGCCTCGAAAGAATCTGTATCCGAGGCCACCATTGCAGACGTCAGAGCAGCCTTCTCAAAGGTCAACCCACAGAAAGGGACTGGCCCGGATGGGGTACCCGGACAAGCACTCAGATCCTGTGCGGACCAGCTGGCGGGGGTAGTCGCAGATATCTTTAACCTCTCTTTACAACAACCTGAGTTCCCTTTCTGCTTCAAGAAGATTACCATCATCCCAGTACCAAAGAAAAGCCAAGCAGCGTGCCTTAATGACTATTATCTGGTGACTCTGACATCCATCATTATGAAGTGTTTCGAAAGGTTAGTCATGGCACTAATCAACTCCAGCCTCCCTGACTGCCAGGATCCACTACAGTTCGCCTACCGCCGCAACAGATCCACAGCTGATGCCATTTCCCTGGCCCTGCACTCAACCCTGAAACACCTAGGTGACAAAGACACCTATGTCATTCTCCTATTTATCGACTACAGCTCAGCCTTCAACACCATTACTCCTACGAAACTCATCTCCAAACACCGTGGCCTGGGGCTCGGCTCCCCTCTCTGCAACTGGATCCTGAACTTCCTAACCTACAGACCATAATCAGTAAGGACAGGCAACAACACCTTCTCCACAATCATCTTCAACACCGGTGCCCCACAAGGCTGTGTCCTCAGCCCTCTACTATACTCCTTGTACACCTATGACTGTGTGGCCAAATTCTCCTCCAACTCGATTTTCAAGTTTGCTGATGACACCACCAGGGGGTGGTGGGTCAGATCTCAAACAATGATGAGACGGAGTACAGGAAAGAGAGAGAATCTACTGAATTGGTGCGGCGACAATAATCTTTCCCTCAATGTCAATAAATCGAAGGAGATAGTCATCAACTTCAGGAAGCATAGTGGAGAACATGCCCTTGTCTACATCAATGGGGATGAAGTAGAAATAATCGGGAACCTTAGGTTTTTAGGTGTCCAGATCACCAACAACCTGTCCTGGTCCCCCCATGCCGACACTATAGTTAAGAAAGCCCAACGCCTCTACTTTCTCAGAAGACGAAGGAAATTTGGCATGTCAGCTACGATTCTCACCAACTTTTACAGATGTTCAATAGAAAGCATTCTTTCTGGTTGTATCATAGCTTGATATGGCTCCTGCTCTGTCCAAGACTCCAAGAAACTACAAAGGGTCGTGAACGAAGCCCAGTCCATCACTCAAACCAGCCTCCCACCCACTGACTCTGTCTACACTTCCCACTGCCTCAGAAAAGCAACCAGCATAAGTTAAGGATTGCACGCACCCCGGACATACTCTGTTCCACCACCTTCCGTCGGGAAAAAACTACAAAAGTCTGAGGACACGTACCAACTGACTCAAGAACAGCTTCTTCCCTGCTGCCATCAGACTTTTGAATGGACCTACCTTGCATTAAGTTGATCTTTCTCTACACCTTAGCTATGACTGTAACACTACATTCTGCACTCTCTCCTTTCCTTCTCTATGAACGGTATGCTTTGTATAGCGCACAAGAAACAATACTTTTCACTATATACTAATACATGTGACAATAATAAATCAAATCAAAATAACGAGAATTGTCCACTTCATTCCTTTGCTGCCTGTCAGCAGGGTCTCTCTTCTCTTCCAACCCTCCGCCATTCCCCTGAGTAGGGTCCCTTCCTCGACATGTTCTCTCTCCCGCCTACGGCATTGGGCACTGTGAGGGATGCCCCACATGTTGTTTTGCTGCACCTTATTTACACCCACTGACCTCCATCACTTTTCTCACTCGTTCAACCAGTTCCTGCTGTTTGTTCAGTATCAGCAGCCATGGGCTACAAGATGCCAAGGATGGACAGAATAGTGAGAGCCTCCAACCTTTCCCAAACAGGGCAGGCTGCCATCATGCAATTGGGCAGCCAGTACCAAAAGGGGGACAGGTTTTGCACAATGTTGTTTAGGAAAATTATGAATCAGGAAATAGAGAGCATAGACTTGACCTTTAAAGTAAAGTTTATTTATTAGTCACAAGTAGGCTTACATTCACACCGCAATGAAGTTACTGTCAAAATCCCCTAGTCGCCACGCTCTGGCGCCTGTGTGGGTAGACTGAGGGAGAATTTAGCATGGCCAGTGCACCTAACCAGCACATCTTTGGACTGCGGGAGGAAACCGGAGCACCCGGAGGAAACCCACACAGACACGGGGAGAATGTGCAAACTCAACACAGACAGTGACCCAAGCCGGGAATCGAACCTGGGTCCTTGGCGCTGTGAGGCAGCAGTGCTAACCACTGTGCCGACCAGCAGGGAATGGGGAAATTGATAGTGGCAAGAAATTCCACCAATCTATTACAAAGCTTGGGTATCACATACACTTGTTATTGTCACAATTTGTGATGACATTTTTCTCTCATTATTGTAAACTTCTTGTAAACCATTTAATTTTGCTATGTCAGCTGTCACAATGCCGTTGCAGTCTCTGGTCATTCGGTGGTTCATTGGAGCATTTCTGAAGTCTATTTCCCAACTCTTTCACCATCTTGTGTATGAAAAAATAATATTTAACATTCACCAACTTTGTCAGTAAAAGGATATTTTCAGAATTACACTACAAATAATTATGATTGGGATAAGTACGGAAAAAAGTGGCACCAGTCGAACTTTGATACATTTCCTTATCCTGCAGACCTGAAAAGGAACCTCATTTCAAATTTATTTATTTCAATCACATGAACCTGGCTGAGAAAACAACTATCCACATGCGTAAAACATCCAGCATGTCCCTGACATCGGTCCACCCTGACCTAATGAAGATCCTGGGTGACATTAACAGTGATTTCGCAAGGTACTCCCTTGATTTTCTTGAACTAACCCTTTTCAAAGCTGAATCGTTATTGGTGGCAAGCTTTATTTGTTTTGGCTTACCTTGCGTGTTGTAATTTGCGCAGAGCTGACGAGGATGAAGAGATAATTGTGAAGGCGATGACGGACTATTGGGTTGTTGGCAAAAAATCCGACCAGCGGGAACTTTATGTCATCTTGAATCAGAAGAACGCAAATCTGATTGAAGTTAATGGTGAGTGGACGGTGCCCTTGGAACTTGGTCTTCCAATCCCCCCCACAGATTGTCGAAGATTATACCGGAACTGAGAGTGTTATAACAATCAGGAAAGACTGAACAGGTTGAGGTTCTTTTCTCTATAAAAGAGAAGGGTGATCTAATAGAGGTCTTTAAAATTATGAAAGGATTTGATAGGGTAGATGTAGAGGAAATATTTCAACTGGCAAGGGACACTGAGACAAGGGGCCAGAAGTATAATGTAGTCCTTAAAAATCCAATATGGAATACAAGAGAAACTTCTTTATCCAGAGAATGGTGAGAATACAGTGGCTAGAAGAATAGGCCAAAGGCTGGGAATTCTGAGTAATTCAACTCCTGACTCCCCAAAGTCTTTCCACCATCTACAAGCCACAAGTCAGGAGCGTGATGGAATATTCTCCCCTTGCCTGGATGAGTGCAACAACACTCAAGAACCTTGACACCATCAAGGATGAAGCAGCCTGTATGAATGGCACCCCATTCTCTACCTCAAAATGTTCACTCCCTTCACTGCTAGAGCAGTGCCCACAGTGTGTACCATCTACAAGATGCACTGCAGCAACTTACCAAGGCTCCTTCAAGAGCATCTTCCAAATCTGTGACTGCCACCACTTAAAAGGACAAAGGCAGCAGATGTGTGGGAACATCACCACCTGCAAGTTTTGCTCCAAGTAACACGCCATCCTGACCTGGAACTATCGCATATCGTAGTTCCTCCGAAGAGGTAGTAGAACAGGAAGAGAGTTGGTAATGCAGAGGGTTCTAAGGAAGGCTTTCCAGAGCTTAGGGCCGAGGCCGCTGAAGGAATGGTTGCCAGTGGTGGAATTATTAAAATCAGGGATGCACTAGTAGCCAGAATTGGAGGAGTACAGAGATCACGTGATCTGGAAGAGATTGCAAAGTTAGGAAAGGACAAGGTCTATGGAAGGATCTGAAAATATGGATGGGAATTTTTAAATCCCGGCGTTGTTGGGCTGGGAGTTAATGTAGGTCAGTGAGCACAGGGGTGATGGGTGAATGGGACTTGGCCCGAGTAGATCGGCTCTCCTTTGATATGCAGATTGTGTTTGTCATTTACATGCTGCATAGGTTTCAGGTAACAAGGACTAAGTGAAATGGCAGACTCCTCCATTAACTATGGATGCGTCCTGAGATCATATCACTTCCTGGTTTTGGTTTCTGTCTTAAACACCACAGTGTGCTCATAGCTCAATGTCTATACTTCATGACGTTTCCTTTAAAACTGTCGCTGTTTTTCCTGTTGGGGAAACAATTCCTCTGAAAATCTCTCTGCCTCTCTCTCCTTAAAGTCCACCTCTCTAGCCAAGCTTCTGGTCACCTATCCTAATATCACATGTGGCTTGGTGTCCAATTTTGCCTCATAGCGCTTTGGGACACAATAGTACATTAGCAGTGCTTTATAAATACATCTTTATGCTGTTGCCATTGTATAAGAAATAGAGGAAATTCAAACTGGGTGGATCATACACCTGTGGGATGGGTGGGTTATGGGTGGGGGGAGAACAACTTTGCTCCGTTATGGCGCGCGACCCTGTCCACCTGATTCTCCTTCATGCTCTGCATTCAAGGTGATGCCCTGCACTCAGGGGAGGGAGAAGATTCCACCCCATTCTATTGAGGAAAAGGAATGGTGGCACAGTGGTTAGCACTGCTGCCTCACAGCGCCAGAGACCCGGGTTCAATTCCAGCCTCAGGTCACTGTCTGTGTGGAGTTTACACGTTCTCCCCGTGTCTGCGTGGGTTTCCTCCGGGTGCTCCGGTTTCCTCCCACACTCCAAAGATGTGTGGGTTGGGGGGATTGGCCATGCTAAATTGACCCTAGTGTCAGGGGATTAGTAGGGTAAATATGTGAGGTTATGGGAATAGAGCCTGGGTGGGATTGTAGTCAATGCAGACTCAATGGGCCGAATGGGCTCCTTCTGCACGGTATCCTTCTGATACTTCTATGATATCTTGGCTAAAAATGGTAATTTATGGCGACAAATTGCTTAGACTCAGCCTGTGTTCTCTGGAGTGTCAAAGATTAAAGGAAGATCTAACTGAGGTGTTTAAAATGATTGAAGGATTGGATAGGGCAGGCAGAGGTGGTGCTCTGGTGAGGGAAGCCCAGAACAAGGTGTGGCGTAACCTTGAATTTAGGCATTCAGGTGTGAAGTCATGAAGCAGTCCCTCACACAAGTTTCAATTCACCAGATAAATGTGAAAGCGGAAATTGATAGATGAATGTTGGCACGGCTCTTCAGGATTACAGAGCCAAGGATAGATGGAGTTAAAATACAGATCGGCAGACAGCCAGTTAAATCATGGAACTGGTTGGAGGGGTTGAAAGGCCTGGGAGCCACAGGTTAACATTCTGATCCCTGTTCCCACTAATGTGCAAACCTGTCAAGTTGCTGATACTACCAGAACCGAGCTCACGATGTGTTCAGCCATTGTTCCAGTTAATAGAATTCTAAAGTGCAGAAGGCCATTCGGCCCATTGAGTCTGCACTGACCACAATCCCACCCAGGCCTTATCCCCATAACCTCATGCATTTACCCTAGCTAGCCCCCTGACACTAAGGGGCAATCTAGCATGGCCGATCCACCTAACCCGCACTTCTTTGGACTGTGGGAGGAAACCGGAGCACCCGGAAGAAACCCACGCAGTCATGGGAAGAATGTGCAGACTCCGCGTAGACAGTGATCCAAGCTGGGAATTGAACCCGGCTCCCTGGCGCTGTGAGGCAGTAGTGCTAATCACTGTGCCACTATGCTGCCTCTAGTCTGGCACAAATCAAACAGAAAACCAAACATGTCAGCCATGATCTAACTAAGTCGTGGAACAGGTAGTCGCGGAGATGTTGTCACTCTGCGGCTTAAGAGTATGCAGGGAGAGAGGGAGTGTATGATCACCAGGCAGTAAAGAAGAAACGGGCAGATAGGCAATCCACGAGTTCATCTCACTCTCCACCCGGTATTGACGAGAGTGATGGTTCGCTTTCTGGGGAGTGCAGCCAGAGCCAAGTCCATGGCACCAAGACTGGCTCAGCTGTACAGGGGGACACAAAGAAGACCAGAAGAGCAAAGTGATGGGAGATTTGATAGTTAGGAGAACGGGCGGGCGTTTTTGCTGCCGCAGATGTGAATCCAGGGTGGTTTCTTGCCTTCCAGGCGCCAGGGTCACAGATTCACTGAGGAGCTGCAGAGCACTCCAAGGAGGGTGAACAGCCAGCAGTCAGGGTCCGCATGGGTACAAATGACATGGGTAGATAGAGGGATGTGGTCCTGCAATCAGAATTCAGGGAGTTAGGAAGGAAGTTAGGAAGCGGGACCTCAAAAGTAATAATTACCCCCGAGTACAGAAATAGGAAGGTAAGATGGATGCGTGGTTGGAGAGATGATACAGGAGTAGACCAAGATCAGAGACTGTTCACCCACTACTCATGGTGTTCTGTTCAGTGAACCCTGAACCTGACACCAGACTTTAGATTCCTGGAACATTAGGACCAACTCCAGGGGAGACGGGACTTGTACGGGCCAGTTAGGTTGCACCCAGAGTCAAGACCAGTTTGCTTGCAAGGTGATATGGCTGTCCTTTTTGGGTGGGCGTGGAAACCAGGAGGTAATATGAGAGAGGAATACTGAGAGAGACAGAGAATCTCACCCCATAGTAAGAAATAGTAAGGTGATAGGTAGATCAGCAAGAAAGTAAAGTGAGTGTTGGCCCTCTAGACAGTGACAATGGGGAGTTAATAGATAATAAGGAAATGGCACATAAAATGAACAAATATTTTGCTTCTGCCTTCATTATAAAAGATACAAAACCATTCCAGGAATGGCTGTAAATCAGGAGATGGAAGGGAGAGAGGAACTTGGTGAAATTACAATAATTGGGGTAGTGCTACTAAGCAAACTGATGGAACTGCAGGTCTCTAGATCCTGATGGACCTCATCTTAGGGTTTTAAAAGAGGTCACCAATGAAGTAGTAGATGCATTGGTGTTAAATTTCCAAAATTCTCTAGGTTCTGGAAAGGTTCCATCAGACTGGAAAGTAGCAAATAGAAGCCCTCTATTCAAGATGGGAGGGAGGCAGAAAACAGGAAAGTTTAGGCCAGTTCGCTTGACACCTGTCACTGAGAAGGTGCTGGAATCGAACATTAAGGAGGTTCTAACTGGGCACTTAGAAAAACTCGAGGTAACCGTGAAGAGTCAGCATGGTTTTGTGAAAGGGAAATCATGTTTAGCCAATTTATTGGAGTTCTTTGATGAAGTAACATGCACTGTGGATAAAGGGAAGCCTGGAGACATACTGTACTTGGATTTTCAGAAGGCATTTGATAATGTGCCACGTCAAAGGTTATTGTGGAAAATAAAAGCTCATGGTGTAGGGGGTAACATATTAGCATGGATAGAAAATTAAATTGCTGGCAGAAGACAGAGAGTATGCATAAATGGGTCTTTGTCTGATTGGTAGGATGTGATCAGTGAGTCCCACTGCGGCCTCAACTGCTGGAGGGTTCTTTCTGTGGGAGGGGGCGGGGGGCATTGGTAATGAGGAAATCTCAAACATGCCCAGCATTCACCTTGTTCTTTCTGTGACTGTCTCTCTCCCTCCAGAGGAAGTTAAGAAACTCTGCGCCATGCAGTTTAACAACATCTTCTTCTTGGATTAACCATCAAGCTCACCACCCATTGTTGGTTTCGGGTATGGCACAGACACTTGGGTGAGCATTGGTGACCCTGCCAGCACAGGAGGTAACTGTACGATGCCGTATGCAGCAAATAACCTGTGTTCTTCACTCTGCCAACGGCTAGTGCAGCATCCTCACCAATGCTGCTTGTCCCAGGAAGGCAAGGCTCCACCTCCCCTCGCAGAGAACAGTCGCTGTCATAGGAAATTTCCATCGAATGTAAGATAATTAGATTTTAAATATTTATGATAACTGAATTAAAAAGAATGTCAACTTTATCATTCCGGTCTGTAATATATGACAAGCCTATACTGTAAAGAAAAAATAAATTAACAGTAACATTTGAGTGAGATTTTAACTTCTTTCCAATTGTGTCTGTGTATTTTTGCTTTATTTATATATTAACCCTCAGTTAGGAGGGTTGATCATTGGATATTTTGTAGAAAATTATATTCTCTACCGTAAGGCAAATGATCTTCCTATATGATATGGGCTTTTTTTTTTACTTAAAAATTGTGGGTTTATGCCTGAATTAAAAGCTGTATTTATGAACAAGTGTTCTGGTTCAGCAAGTGTGGGTTACTGTCGCAAAGATTAGTCTGCAGCTATGTACTGTGTAACGTGGCCTTCAAGCAAGGCTACCTACTCTGTCATATTTGCAGACATGAATGCTCGAAGCAAAATGTAATTATAATTTGAAGAATTCGCTTATTTTTTAAGAAAATGGAGTTAAGTAATGAAACTGACTGTCACTTGGACACACATCCCACATTTGTAGTTCCACTTTTTAATTAAAGAAAATGTTTCAAAAACTAGTTGCAGGAAATATTTGCATTATGTAAACATTTGTACATGAAATGTACAGCTGATCTAACACAAAGGAGCCTCTTTTAAGGTAATGGAAAAGGAATGGTCCATTATCATATGTACGGATGGCTTCTTTTGTGTTCTCTGGTCTGCGTGGTATCCAGTTAGCTCACTCTCATAGGGTTTTGCCTCCCTTCCCTCAGCGCTAGTTCCAAATTGGCACACACCACCTAGTCCGAATCGCAATACTGTGTCTTCAAAATGCAATCTAATCCTCAAATGTCACCTTTTTGGATGTCTGATCTTGTATGTTGCATGATGTAAATTCTCAACTTTTTTGTTAGAAAGGAAGGTTAGCACAACTTTTGTACCTCAAACTTAACATTTTTCACATCAGACAAGTACAGTGTATACCCAATCGACTGTATTTTAGTGTTCAAGAATTCTGCCTCCTCGTTTTCCCTACTTCTTCAACGCATAAAAAAAACGGGTTTTCTGAGAAACGGTGCTGATTTATCCATGTAATGATGCATATTTTTTTTAAAATAAAATAAAATCTACCTGCACTAACTCGAGACTCTGTGTTTTAAAGTAAAGCTTTAAAGTTTATTTATTAGTCACAAGTAAGGATTACATTAACATTGCAATGAAGTTACTGTGAAATTCCTCTAGTCGCCACATTCCGGCACCTGTTCGGGTCAATGCACCCTAACCAGCACGTCTTTCGGACTGTGGGAGGAAACCGGAGCACCCTGAGGAAACCCACGCAGACACGGGGAGAATGTGCAGACTCCACACACACAGTGACCCAAGTCGGGAATCAAACCTGGGTCCCCGGCGCTGTGGGGCAACAGTGCTAACCACTGTGCCACCGTGCTGCCCTATTAAAGTTGGGTCCAATTCAAGATACCAGAGAGAAAATTAAAGCTTTATTTATCTGCACTTCTGGAAAATAAAATCAACACTGAGTTTGATTTAACTTGGAATGAAATTGTATCCTCGGTTGCTGATTGCAGTTTGCAAGTTGCAATTGCAGTTTTCTGCTCAATGGCCTTTGCTGAACTCGCAAGCAGGACCTTAAATACCAGGTTAATTAAAGATGTATATTAAAGAGCAAACTTGCATTTATAAATATAGATGATAATTCAAACATATGGTATTAAAAGTAGAATTACGCAGTGGAAATATTAGAACAAAATGTGAATTCATTGCCAAAAACGTGCATTATCAGATAATTTAAATAGAACAGACAGAACTTTCATTTTTATATTGCCTTTCATGACCAGGTGATATCTCAAAGAACGTTACAACTGAGTACTTTAGAGGCACAGTCACAGTTGTAATAAAGAAACTGCATCATCCAGTTTACACACAGCGAGATCCCACTAACAACAAGGACCAGCTAATTTAGTAATGTTGGTTGAAGGATAAATATTGACCAGGACACCAGGGAGAACCACCCTGCTCTTCTTTGAAATAGTGCCATGGGATCTTTTACGTCCACCTAAGAGGGCAGGTGGGACCTCCAAAAGATTGCAGCTCTGACAGTGCTACACTCCCTCAGTATTGATAGGCAGAGGGATCTGGGTGTACAGGTACACAGGTCACTGAAAGTGGCAATGCAGGTGGAGAAGGTAGTCAAGAAGGTATACGGCATGCTTGCCTTCACCAGCCGGAGCATTGTGTTTAAAAATTGGCAAATCATGTTGCAACTTTATAGAACCTTGGTCAGGCCGCACTTGGAATATCGCGTTTGATTCTGGTCGCCACACTACCAGAAGGATGTGGAGGCTTTGGAGAGGGTACAGAAAAGACTTACCAGGATGTTGCCTGGTATGGAGGACATTAGCGATGAAGAGAGGTTGAAGAAACTTGATTTGTTCTCACTGGAATGATGGAGGTTGAGGGGTGACCTGATAGAAGCCTACAAGAGTATGAGGGGAACGGACAGAGTGGATAGAAGCTTTTTCCCAGAGTGGAAGAGTCAATTACTAGGGGGCATAGGTTTAAGGTGTTAGGGGCAAGGTTTAAAGGAGATGTATAAGG
Source organism: Mustelus asterias (assembly GCF_964213995.1). NCBI lineage: Eukaryota > Metazoa > Chordata > Chondrichthyes > Carcharhiniformes > Triakidae > Mustelus > Mustelus asterias. Next base: position 50,690,890 of record NC_135823.1, on the reverse strand, counting down.
CAAGTGTTTTACACAGAGGGTGGTGGGTGCCTGGAACTCGCTGCTTGGTGGGGGGAGGTGGTGGAAGCAGATATGATAGTGACTTTTAAGGGGCATCTTGACAAATACATGAATAGGATGGGAATAGAGGGATATGGTCCCCGGAAGGGTAGGGGGTTTTAGTTCAGTTGGGCAACATGGTCGGTGCATGCTTGGAAGGCCAAAGGGCCTGTTCCTGTGCTGTAATTTTCTTTGTTCTGTTGTGTAGAATCTGTGCATACATGCACTCTTGTACTTTTTGGCTTTGATAAAAGGTGTATTACTCAGTAATTTTTCTTTGTCGATGGTAGACTAGCACACCAGCAGCAGCACACACAACCATGAAATAAGCCTAAAAGACTTGTGTGGATTATAAAATCAGGAATGGACTGGTCAGGCTGAATGGCCTGTTTCTGTGCTGCAAATTCTATGTAATTCTCTTGCTGCCGTCCTTTCATAACGTAAATTTTTACTTGTATTTCAGCACAGAGAGAATGGGCTCATGATCCAGCAGACTATGTATGAGGTGATGTGTTGTGCATTATACATAACTAGTGAAAGGCATGTTTAGGAAACTGTAACTTGTATAAATTGACCTGCATAAAATGAACTTCAGTGCCTAGGAGAAGAAAAGGCCATTTAGCTCCTTGAATTTGTTCAACCATTCAATAAGATCATGACTGATCTTTCAGTTCCTCCCATTTTCCTTGGGGTCACCACAGTGCTGGTAAATCACCATTCTCCGTCAACATCCATTCTCCTTCCAGTCCCACTGCTGTCATGTCTCTGGCCACCACACCCTTCCACCTGGTATGAGGCCTTCTTTCTCTTCCTGGTAGTCCCAGCCTCACCACAAGCCCTCTTTCTCCACAACAGATGACCATATCATTTCAATCTCTTGGCTACTTACTTTGATGCTTCCACAATGTTTACTGACTCCCCCCCCGCCCCCATCCCCCCATCCCGATGTACTGGCTCCTGATCTGGTCCTTCTTTTCTTGTTCCTGATCTTGTTTTCTCTTGTTCCTCTCTTCTTGATGTTCCCCAAGATACTGCACTGGCTAACATGGTTGGCCTGTATTGTAGATTCTTCCTTTCAGTAATACTTTTCTAATTCACAGCACTCCCCTGTCCTTCCTCCAATTACTCCAACCAGAGCTAATTCATTGCTTACCATACATGTCAAATGTCAACTTTTGAAGCCTCAAAAAACCTTCAAAATTGAGGGTTGACCGAATGTAAAAGTGAATTGTCGGCATGGGTGTAGGTGGTTGCCATTTTGCTAATGATGCAAAGAGTGGGGGCGTCTTAAAACTCCTGTTCCCCTTCGTGACACTGTCCACATCGATTGCTTGATCCATCCCTTGGGGCCCATGTAAGTAAAACATACACTGGTGGGGAGACAAATTGAGGCTGACTTCTACTGTGAGTATAGCATGCGGCTGAAAGGGAGGAGTGGTCAACCTGGATGCCAAGTGTATGCAAGATGATTATTGGGGCTGGAACAATTGGGTTCTCTTGCATGCTAGGTCAATTAATACCTCACAATTTATGGTAATATACATTGCCACACTTTCATCATCTGCCACCACTGACCCCAGGTGCTTGAAACTACTCACTTTCTCCAAGTTTTACCCTTAATCTTTACACCTTGGCTCCGATCTTTTCCTTAGGCTGAAACTGATAGTCTATATAATGGATTGCTGGTCCAGTGATCTTCATAGTACTTTTCAGTCTTCCAGTGCTTTTCTTCTCCAGATACTTAATTTTGTTCCCATCATCCTCCTCATGTAGCTCAATGTCATTTGCAAACAAGATTGACCATGGCACTTCCCGTTTCATCCACTGAGTGGGAAAACCTTTTGACAAACAGGAAGAAGGGGCTCAGTGTCAAGTCTTGGTGGAATCCAACTTTTTCCAAATGCTCACTCTCCTTCACTTGGTTTCTTATTTTTGCCTGGTGCCCTTTGTAGACCTCCAGTAATAACTGTACCTACTTCTCAGAGATTTTGCAAATTCTAGCACATCTTCGTTCTACCTTCCTCAGCACCCAGTCACAAGCCTCTAGATTGATGAATGGTCCTCATGATGCATTGACCTTCCCGCTATTTCTATATCGCCTGTCTCAAAATAAAAATGACACCAGTGGTGCTTCCCCTGGATGTGAATCTGAACTGACATTCATGGATTTCCACGATTTTTCTCAACCACTGGGCCAGGACTTTCTCCCATATCTTGAAGTATGTGGTAGGAGTTTAATTCAACCATAACTGATCTGTAATCTATTTCCATATACCTGACTTGGTCCCAGTTCCTTTAATACCTTTGGGTAACATAAGTCTATAAATCTGTTTTAAAAGTAGCACTTGCTACAGCGTCAATTGCTGTTTGCGGAAGAGTTAGACCATAGGGGCATAGGTTTAATGTCATAGAGTCACAGAGGTTTACAGCATGGACACAGGCCCTTCGACCCAACTTGTCCATGCCGCCCTTTTTTTAAAATCCCTAAGCTAATCCCAATTGCCCGCATTTGGCTCATATCCCTCTAAGGTGCGAGGGGCAAGGTTTAAAGAAGATGAACGAGGCAGGTTCCTGGAACGAGGTGGTGGGTTCCTGGAACTCGCTGCCGGGGGAGGTAGTGGAAGCAGATATGATAGTGACTTTTAAGGGGCGTCTTGACAAATACATGAATAGGATGGGAATAGAGGGATTATGGTCCCCCGGAAGGGGACTTTAGTTCAGTCGGGCAGCATGGTCGGTGCAGGCTTGGAGGGCCGACGGGCCTGTTCCTGTGCTGTAATTTTCTTTGTTCTTTGTTCTAAGACATAGGAGCAGAATTAGGCCACTCGGCCCATCGAGAGATCTGCCATTCAATCATGGCTGATATTTTTCTCGTCTGCATTCTCCTGCCTTTTCCCCATAACCCCTGATCCCCTTATTAATCAAGAACCTATCTATCTCTGTCTTAAAGACACTCAATGACCTGACCTCCACAGCCTTCTGCGGCAAAGAGTTCCACAGATTCACCACTCTCTGGCTGAAGAAATTCCTCATCATCTCTGTTTTAAAGAATCATCCTTTTAGCCTGAGGTTGTGCCCTCTGGTTCTAGTTTTTCCTACTAATGAAAACATCCTCTCCACGTCCACTCTATCCAGGCCTCGCAGTATCCTGTAAGTTTCAATAAGATCCCCCCTTATCCTTCTAAACTCCAATGAGTACAGACCCAGAGTCCTCAACCGTTCCTCATATGACAAGCTCTTCATTCCAGGAATCATTCTTGTGAACCTCTGGACCCTTTCCAAAGCCAGCACATCCTTCCTTAGATACGGGGCCCAAAACTGTTCACAATACTCCAAATGGGGTCTGACCAGAGCCTTATACAGCCTCAGCCTGCCCTTGTATTCTAGCCCTCTCGACATGAATGCTAACTTTGCATTTGCCTTCCTAACTGCCAACTGAACCTGCACGTTAACCTTAAGAGAATGTTGAACAAGGACTCCCCAGTCCCTTTGTGTTTCTGATTTCCTAAGCATTTTCCCCATTTAGAAAATAGTCTATGCCTCCATTCCTCCTTCCAAAGTGTATTCCATCTGCCACTTCTTTGCCCACTCTCCTAACCTGTCCAAGTCCTTCTGCAGCTCCCCCGCTTCCTCAATATTACCTGTCCCTCTACATATCTTTGTATCATCTGCAAACTTAGCAACAGTGCCTTCAGTTCCTTCCTCCAAATTGTTAATGTATATTGTGAAAAGTTGTGGTCCCAGCACTGACCCCGAGGCACACTAGTCACCGGCTGCCATCCTGAAAAAGACCCCTTTATCCCCACTCTCTGCCTTCTGCCAGTCAACCAATCCTCTGTCCATGCCAGGATCTTATCCTTGACACTTAACTTATTTAACAGTCGCCTATGTGGCACCTTGTCAAAGGCCTTCTGGAAATCTAAATAAATCACATCCACTGGGGTTCTCCTTTATCTAACTTCCTTGTTACCTCCTCAAAGAACTCTTAACAGATTTGTCAGACATGACCTCCCCTTGACAAAGCCGCGCTGACTCAGTCCTACTTTATCATGCACTTCCAAGTACTCTGTGATCTCATCTTTAATAATGAACTCTAAAATCTTGCCAATGACCGAAGTCAGGCTAACCGGCCTATAATTTCCCGTCTGCTGCCTCCCTCCCTTTTGGGTTGTGGAAGAATTGTCTGTCTCCGCACAGACAGTGACCCAAGTCAGTATTTGAAACTGGGTCCCTGGCGCTGTGAGACAGCAGTGCTAACCACTGTGCCATCCTTGTGTCTGATATAGTGTCGAACTTAGTGAAATTAATTAATTGAACCTCATAAGGAGAACTTTTTAAATCCCCACATTTGTTTAAACTTTCACCACTTTAATAAATCTGAATTTTATATGCTACCACTCTCCATATTTTAGAAGTGTTTCCTAATTGCGTGACTGAAAGGTTTGGCTCTAATTTTTACACTTGTGTGGAAGCAGCAGACACTGGGGCAGGGAAGTGAATACAGTGACTATTTTTCTGAATTGACAAGTTAGAACGTCAAATGGTCTTTATCACTTGTTCAACTTTTAATCTTGTGAATTAAGAGGAAGATGAGTTAATTGTAGCTCAGTCCCAAAAACAGTACTCACTGTTTTGACATCTAAGGAGTAGAGTGATCTCTAGTGTTAATTTTCTGTATTACAACAGCCTGAGCAACATCAATGTTCTAAATTGAGTTTATTTATTACTGGGCTTACATTAACACTGCAATGAAGTTGCTGTGGAAATCCCCTGGTCACCACACTCCGGCGCCTGTTCGGGTACACTGAGGGAGAATTTAGCACGGCCAATGCACCTAACCAGCACGTCTTTTGGACTATGGGAGGAAACCGGAGCACCCGGAGGAAACCCACGCAGACATGGAGAGAACGTGCAAACTCCACATAGACTGTGACCCAAGACGGGATCGAACACAGGTCCCTGGCGCTGCGATGCAGCAACGCTAACCACTGTGCCGCCCTTGTGTCTGATATAGAATAGAACAGAGTGAAATTAATTGAGAGTCATAAGGAGAACTTTTTAAATCCCCACATTTGTTTAAACTTTCACCACATTAATAAATATGAGTTTTATATGCCATCTTGAATAATGATTGAATGAAATAGCATGCATGAGTTCAAAGGCAGATCAGGGTAGGTAAGGGAAAGAGGGTGTGTGTGCTGGTACTGGAGGGCCTAAGGGCTCCTTGCAGTTTGTGGTGAGACTACTCCTGTTCTTCATGAGCCATATGGAATTCTAACAGAAGTAATTTTGAATGCCGAATCTGGGTCTCTGCTGAGCAGTGAGCTCCTTCCACCTTGGTTGTCCTCCTAGACCGCAGGTAGTGCAGTGACGCAAGGGTAATATCACTTTACACTGCCAATGACTTCTTCATATCAAGTAGGTTCCAGCCTACCTTTACCAGGAATCTTTTGGACGTTAAGGGTCACCATTATAAACATTTCCTGTGTGTAGGAGCCGGGGATAGGGAGGGTTGGCGGGGGGGGAGGTTGGTGTAAATTTTCAATGTTTAAAATCACCGAGGCCCCAATTGCGTTGGGCAAGTAAGAAAGTGAGGAGAGAAAAGTGAAGATTTCAGCCAATAAGTTACTTCCGGTTTGACATTTTTGTAATACTTAAATATTTATTTAGCAATGAACGGACATTTCAATAAAGCCAAAAAATTTAAATCTATCAATAACAACAAAAACTAACATAAAACCCTTTAAAAAAAAGTGTTATCAAAAGAACTGACACTGGGCCACATAAGGAGATGTTAGGACAGGGAACATAAAGTTTGGCCAAAAAGGTAAATTTTAAGGAGTGTTTTATAGGAGAGTGATAGAGAATGAGATGGATAGATTTAGTGAGGAAGCCCCAGAGCTGAAGGCCAAGGCAGCTGACGGCAGGTCCACCAATGGTGAAGAGATTAAAATCGGGGATTCGCAAGAAGATTGGACTGTTGGTCTGCTGATATCTCGGAAGGTTGTAGAACTGCAGAAGGTTGCAGAAATGGAAAAGGATGAGACTGTGAAGAGATGTAAGAACAAATAGTTATTGGTCACGACACACTTTGCCTGGGGATAGATCTTCGTGCACCGACGCTAACTTGACTTGTGCTTAAACTGTTGCAAAAAAAAATGTAATTGTTTTTCCCAACATCTGATTTGACATTTCAGTTAAAGTTAGAATATGGCCTGGCTCCATTTACCTGCTAAAATAGAATCTAGCCATCTAATAAATTCTGCCCAATCACTGACAAGAGGATCTTTTTTAAAAGGACTTTTTCTTCCTTTTGATTCCACTGGTTTTTTTGTTTGGCACTAAATGGACAGTTTCTGTGGGCACCTTCTGCACAGGATTAATAGGCTTATCTTCTTCTTCACTTTGTTCTCCAGGAGAAGATACAATCAGAGCCATTTCCTTCTCCTGTTCATGTTTGTTGCTTTCCTCTTTCAACCTACAATCATATTAGAACACACCATTAGTTGGGATGTACTTTAAATAGCTGTGTAGGCATCAGTTAATATCCAAATCCCAATATGCAACAAATTAACTTATTGACTTGATGATCCATCATCAATGTTGTATAAGTGGAGGTCTTGAGTACAAGAACCAGAGGGGTAATGATAATTTGTACAGAGCACTGGTTAGACCACACTTAAAGGATTGTGCACAGTTTTGGGCTGCCACATAATGGAAAGAACTTTAAAGCCAAATAAAGTTAAAATCTTGTTACACCACGATTAAACCAGGCATGAGAATCTATAGTTATGAGGAGAGACTTAAAATACTGGGGTTATTCCCACTGCTGAGAGTGCATATGTGATAACTTGAGTCACTTTGTAGATCCAGACCAGGGTAGGGCAGCAGGTTCCCTTTCCTGAAGGACATCAGAGAACCAGCTGGGTTTTTACAAAAGTTTTTGTGATTATTTTTCTGGCACCGGCCCATAAGAATCCAGGTTTATTGAATTGAGTTTCACAGTAGGACTTGAACCCCAATGTGGAATTCAAGTTGTGAATTTGGATCGCATGACCATCTGGGCTACCAGTCTGAGATAAAATCATTAGGTGACCTTACTCAGGTATGGCATACCCACCAGGAAAGAACAAGCAATCACTGCCTCAGACCTGTGTCGACCAGATTCATCCTCTTCAACAAACTTCAGTGCAAGGGAATCCCAGCCTTGTGAAAATCTTTTGTTTTTCACTGCAATGAAGTTACTGTGAAATTCCCCTACTCACCACACTCCGGCACCTGTTCGGGTCAATGCACCTAACCAGCACGTCTTTCGGACTGTGGGAGGAAACCGGAGCACCAGAGGAAACCCATGCAGATATGGGGGGAGAACGTGCAGACTCTGCACAGACAGTGACCCAAGCTGGGAATTGAACCCGGGTCTCTGGCGCTGTGAGGCAACAGTGCCAACCACGGTACCACCGTGCCGCTCCAATCAATGATTTTCCGAGTAAATGCAATGATACAGACCTAAATCTTTCTGCAGCCTTTATCGCAGCCTGGCGTGCCAGCTCATTCCGTCGCACCATGTCCCTCTTTGCCTCCATGTTCAGAACTTGAGCATGTGCATAAGCTGGAAACAGCCTCTTCATGAAGAAAAAATAAATTTGACTCAACCAGAATTCCAACTCAGCCTCTGACTTGACTGCAGCCTTTTCTGCTGAAACCTTTGCTGATATGGCATTTTCCGACTGGGCATTTTCCGACTGGGCCTTTTCTGACTGGGCCTTTTCCGACTGGGCCTTTTCCGACTGGGCCTTTTCTGACTGGGCCTTTTCCGACTGGGCCTTTTCCGAAAAGGCCTTTTCTGACTGGGATTTTTCTGTCATTTTGTCTTAACAAAAAGGAAAACAAAAGAAGCAAATAAAACATTTTGACAGCTTAGATCCAACATGTATTTCTTTGGTAAAATTGAATGTCTGAGAGAACACTCTGTTACAATTTGTTTAAGTGTTTCAAATGACAGAATCACGATAGCAAATTTGCTCAACTGGCATCACTACAGCTTTGAGATTTGTTGACTCCTTTAATTGTTGCAATTTATAATATTTACAGTTTTAAAATGCATGTAGCAATGCTCTGATTCTGGTAGAGCTGGCAGCAGGTGTATCATGTGTAATCCTGTTAGTGATCAAGAATTGTAAAGTTGCAAAGTCATTACCGCAAGTTTATCAAGATATCAAAGAATGGGTGATTCTACACAGTGACTTTGCACAATCTGTTTAAACTGCTGAGGGCACCCCAACTCACTACAGGGAGCAAAAAATACTGTCAAAAGAGTCATGAAAATAGTAGTCCGATGGTACAGAACTCGAACATTACTAAAAAAGACATAGAATCACTACAGTGCAGGAGGAGGCCATTCGGCCCATGGAGCCTGCACCGACAACAATCCCACCCAGTCCATATCCTCATAACTCCACGTATTTAGCCTGGTAATCCCCCTAACCTACACGTATTGGGACACTAAGAGGCAATTTAGCATGACCAATCAACCTAACCTTCACATCTTTGGACCATGGGAGGAAACTGGAGCACTTGGAGGAAACCCACACAGACACGGGGAGAATGTGCAAACTCCACAGACAATCCACCCGAGGCAGGAATTGAACCCAGGTCCTTGGTGCAGTGAGGCAGCAGTGCTAACCACTGTGCCACCGTGCCGCCCATCACACTATCAAAGATTTTTATCTTGGACTCATCAAGACAACTACGCAAGACAAACCAACAATAATAGGAACAACAATTTATACTGTATGAAAAGAGAGTGTTGAGCTGCCAATGACCATCTCCAACAAAAGAGAATTAAATCATCAGCTATGACTTTCAATGACTGAATTGTCCACTATCAATGTCCTCGAGATTATCATTGACCGGAAACTAAAATGGATTAGCCATATAAATATTGTAGCTACAAGAGCAGGTCAGAGGTCAGAACTCCTGCAGCTCGTAACTCATCTCCTGACTCCCTAAAGCAAGTCCATCAATCTATAAGGCACAAGTCATGAGTGTGATGAAATATTCTTCACTTGCCTAGATGAGTGCAGCTCCAACAACAATCAAGGAGCTCAATACCATCCAGGATGAGGCAGCCCGTTTGATTGGCACCCCATCCACAAACGTTCACTATCTAGGCACAGTAGCAGCAGTGTGTACTATCTACAAGATGCACTGCAGGAACTTACCAAGTCTTCTTTTACAGCATCTTCCAAACCCATGATCCTACCTACCATCTAGACAGGGCAGCAGGTACATGGGAATACCATCACCTGCAAGTTCGCCTCCAAGCCTCTCACCATGCTGACTTGGAAATATATCACCGTACCTTCACTGTTGCTGGATCAAAATCCTGGAATTCCCTTCCTAACAGCATTGTAGGTTGACCTACACCATATGGATTGCAGCTGTTCAAGAAGACACCTTCTCAAGATCAGTTAGGGGTGGGCAATAAATGCTGGCTGAGCCAGTGATGCCCACATCTCATGAATGAATAAAAAAAAGTGGACTCTGATTGGTAGAGGCATTACCACGAAGCATGCAACATAAAATGTTAACTATTAACTGCCAAGTTTTAGTTTCAAATTTCAACAAGGCTGGTTGGTCAAGGCATTGCCAAGGGGAATGAGCCAAGGAATGGAGCTCCCCCAAGCTTTTGCTTAGTTGAAAAAGGCATACAGTGTCTTTCTGTCTGCAAGGGGTAGGGCCCTGTTTGTGAATATAGGTGGATTCTAGCATGCATAAGTTAGGCTGAGGTTGTTTTCCTTAGAGCAGAGATGGAGGAAGAGGGACCTGACTGAGGTGTACAAAATTATGAAGGACATAGCTAGGGGAGATAAGAAGAAAGTTTTCCCCTTAGCAGAAGGGTTAGCAACCTGGGGGGATAGATTTAGGGTAACTGGCAAGAGATTTAAAGAAGATTTGCGCAAAACGTTTTCACTCAAAGGGTGGTCGGAATCTGGAGCTCACTGCCTGAAAGGGTGGTGAAGGCGGGAACACTCACAACATTTAAGAAGGATTTCGATGAGCATTTGAAACACCATAACATACAAGGCTATGGATCAAGAGTTGGGAAATAGGATTAGATAGGTTCTTGATGGCCAGCACAGACACAATGTACCGAAGTGCTCTTTCTGTGCTGTAAAACTATGACTCTATAAGTGAGCCACGCCGCAAGCCCAACTGATGATCTTAAATTGGTTTTCAGGTATTTCTTAGCACAATCAGGATTATTTAGCAAGTGCTGTTCAATCATGGAATCATATCCAATATTAGACCCCATTGCCGGAATTCTACCGCCCGACCAGCCTCAGAATTGGAGCGGATAAGGGGCAGGCAATGGAAATGTCTGTGGACCTTGGTCTTGGATCGAGCAAGGCCGTAAAATCCCACTCCATGTTTTAAGTTTTGCAAGCACAGGGGAACAGCAGGGCCCAGAGCAAGAGGGGGGCCCACCGGAAGTGTGTGTGTGTGTATAAGAGAGAAGGTGTGAGAGTGAGTTTGTTTGTGAAAGTGAGTGTGTGTGAGAGTGAGTGAAGAGTGTGAGTGTATGTGGGTATGAAGGGAGAATGTGAATGAGTGCGTACATGTGCTTGTGTGTGTGAGTGAGATAGAGGAGAGTGAGTATGTGAGAGAGGGCAGTGTGTGTGTGTGTGTGTATATAAGAGAGGGGAGAAAGAAAGTGTGTGTGTGAGAGAGAGAGAGAAAGAGGAGAGTGTGTGTAACTGGCTCACTCTCAATCGCTCTCACCCCCCACAAACTAACGTGTACTCTCACCACGGTGACGTTAGTGTATCTTTAAGAAATGTTTTTTTTAAATCATGTTCTCTGCAGCTCTGTGTTGCTGAGTTGTCTGTAGAAGTCCTTTTATTGCTACTTAAATGTGGTTTGTGTATTTTTACTCTGGGATCTTTTTTATGACCCTGCATTGTTAGGAGGAAGGCCATGTGTTTTAGACAGTTTCTTTTCCTTCCTAGTGAATTTAAGATTTCATTTTCTGTTTTGGTTGGCAGCAGTTTAGTTTAGAAGGGACATCAAGCTGAAAATAAGTGTTTCTCTCTCTCTCTCTGGTTTTGAAAATTCTGAAAGCAAAGCTTCTTGCCTTCCTGGAGTAGAGAATCTGCTGTTGGTGGCTCGACCAGAATCTCTCCCTGGTGCTCTGGGAAGCTGTTCTGGCTCCAAGCTTATCTGTGTGTGCCTCAAGAGAACTGCAGCATTCATCCAAAGGACTCTGTCCCAGTATCACGTGAGCATTAGTCTTTGCTGTGTTAAACCTGTGGAAAGGGTCTTTTTTGTCAAAGGGAAGTTTTGTTTGATTGGAACATTTTAGATATATTTGTTAAGGGTTATACATTATCGTGGGGTTTTTTTTGTAATTGTTAAAAGGTATTGCTAATTTTCTTTCCATACATGTTACTTATATTCTCAAATAAACTTTGTTTGATAAAAGCTCCCTAGTTGAATCATACCTGACGTGAAACGTATCATGCTTACTCTAGCCAAATTTAAAGTGCAAAACTTATGATCCAAGTGTGCTTCATAAAACACTTTGGAGTTCCTGACCTGAATTATAACACCACTCTCACAGTAGTTGAGGGTAAGTGAATGAGCACCGTGAGACTGGGAATGAGCAGGACACACATACTCCCACCCTCTTAATGGTCATTTTTTTTATTAATTACTCTTAGAAATGTATTGCTTTGCCTTTTACTTTGTTCAGCCAGTTGTCTCCTATTATACCTCAGCTTTACTTTTGAATTTCATGTTGAATGATGTGTCAAACATTGGGCGTAATTCTCCTGATTTGATTCGAAATGTTCATGCCAGCATTGAACAGGCCCCATTCAGCCTACTCAAATGGGCTAGCATTCCCCCCGATGAGAATCACACTGAATTCCCGACTCCACCGGCACCTGGTTCACTGGAGTTGGGGAAAAAGCCCTTTACAAGCAGGAGTGGTATATAAACGTTTCCTGCAGCACCCACTCTCATTCCGGGTCGCAACATGGCTCAAAGAAGAGCAGCCCCAAGATTCCTGGCCACAGATGTGGACCGCATGCTGGATGCCGTGGAGGAGGAGGAGGACCACCCTCTTTCCAGGGGTTGGCAGGTGACCACCTGCCAATGTGGTGTTGGAGGCCTGGAATGAAGTGGCAGAGGTGGTCAGCTCCAGCAGCATCAAGAAGAGGACTGGACTTCATTGCTGCAAGGAGATGAGTGACCTCTTCCAAGCTGCAAGGGTGAGTACCCACTTGTCTGCCCCTGGCATCACTCCAGTATTTAATCTCTGGCATCTCACCCTGAATCCTTGCAACCCTCGAACACTCGAACTATCAGTATCCCCCTTAGTAGCCCCGCCTTCTCCAATAATCCCCATCACAAACCCTCATAGCCCACACATGCCACCTGCTGTGAACTCCCCCATAATTGCCAGGCCATTGCCTCACAATATCCTCTTTGTGTCCCCAAAGGACAAGATAGCCCACAACTGGAGAGAGCGTGGGAAGATGGGCGGGGGCATGCCCGAGCTATGTACCCTCACCCGTTTTGAGGAGGGGGCATTGGAAATTGCGGAAGAAGTCCCGGAGCAAGCTGTTGCAGAATGTGAGGTCAGCATGACCCAAAGAAGTGAGAGTCTAATGCAACTTTGTCCAGATGACCTATCTCAAGTGAGTCTCTCATTTCGCACATCCTTGATATTCTCAAAAGCTGACCCCATGCCATCTTTCTCCCAGGATCGCCATCAGATGAGGCCAGGCCATCTGAGGTTGCAGCCCCCCATCCAATACCTCAGAGGACCCCTTGGTGGGACATGTGAGCAGTCAGGCTTCTGGGACACTCTCTGGTGAGCACCACCCAGCTGCTCTGTCTGCACATCGGACCTCTGATCTTCCCACAGGCCCTCCAGTCTTATCCAGAAGTGGGAGGCCATGAGCGCACCAGTCTGAGACATCCTAGTATCTCACCAGTCTATGAGGTCGAATATCAATCCCTCTTCACACCCTCACACCCACCTCCCACACTCAGGAATGAGTCTGTGCTCTGTCATCAGACTTTGTCAGGATCTGAGGAGCACCACAACTTTCCTCACAGCAAGTCTTCTTTACTCTCCTGTCTTGAGAAGAGACCTGCTGACACTGCCAGCCCAGGCCCATCACCCTGGTGTGATGTCAAGTTGAAACAAGGTGCTTGGGAATGGTGGAAAAGGATTATGGGAAGAGGGGGCAGCAAGGGATTCGGCAAGAGGGTCTGAGGATGGGGGGGGGTTGAGCTCCTGGACTAAAAGGCTCCTGGGTGCCAAACCTGGAGCCTATGAGGGTATCCTCTGGCCCCGTTGGACCCGACTGCCACCTGTGCAGTATCCTCCTGGTCCTCCTCAGACTCCTCTTCGACCCCGTCCTGGTTCTCATTCGATGAGGCCTACTGTTCCTCCTCCTCTTCCTCTTCCACCAAATCCATTCGCTGTTGTTCCAGATTGTGGAGGACACAGCATGCAACCAATATCTGTACAAGCCTCTAAGAGCTGTATTGGAGAGCCCCGCCAGACAGTGGAACTGCATCTTCAGAAGGCCTACACACCACTCAAACACATTCCTGGTGGCAGAGTGAGCTTCATTGCAGTGGGTCCCTGCCTTGGTCTCGGGCCTCTGCACTGGCATCATTACCCATGACCTTAGCAGGTAACCTTTGTCCACCCACCGGCCAATCCTTCAGCTGAGGGTGACCCCAGAATGTAGGCATTGTGCAGACTCTCAGGGTAGTGTGCACAAACATGCATGATGTTCAGCTGGATGTTAAGGGAATGGAACCCCTTCCTGTTTATGAAGGGCACCGCATGTTGAGACGCCACTCACAGATCAACATGGGTGCCATCGGTTGCCCCCCCCCACTATGGCTCTCACCAACTTTTACAGATGCACCAGAGAAAGCATTCTTTTAGGTTGTATCACAGCTTGGTATGGCTCCTGCTCTGTCCAAGACCGCAAGAAACTACAAAGGGTCAGGAACGAAGCCCAGTCCATCATGCAAACCAGCTTCCCATCCACTGACTCTGTCTACATTTCCCGCTGCCTCAGAAAAGCAGCCAACATAATCAGGGGCCCCACGCACCCCAGACATTCTCTCTTCCCCCTTCTTCCATCGGGAAAAAGATACAAAAGTCTGAGGTCACGTACCAACCAACTCAAGAACAGCTTCTTCCCTGCTGCCATCAGACTTTTGATCTGACCTACCTCATATTAAGTTGATCTTTCTCTACACCCTAGCTATGACTGTAACACTGCATTCTGCACCTCTCCTTCTCTATGTACGGTATGCTTTGTCTATATAGTGCGCAAGAAACAATACTTTTCACTGTATGCTAATACATGTGACAATAATAAATCAAATCAAAATCAAATCATATTCCCCACTACTGATGTCAGGCTAACTGGTCTGTAATTCTACTCCTCCTTTCCCTTGTGCCAATGAGTTCCAGAAGCAAAACCAATGACCTCAGCGACAACTACAAATCTGACTGTCACATTGTACCTTTAAACAAATGTGAACCGGGTGTTACAAGACTCTCATGCGCTACTGACCTTATCTTGAAGATAGGATGTAGCTAAAAGGTCTTATATTAATCCTTATTCATGGCATGAAAAGTGGGAACCTGCCATAGGACAGTATGAGGCCCAACATGCCACAAACATGCCACTGACCTTAATCTTTGCATCTCAACCTTTTGCCAGGAAAACAAAAATCTGGCTCCCGCCTAATTCAATTATTCTGCATGTCATGGTTCCTGCTTTTGCAGCCTCCATGAATTCCCACCTCCTCCCCTTGTATAGTCCGACAGACCTTTCTCATAAGATTTGTGACTGCTTCTCACCAGCTTTGTCTTCTCAGCACACAGAAGCTTCTTGAAAAATAGCTTTTGCCCCTTTGCCTTGGAATTCATACTTCAATTGCGATTGGAAGTTAGGGCTGAAACCCTATCCCGATAGGGATGTTCTCTGCTTTGGAAAGGTGTGCGTGTAACAAATGGAAACAAAAAAAAATTTCCCAAGCTTGAAAATAAAGCCAGCTTCACTGTATTCACCTGTTTCAGTCACAGGGCTCTCAGACACTATTTTGCTGGCAGCCCTGGTAGGTCCAGCTGATGTCGCTTTATGGCTTTGTTCCTCGTCTTTCGGAGCTGCCTTTGCAGAGATTGAACCAGCTTTACTTTGATCTGCATAAATCAATAACAAACAATTGTAAGGGCCTATGAAATTACTGGGGCAATGTCTGCAAACATACCAATTTCATAAAAACATTAGAGTATAGGAAATAGCATGGAGGGAGACAGTGGGGCGTTGTGGTAATATCACTGGACCAGTAATCCAGAGGCCTGGAGAATCCAGAGGCTCAGAGAAAATTTTTCTAGTCCATGCTGAATTGCTCTTGAGACGGTGGTGCTGAACTGCCTTACTGAATACAAATTAGTCTTTTGCTAGGGCAGTTAAGGATCAGCATCCCTGTGGATCTGAAGCCACATATAGATCAGCTAGGAACTGCAGAACATCAATGAATCAGATGGGCTTTTATGTAGGTTCAGTAATTCCATGGTCACCTTTACTGACACTAGCTTTCTATTCCAGATACGTTTGAGAATTTAAATCCCCCAGCTGAAAGCCCATGGTGGGATGTAAAATCATGCCTCTGAGTCATTAGTCCAGGCCACTGGATTATTAATCCAATAAAATGACCACTATGATATTCAATGCTTTCATATTTCACTGAGATTCCCAATACTTCTCTGATGAGGGGCAGGGCGTGGCAGCATCACTGTGGTAACAGGAATGGTGGGATAGGAGTTCCAAGCATTTCTGAATCTTTCCTTCACTCATTTGAATGAACGGGGCACTAATTTTGAGGGGAGCCACAAGAAACTGGCAGGGGTGGCCTGCTCTCCTACAACCATCCTCAGGCCACAAAAGGTGGCTGGCAAGGTGAGTGACGGGCAGATCTTTCTTTCAGGATCCCAACATGCTTCCAAGGATCCTGCTTCCTTCTAGCTGATATCTAACCTCCATGAATGTTCAGAGGTTTAACTACAGCACACTGCATACATATTCGGCAGGGATAAATTTGCAGGATTATTGAAGAAAGTGAAGTAGAAAGGGTCGAAAGCTTCAAGTTTTTAGGTGTCCAGATCACCAACAACCTGTCCTGGTCCCCCCATGCTGACACTATAGTTAAGAAAGCCCCACCAACGCCTCTATTTTCTCAGAAGACTAAGGAAATTTGGCATGTCCGCTCCGACTCTCACCAACTTTTACAGATGCACCATAGAAAGCATTCTTTCTGGTTGCATCACAGCTTGGTATGGCTCCTGCTCTGTCCAGGACCACAAGGAACTACAAAAGGTCATGAATGTAGCCCAATCCACCACGCAAACCAGCCTCCCATCCATTGACTCTGTCTACACTTCCCGCCACCTCGGCAAAGCAGCCAGCATAATTAGGGACTCCACGCACCCTGGACATTCACTCTTCCACCTTCTTCCGTTGGGAAAAAGATACAGAAGTCTGAGGTCACGTACCCATTGACTCAAGAATAACTTCTTCCCTGCTGCTGTCAGACTTTTGAATGGACTTACCTTGCATTAAGTTGATCTTTCTCTACAACCTAGCTATGACTGTAACACTACATTCTGCACTCTCTCATTTCCTTCTCTATGAACGGTATGCTTTGTCTGTATATCAAAGGGGCAGTGAGAGTAACTGAAAGCTCTTTCACATTCTAAAGCAGTTATGATTGGTTGAGTGGCCTCCTTCTGTTCCGGATCATTCTAAAGTCCTACATAAAAACCTAGAAGAACTACATGCCACCATGATACATGACCCCATTTGATGGAAATGTAAAAAAATGTACCATAAGGCTCACTTGCTGAGCCTAAACAGGTCATTATAAGTCTCATATCTGCTACTACTTACTTCCCAAAAAAAAGCTCTCTAAGTATTCCAACAGGACTCAATGTCCAGGCGATTATTAACATGTCCAAGATGGCGCCGGAGCGAGGCAACTTCTTGCAAGCTGTGCCCAGCATACCTTCAAATTCTATCTTTTACTCTCATTCTATGCTTCTCAAACTTCATTCTAACTCTTTTAAACTCTCTAACAATGCTTTAATTAAGTTAATCTTTCTCTGCACCCTAGCTATGACTGTAACACCACGTTCTGCACTCTCTCATTTCCTTCTCTATGAATGGTATGCTTTGACTGTACAGTGCGCAAAAAACAATACTTTTCACTGTATGCTAATACAAGGCGGCACGGTAGCACAGTGGTTAGCACTGCTGTTTCACAGCTCCAGGAACCTGGGTTCGATTCCCGGCTCAGGTCACTGTCTGTGTGGAGTTTGCACATTCTCCTCGTGTCAGCGTGGGTTTCCTCCGGGTGCTCCGGTTTCCTCCCACAATCCAAAGATGTGCGGGTTAGGTTGATTGGCCATTCTAAATTGCCCCTTAGTGTCCCGGGATGCATAGGTTAGAGGGATTAGTGGGTAAATATGTAGGGATATGGGGATAGGACCTGGGTGGGATTGTGGTTGGTGCAGACTAGATGGGCCGAATGGCCTCTTTCTGCACTGTAGGATTCTATGATTCTATGACATGTGACAATAATAAATCAAATCAAATCAAAATGTATATTGGAGGTCAGCACTGCATTAAGCCAAAATTAGGATTGACAACATACTGAAATGGCCTGTTCTAGATCACATGTAAAAAAAATCACTGGAACAGTTGTTTCCTTTTTATCAAGTTCAAAGATTGTTTCAATGGGTGAGTGAATATGCCTTTTTTTGATTTCTTGCTTATCCAATTCTACCCAACCCTCACCCCTCCCCTGGAGGAATAATGGCTTGCAATAGGATAGGATTTAGCAGTGGAGGACTGGACAGTACTGCAGTTATTCAATGCATTGCCTTGTACTGAACTGCGAGAGACAGACAATTTTTTTCTGATTTTATAAAATACTGAAATTACTGCACACATCGATGTACTAAACTTACCATGATGGCCAGATGATTTTGAACTCTTCACAGCTGCAGAGGGAGGAGCTTTATTCTTCTTTTTCTAAAACAAATATACAAGTTAATTTTTCCTCATCTATATGCTGCCGCTTAACAATGTAATCCGAGCACAAGAGGATCCACCTGTCTCTCTGGCAACAGTCTGAGGTTAAGCCAGTCTGCTTGCAATCTTGCTGTCACATTTGACCCCAAGATGCGCTTCCGACCTCATATTCTCATGATCATTCCGACCTCCCAATTCCATAACATCACCCCAACTTCACCTTTGTCTCAGCTCATCTGCCCTTGAAACTCTCCCTTATGTCTTTGTTGCCTATAAGTTTGACTATGCCAAAACATACTTGGTTGGTCTCTGACATTCTACCATCTGTAAACTTGAGGTCACCCAAAACTCTGCTGCCTTTATCTTAACTTCTACCAAATCGCATTCACTTTTCATTTCTATATGTGCTGACCTACACGGACTCCCAGTCAAACAACATCTTGACTTTAAAATTTTCATCCTTGTCCTCAAATCCTTGCTTTGGTCAAATATATAGATTTGATTAGATATATAGATTATTTATAGATATATATCAAATGCTTCGACAAAAGATCATCTGGACTTAAAATGTCAGCTCTTTTCTCTCCTTACAGATGCTGCCAGATTTTCTGCATTTTCTCTTTTGGTCTCAAATCCCTCCGTGGCCTCACTCCACCCTACCTCTGTAATTTCCTCCAGCTCCACAATCCTAAACAAGTGTCTATACTCCTATAATTCTAACCTCTTGCACATCCCCAATTAAATTGTTCCAAATTGGTGACCACATCTTCAATTGTTTAGGTTCCAAGTTTTGGAATTCCCTCCCTACATCTCTCTGCTTTTCTCCTTTAAAATCTATATATCTGACCAAGGCTTTGGTCAACTACCCTAATATCTCCTTGTGCAGCTCAGCATCACTTTTTATTTTATAACGCTCCTGTGATGTGCCTTGGGACACTTTATCGCATACAAGGTGCTATATAAATACAAATTGTTGCTATTGTAGCTTCTCCATATATGCGGCAACAACTAGCCCTTCCTCTCTGTCAGCCTGTCCAGATGGACAGGCAAGTGGAGTTGAAGCCACAATCAGATCAGACATGATCTTATCAGATGACACAGCAGGGTAGAGAAGCTAAACAGGCTACTCCTGCTCCTAACTCTTGTGTGTTTGTGTCCCATTGACCCCTCCAATACTTCTGTATTGTCTGACGCTCAGTCTTGGATAAGCCAAAATTTCTCCAGCAGAAGTGGCAAGGCTGAAGCCATTATGTGCAGTTCCTGCCCCAGCTCTACATCCTTCCCACCAATTCAATCCCCACCACTGCCACTTTTTCAGTTGGGAAATCCTATTTGACTCTTAATTGCGTCCAATTCAATTCCATATCCACCCGTGCACCAATCATTGCTGCTGAAACTCTCATTCATGCCTTTGTCACTTTTAGACTCAATTATTGATTACATTGGTCTCCTGGCTGGTCTCCTGTCTTCTGTCTAGCATGAATATCATCTGTTCATCCAAAGCTCTCTTGAAGTACTTTTCATCCACCATCCATGTACTTGCTAATTTACATTAGATTCCAATCAACTCCCAAACTAACAGCTCCAATTTAAAATGATCTTACGTTGTATCAGAACCCTTTATGTAATTGACCATTAGAAGAGCATAGAAACCCTACAGTGCAGAAAGAGGCCATTTAGCCCATCAAGTCTGCACCGACCACAATCCCACCCAGGCCCTACCCCCTTATCCCTACATATTTACCAGCTAATCCCTCTAACCTACGCATCTCAGGACACTAATGGGCAATTTTAGCATAGCAAATCAACCTAACCCGCACATCTTTGGACTGTGGGAGGAAGCCTGAGCACCCGGAAAAAACCCACGCAGACACGAGGAGAATGTGCAAACTCCACACAGACAGTGGCCCAAGCCGGGAATCGAACCCAGGTCCCTGGAGCTGTGAAGCAGCAGTGCCCATCAGATTGGTATAACTTTTGTATAACAATGTTATAACTTATAACATTGGTATAACTTTTTCCAGCTCTACAACACATACCCTAATTCCCCATTCCAAACTACCAATTCCGTGTCTCTGACCTCTGCCTCACTATTGGCAACCAAACCCTTCAGGGCTCCACATTCTGGAATTTCCACCATATACTCCTCAGTCTTTCCTCCATTAAGATCCACATCTTTGACCAACATCACCCTTCTTTGGTTGTGTCCAATCACTCCCTAATGTCTCCCTGAAGCACCTTGGGAATTTTATTTTTATTTTACAGGTACCCTATAACAAGTTGTTGCTGTCGTTGTCTGTTGATATCCAGAAATAATAATAAATTATCATTCAGAGTTCCTTCTGCTGATTATTATCCTGTAATCCAGCTGCAAAGTGCAATGGATGGATGTCAAGTGAGAACAGGATTCACTGAGTTAAACTCTGAGCTCACACATGCAGTGCCAACTTTGGTTCCACTGCACCTGTGGGAGTGTACCCTTGCAAAGGGCTACTACCTCCAGAGGAGAGAGAGACTGGCAAAGGTGCATTCAAAAAAGCACCTAATATTTTACATATAAAATATCATAAATTCTGATTGTAAATAAATAAGACATGTAACCATAATTTAAACTTCTGATTTCCTTCAAGTACTTACGGTAGAGTCTCCACGTTTCTTTGTTGTGGATTTTGTGCTTTGTTCATTCGTATCTGCTGGCAATGATTCATGGGTAATGATCTGATTGATTTAAGAAAAAATCACTGTAAAGTTTTACTCAACATTCTAACTAAAATAAATAAATGGGTATTGAAAATCTATGATATATGGTAATCGCCGTTAAAAGCATTTTGTCAGATTTTTTGCATTAAGTGCTGTAGTGCAAATTGCTCATTACTATATCTAATTGAGATGATAAGGTCATACAGAAGAATAGCTTTGGTCTCTTGTGTCATATGTATGAAAATCAAACATTAGGAGAGCCAAATTTGTCTTTGAATAAATTTTAATTCACATTTTTTTTTTAAAACAGATGCTATTCTTTCATGGGATTTGAGGGTTGCTGGCAAGGCCAGCATTTGTTGTCCATCCCTACTTGGCCATGAGACGATGATAGTGAAGTGCTTTCTTGAACCGCTGCAGTCCACCTGTTAATCAGCACTGTCAGGTCTGCGGGTTATACCGATGCCAGATGGACGGCAGCAGTTCAAGAAAGTGGCTCACCACCATCTTCTCAAGGGCAATTAGGGACAGGCGCCATTCATGCTCACATCCCATGAAAGAATAAAATAATTGACTTATGACAGGCAACTTGCTATCAGACTTTCCTCCTCTTCCACCCAAGCTGGGCACCATGAGGTGTTTGGGAGCACCAGGATTGACGTACTCTTAGAATTCCTCTTTAGTGAAATACTAAACTAGAACTTCTGTGTTACAGCATGATAGGACAGTTTTGTTTAACAGCTCATCCTAAAGACAGTGCCTGCAATAGGGCAGCATTCCCTAGGGGGGTCAGTTTAGGACAGAGTTGAGGAGGAACTTCTTCTCTCAGAGGGTGGTGAATCTCTGGAATTCTCTGCCCACTGAAGTGGTGGAGGCTACCTCGTTGAATATGTTTAAATCACGGATAGATGGATTCCTGATCGGTAAGGGAATTAGGGGTTATAGGGATCAGGCGGGTAAGTGGAACTGATCCACTTCAGATCAGCCATGATCTTATTGAATGGCGGGGCAGGCTCGAGGGGCTAGATGGCCTACTCCTGCTCCTATTTCTTACGTTCTTATGTTCCCTCAGTAGTACACTGGGAAAGTCAGCCTGAATTATGTGCTTGTGTCTCTGGAGTGCCACTTGAGCCCTCAAACTCTGATTCTGAGACAATAAGCCATTCCCACTTATTGGGAAGTCTAAGACTAGAGGACATAGCCTAAAAATTAGAGCCACACATTTCAGAAACACATCTACACACAATTGGAACTCTCTTCTGTAAAAGCCAATTGTTGTTAGTTCAGTTGGTAACTTTATTTGAGAGTGATAGATCTGGTAAACCAAAAATGTATTCAGGGAAAGAAGGCAAAGTTGAGTACGTGGGGTTATGTCATGGATCAGCCATGGGTTAATTGAATGGCAGAGCAATGTGCAACTCATGTAGATCAAATTTATTTTATAAGGATCTTATTCTTATTTAGCTTGCAGTTAAGCAGAACAGCTGTTATTTAAAAAGGCTAATACAATGGGTGGGAGGTTTAGCGGGGATTTGAGGAAAAAGTTTTTTACTCAGAGGGTGGTGACGGTCTGGAATGCGCTGCTTGGGAGGGTGGTAGAGGCGGGATACCTCACATCCTTTAAAAAGTACCTGGATGAGTACTTGGCCATAACATTCAAGGCTATGGGCCAAGTGCTGGCAAATGGGATTAGGTGGGCAGGTCAGGACATTTCATGCGTCAGTGCAGACTCAATGGGCCGAAGGGCCTCTTCTACACTGTAGTAATCTGTTATTCTGTAACCTGAAATCAAAGCCATTTCATTACCTGCTCTGAAGGTGCTTGGACCACTTGCATAGACATATCACTTGCTATATGTATTACGCTCACTTCAACTGAAGTTCTGGAGGATGTTTCTGAATTCTCGAGCAATCTTTTAGTCACATACAATTCTGCACATTCAAGAAGGGCTTCCAGAAACTCCAAGAAAACCATCTGAAAAAAAGATTTGCTGCTCACATCATCAAATAATAAAACATTTATTAAGTTTGTAAACACTTTGTAACTAGAAGTTTCACAAGTTTCACAAAGGGCAGCATGGTGGCAGAGTGGTTACCACTGCTGCCTCACAGTACTAGGAACCCAAGTTCAATTCCGGCCTTGGGTGACTGTCTGTGTGGAGTTTGCACGTTCTCCCGATGTCAGAATGGGTTTCCTCTGGGTTCTTCGGTTTCCTCCCACAGTCCAAAGATGTGCAGGTTAGGTGGATTAGTGGGGTAAATCTGTGGGGTTGCAGGGATGAGACGGGGGGGTAAAATGCTCTGTTGGAGTCAAATGGACTCATTCTGCACTGAAGGGGTTCTATGATGAAGTTTGCTTTTGAATTTTTTACACTGACGTAAAAACATAGCTGAGAAATTGCAGAATATTCCAAATACTTCTGTAAAGTGATTACTGTTGTAATGTAATCAAACACAGCTGCCAATTTATCCAATGTAAAATGTGCTTTACATTATGATTTAACACTGTATGATTCAACACTTTAGTGGAGAACATACCCCTGTCTACATCAATGGGGACGAAGTAGAAATGGTCGCGAACTTCAAGTTTCTAGGTGTCCAGATCACCAACAACCTGTCCTGGTCCCTCCATGCTGACACTATAGTTAAGAAAGCCCACAATGCCTTTACTTTCTCAAAAGACTAAGGAAATTTGGCATGTCAGCTATGACTCTCACCAACTTTTACAGATGCACCATAGAAAGCATTCTTTCTGGTTATATTGCAGCTTGGTATGGCTCCTGCTCTGCCCAAGACCGCAAGAAACTACAAAAGGTCGTGAATGTAGCCCAATCCATCACGCAAACCAGCCTCCCATCCATTGACTCTGTCTACACTCCCTGCTGCCTCGGAAAAGCAGCCAGCATAATGAAGGACTCCACGCACCCCGGACATACTCTCTTCCACCTTCTTCTGTCAGGGAAAAGTTACAAAAGTCTAAGGTCATGTACCAACCGACTCAAGAACAGCTTCTTTCTGCTACCATCAGACTTTTGAATGGATCTACCTCGTACTAAGTTGATCTTTCTCTGCACCGTAGCTATGACTGTAACACTACATTCTGCACTCTCTCCTTTCCTTCTCTATGAACGGTATGCTTTGTCTGTATAGCGCGCAAGAAACAATACTTTTCACTGAGTACTAATACATGTGACAATAATAAATCAAATCAAATCAAATCTTTTCCAAGTGTTAATTGCTTGCACTCTTATCCCAGAGTGTGAAGGATATAGGTTAAAATATTTAGCTTCTTAAATGAAGGCCTACTATACCTCTATGTTCATGTTATTGTAGGTTCCATCAGACACTGCAGGGTTATCCTTAGACAAGATCTTTACTATATGGGTTGCTGTTAATTCCTTGCTCAATAAATTGAGATCCTGCAGTTACAAAATGACATGAACAACGGGATAAATGTACTTTTATAAATATGTAAAAAGCAAGAATATTCAGAATTTAGCAGATTTTAATTGTAAAATATCACATTTTATTTGCCATGGAACTTCCCCTCCCACAGGGATGGGTTAAATGGCCAGCACTTGATGATTATCCAGCAGACCCTGATGTGAAAAGCATTGAAATTGGCTAGGATTAGATGCTGCTGTCAAGCTGCACGCCAATGCTCACTGACTAAGCTCACCAGTGGGTAACAATTACTTGGACAAGAAAGTCTAATGAGCACCCAAAAGGTATCAACACTTTCAGGAGAGACGGAAGAGATGGCAGAAAATTTCACCCCTTCATTTCCAGGTTTCCACTATTCTGGGAGCAATTAATGCTGCAGCCCATGGATTTCCCTTGTCAAATAATATAACACTAAACCCACTCCTTTTCCAATGCAACAGCTACTTGTCTCCACCTGCTGGTTTTGATGTCTACACCTGAAGTGAGAATGAAGCTCCACTTATATGGCTCACTTAAATACGTCATTTAGTATTTCATTATTCTCTTTCTCACCAAAATGTACTTCTTTACTTCCTACTGCTACAGTATCATTTTTTAAATATTTACTTGTAGGACATGGGCGTCGCTGGCTGGCCAGCATTTATTGCCCATCTCTAGTTGCTCTTGAAGGACAGTTGAGAGTCAACCACATTGCTGTGGCTCTGGAGTCACATGTAGGCCAAACCTTTGAGAAATTACATTTCCCAAGAACGCAAGCAAAGTGAAGGGCAAATCCAGTTTGGTCTGGCATCCACAAAAAAGGTGCAATTGGATTATAGAATCATAGAGTGCAGAAGAGGCCCTTCGACCCATCGAATCTGCACTGACACATATGAAACATCTGACCTCCCACTTAATCCCATTTACCAGCACTCGGCCCATAGCCTTGAATGTTCTGATGTGCCAAGTGCTCATCCAGGTACTTTTTAAAGGTTGTGAGGCAACTCGCCTCTACCACCCTTCCAGGCAGCGCATTCCAGACCGTTACCACCCTCTGGGTAAAAATGTTTTTCTTCAATCCCCTCTAAACCTCCTGCCCCTCACCTTTAACTTGTATGGCTCACTTAAATACATCATTTAGTATTTCATTATTCTTTTTCTCACCAAAATTTACTTCTTTACTTGACTGACCCTTCAACTAAGGGGAACAGCTGCTCCTTATGCACTCTGTCCATGCCCCTAATAATCTTGTACATCTCAATCAGGTCCCCTCCTCAATATTCTCTGCTCCAACGAAAACAACCTAAGCCTATCCAACTTCTCTTCATAATTTAACTGTTCCATCCCAGGCAGCATCCTGGTGAATCTTCTCTGCACCCCCTCCAGTGCATTCACGTCCTTCCTTTAATCTGGCAACCAGAACTGCACACAATACTCTAGCTGTGGCCTCACCAAAGTTCTATACAACTCCAACATGACTTCCCTGCTTTAGTAATCTATGTCATCATATGAACCGTTCTATAGGATTCTTGCATCCTAAATGCAACAGAGAAGGTCATAATAAGGACCTAAGGATGCTTGTAATTAAATTAACATTTTGTTGAGGTAAGATAATGATGTAAAAAAAACTCCTGCTTATATATTCAAAATTATGCTTCAATGCTAAAAAAAAGGTAAAGCTGCAATTGTATCAACAAAAATATCAAAGTTACATAGGCTTACTTCAAAATATTCACTAATATTTTTATTGCATTATATTAGTCACATTGAGATGTTTTAATCATTTTATACAGAAAGAATTTGAGGGAGCAAGTTACTTTCAAACATTTATAGTTTAGTATAGTAGCATTATAATAATATAACCATGTCAGTGACTAGTGATAATCTTTAACATTATAGTCAATTATGAGATATATAATTGTTGCACAAAACAGACTAAGACTGTACCTTGAGCATCCACATGAAGTGCCTCATTGTCATAATGTTGGTCTTGGGTGGCGTGCGATTTTGTTCGCAGCAGACTCTGTACACCTCCCAGCACTTATTTATATAGCCAAGTGTGATTACAATACATTGATTTTCTTGAAACAGATTCCCTGCATCGAAAGGGAATCCATCAGGACTCAAAGGACAATGGGAAAATAGCACGGTTGGTAACATTTATTTTTTAACCTCTCAATTTCTCCTTTTAAATGTTACTTTCACTATGCCTCCCCTTGGGACACCAAACAATAGTAATTTAATTACTCATAAACTGATAAAGTTTATATTTTTTTACGAACGAAAACAGAAAAACAAATTTAAGGTATGTCCTTCATTAGTTATAAGAATGTGAAAATTACATTGCCAATATGTTTTACTACATCCTTTCATAGAATCCCATTAGTGCAGAAAGAGGCTATTCAGCCCATGGAGCATGCACCGACAACAATCCCACTCACGCCCTATTGCCATAACCCCAAGTATTTACCCTGCTAATCTTCCTGACACTAAGGGGCAATTTAGCATGGCCAATCCATCTAACCTGCACATCTTTGGAGTGTGGGAGGAAACCAGAGCACCCGGAGGAAACCCACACTGACACGGAGAGAATGTGCAAACTCCACAGAGTTACCCAAGGCCGGAATTGAACCTGGGTCTCTGGCGTTGTGAGGCCATGATGTGGAGATGCCGGTGTTGGACTGGGGTAAACACAGTAAGAAGTCTCACAACACCAGGTTAAAGTCCAACAGGTTTATTTGCTAGCAAAAGCCACTAGCTTTCGGAGCGCTGCTCCTTCATCAGGTGAGTGGGATTTCAGTTCACAAACAGGAGTTGTGAGGCAGCAGGACTAACCATTGTGCCACCATGCCGCCCCATCTTAACCAAAACAATTTTCAGCAGCAATTGTGTATCCATATTTTCTCGGGCCAGTGAAGATGACTATTTAATAAATTCCTAAGTACAAAATAGTTTAGATCTGAAAAACAGATTATGTGGACAACCAACCCAGATAGAATATCTATCCTGCTCAACATAATTGTCTGTGGTGTGTATAAATTCACAAAAAGTTCACTATGTGGAAGTGTTGATGAGCAATTTTGTTACAACATTTGATTTTAATACTATATGTGAATCTTTTATTAATAAAATATGAAGTTGTATTTTCTCTAGATGAATGCCAGAGTTGTATGTGGAACTACTCTCACATGCTGCATCTATAATGGACACATTTACATGTATAAACTGAAGTTTGTCTTGACAGCAAACAGTTTGCTGATAATATGCATAGTGTAAAAATTTGCAAGTCAAAGAATACCTGAACAAGGTGCATCTGAACTTCACATCAAAGACAACAAAATGTAATCAGCTATATAAATGAATGGGATGATTCATTATGTATGGAGGAAGGGCTACAATGCCATTTCTTATTTCAGTGTGCAGAGCAGAGGAAGAACAATTGACAAAATAATTCCCAGCAATGATCTCATAATTCACATGTGACAAGGTCAGCACACCAATTGGATCCAAATCATTCCTATGAAACTTCAGAATATATTCTCACAATCCCGTGTTCTATTCAGATTAAGCAAAGTGGAAGCATAGTAGATCATTGTGCACTCAGTAGTTAGTTTATTAATATGCATTTGTAAATTGTACCTACCGTTAACTCTGCAGGCATAAGGAATAAGGTTGTTTGTCATTAGCTTCGATAAACAAGCAGCAAGTATTGAACCATGGCCTCTGAAATGAAAATCATCATTGTGACAAAGGATATTGATTCAATTTAAGAAAGTTACAGTAGACAAGGAACAAGTTACATTTTGGGAATTTTATGCAATACGTTTTCCTTGAATGAGGTTCGTTGATATAACTGGACTTTGCATCCTTTTTGAGTCATGGTTGCCTACTCTAGCCCAATATGAAGAGTGCAAATGTAGCACGAGTTAAACACTGCATCGTAAATGATGTCACAATATATATTCTATCTAACCAAACCTTGATCTATAAACAAACAGAAAAATTGATTTATCTTTAAACAGATCAAGAATATTCAGTACAAATAGTCTACTTACAGTAGTTGCATCCTTGATTGGCCTTCATGGAGCAATTGAGGCAAATAATATAGAAGCATTTAAAGGGAAGTTAGATAAACATATGAAGGAGAAGGGAATTGAGGGTTATGCTGATAGAGTTAGATGAGGATGGATAGGAGGAAGTTCAAATGGAACATAAATGCCATCATGGGCTATCAAAGCGGACAAAGGGTCATCTGGACTCGAAACATCAGCTCTTTTCTCTCCTTACAGATGCTGCCAGACCTGCTGAGATTTTCCAGCATTTTCTCTTTTGGTTAGACTGAGTTAAACTTCAAGAAACCAACAGTTTTCAAATGCCAACCCTTACAGAATGGACATTATCAGACAATGTAGATATTTTTAATTGCATGTCATGCGAAGCTCAAATATTGTGATTCAAAACCAAAATGCATGATCAACATTAATTGTGGAATTTTCGTTCCTGGGTCCCGATTCCTTCATGGAGATGAAATGTGGGTTGAGAACCCAGAATGTCAGCGATGGGTTCCTGAGGGGATTTTGCAGAAGGCTGCAGGCAGGCACAGTGAAAGACTGGCAGCTCCACAGTCAGAGGTGGATGATGCTGAATTGTACAGGGACGTACGAAGGCAACTCCATGCTGGTCCTGGCCATAAACTGGAGGATGTAACAAGATCCAAAAGGGTGAGGGGACATCACACACAGAGGAAAAGCCTTCCCATTAACTGTCTTGCTGCGGTTATGGCTGTTTATCGCTGTTTATCAACTCCATTGAATGGTACCTCCAGCTCCAACAGCTATCCAGTCTGCAGCTGGGAAGCTGTCAATCTTTCGTGAATGGCTTCCTGGTTTGGACAAGAACCCCATGCACTGGTTGGAAGATCCAAGCCTGGTCAGGAGAATGTCCTTAATTAAGTCCTCTGGGAGCTTAATCAGCTATCTGCCGAGGCCAGTCAGGTAACCAGTACCACTGTCACCCTGCCTCCTGCAGAATTCTGTAGGATGTTGGAATGGTCCTGATGGCGTTTCCCTCCCATTTTTGGACCCCACCTCCATATCTGCCTTTACGGACCCTTGAAAATGTACCCTAAAATATAATGTATATATTAATAGCCAATTTAAAATGGATGGAAAGAAAAGGGCTGGGTAATTTACAGCACTTTTCCCAAATGAGGCAGCAGATAAATACTAGTCTCTTACTCGAGTTCCTTGTGGTAAATATGGTATGCCAGAATAATGACATAGCTCAGGAATTTCCCCAGCAGCAACGTATCAAACGGAGAGTGAGTTTCCTCCACTGAAGTAAATTTTCCTGCAAAAGTCAGAAAATTTGTGGCTTAATATTTAGCTTTTCTGAAGGATAAATGCTTAACAAGTTCAAGTTACTTTGAATTTGTCACACTGCACAGTTAGTGAATTCAAAATTTATGGATATAGCAATCTTGATTCACAAAGAGTGAAATAAAAGATTAGAATAGGCTCCCCTTTATCAATTAGTAAATTCCAGCCTGATAGTCCACATTTCTTTTATTCATTCAAGGAATGTGAGCTTCGCTGGCAAGGCCAGAATTGGGCGGCAAGGTGGTACAGTGGTTAGCACTGCTGCCTCACAGTGCCAGGGACCTGGGTTCGATTCCCGGCTTGGGTCACCGTCTGGATGGAGTTTGCACGTTTTCCCCGTGTCAGCGTGGGTTTCCTCCGGGTGCTCCGGTTTCCTTCCACAGTCTGAAAGACATGCTGGTTAGGTGCATTGACCCGAACAGGTGCCGGAATGTGGTGACTAGGGGAATTTCACAGTAACTTCAGTGCAGTGTTAATGTAAGCCTTACATTATGACTAATAAATAAAGTTTTTCATTGCCCATCCCTAATTGCCCTTGAGAAAGTGGTAATGAGCAGCATCCACAGGGCTATTCGGGAGGGAGTTCCAGGATTTTCCAGGATCCAGTGACTGTGAAAGAACGGCGATATATTTCCAAGTCAGGATGGTGAGTGGCTTTCAGGGGTACCTCAAGGTGGTGGTGTTCCCAGGTATCTACTGCCCTTGTCCTTCAGGATGATGGTGGTCGTAGGTATGAAAGGTGCTGATATACTAATGGATGTTTACATTTTAATTGATTTTTTTAATATGAACATACAAAATAGGATCAGAAGTCAACCATTCAGCCCCTCGAGTCTGCTCTGCCATTTAATAACACAATATCAAAGAAACATAGAAACTAGAAGCAGGAGTAGGCCATTCGGCCCTTCAAGCCTGCTCCGCCATTCATCTTGATCATGGCTGATCATCGAATTCAATATCCTGATCCCCCCTTCCTCCCATATCCCTTGATCCCTTCAGCCCCAAGAGCTACATCTAATTTCTCCTTGAAATCAGACAATGTTTTGGCATCAACTACATTCTGTGGTAGCGAATTCCACACATTCACCACCCTCTGGGTGAAGAAATTTCTCCTCACCTCAGTTCTAAAATGTTTACCCCTTATCCTCAAACTATGACCCCTAGTTCTGGACTCCCCCAACACTGGGAACACTCTTTCTGAACCTAGCCTGTGTAATCCTGTTAGAATGTTATAAGTTTCTATGAGATCCCCTCTCACTCTTCTAAACTCCAGTGACTATAATCCTAACCGACTTAGTCTCTCCTCATATGACAGACCTGCCATCCCAGGAATCAGCCTGGTAAACCTTCACTGTACTCCCTCTATAGCAAGGACATCCTTCCTCAGATAAGGACACATACCAGCTTGGTATGGCTCCTTACTCTATCCAAGATCACAAGAAACTACAAAGAGTCGTGAATGAAACCCGGACCATCATTCAAACCAGCCTCCCAACCATTGACATTGTCTACACTTCCCGCTGCCTCTGAAAAGTAGCCAGCATAATTAAGGGCCCCTCAAACCCCGGACATACTCTCTTCCACCTTCTTCCATCGGAAAAAAGATACAAAAGTCTGAGGACACGTACCAACCGACTCAAGAACAGCTTCTTCCCTGCTACCATCAGACTTTTGAATGGACCTCCCTCACATTAAGTTGATCTTTCTCTACATCCTAGCTATGACTGTAACGCTACATTCTGTGCTCTCTCCTTTCCTTCTCTGAAAACAGTATGCTTTGTCTGTATAGTGAGCAAAAAACAATACTTTTCATTGTATACCAATACGTGACAATAATAAATCAAATCAAATAATAAATCAAATCAAAACTGCACACAATACTCCAGGTGTGGCCTCAACAACGCCTTATACAATTGCAGCAAAACATTCCTATCCCTATACTCAAATCCTCTCGCTATGAAGGCCAACATGCCATTTGCCTTCTTTACTACCTTGCTGTACCTGAGCGCTTACTTTCAGCAACTGATGCACAAGGACTCCAAGGTCTCATTGAGTATTCAGCTCTCTCAATTTACCCCCATTCAAGTAATAATCTGTCTTCCTATTATCACTATCAAAGTAGATAACCTCACATTTATCCACATTATACTGCAGATGCCCACACACTTAACCTGTCCAAATCAGGCTGAAGCATCTCTGCATCCTCCTCACAGCTCACCCTCCCACCCAACTTTGTATTATCTGCAAATTTGGAGATAATACATTCAGTTTCCCCTTCCAAATCATTAATATATAATAACAGTTGGGGTAGAGATCCCTGTGGAACTCCACTAGTCACTCATTGACTGCCAATCAGAGAAAGACCCATTGATGTCAACTCTCTGCTTTCTATCTTCTAACCAGCTTTTTATCCATCTTAAGACATATCTGTTTGCGTTAAGTTCCACATTTGCATCTATCCCGATAACCTTTGATTCCCTTGCCTAAGAAGTATCTAGCTACCTCCGCCTTAAACATATTAAACATGATCCTGTCCTCAGCACTAAGTTCAGCTTTTTTAATGAGGTAGGATTTCATTTCTTTGGAGGATCGTCCTTGGAATCCAACGTATAGGATCACATGCCTTATTTTGGATAAGTTTGGATTTTTTTTGGGTCCGGACTTTATTTAATCTGCCCTGCTGATACTGGATAGGTCTCCAAAAAGTTTAAAGTAATCACAAATTCTTCCAATGCTGGTAAAAGGAGCCAGGCTTGAGGGCAATGAGAAGTAATTCAGTGCGTCAGCATTAGCTATCCAGGTTCCTGGGTGGTGTTCCTGAAGATATTAATAGGTCACCAATAACAAGGCCCAGCATTGTATTTGAGCGGAGGCGAGAGTGGTGGCCTTGTCCTCTTTGAAGAGGCCCAATAAGAGTTTATGGTCGGTGACTATAATAAAACGGTCGACCGTAGACATATTGGAGCTATTTCACATCAAATACGACCGCCAAACTTTGGTTCTCAATTTGAGAATACCTTCGCTCCGCATCTGAAAGGGTCCTGGACGCATACTTGATGGGTTTTTCTGTCTTGTCTTTCCAGCGATGTGATAGCACTGCACCAACTCCGTACGGGGAAGCATCACAAGTTAACATAAGTTATTTTAGATGACCACAACTGATGTTTAACTTGTGAAAAAGCCTTTGCCTGTGGAGCTTCCCAGGACCATCCCTTGTATTTTCATAGTCAGGCACGTAAGGGGGCCAACCTGGAAGCCAAATTGGGAATAAATTTTCCATGATAATTGTCTAATCCCAGGAAGGGTTTTAACTCTGTGGTGTTCCTTGATAGCCTTTACCTTATCTTGTACTGGATGTAACCCCTTGCCATCTACTCGGTCGCCTAAATAGATTACTTCAGCCTCTTGGAAAATGCATTTCTCCCTCTTCAAGCGAACTCCCAACCTGGAAAAACTCTGCAAGACTTCTAGGTTGGCCAGATGTTCTTGTTCTGAAACTCCTGTGACCAAGACATCATCTAAGTATACTGCTACCTTGGGTAGTCCTTGAAGGATGTTCTCTGATAGAGGGATTTGGGATAACCTAGTACTAAAAGACTAATAAATTTGGGATAGACTAATTTAGAAAATAAAAATAATATAGAAAAAGCACAAAGTGCCTGACGTTACAAGGTACTGTTTTGAATAGAAACACATATAACCGTTGTTAGAGAACTTAAACATGTGTTTTTTTATGTTTCCTGTAATAAAAGAGTACATCATGGCCAACTGCAGACTGCCCCAAGGCATAATGGGATAAAGCTAAGACGAACAATATTCTTGAAGAACAATACGGTCACAGAGCACAGTAGGGGTTATAGACAGTGTAAGCTTCCCAGGCAGTATAAAGAAACAATTTTCCCTGATAAGACAGTGAGAAAAAGAACTCTTGAACTCCACAGACTTACACAGCCAAGGTTGCCAGGAGATGGTGGAGATAGGCTTTCCGGATTTACGTAGTGGTTGCTGAGAGACAGTAGGCATAATTTCCCGATTTTATGAACCAATGAATTCTCATGCTGTCAGAGAGTAGGATGTAATTGGCCACAGTAAATAATCCACATTAACATGATTGGTCCATCCTATTAAGGTGGACAGAGTAGGCGGCCAGATGATTTCTGAAGAAATGTAATTACAGAACATCTTGATAATTTAATTAGAGTAATTTGAGCTGTTTTAAAATCCTTTCCCATATATATGGACCAGGCCTGGGCAAAATAAAGTTCGTCTTCAACCAGAGTGAGTTATTTGTATTTGCTGAGGAAAGAGAAATCTCACACAAAAAAGCTAGCATAATACTTAGGCCTCTGAAAAGCTCCAACATTCTCCATAACTCTTGGAAGATGGCACATGCTGGTGAGACTCCAAAGGGTAAACGGGTGTACTGGTAGCATCCCTTATGAGTATTGTCACATATTTCTGGCAGGACTCACCCATTCAAGCTGAAGATAGGTGTGGCTCATATCCAACTTGGAGAACATCTTGCATACAAATCTTCGATTCAAGGCATGGGGTACTTATCGAGTTTGGAGACCCAATTGACTGTCAGTTTGTAGTCCCCACAAAGAAAAACTGATTTGTCGGGCTTAAGAACAGGGACTACAGATGTGGCTCATTCTACAAATTGCACAGGTCTTATTATATCCAAGCTTTCAAGGCACCCTAGTTCAGTTTCCACCTTCTCCAACACAGATTAAGGACTGGTCTGGGTCTGAAATACCTAGGTGTAGTGTTAGGGTCAACATAGGCCTTGGCCTCGGCTCCTTTTATTTTTCCCACGCACTCTTGAAACTTGGCTGTGGCTGTGTCCTTCGACAGTGCTTGCAATAATCCATCATCTGGCAGCTGCACCTTTCTGAATTATGTTCTCTAAAACTCTTAGAGCCATCACTGCCTTTCTTGACTGTCTGGTGGTGACATTAGGGTTCCTATATCAAAGGGGACCCTTTAACACCTGATTTACACAGGTACTCTCCATTGAGAACCCTCCCCCTAATTGGAGGACATTGCTGCTTGATGCCCCTTGTAATTCCTGAGCTCTTTTTTCTGCATTCTCAAGGAACAAGGCCATTTCAACAGTTTTTTTAAAGTCCAAATTGGGTTCTGCCAATAGCTTCTTTTGGATGGTTGGGTCATTTATGCCACATACCAATCTGTCTCACAACATTGCATTAAGAGGTGCAACATTCAGCTATTTTCCACAACCAAGCCAAGGACTCAATGACAGATTCCCCAAGAGTTCTCCCAGCCACGTTGAAGAGATATGGCTTTTTCTTACCAGAAATTTCTTGACTTACAGAGGTTGTCCAGAGGGAAAGATGGAGAAAAAAATTCTCCTCATCACCAGTGTAATTATTCGGCCAAATGCCAGTTTCCCATCACCAACACCCTTTATTGTACACCAAAGGAAAGAGCCATGCCTGCGGCTTACTGTCAGACAGTCTTCACCTCAGGACCTACAACAATGGTCCAGGTAGAGTAACAGGTTTTAATCCATGCCGACCGCTTTCCATTGGGCAAGCCTCTGCTCATTCAATAAGGCAGCTCATTCTCTACAAAGCCCATGGGGAGATCCATTGATGATTCCCATGGCCATCACAACAGATCCTGCTGATCACAGATCCATTGCTCAAAACTGTCCACAATTTGCCATTAAAATGGAAATCTCATTCAGAGAGGCCTGGCAAGGTAAAAAAGGAAACTTCATACTGGTATGAAGGGAGTGCTCCTCTGAAGTTGGGGTTTCAAGCAAATCATTGTTCTGCAGTACAGGAAGATATCCTGCCACTTTTACCGTGCTACACTGAGCTTGGTGTGCAAGGCATCACTAAATGTTAAAATTGGTAATATCTCCCATTTACCAGCATTGACATTTCTCACTAATCTAAAAGCAAACTCTTGTGGATGCTGGAAATCTGAAACAAAAACACAAAATGCAAGAAATATTCAACTGTAGAAATTGTGAAAAGAGAAACAAAGGGGGAATCTAGAGTCAGCACTCTCCATCTACGGGATTGGCAGTGGGGACTCAAAATCCAACAAAGCCTGGAAATCACAAATCTCGTCGGCACCATCGTGACTTCCGCCACCTGATTTCAAACTATTTTAATAAATTTAAATATAATTAAAGACCCCCCTCCCCCCCCCAACTATATAATCCCCCAGGTGTATTTTCAAAACCCGCTGACATGACGTTACGTTGGCGGGCTTTACAACCCGTTCACCCAGACGTGAACCAGTTATGGACCCCTTCCGGGGTGTGAAGATGAGTATAGCCCCAGGGGAGAGGGACATGGCAAGGCAGTGCCAACCTGTGCCGGGGCAGTGCCTGGGGCAGACCCTAGTGTGAGCCTCATTTGATGGGGGGAGGGGAACTCATTTATTTTGGTGGTTAGGGAGAGTGGGCAGGGGGATTGGGAATGTCAGCAAGGTTGTAGGGGAAGGAAGAGGGGAGAGATGCTGACTCTGATCGGGGGCAGAGATGCAGGCTTTGATGGGGGGGTGGGGGGGGTTGGGAGGAGGCCTCCATGGTAGGGTAGAGGGGGTTATTTTTTTCTCTGATCGAGGTGCTTCTTAAACAGTGCCCCGATCTCAGTGAAGCCGGGCTTTATTGGCCCCATCCAAATACGCCCCCTATTCTTTTTTGACAAAGTGTCAGAAGATCTCAAGTATAAAGCGGCCTGTTTCTCTGGTAGAAAAATACATTGGTTTTCAGTCAGACCCTGACATTTTGCCATTTTTTGGTAAGATTCTGCCTAAAGTTAACACTTCAGGCAGTGATTTTTCATCAATGCCTGATGAAAGGTCATAACAAGAAACATGGGCCCCTAACATCCAAGCTCCAGGGCAGCATATTGTGGGGTATCCCAAAATCGAGTTGGAATATCCTTCGGAGGTAAGGTTTTCATGGCAATTATCCAAAAGTGCAAATTTCTCTGAGACAATTGGCCTGCACTGGGAACTTTCAAAAATTGCATTTTAAATCACAAACTTTGGATATTTCTGACTGGGGGGATACATCAATAGTTACCAGAAAAAGTTAGAAGGCAAACTGTTATGGGTAACTGGCCTTCTCTCCCTTCTTGCCCTATATTTCTCATCTGAGGAGATCATTTCAGCAGATTACCCATGTTTAACCGTACGCTTACACAGGCTTGAACAATAAAGGCGCCTGCCTGTAGAATGTCTCTGCAAAGATTTTAACCTCCTCAAATTATCCAAATGAACAAAATGATTCCAAAAATGGACTGTATTAACTCATTTTAATACTTCTAACTCCTCACATCTCCATTTCTTCTGGGACTTGTATCCCACCCTGGATCTAGAACATGAATCCTGCCTGTCCGATTGGCCCATGTGCCAAGCGTAATAGTGCACAGGACTCTCAAAATCAGGAACGATTGGACTTTTAATGACGATCTTCATTGATCCTCTAATTGCCGGCGGGCATGTTTCTGATATTTATGCATGCCTGTCAACCCAAATATCGCAAGATGCAGCAATGATGTCAGGAAGCCCTCCCAACATCATCATGCACCATTTCGCGCTCCATCATGACTGTCTCACGCCTGCATGGCAAAAGTAAATTTCAGGCCAATGTTTCAGCTCATGACCTTTCATTGAACTCTCATTAGGCATACGTCTCATTACAGAAATGTGTTTCTTCCTGCCAGTCAATCTATTTCTTATCCATTTCACAGTGCCTTTATGCAAAGTTATCTAGTGAGCAACCTCTCAGCATAATGAGTTACCTTCACTATGCATTACTTCAAACTTAGCAGTTTTAGAATCATACAACACAGCAGGAGGTCATTTGATATTTTTAAAGGGCTATCCAATTAGTATTTCTCTCCACACGTTTCGCTCAGAATCCTAGTGGTTAGCACTGCTACCTCACAGCACCAAGGATCCGGGTTCGATTCCCAGCTTGGGTAACTGTCTGTGCGGAGTCTGCACGTTCTCCCCATGTCTGTCTGGGTTTCCTCCAAGGGCTCCCGTTTCCTCCCACAGTCCAAAAGACATGCTGGTTAGGTGCATTGGCATGCTAAATTCTCCCTCAGTGTACCTGGAGTGGAGTGTGGCGACTAGGGGATTTTCATAGTAACTTCATTGCAGTGTTAATGTAAGCCTATTTGTGACACTAATAAATAAACTTAAAACTTAAAATTTCCTTTTCCTCTAAATTTCCAATTTCCTTTCAAAAGTTACAGAATCTGCTCCCACCATCCTTTCGGGCAGTTTACTCTAGATCATTCTAGATCTCCACTCACATTGTCTGCACCTGTAAAGACTTGATGACCTGTTAAGACTCGCATTCCGACCATTATCTTGTAATTGAGTTTGTATCTATATATGCCCTGTTTGTGAAACAAATCCTGCACTCACCTGATGAAGGAGCGGTGCTCCGA
This sequence comes from Mustelus asterias, assembly GCF_964213995.1. Classification (NCBI taxonomy): domain Eukaryota; kingdom Metazoa; phylum Chordata; class Chondrichthyes; order Carcharhiniformes; family Triakidae; genus Mustelus; species Mustelus asterias. The sequence continues at coordinate 50,652,767 of NC_135823.1, read as the reverse complement.
AAGCTCGTGCTAACAAATAAACCTGTTGGACTTTAACCTGGTGTTGTGAGACTACTTACTGTGCTAGATCATAACAACTCGCATGTAAAAGTGATTCTACTCACCCGTTGTCTCTTTCTGTGTCCTCTGACTATCAACCCTCCTAACAGGGGAAACAGTTTCTCCTTATTTATCCTATGAAAGCCCCTCATCATTTTAAGCACGACTGTATCTTTTCATTCAAAGTCTATCAAGCAGTACAATCTTTCTTCAAGAGTAATTGACTAAATGGAAAGTTATTTTCTGGCTACATTACATCATTATTATCATGCAGAAATACTGAGTTACAGGATGTGGTTTTGTCTTCCAAAGGAGATTTAATTACCTTGAAGGATCGTGTCCATGTTAGCCAGACTCAGGCCATAATGGTGAAATTTACAGTCTTTCAGGAAACGCCAGAACTGGAGCTTGCTCAGTAAGAAAGTATTATCCAGTGTTTGCTGATGTCCCAAGCTACTGTAGAAACTGTATATTTTCTTCAGTTCTGTCAGATATCGGAGAGTAGCATAGTCTAACTACACAAAAAAAAATCAAAATTTAAAGTCACTTAACACTGAATTCTTATAAAACAACTGAATTAAAATCCTCAAACAAAGATGAGGTGAAGGGGTAGCATTGCGGTTAGGAAAAAGTGCAAACTGAGGCAAGGAAGAACAAAAGAATGATATAGTTGGCTGTACAGTAGGAGATGGGCAAGGAACACAAGAATCATTCCTTGATAACTGAGTGAGTGAGATTTCATTAACGTCATATGATTAGCACAGGTCAAACAGGTACGTAAGGCAATTTAGAAAAAAATCTGTTTACTTATATAGATACCAAACAGGTAAACAACTCTAATACTGTGACTGATTATGAAACATCCAAGGTAATAATTTATACATCTATCTGCTTACGCAGTATTTTAATGATCACAGGAAGTTCTGTGTGTAAACACCCAATAAATATATTATTTTCTAATTACCTAATAAATTGTCATGATTCCAATCTGACACACATTTATATATTGGCGGCAAGGTGGCACAATGGTTAGCACTGCTGCCTCACAGCTCCAGAGACCCGGGTTCAATTCCAGCCTTGGGTCACTGTCTGTGTGGAGTTTATACATTCTCCTTATGTCTGTGTGGGTTTCCTCCGGGTGCTCCAGTTTCCTCTGACACTCCAAAGATGTGTAGGTTAGGTGGATTGGTCATGCTAAATTGCCCCTTAGTGTCCCAAGATGTATAGGTTAGATGGATTAACCGTAGGAAACGTGTGGGGTTACGGGGATAGGCCCATTGCAAGATACTCTGTCAGAGAGTCAGTGCAGACTTGATGGGCCAAATTGCCTCTTCTGCACTGCAGGGATTCTATGATTCTATGAATTGCCCAATGGTAATAATAAAACTAATATTTGAAATGCAAACTGCCAGTAGCGAATGTGACAACAGAGCAGACACAGTCGCAAGGCTGGAGTGAGATGCATTGAGCTGTAACTGAGCTGCAGATGTGGGTCTGCAACCAGTTCAAAAGAGAGCAGATGAGAGGTAGTGAGTCTAAAAGAGTGGGAAAATTGAGTGTGACAACTGGGGGATTTTCACAGTAACTTCATTGCAGTGTTAATGTAAGCCTGCTTGTGACACTAATAAATAAACTTTAACTTTAAAGAAAAGTTGGTCATGAGGCTATGAAAGAAAAGAAAACCAGGGCAGATAGGTTGCAGACATTTGAGGTAGGCAGGAATACAACAAAAGGGTTGCAGTGGGAGACTGGTGGCCTGTGGCACATGAGATGATGGTGCCTCCAAAGGAGATTTAATTACCATGAAGGACCCTGTTCATGTTGGCCAGATCCAGGAAATATGATGAAATTAACGGTCTTTTAGAAAATGCCAGAGCTGGAGAAATCACATGTGTTGCAGATGCTGGAGAAAGTAATGGGAACTGAGAGTACTCTGCTGGCATGTAGAAAAGGCAGCTTGCCAAAATAAAGGAACTGGGTTTCTGTGAAGGTGCCTTGCACATGTTGTTCGAGTCAGGTTGCAGGTGGGCAAGCTAGGCCTTGAAGTATTAAGAAAGCATGCATTTGCAATTAGGAATCATAGAAATGAATCATAAAAACTCTACAGTGCAGAAGGCCACTGTGCCCATCGAGTTTGCACCAACAATCCCACCCCAGGCCCTATCCCCACAGATTTATCCCACTCACCCCTCTAACCTACACATCCCGGGAAACTATGGGAATTTAACATGGCCAATCAACCTAACCCGCACATCTTTGGACTGTGGGAGGAAACCAGAGCACCCGGAGGAAACCCACACTGACACGGGGAGAATGTGTAAACTCCATACAGACAGTGACCCAAGCCAGGAATCGATCCTGGGTCAATGGAGCTGTGAGGCAGCAGTTCTAACCACTGTGCCATCCTGTGAATATTCACCATATCCACTAGTATTGGTCAGTAAGGGTCAAGGTCAAGGAACTATGCCTATATATTGGGTGAGTAGTGAATTCACTTAGGAGCTTGGTGAACAAGGGAAAGAGTTACTTTAAGTAAGGTTTATTGCACCTTGTAAAGTATGTTAAGTATTAGTCAGATTTATTATTACTGGTAAGGTTTATCAATAGTTATTAGGTTTATTAAGTTAAGGCCAAGTACAATTAATTTGTGTAAACCAAAGTAAAATAAAATTAACATCAGTGAAGTAAAGTTAAGATATAGCTGAGCAGTTCACCTTGCATGTCCTGTAGTATGTGGGAAGTTTTGGATGCTGCTAATGACCTACACTACCACATGTGCAAGAAATGTCACCAGCTGCAGAACCTTGAGCTTTGTTTTTCAGAGCTTGAGCAGAGGCTGGAGTCACTGTGGCATATCCACAAGGCTGAGAGCTATGTGGATAGCACATTGAGAGAGGTGGTAACACTGTAGGCTAAGAGCATGAAGGCAGAAAGTGAATGGGTGACTGATAGACAGTCCAAGAAAACCAGGCAGGTAATGTAGAAAGCCCCCCGTGATCCCGCTCACTAATTGGTTTTCCATTTTGAATACTGGTTCGCTCTGCAGAAGAGTGCAGTCAGAACCAAGTTCGTGGCACCACGAGCAGCTCATTGTACAGGAGGGGAAGAAAAAGAGAAGAGCAGTAGTGATAGAGGATTTGTTAGTCAGAGGAACAGACAGGCATTCTTGTGGCTGTAGACATGACTCCAGGATGGTATGGTGTCTCCCCTGGTGCCACAGTCAAGGATGTCAAGGAGCCAGCAGGACATTCTTCTTGGGAGTGTGAACAGCCAGAGGGCATGGTCCATGTCAGTACCAATGACTTAGATTGCAAGGAGAACGTGGTCCTGAAAGTAGAATTCAGGGAGCTAGGAACAAGACTGAAAAGCAGATGTCTAAAGCAGTAATCTCAGGATTACTTTAAGTCCCACAGGCTAATGGGCATAAAAATAGGAGAATTGTGCCATTGAACACATGCCCGGAGAACTGCTGTAGGAGAGAGGGTATCAGATTTACAAAGAACAAAGAAAATTATAGCACAGGAACAGGCCCTTGGAACTTCCAAGCCTGCACTAATCATGCTGTCCATCTGAACTAAAACCCCTACCCTTCCGGAGACCATGTCCCTCTATTCCCATCCTCATCATATGTTTGTCAGACGCCCCTTAAAAGTCACTATCGTATCTGCTTCCACTACCTTCCCCGACAGTGAGTTCCAGGTACCCACCTGTGTAAAAAACTTGCCTCGTACATCTCCTTTAAACCTTGCTGCTCGGACCTTAAACCTATGCCCCCCATGAATTGACTCTTCCACCCTGGGAAAAGGCTTCTGACTATCCCCTCTGTCAATGCCCGTCATAATCTTGTAGACTTCTATCAAGTCGCCCCTCAACCTCCGTCGTTCCAGTGAGAACAAACCAAGTTTCTCCAACCTCTCCTCATAGCTAATGCCCTCCATACCAGGCAACATCCTGGTAAATCTTTTATGTACCCTCTCCAAAGGTTCCACATCCTTCCGGCAAAGGCACTGGACTGGCTCTGGGGCAGGTGGGACCTGTATAAGATGGATGGGCTGCATCTTAGCAGGACTGGGGCTAATGTCCCTCATAGGGTAACTCATTAGTGCTGCTGCGGAAGGTTTAAACTAGATTCGCAGTGGAATGGGAACTTGAGAGGGCACTCAGATCCGAGGGAAGTAAAACTGGTAAAAGGAAGTAGAAAAATGGAAAGCAAAAGTAGAAGACAAAGCAAGTATCAAATAGGATCAGTACAGAGAATAATGTTAACAAAGCAGAATTAAAAGTGCTCTATCTGAATGCATTTAACATTTGCAAAAAGGTTGATTTGAATGCACATATTGAGGTAAATGGGTATGATTTAATTGCCATTACGGAGACATGGCTGCAGGGTGACCAAGATTGGGAACTGAATATCCAAGGACATACTGCATTTAGGAGGAATAGGCAAAAAGAAAATGGAGTAACACTCTTAATAAGGGACAAGATCAGTAATCAGTAAAACAGGACCTTGGATCAAGTTGTAGAATCAGTTTGTATAGAGTTCAGAAACAACAATGTACCGCAAACATTGGTGGGAGTTGTTGAGAGGCTACCAAACTGTAGTGCTAATGTTGACCACATAAAGAAAGGACATTAGAGGTACATATGATGTGGATAATATAGTAATAATGGGCAACTTCAGATTACACATGGACTTGGTTAACCAAATTAACACCAATGCTGTAGAGGATGAATTCCTGGAGTATGAACGAGTTGGGTTTCTGGAGCAGTACACTGAGGAGCCAACTAGGGATTGGGCTATTTTTGATTTAATGCTATGTAATGAGAACCTCGTGGTAAAGGAGCCTTTGTGAAATAGTAACCATAATATGATAGAATTTTGCATTAAGTTTGAAAATTGAAAATTGAAATTTGAAAATTGAGAGAGCATTCTGAAAATAGCATCTTCGATCTGAAGAAAGGAAATTATGAAGGTATGAGGGGCATGTTGGCTTTAGTGCATTGGGAAAATACACTAAAAGATTTGATGGCAGACAGGCAATGGCTAGTATTTAAAGAAATACTCCAAGATCTACAACAGATATGCATCCCTCTAAGGGATAAACAGTGAAAGTGAAAGGTAAAACAATCATGGTTAACAAAACAAGTTAAAGATTGCATTAAATCAAAGGAAGTGGCATATAAGGATGCCAGAGAGAGTGGTAAACCTAAGGATTTGGAACACAGCAAAGGAGCACCAAGATACAGATTAAGAAATTGAAAAGAGAATATGAATGCAAATGAGCAAGGGACATAAAGGCAGACTGTAAAAGCTTCTTTAGGTATGTGAAAAGGAAAAGACCAAATAGGACAAATGTGGGCTCAATACTGGTGGGAACAAAGAAATGGCAGAGAAACTAAACAGTTACTTTGCATCTGTTTTCATAGAAGAAGATACAAAAATCTCCCAGACATACTAAGTGATCAAGGGACTTGTGAAACTGAGGAACTGAAATAAATTAGTTTAAGAGTACTTGAAAAGTTAACTGGATTGAAGGTTGATAAGTCCCCTGAACCAGATGAGCTTCTTCCCAGAGCGTTGTGGGAGATGGCTAGAGGGATAGTGGATGCATCATGGTTATCTTTCAAAATTCTATAGATTCTGGAAACATTCTTGGAGTTTGGAAAGTAGCAAATGTAACCCCACCAAGTTAAGAAGGGAGGGAGAGGAAGAATGGCGAACAAGAAACCTGTTAGCTTAACATAGTAGGGAAAAATATTAGAATCTATTGTAAAGGATGTGATAACTGGACATTTAGAAAATAATGGTAAAATTGGACAGAGTCAAGATGGAGTTTTGAAAGGGAAATAATGTTTGACAAATTTGTTGGGGTTTTTTGAGGATATTACTTGTTGCATTGATAAAGGAGGACCAGCAGATGTGGATTTGGATTTTCAGAAGGCTTTTGATAAGGTCGGACACAAAGAAGGTTAGTAAATAATAGTAAAGCACATGGGATTTGGGGGAAATATACCAGTATGGATTGAGAATTGGTAAACAAAATAAATTAAAATTGGTTAAATGAATGGGAATCATTGGCCAGGAAAACATGTACCTGGTCTCAAACCCAACCCAACAGCTGCCTGGTTTCAACCTTCCTCGGAAAGAGTGGTCCACCCCCAACAGGTTCTGGACCAGCCGCGGCCCCTGCTTGGCCAACCTCCACAGATGGGACATTAGTGCAAGCCCCCCTATGTGCCTGTAGGAGAGAGCAAAGTATGCACCACATCACAGAAGAGCGTCCAACCCACGGACTCAGTGGAGGCCTATCTGCACTTAACATAGCAGGACCAGAAGAGACTGCTTGGCTTGGGGACTTTGCATTTACTAAATAAATAAATTGGTTAACAGACACATTGCGGAAAATAGGAATAATCAAGTCATTCTCAGGATGGCAGGCTGTTACTAGGGGGAGGATCAGTGTTAGGTCCACAGCTGTCCATAATCCATATAAATAATTTGGATGCGGGACCAACTGTAATATTTCCAAATTTGCTAATGACACCAAACTTGGAGGGAGCATAAGTTGTGAGGAGGATGCAAGAGGCTTCAGGAAGATTTCGACAGGCTAAGTGACTGGGCTAGAATACAGCAGATGGAATATAATGTGAATAAGTGTGAAGTCATTCACTTTGGTAGAAAAAAACAATATTTCTTAAGTGGTGAGAGGTTGGGAAGTGTGGGTGTGCAAAGGAACCTGAATGTCCTTGTTTGTGAGTCACTAGAAGTTAGCATGAAGGTGCAGCAATCAATTAGGAAGCCAAATAGTATGTTGGCCTTCATCATAAATGGATTTGAGTTCAGGAGCAAAAATATCTTGGTGCAGTTGTATAGAGTCTCGGTGAAGCCTTATCTGAAGCATTGTGTACAGTTTTGGCCCCCAATATCTAAGGAGGGATGTACTTGCCATAGAGGGAATGCAACAGAGGTACACCAGGTTAATCCCTGCAATGACAGGATTGTCTTATGAAGAGAGATTGAGGAAATTGGGTCTGTATTCCCTAGAGTTTCGAAGAATGAGGAGTGACCTCGTTGAAACTTACCAAATTCTTACAGGGCGTGACAGGATGGTTGCAGATGTTTCCCTTGGTTGCTGAGTCTAAAACTAGGGGAAGGGTAGGCCATTTAAGGATGAGATGAGGAAGAACCTCTTCACTCAAAGGGTGATTAATCATTGGAATTCACTACCCCAGAGGGTTGTGAATGCTCAATCACTGAGCTTGTTCAAGATAGAAACCATTAGATTTTTGGAGACTAATGACATCAAGGAGATAATGTGGGAAAGTGGCATTGAGGTAGATGATCAGACCATGATCTAATTAAATGGCGGAACAGGCCCGACAGGCTGAATGGCTCAGTCCTGTTCCTAAGTTCCTATGGAAGCAAATATTTATATTAAATAAATAAAAGTTCTTTTCAGGCTAAGGTTCTGCATTCTGTAACCTTCTTGAGTTTCCATTTACCTGTGTAAGCTCATTTTGTCTGTCTTTCTCTGGGATCATGTTCAAAAGAGAAGCAATATCAAGTTCCACGTTACGCTCCAGAACTGATTTAATGGCACCCTTTGAACCACCTGTTTTGATGTTATCTATCATAGAAAATAATATTCAACTTTTATTCCTTTTCAGATTTTTAAATCATTTGTTAATGCTATCTATGTACATATCTTAAAATGTTTTAAATATTACAGGGACTTCCCATGCTTACAATATGGTCACATTACTACTATTTCCATTAATACCTGTGTTTCACGCTAGAGGCGTCACCTGAAGATGTAAGGTACCTTTATAATTACACTTACATTTCAGCCTCCTGAAGCTACTCCTGTGCAAGTAGGTAGCTTTTGAATAGGTTAAAAACAGGTCGATTATATTTAGCTGTCATGGATTGATTTCTCCTTAGTGACGAGTCTTCAAACATTTTTCAACCTGCATGTAAATTTTCTTCGGTTTCTTTCTCTTCTGCTGCTTGTTCAAAAAAATCTCTGCTGCTACTGCCCCAAAACATTTGCATCCTGACACACCCGGCCCCAAGCCCCTCCCCCCCAAACCCTCACCCCAGCTGCTGCCAGATTCAGCAACTCTGATACTGCAAAATTCCCTAACCTGACCCTAACAGCATGTTCTCCCACACCAGCAACTTCCTTTGCTGGTTTCACAGCATCAAGTTGGTAAACTGGTAGATGCAACGCACATAATGGCAAAAGTGACTCATGTAATTTAGTAATAATGACACATGCCATAGATATGCCATTACAATGGCGCAAGTTTGCAACGAGATGAATACCCAGAGTTTCATTTCTGAAGTACTCACCAACAGCATGGTGGGGAAAGAAGAAAATGTCGCTAATGCTTATACAGAGGATTCAAAACTAATCCTTTTCACGAATTGTAGATCAATCTCTCTGCAAAACTTCTTACCAGTTTCAAGTGGTGATTGGGTACGTATAGAACTGAGGTCCGGTGTGTTCATTCCATCAATTGAAAAGTTAGGAAATTCTATCATACGATCTTCAAAAAACTCTCCTTCAAAAGTACGACCATTCTTAAATGTGAATACTCCCTAATATTATGAAAGGTAGAAGACCTGATTTAATTAACCAGACTAAATCAGTCTGAAAATAGTGTATTGGTAAACTGTTGCCTAGGACAACAATCAGGAGAAACCATGATGCATTTTAACAGAACTTTTGTCTTTTTTTAACAGATGCAAGAAAGATAGCAATTTATGTATCAATTTTACAGATGATTTGTATAATTTTTGAGGGAGCGGAATTGTTATCTAGCTACAGAATACTTTACTTAAATTGAGCTTTTTAAAATTCTTTTACGGAATGTGGGATGTTGCCCATCCCCAGTTGCCCTTGAGTCAGTAGTAGTCAGCCACCTTCCTGATTGGCTGCATTCCATGTGGTGTAGGTACACCCACAATGCTGTTAGGAAATGAATTCCAAGATTTTATCTAGTGACAGTGAAGGAACAATGACATATTTCCAAATCGTGATGGTGCATGGGAACTTGCAGGTCTTCACATGTGTCTGCTGCCCTTACCCTTCTAGGTAGCAGTGGTCACACATTTGGAAAGTGCTGTCAAAGTAGCCTTGGTGAGTTGCTGCAGTGCATCTTGTACATGGTACATACTACTGTCACTGTGCATCAGTACTGTTGGGGGAGGGTATGTTTAGATTGATCATTGGGGTGCCAAGTAAGCATGCTGCTTTGTTTTGGATGGTGTTAAGCTTCTCAAATGTTTTTGGAACTGCACTCCGTCCATGACATCTGTTTTTTGTGGACAGGACATAGAACAAAAGAACAAAGAAAATTACAGCACAGGAACAGGCCCTTTGGCCCTCCAAGCCTGCACCGACCATGCTGCCCGACTGAACTAAAGTCCCCTTCCGGGGGACCATATCCCTCTATTCCCATCCTATTCATGTATTTGTCAAGACGCCCCTTAAAAGTCACTATCATATCTGCTTCCACTACCTCCCCCAGCAGCGAGTTCCAGGAACCCACCGCCTTCTGTGTAAAAAACTTGCCTCGTTCATCTTCTTTAAACCTTGCCCCTCGCACCTTAAAGGGATATGGGCCAAATGCAGGCAATTGGGATTAGCTCAGGGTTTTTTTTAAAAAAAGGGCAGCATGGACAAGTTGGGCCGAAGGGCCTGTTTCCATACTGTAAACCTCTATGACTCTATGACTTTAAACCTATGCCCCTGAATAACTGACTCTTACACCCTGGGAAAAAGCTTCTGACTATCCACTTTGTCCATGCCCCTCATAATCTTGGAGAACATAGTTGGGTAATTTTCCATATTGTCCAGTAGATGTTTAACTGGATGTGGCAGGACTGCAAAGCTTTGATCTGATCTGTTGGTTGTGGGATTGTTCTGTCTATCACATGTTGCTCCTGCTGTTTAATGCTAGTCCTGTGTTGTAGCTTTACTAGGCTGATGACACTTCATTTTTAGGTGCTACTCCTGGCATGCCTTCCTGCATTCCTAATTGAATCTGCTTGATTTGCATTTAGCACACTCTCCTATAAGTTAGAAAATTGTGGGTTCATGTCCCACTCCAGGGATTTGAGGACATCATGAAGGCTGATATTTCAAGGAATTCTGGGTAAAATTCCTTTTCGATTGACGAGCAGAGAAAGCTTGTTTTTGTCCATAATGATCAAACTGATAATCAAATATTTCACACTTTCCCACAATGTTATTCCTGCTTTCTACCCTCAGAACAAAAAAGGCAATATCCCATTTATCACTGAAAAAAGCATTTCATTCCCTTGATCTTTTCAAAGACCATCTAATCTTTTTTTAAAAATAGCTAATAGGCTTCCCACCCAAAGTCATTTCCTTAAAATAATACCATTAAAATGGAAATACATATCTTTATTTACAAGATCAATAAAAAAGCAAAATAACCTTTAATTAAAGCAAAATATTGCAGATGCTGGAAATCTGAAATAAAAACAGAAAATGTTGGAAAAACTCAGCAAGTCTGGCAGCATCTGTGGAGAGAGAGACAAGAGTTAACATTTCGAGTCCATATGAAGAAGAGTCATACAGACATGAAATGTTAATTCTTGTTTCTCGCTCCACAGATGCTACCAGACCTGCTGAGCTTTTCCAGCATTTTCTGTTTTTATTGTAAATAATGTTAAATCTGAAGTAAATAATGCTGGAAATACTCACCTGGTCAGGCAGTGGAGAGAGAAACAAAGTTATAGGTTTCAGGTCTGAGACCTTTTATCAGAGGGTTTTGCTGCTTTGAGAGAGATTACAGATTTAAAATAAATTACCAAACCATGCTTCTTATTAGCCACCCATTCTCCAGAGTACACAGCTCCATTGGCATAGAAGAATTTTCCTTGCCCTTGCCGGGCTCCCATCACAAACTCCCCTACATATTGGTTCCTCTGTGGATACTGACTACCTGGCAGCCGCTGCAGAATCCATGTGTGGGTGCCAAATCCGTGCTGAAACAAAAAGAAGTTTATTGGAAAAGCTTCAAATCAGCTCATTTAAGAGAATATAAAGTTTGTTTCCAATGCATTATGGCTAATCACTGACTATGCCCTTCTGTTAATTATGGACAACATGGTGAATATTTGTTACTATTTTTTACTGCCAGCTGCTAGCAATATATGCCTGTTACTTCTGACAATCCATGCCCAATAATTGCATGCACCACTGCATATACACACCAGCACACTGGTTAAAGCAGCCATACAGACACAGTTCCAGGATTTTGACACAGCAATATCTTTTCAAGTCAAGATGGTAAGTGGCTTGGGGAGGAACCCCCAGGTGGTGGTGTCCCCATGTGTCTGCTGCACTTGTCCTTCAAGATGGTAGCAATTGTGGGTTTGGAAGGCGCTGCCTAAGGAACCTTGATGAGTTTCTGCAAAGCATCTCGTAGATGGTCCACATTGCTGCTACTGTGCATCGGTGGTGAAGGGAGTGAATGTTTGTGGAAGGGTGCCAACCAGGTAGGCGCTTTGTCCTGGATGCTGTCAAGCTTCTTGAATTTTGTTGGGGCTGCACTCATCCAGGCAAGTGGAGAGTATTCTATCACAATCCTGACTTTTGCCTTGTAAATGGTGGAGAGGCTTTGGGGAGTGAAGAGGTGAGTTACTCACCACAGGATTCTTGGATTCTGACCTGCTCTTGCAGCCACAATATTTATATGGCTAGTCCTGTTTCGTTTCTGGTTAATTGTAACCGCCAGAATGTTGATAGTGGGGGATTCAGCAATGGTAATGCCATTGAATGTCAAGGGGTGATGGTTGGATTCTCCCTTGTTGGCGTGAATGCTACTTGCCATTTGTCAGTCCAAGCCTAGTTATTGCCCAGGTCTTTTTGCATTTGGACATGGACTGTTTCAGTATCTGAGGAGTTACAAATAGTGCTAAACATCACGTAATCATCAGTGAACATACTCACTTATGACTTCTGATGGAGGGAAGGTCACTGATGAAGATGGTTGAGCCGAGGACTCTACCCTGTGGAACTTCTGCAGTTATGTCCGGGAGCTGGGATGATTGCCCTCCAACAACCACAACCATTTTCCCTTGTGATAGGTATGATTCCAACCAGCAAAGAATTTTCCCTCTGATTCTAATTGACTGTCACTGAATGGCTGCAGGGCATCCTGAAGAGGGAGGGTGATAAGACAGAGGTCATGGTACATGTTGGTACCAATGACATAGGTAGAAAGAGGGATGAGGTCTTGCACCAAGAATTCAGGGAGTTAGGCAATTGACTAAGGAGCAAGACATCTCGGGTTGTAATCTCTGGATTACTCCCAGTGCCACAAGCTAGTGAGTACAGAAATAGGAGAATAGCACAGATGAATGCATGGCTTAAGAGTTGGTGTAGGAGGGAGGGTTTTAGATTCCTGGACGACTGGGACCGTTTCTGGGGAAGGTGGGACCTGTACAAGGGGGACAGTCTACATATGAACCAGAGCAGGACTAACATCCTTGCTGGTGGGTTTGCTAGTGCTGTTGGGAAGAGTTTAAACTAGTTTGGCAGGGGGAGGGGACCCAGACTGTTAGCAGAATAGGGACACAGTATAACATAGAAAAGCAATCAGGTCAGAAGGAATACAGCGGTAGTAAGTTTCAAGGGAGTAAGACAAGGCTGGAGGGCCTCTACTTCAATGTCAGGAGTATTAAAGGTAAAACGGAATGAGTTAAGGGTGAGAATTGACACATGTAATTATGATATAATAGCCATCACAGAGACGTGGTTGAGTGAGAGGCAGGATTGGCACTCAACGTCCTGGGATATAGAATCTTCAGGGGAGACAGAGGAAGGGGTAAAAGAGGAGGAGACATTGCATTATTAGTTAAGGAGGCAGTTACTGCAGTAAGGAGAGATGATATCTTGGAGGGGGCATCAAATGAAGCTTTGTGGGTAGAACTTAGTAATAAAGAAGGGACAGCTACGTTGCTAAGTGTTTATTATAGACCCCCCAGATAGTCAGCGGGATATTGAAGAGCAAATATGTGCACAATTCGCAGAGGGATGTAAAAATAATAAGAGGATAATTATTTTAGGCGATTTCAACTTTCCCAACATTAATTGGGATAGCCATCATGTTAAGGGCTTAGATGGAGTAGAGTTCTTAAAATGTATACTGGAAGACTACTTAGGTCAATATGTAGAAGATCTAACAAGGGAAGGAGCTGTGCTGGATCTAATTCTGGGGAATGAAGCCGGACAGGTGGTTGATGTGTTGGTGGGGGAGCATTTTGGTGATAGTGACCACAACACGGTTCAATTCAAATTTGTTATGGACAAAGAAATTAACAAGTTGCAGAAAAAGCTTTTGGATTGGGGGAGAGTAGATTTTAACAAAATTAGGCAGGACTGGAACAAATTACTTGTGGGGAAATCTACAGAAGAACAGTGGGGGGTGTTCAAAGATGAAATGGGGAGGGTACAGGCCCAACATGTTCCCTCCAGGGTAATAGGAAGGTGTAACAAACCCAGGGAACCATGGATGACCAGAGACATTCAGGATACAATGAGAAGGAAAAGAGAGGCTTTTAACAAGAATGGGAGAGTAAGTCTGCGGAGGCATTAGTGGAATACAGAAAGTGCAGGATGGAGCTTAATAAATCAATTAGGAGAGCAAAGAGGCGATATGAGAAAGCTCTGGTTGGTAAAAGTAGGAAAAATCCTAAGATATTCTATATCAATGGGAAGAGGATAACCAGGGAAAGAGTAGGCCCATTAGGGACCAATGGGGAAACCTGTGGGTGGAGACAGAGGACATTGGTAGGGTATTAAACGAATATTTCACATCCGTCTTCACCCATGAAAATGAGGAGGTAGTTATGGAACTCGGGGAGAGAGACTGTGAGGCTCTAGAGAAAATTATCATAGGGAGTGACAAGGTATTGGAGGTACTGGCAGGCTTAAAAATGGAAAAATCTCCAGGTCCGGATGAATTGTGTCCAAGGTTGTTGTGGGAGGCAAGCGAGGAATTTGCAGGGCCTCTGACCCAAATTTTTAATTCCTCCCTGGCCACCGGGGAGGTGCCAGAGGACTGGAGAACAGCTAATGTGGTCCCACTATTTAAGAAAGGTTGTAGAGACAAGCCGGGGAACTACAGACCAGTGAGTCTCACGTCTGTGGTTGGAAAACTACTGGAGAAGATTCTGAAGGAGAGAATCTATCTCCATTTGGAGAGGCAAGGTTTGATCAGGGATAGTCAGCATGGTTTTGTCAGAGGGAGGTCATGCCCAACAAATGTGTGGATGAAGATAGTGCAGTTGATGTAGTTTACATGAATTTCAGCAAAGCCTTTGACAAAGTCCCACATGGGAGATTTATTAAGAAGGCTAATGCACATGGGATACAGGGTGATCTGACCAGGTGGATTCGTAATTGGCTTAGCAGTAGGAGACAGAGGGTGGTGACAGATGGCTGTTTTAGTGACTGGAGCCAGTGACCAATGGCGTACCAAAGGGATCTGCGCTGGGCCCCCTATTGTTCGTCATTTATATAAATGACTAGATGACTATGTGGGGGGTAGGCTCAGTAAGTTTGTCGTTGACACAAAGATTGGCTGGGTGATTAACAGTGAGGTCGAGTGTCTTGGGTTACAGGAAGATATAGACGAGATGGTCAAATGAGTGGATAAGTGGCAGATGGAATTTAACCCTGAGAAGTGTGAGGTGATGCACTTTGGAAGGAGTAATTTGACAAGGAAGTATACTATGAAAGGTCTGACACTGGGAAGTTCCGAAGAACAAAGGGACCTTTGCATGTTTGTCCATAGATCTCAGAAGGTGGAAAGGCAGGTAAATAGGGTAGTGAAAAAGGCATATGGTACACTCGCCTTCATCAATCGGGGTATAGATTACAAAAGCAGAGAGGTCATGATGGAGTTGTATAGAACTTTGGTAAAGCTATAGCTGGAGTACTGTGTGCAGTTCTGGTTGCCACATTATAGGAAGGACATAAATGCACTGGAAGGGGTACAGGGGAGATTTACCAGTCTGCTGCCTGGAATGGAACATTTAAGTTATGAAGAGAGGTTAGATAGTCTTGGGTTGTTTTCATTGGAGCAGAGAAGACTGAGGAGCGACCTAATTGAGGTGTTCAAGATTATGATGGGCATGGACAGGGTGGATATGGAGTAGCTGTTCCCTTAATTGAAGGGTCAGTTACTAAGGGACACAAGTTAAAAGTGAGCGATGGGAGATTTAGGGGGGATCTGAGGAAAACCTTTTTACTCAGAGGGTGGTGACAGTCTGGAATGCACTGCCTAGGAGGGTGGTGGAGGCGGGATGCCTCACATCCTTTAAAAAGTACTTGGATGAGTACTTGGCCATAACATTCACGGCTATGGGCCAAGTGCTGGCAAGTGGGAATAGGTGGGGGGATCAGGGCATTTCATGCGTCGGTGCAGACTTGATGGGCCGAAGGGCCTCTTCTGCACTGTAGTATTCTGTGATTCTGTAATTCTGTGATTATGTGACTCCAGTTTTGCTAGTGCTCTTTGATGTCACACTTGGTCAAATGCTGCCTTGATGTCAAGAGCAGTCACTCTCGCCTCACTTCACCTTTCTGATCCTGTAATTTAATTTGCTCTGAGGTAATTGCTGGGAAGAACTTGGTTTCTCTCGAACAATATGCAACACTGCACCTCTATAACGTATGGACTCCATAATTCTAATAGCAGAGATATAAATCAACAACCAGCACTGCCCCTGTATATCTGTATATAATGTAATAGAGTATATTGAGAATCAACATGTATGGAAAAAACCCATCCCTCTCCCATGCTGTACTTAGCACTGAATTTCTAAATGACCGTACAACCTCTCTATTATATATCATATTCTATATATAGAGCATATATACATACTGCTCATAGTTTGCATCTTTGAATGCATCTGATCATCTGTTCTGCAAGGGTTGAGTGGACAGTGTAGTTGGAGCTCTAATCTGTACTAATATGCGTTGTCCCAACAGTGTTTGATGGAACACTACATAGGGAGATTTACTCTGTATCTTTCTGTGCTGTATATGACTCAGGAGTAAGTTTATATAATGTATCTTGTCCGAGTCTTATCCATATTCTTAAATAACATAATTCCCACATAATATTTGCACCAGATACTGCATATTTTAATTAGATACAGAGTGGATTTTCACCAACTAATAGCTCAGGCAGACCTGAAGCCCCATATCCTCACATCTCTTTTCTACCAATAAAAGAGTTACAAAGATTCCACCAGGGTCTGTTCCCCATTCCTGCTCAGTGACTTCAGGATGGGGGACAGTTCAGACAAACTTAAATGACGGGGTTGGAAGTATAATGGCTCCAATGCCATGCAGATGAGCTCCTCCGCCCCCCCCCCAATCCCAACCCACCCACACCTAACCCATCTGTGTTATCTCGGCCTTTTGGCTAAGATCAAGTGTAGTATGGATCGCCTGCACTTGGTTGAGGTCATTAGGTTATGCTGAGGCTTCATGTGTTTCATATGAAGCAATTTTTAAAAGCGGCATCTCGGCCTTTTGGCTAATTTCTTTTCCACATCTGTTACAATTTGTTCTTCTTGCAAAGTTAACATTCCAACATTTTTTATCGGGACAAATCCAGTCCCCGTCGCTGACGCGAAAGCTTTTCGCTTTTCGCAAATGAGCTCAAGTCTTGGAGGAGGATCCTCCCCCTTCTCCAATCAGCTTGACTCATGTAGATCAGGCCCAGGACAGGGTGGTTTTGGTCTCCCGCCCTGTCTTGTCAGCCTGGATCTGAAATGTCTCAACTTGTTGAGACTCTGAATTGGATTTGATTTGATTGAATTGGAAAAGTATTTTTTTAAAAATCTGTGTTATAATCGCTTCTCGGCCTTTTGGCTAAGATCGGGTGTGGTGTGGTCGGCAGCCCATGGTCGGTCGCACTTGGTTGAGGTCATTAGGTTGCACTGAGGCTTCATATGTTTCCTATGAAGCAATTTTTAAAAGCGGCATCTCGGCCTTTTGGCTAAGATGCAAATGAGCTCAAGTCTTGGAGGAGGAACCTCCCCCTTCTCCA
Source organism: Mustelus asterias (assembly GCF_964213995.1). Classification (NCBI taxonomy): domain Eukaryota; kingdom Metazoa; phylum Chordata; class Chondrichthyes; order Carcharhiniformes; family Triakidae; genus Mustelus; species Mustelus asterias. The sequence continues at coordinate 50,635,625 of NC_135823.1, read as the reverse complement.
ATCAGCTTGGCTCATGTAGATCAGGCCCAGGACAGGGTGGTTTGGTCGCTCGCCCTGTCTTGTCAGCCTGGATCTGAAATGTCTCAACTTGTTGAGACTCTGAATTGGATTTGATTTGATTGAATTGGAAAAGTATAAAAGAAAAAAAATCTGTGTTATAATCAACGCTATGTACAGTGTCACTAGTTGCTCACCCCTTCCTGAACTTGCATGCTGCAATTTTACTTTTACACAAAGTTGGAATTTGTGAAACCACGGGTCCAAGTTTTACTCTATGTAAGTAAGTTTTGAGTGAGTTAAAATCTCACCTATGATTATGGGAACTATAGTATGGAAACCATAGGATGATTTGTCATATTAGCAAAGTTACCACCTCCCATCAAAAGGAAGTTTAACAGGACTGGAATGCTACCTGTATGCCATTTTCCCACTGGCCTGTGTATTCTTCATTAGTAGAAATCCAACTCATGGTGCCTTCCCCATGACGTTGAAAGTTTTTCCATTCTCCTTCATATATATTCCCACTCTTATACCTACAGAGACATGTTCAAATTACAGAACACATTACAATACAGAATATTTGAACACTGCTCTTTATGAAGTGTTCAGTTAAAGAAATTGTCTACTACTAGAAACCTAAATAAGAGTCTTGCCTAGCAATAACCTCCCACCCTAATTGGTTTAGTTCTTGGTCTCTGCTGAATCGAATTAGCTTATAAAACAAAGAACAACAAAGAAAGATACAGCACAGGAACAAGCCCTTTGGGCCACCAAACCTGCACTGACACATGATGCCTTTCTAAGCTAAAGACCTTTTGTCCCTATGCGGTCTGTATCCCTCAATTCATAGAAATCATAGAATCCTACAGTGCAGAAAGAGGCCATTCAGCCCATCGGGTCTGCACCAACCACAATCCCACCCAGGCCCTATCCCTATATTTATCCGCTAATCCCTCTAACCTATGCATCCCGGGACACTAAGGGGCAATTCAGAATGGCCAATCAACCTAGCCCGCACATCTTTGGACTGTGGGAGGAAACCGGAGCACCCGGAGGAAACCCACGCAGACACAGGGAGAATGTGCAAACTCCACACAGACAGTGACCCGAGCGGGAATCGAACCCAGGTCCCTGGAGCTGTGAAGCAGCAATGCTAACCACTGTGCTACTGTGCCGCCCCTGCCTATTTCCGTGCTGTTCCCTGCCTATTCATGTATCTGTCAAGATGCCTCTTAAACATTGCTATTGTACCTGCTTCTACCACCTCCTCTGGCAACACATTCCAGGAACTCACTGTCCTCTGTGTAAAAAATTTGCCCATCACATCTTCTTTAAACTTTCCCCCTTTTACCTTAAACCTATGTCCTCTAGTAATTGACATTTCTACCCTGGGAAAAAGACTCTGACTATCCATTCTATCCATGTCTCTCAAAATTTTGTAAACTTCTTATGGCGGGAACATTACAATATCCTCCCTAGCCCTGTACTAAGAGGGGTGTGGGTGGGTGTGTGGGAGAATGGAAATCAACAAGTCTTTATTGCCATTCACTGAACTGTTGAAACATATGCACGTGGATGTCAAGATAGGATAACATTAGGGTGAGTTGCAACGTCAAATACCCAGTACTCCAAGTTCACAAATCAATAATGGAAACTTGAATCAATATCTACATGTCTGTGAAAAGGTAGAAAACTTGGGGTTTGATGTAAAGTAAAGTTTATTTATTAGTCACGAGTAGGTTTACGGTAACACTGCAATGAAGTTACTGTGAAAATCCCCTAGTCGCTACACTCTGGTGCCTGTTCGGATACACTGAGGGAGAATTTAGCATGGCCAATGCACCAAACCCGCACATCTTTGGACAGTGGGAGGAAACCGGAGCACCCGGAGGAAACCCACACAGACACAGGGAGAATATGCAAACTCCTCACAGACAGTGACCCAAGCCGGGAATCAAACCCATGTTCCTGGCACAATGAGGCAGTAGTGCTAACCACTGTGCCACCGTGCTGCCCCAGTGCCACCCCAAATCGATGGGGGGGGTGGGGGGGGGGGGGTGGAGTAAGAAAGGTCAGGTTTGCTGCAATAAGGTTGATGGAAGTTACTTGAGCTGGTAATGTTAGATAATTTCATGTAAAGTAAAACTATTTTCTTACAACAGAAATACATGAAATATATGAATGATGCAATAGAGTGGGCAAGTACTATGACTCATCAGCACGGTGGCACAATGGTTAGCACTACTGCCTCACTGCGCCAGGGACCCGGGTTCGATTCCGGCCCTGGGTGACTGTCTGTGTGCAGTTTGCATGTTCTCCCCATTTCTGCATGTGATTCCTTTGGGTGCTCCGGTTTCCTCCCACAGTCCAAAGATGTGGATTGGCCATGCTAAATTGCCAAAGATGTGTAGGTTAGATTGATTTGCCATGGTAAATGTGCGGGGTTACGGAGATAGGGCGGAGGGAGGGCCTGGGTAGAATGCTCTTTCGGCAAGTCAGTGCAGACTTGATGGGCCAAATGGCCTCTTTCTGCACTAGAGGGATTCTATGGTTCTATGGAAGTTTCCAGCCACTGAGTTAACTGGATACAAGAACAACTTGCATGCTGCACTTAAAACAAAACCATTAAGTCTGCTTCATGTATCAGAAGACTCTGTGTTAATTGCGATGTCTATTTCAAATTACTGGATATACATGTCTTTTACACAAGACAAACTCAACTGACAGTAGCCTGAACATGAAATAAATATCCTTGGAAATGTACTTGCCTCCTTATACCCCAGCCTTCCCTGACGTTGTTCACCCAGTCACCTTGATACCACGAGCTCCTTTCTTGGTTGTAGTATATGGTGCCCTAGAAAGCAAGATGCAAAGGACAAATGAAAATCACAAATACAACAAAACCTGGCATTGTGTTCCCTTCTGTTTAATTATACTCTTAACTGATGAGAACCCAATAATTCTCTGATATAACTAAGTCCCTTATTTCAACCTAAATAATTGGGCAAAACTCTGTGATGTGGCTTGGTTAGAATTCTGTGTTCAATCTGCCTCTGCCTCTCACACACACACAAATTTGGGCAGAGGGGGGGGTCAAGGGGTGTGTGAATCTCACATGAGGTGGGGGGAGCCCCTATAAGTCACAGAGCACACAGCCTCTAATTAGAGTGGGTACAGGTCCATGTGGGGGTTGGGTGCCTCATAGGTGATGGGATAAGGGCGTGTGTCAATGTCCAACACCATAATGACAATGTCCAGTATTAGAGGGGGAGGCTGGAGAACAACAGGTGACATCTGGCAACTCTCTACCTGCTCATTGTAAGGCACCAGGTAAATCTGGGGTTGAACTCTGCCCTGTAATAGAGGTGTAGGATCCTCCTCGAAAGCTAGTGGCATTTGCTACCAAATAAACCTGTTGGACTTTAACCTGGTGTTGTTCGACTTCTTATAGAGGTGTCGGACTAGCATCTGAAAACTCAGGTAAAATGGCATCTTCCAGAATCAAAAGTAAGATTGATTCTGTCTGGGGGCAGTATGATGAAGTGTTTAAGGATCACTAAGCTGGCCTCTGGAGCTCCTCATTGAAACGCATACTTGTTGGTGCCGCTACAGTGGACAGGGTCCAGGACAATTACGTAGGACTCAGAGCCCATTGTCTAGGAAGCAAGGGCAAGCCAGATTTTGAAAGTAGTGCTTTGAAAGGGATTGGCACAACTCAAAAGGCTCACATCAAATTTGGATAAGCTACATTGTGGTAGACAGTAATGTAGCTTTGGGAGTGAAGGCTATAGTCAAGGGGCACAGTTACATCAATTCTGCCATCCCATCAGTAATGGGGAGTGACGGGTTAACAATTAATACCATTCAACAGTGGCCAAATAAATTCCATTCATTCACTATGAGCAAATAACCAGTGGCACAGTGGTTAGCACTGCTGCTTTACTGCACCAAGGTCTCAAGTTCAATTCCAGCCTGGGTCATTGTCTGTGTGGAGTTTGCAGTTTGTCGCTGTGTCTGCGTGGGTTTCCTCCAGGTGCTCTGGTTTCCTCCCACAGTCCAAAGACGTGCAGGTTAGGTTGATTGGCCATGCTAAATTGACCCGAGTGTCAGGGGGATTAGCAGGGTAAATGCATGGGGTTACGGGAGTAGGGTCTGGGTGAGATTGTGGTCGGGTACAGACTCGATGGGCCGAATGGCCCCCTTCTGTACTGTAGGGATTCTATGATTCTAAAAAATGCTCGGTTATGCCAAATCAATGAGTGAAGTTCAGAGCCACATTGGTTCAATGATATAATTCACAGATTCTCAACCCCTATACAGCACCAGATGTAACACCTGTGGAATGGAATGCTGCTCACCTTTATGTGCATGCTAGAGTCCCAGCAGCAAGGTAGCATGAATGTGATCTAAGGTGCCAAAGCTTAGCTGTCCAACTTCTCCCATTGCTTGCTCATTCACACCTTTGTAGTCAACACCCTTTATCCATTCTCATCTTTCTCTTTTTAGAGTGCAGTCAAAAGTGAGAATGTATCCAGTGGTCCAGGGAGCTTTTCTACGAAACCTCACTTGAGTCAGGAGGTGTAGGAGGGAAAGGCATCTGCATGTGCATCTCCAGCAGGAGGCACTACATGTGGGACGAGGTCAGGAGAGTGTGAACATCGACAGGAGGCCGAGGAGCAGAGACCCAGACTGCAGAGATGACTGGCAACACCAAGGATCTACTGTTCTACAAATGAATGAGGGGCAGTGCTGGGCAAGGCTACAATTGTCCAGACATTTGGTCCTCTATGCTCTGAGAAGACCTGAAACCCTGCGGGTTTTGGAGGCTTCCCCCTGCCAGTGGCCCTGAAGATGACAGCAGCACTCAATTTATTTGCCTCTGGGGTCTTCCAGAAAGCAACTGGGGAACTGTGCGGCATTTCACAGTTAGCAACATACTGGTGCAGTCAGGATGTGACCAATGTCCTTTACAGGAGGACCCAACATTATATGAACTTTGCTCTGGATGAGGGTAGCCAGGTTCAGAAATTCACAGGCTTCGCAGCTATCTCTGAGTTCTCGAGGGTGCAGGGAGCAATAGACTGCACCCATGTGGCTATATGAGTTCCCTGGCAGCAGCCCCTGAGGTTCATCAACTGCAAGGGCTTCCATTCCATCAATGTGCAGTTGGTACGTGCACATCCTGCACGTTTGTGCAGTTCCCTGGGAGTTGTCGAGACTCCTACATCCTCAGTCGCTCCCAGATGCCTGAGACCTTCGAGGGGCCAGAAGGTCTGCAGGGGTGGTTGTTGGGAATAAGGGCTAGCCACTTAAACAGTAGCTCAATATTCTGGTGCGTTGCCCTCAGACTCCAGCCGAGCAAAGGTACAGCGCTGCTCATGGCACCACACGCTCTCTCATAGAGCAGACCATAAGACTGCTGATGATGCGATTCAGATGCCTGGACCACTCAGGTGGCTTTTTGCAATATGCACCGGAGAGGGTTTGCTGCATCATTGCAGTTTGCTGTGCCCTTTACAATCTGGCTATGCAGAGAGGTGAGGCCTACCAGAGGGTGAACTGGAGCAGGAGAAGGAGCCCTCCTCAGATTGTGAAGATGAGGTGCAGGAAGCCCAGGGGGATGCTAAGGGATAACATAAGTGCCATGATGTCATGGAGGAAGGAAGAAGTGGGTAACGTACCTGTGATACCCCCACAGCTGAAAGGTTACAAGAGGAGTAAAACATTAAGTCCAATAATCAGGAGACATCTCCCCTAGCCATGCTAGCCATTTTGTGACTTCTGAAGAAATAGCCAAACCATCCCTGAGGGGATGGGTCCTGTATTCACACTTGGGCCTTAAGTGCTCATGCCTCACCAGGGTCAGATCTTAGCTGTGGTCATCATTGTCCTGATAATGTGCTCACTCAGTCAACTTAAAGTCCAACAAGGAAGAACAGTGGTGTAGGTTGAGGCTGGATGTTTCCCATGCCCTGTAAGGAAGCAAAAACTTCCACAAAGAGAGTGCGGACCAACGTCGGGTTCTCATCCTAAAGTGCATGTCATGGTTTGGGACACTATCAGTTAGGAAACCCAGATGCGCAGAGTCACATATCTGATGGGTCCTCATCTGCTATTGGTATTCTTTGAGGACTAATAATTGAGAACTCACCTATCATACACTCCTGAATAAATCACACACGTCTCTCCGACAACACACAAGAGTACGGTATCAAGTGGCACTGAGGCTGACGTCATACGAATATTAATCTTAAAAGGGGACACTCTGAGTGTGAAAAAAATTGAACTTCAGAATAAGAGGATTGCAAAGATCCAAACCAGAATACTTTCATCTGACCATTACATTTATATACCCATGGAATGGTATTCAAAAAGTGCAATTTATATAAAGTGATGGAGCACCCGTGACCCTGAGGTAACATCAAAACGTTTTCACTTTCCATAACCATACCATTACATCTTGGTGCAGGAAGCCCAGGGGGATGCTAAGGGATATGGTGTGGTGAAGACAGGTGGGCTGGAGAGAGTGAGATGAGTGTGCTGGGCTGGTGTTTAATTATGGTGCGGGCGGACAAATCAGCTGCTGGCACTCCAGGAGAGTTGGAGGGGAACTCACCTATGCATAATTAATGAGGTTCCAAGTGCTGAATCTGGTATGAGATCGTGCCATTCTGGTCAGCGGGACAGGTGCCAATGAAGCCACTGCACTTGGTCTCAAAATGGGAGAATTCTGCTCTTCCTCATGATCGGACATATTCAAAGCTCTGACGCTATATCTTAAAAATGGACATACATTGATAAACAGTCTTCCTAGGTCTCTATGGGTTGGATTCCAAATTAGTGGCAACGAATTCTGAAAAAAGGCAGTTCAAAGTTGTACACAACTGATCCTAGGTCCCAGAACTTCCAGAAGTAAAGTTAAAGAAAGCTGAAAGTTAAAGAAAGAGCTATGGGAAGTAAACTTGAAACAAAGTGGGCTTGAAAGAAGGTGTGAAGATCCAAGGAGGCAGTCGAAGGTTAATGACTCCTTACTGTGGGTCTTTAGAGCAGTGGTGTTCTGCTTGATACAGCCAAAGATCTGAAAGTTTGATTGGAAGTTGAAGCTCGAGTATATGTGGAGATCCAGAGAAATCGCAGAAGGTGAGATTGAAACCCTGGAGGTGAGCATAGTGCTAAAACTATTCAGTACTCACTGCCATCCTGAAGGGAGAAAGACCTCAGTCAGGACTGCTAACAGCTGCCCATAAGAAACAGGACAATTTCTAAATTCTCCAAGCCCAAATGACTGCTATATTTGTAATTGGAAGGTGGGGGGGAGAAATCAAACCTTTAAAACTGATCGGCGGTGAAGTCAAGGACAAATTCAGCCTCTCCCTCTAGCACATATATATAACCAAACCTGTGTGGAAATTATTGCAAAGCGTGGTTACAGAAATCCAAGAAGCGACATGGTATCTTATGTTCTTATGTATCAAGCTTTTGAAAGTTTATGGTGACAAAGCATTTACAGATCATGTTGCCACTGGAAAATCTATTGATGAGTTTGCTATGCTAACTTCAAATGAAAACATTTCTCCTGCACAAATAAGGATGGCACGGTGGCACAATGGTTAGCACAGCTACCTCACGGTGCCATGGACCTGGGTTTGATTCTCGGCTTGGGTCATTGTCTGTGCGCTTGGGTCACTGTCTGTGCAGTGTCTGCACATTCCCCCTGTGTCTGCGTAAGTTTCCTCCGGGTGCTCCGGTTTCCTCCCACAGTCCGAAAGACACGCTGGTTAGGTGCATTGGCCATGTTAAATTCTTCCTCAGTGTACCCGAACAGACACCAGTGTGATGACTAGGGTATTTTCACAGTAACTTCATTGCAATGTTAATGTAAGCCTACTTATGACTAATAAATAAACTTGAACTTAAATTTACAATGCTGACAGAACAAGTCTGTTCTGGCAGCACACTAGGGGACACAAATGATTAATACATAGGAAAACAACATAATAGTATATTTAGAAATGATACAGCCGACACATTTGCTTAAAGTTCCTGCACCTCAAACTTTGTCACTACACCACTAGGTGAATGAGGTGGCTTAACCCATAAGGCATCCAGTCCTCTAATTATAATGATTTATCGAACTTAAAAGTTCTTAATTAGAGTAAAGGATGTCAACTTGGTAAATGACAGCTCAACACTTAAAGAAAAACAATGGTCCAAAAAAGAAGTTTGCTCTCACCTTTCCATGTCTCTTGGTTTTGTGCCAGTCTCCAGTGTAAGAAATTGTTTGATCTGCACTTGTGAATATCCCCTGTCCATGGCGTATTCCATTTAGCACCTCGCCAGCATATGTGCTGCCATCAGTCCATGTGTAGGTGCCATGGCCTGTAGGGGCATTCATTGAAAAATCTCCCTGTAGAAAAACATTTACATCATGTTAATGGCATGAAGTCTTAATTATTCACTACCATTGGGAATCGCAGACTTACAGAGTTAGACATATTTAATTATTTGAAATAAAGTGGTTCCAAGGAAATAATTGTAAAGTTAAGACTTGCATTCATGTAGCACCTTTCATGACCTCACAACTTCCCAAAGTGCTTTACAGCCTATGAAGTACACTTGTAGTCAGTGTTGTATTTTAGAAAGTACAGCAGCTGGTTTACACACAGCAAGGTCGTACAAACATCAATAGGATAATGACCAGTGTTGGCTTCCTATGACATGGAAAGGAACCTACCACTGTATATATTTAAAAACATTATCCCTATTGCTATTTGTATTTTCAAACTGGACTTTTTCTTCTGAGCAAAGAAGATTAAGATGGCTGCTACAAGTCACCTGATGCTACAGTTGGCCCTCTGTCTAGGAGCTATCCCCAGGAGCTTCAGGACAAAGTACTTTTTCTCAGTTTCTGGTATGCCACACCTCATCATAGATTTTTTTTTATTCATGGGACATGGGCGTCACTGGCTGGACAGCATTTATTGCCCATCCTTAGTTGCCCGAGGGCAGTTGAGAGTCAACCACATTGCTGCGGCTCTGGAGTCACATGTAGGCCAGACCAGGTAAGGACGGCAGATTTCCTTCCCTAAAGGGCATTAGTGAACCAGATGGGTTTTTCCAACAATGGATTTATGGTCATCAGTAGGTTCTTAATTCCAGATATTTTTTATTGAATTGAAATTCCACCATCTGCCATGGTGGGATTCGAACCCAGGTTCCAGAACATTAGCTGAGTTTCTGGATTAATAGTCTAGCGATAATACCACTAGTCCATCACCTCCCTCAAATCATAGAATCCCTACAGCGCAGAAGAAGCCATTCGGTCCATTGAGCCTCTGAAAGCGCATTCCACCCATGTCTTGAATCATGTTTTGAGAGTTTTGAAGTTACATCACACAAGGGACTGTTCAGACCAATTGTAACGAGAACGATTGAGATGTAATTTGCATTTGTTAAGCCAACCTCAGTGGGTCTGCTGAGACAATGACTTTCCAAACATCAGACCCTCAACATAAATGACACCCTTTTCAATAACTAATGGTTGGAACATTATCAATCCTGAAACTAAAGTCAATTCCAGATGTTAGATAAACATCTCTTTGAAGTCATTGCGGAGAAGGAAGATCACATGACCCAAGTTTCTGGACAGTTTAATATTACATCGTTATTTTTTACAGGCAGTCTTCTGTTTAACATCCAACTAGTAAGACACAAAGAAGCAGGCTCCTCCACACATTTAACCTGACTTTGCTGAAAGATTTCATGCCATTGCCCACAGAACTGACTCAATCTCCGCGTGCCTCCCTCATCTTGAGGTGTCAGCTCCAACAGAAAAGCTGATTCTACCATACCGGTATTCGGCCCAGCCAAACTCGAATGCTTACGTGAAAGAATTCCTCATTGGCCTCTGGAACTCATGTGAACTAATATTCATTTTTCTGTGGTTCTTGTACTGCAAAACTCCATTTCTCTATTCCTCCCTGTGTCAATGTGTGGAGTGTATCAGTGTGGACACTCCTTTTTACAGGTATGGAATGAATATGTATAATAAACTAACCTTCTGAATTAATCCTAACTCATTTTTGCTGTGGATTGGTAGAATATAGGATCACAAAATCCAAGAGGTTAGGTAAACATGCCATTGATTACTGTTTAAAAACTAATTCAAACACTTTCTGCCTATGGACAGGTGGCAAGAGGAGATAAGTGTAGTTTGAATTATCTCTCCTTTCTGTAACGCCAGATAATCTTTTTTACAGATGTTGTCTGATGGACAAGTATTGGCCTGGAGGACACTGAGGAGGACTTCCCTGCTCTTCTTTGATATAGTGACCATGGGTGTTTGACATCCACTGGAGAGGTTTTAATGTCTCAACCGAAAGACAGTGCAGGATATTTTCAGTATTACACTCGGAGTGTAAACCTGGAGTGGGACTTGAATCACCAGAGGCAAATATAATTCATTGGTTGAAACATCCTGAGGTCATGAAAAAATAATGTCCTTTTTTCTTTAACAAAAGTCCAAGACTGAATCTTGTGTTGCTCCGAAAGGTCAGATTATGTCCAGGCAGCACCAAAAGCCAACCCTAGGCTAACAGCAATGCATGATTACATTCTGCAGCAATTAGTGTTGCATTGTATATCTTATCTACACAAACATATTCACCAATTTGCTAATCTCATTATATCTCTATTTCAGTAGGCATGTATTATAAATCAGTCTGAAAAGACCGAGAACACGGATGCGTCTTGGTATTTCCTTACTTCATACTTTATTCCATTCTTCCACGTGTAAGTGCCTCTACCGTGCATAAGGCCTTCAGAGAACATGCCCTGTGGGAAAATATTAAAAGTAACAACCCGTACAACATTATAGAAAATGTAACAACGTTTTAAAGCTTGTGGAACATAGGGATGGAGATTGAGAGATGGCAACAGTGGTGATCTAGGTGTGGCAGCATTGGACAGCAATACTTTTATTGAGTGCTCCTCCCATCTCAACATCCAATTAAGTAATCTTGTTGATGGTAGCCTGTTAGGCCGTCTGTAGGCCTGGCCACTCTAAATGCAGCTACATCAGGGCACATCAATATTACAGAAGGAAGTTTCAGGCAGGCATTAGGCACTTTGTTTGCATATGAGTTTATTTGTTAAGGTTCTATCTTGGGCTGTTAATTGGTAACTATACTCACTCATTGATAACCATTATCTTCCTAATTTGGCTGACCATATGGGAAAATAAGTTGTAGCTGTCGAAGTGAATATTTCCATTTTCTTGTTAATTAAAATTGTGTGATAATTATTCAGCCATTGTGATGTTTGAGTTTTAATACTTAATATTAGTGTTTATCTCAACACTGTAGCAAGGGAGCAGTAAACTTTCAAAACCAGATATTCACTTATCTGCTCTTCTGGGAGCAATATTCAAAGGACAAATGTAAACCACAAATGCAACCTTTTTGAATGTTCATGTGTTGAACTAACAAGGTCATGACATTTAAAAACTATTAGTATAAATTTCCATTAAACTCATTTGATTATTTCTTTTCACTGAGGCATGTTGCCTTTCAACTGAGAAAAGCACAGAAGCTCATTTGGGTAGTTGAAGCAGGCAGAGCAAGCAAGGTTGGCCGTCATTCTGTTTGGCTGACAATACCATTAATGGAGAGCGTACCTTAACCAGTGACAGAGGACTGACTGAACGAGGGATTTTCTTCCCTTAAAGGGTGTTCCTGGGTACACAGGGCTGTCCTGTGAGGTGAGAGTAAACACAATAGGCCTATATTCTTGGGGTTTTGAAGAATGAGAGGTGATTTCAATGAAACATATAAAATTCTTAGAGAGCTTGATGAGTTAGATGCTGAGAGCTTGTTTCTCCCTGGTTGAAGAGTCCAGAACTTAGAGTCATATAACTGGATTTTCAATTATTGGTCGGGTTGGGAATGGGTGCAGCCATACATTGAAAATTATGCTCCAGAGGGTGACACTGGATCCCGCCACCTCCAGAGTGGTTCTCCCCGTGTCTGCGTGGTGCTCCGGTTTCCTCCCACAGTCCGAAAGACGTACTGGTTAGGTGCATTGGCCATGCTAAATTCTCCCTCAGTGTACCCAAACAGGCGCTGGAAAGTGGCGACGAGGAGATTTTCACAGTAACTTCATTGCAGTGTTAATGTAAGCCTACTTGTGACACTAATAAATAAACTTTGAAACTTGATGTGAAGCAATTTTCAAAGGGAGGGTAGTGGGGACGGGGTGGGGAAATGGGGAACATGCTCGTCTCCCATTAACGGCTCAATAAGTTCCTTGAGAAGCTTGTTAATCAGCCAGGGAGGGCAAGAACTCAATTTTCAACCAGCAAATCCAAATAATCTGGTGCATGTTATTGTACAACTGTCAGGTTCAATGTAGGGAGAAGTTATTTTATCCAGATGAAAAGGATCTCTGGAATCTTGCATCAGATTGTGCACATTGCCTTCCCTTTTGGCACATAGTCACATCCATGCATGGTGAGGGCATTGGCTCTGAGGTGCTGCCTGCTCTCTTCTGCAAGGCAGCAGAAGACTCCATCTTGGTTGCCATCTGTTTGTGCTCTGCAGGCACTTCCAAGCTCCTGGTCATGCTCAGTATCACTAATTAGGCACTGAGGTCAACTTCAGCCCAATTAAGGCACTTACATTTAAAAATAGTGTCACTTGCGGCATAGGGAGAGGATCCAGAATTATCCGGGCATTGACATAAATTAAAAATCAAGCCCATTGTCTCAGGATAAGGGGTTGGCCATTTTTTACTGCGATTAGGAGAAAGTTCTTCACTCAGAGGATTGTAAACCTTTGGAATTCAATACACCAGAGAGCTGTGGATGCTAAGTTAATGAGTACAGCCAAGACTGAGAGCAACAAGTTTTTGGGCATGATGGGAATCTCGGGCTATGGGATGGATTGGGAAAGTGAAGCTTAGGTAGATGTTCAGCAGATCTTATTGAATGGAGGAGCTCTATGGCTTACTCTTGCTCCAAAATCGAATTCTTATGACCTCAGTTGATATATTCTGAAAGAAAATTCCTCAGCAATAATCATCATAGAGAATTCAAATTTCTGCTCTGAAGGTGGATACTGAACGAAAAAGAATTGAAAGCAGAATTCCACTTACTTCGTAAACATGGCCTCCTTGGAAATAGATGGTCCCTACACCTTCATAAAGGCCTCGTATTGTCTCTCCCTCATAGCTTTAAAAGAAATGGTTCCTTTTGATAATATAGAAATACATTTGCTCTTTTCACTGTAACTTATCAACATGGTTGTTTCAGAACTTCTTTGTGGATACAATTTTGTCATTTCTCATTAAATTACATCAATTATAAATTCGTCTTCATTCCAGGGAATTTTCTAGCTTTGTTGAAGTCACATGATGGTTGGCAAAAATACTTTTCTCCTAAATTGTTCCATGCACTTTCTGAGCAACTGACTCAAAGTAGTGTTTACTGAAGTTGGAGAGTCTACTTACAACAATTGCATAGATTAGGGAAAAATAAAAGGCTTAATCCAAAAGAAAATGTTCCACAGTTCTAAAAAAAAATGTTATTAAAGAGTTTGCTACTTTCTTGATTGCAAATTTTGATTATTAACATATAGTGTGCCCCTACTGTACTTTATTAAATTCTGCACACCTGTTCATGCATGTTTTCAACAGATCAAAGTCCACAAAACAATGCAGCAAAAAAGTACAAAACCATTTTGAAGTTATGCAATGAAACAGAAAATGCTGGAAATATTCAGCAGATCAGGCAGCATGTGTGGCGAGAGAAACAGAGTTAATATTCCAGGTTGAGGACCTTTCATCAGAATTGAAATATGTTGGAAATGAAGAGCATTTAAGCAAATACAGAGCAAGAGAAAAGTGAGGGCAAGGCATAGGAAGAACAGAAAGGAAAGGTCTGTAATAGGATGAAGGTTGGAGTGATTAAATTATAACAGTGATGATGGTGCAAAGCAAAACAGGGTAACAGTAGAAGTTCTATGCAGTTCTAAAAATTCTAAGCATTAGTGGTTGGTTTTTTGTGTTTCGTAGTGCAACCATCACCCCCTTCTGACTCATTTAAATTTAGATTAGTCAGGGGTGTGTAATATTGTCATGTCAATGGTCTTCATCTCTTACACTTAGCAGATTCAGTGAACATCTATAAAGAGACTCCCCTGACAGTGGATACAGTAGAAACTGATGGGAATGTTGGATACTAGATGTAATATCACTATATACACTCATGTAAAATTGAATTAAGACCAATATTTTAGGCCAAGTCATGAGGTTGACTTTTATACAGGGTATTATTTCCAAGAGGTTGTCAGGTGGATTTAATTTGATTCCTTTTTATTACATTTTAATTCTTCATTAGTTCTTCCCTAAAAAGGGTAACTTTTGTTAGGTTTATTGTTTGATGACACTGAGGGTTTCCCAGTGTCTTCTCAGGGGTTTATTTAGAAAAGGAATCCATGGGGAGTACAGTTGAGTCAAAAGTTTTGCACATAGGCCCTGTGTTTGAATTTATCTGATAAAAGGTCCATACCAGATGTTAACTTACTGTTCTCTCCATGGATGCTACCTGATCTGTTGGATGTTTCCTGTATATTACATAGAATTTACAGCACAGATACAGACCCTTCAGCCTGACTAATTCATGCTGGTGTACATGTACCACAAGACCCTCCTCTCACCTCCTTGTCTCATCATATCCTTCCTCGTGTGCTTATGGTTGCATTTGTACTACTCGTTTCACCTAAGTTCCACATTCTAACCACAATTTCTGATTCCCAGCTTGTTTTTTTATGCCTTTTGTTACCACAGTATGTTGGCAAGTTACACCTTTTAGCAACATTGCTTCCCTCCAGGTGAACTGTAAAAGTAATAAGGTTATTAAATCTAAGACTAACTAGTGAGAATGCAGGCGACCTGTGTTACCAATGGCAATGTGTGTCTTAATAGTTAGGATTTGGGTTAAGATTCAATTGAGTTAACAGTCAGATTCAATGATAGTGGAAAGGGACAAAGTTCAGGTTAAAGTTAGCGGATAGATTTAAATTTCAGGTTAAAATGTTTGTGGCTGGGTGCAAGCCATGGTTTGGGTTAGTAGCAGAAATTAAGGTTCGGGTTTGTGGTTCGACTTAGAGTTCAGGGTGAGATTTTGGGTTAGTGGTTGGGGTCAAGGTTCAGGTTGAGGTTAATGGTTAGATTTAGAGTTAAGGTTACAGTATGGGTTAGTAGTGAGGTTTAGAATTCAGGTTAAAGTTTTGGATTAGCAACAGGTGCTAAGGTTAAGGTTAGTCGTTAGGTTTGAAATCTTGGTTAAAGTGAGTTAACAGCTGGGTACAGGCTAAGTTTTGCATTAGCAGTAGAGGGTTACGGTCAGATTTAGTGCTCAGGTCAGATTAACAGTCGGGTTAACTGGTGTTAAATTCAGGTTAAGGTGAGTGGTTAACAGTTAGGGTGAAGATTGGCGAGAGCGGCCAGGTACAGGTTAAGGTGAGTGGTTAACAGTTTGGGTGATGATTAGAGACAGCGATCAGGCACAGATTAAGATGAGTGGTTAAATTGACAGTTAGGGTGAAGATTAGAGAGCGCTGTCAGGTGCAGATTAAGATGAGTGGTTAACAGGTAAAGATTAGAGAGTGTGGTCAGGTGCAGGTTAAGATGAGCGGTTAACAGGGTGAAGATGAGAGAGAGTGGTCGGGTGAAGGTTAAAATTCGGATGAGAAGTTGGGGGTTATGGTTTGTAGTTAAGGTAGCAAGTGTAGAGGTGGGGCTGGTGTCCTATGAAGAGGTGATCGAGCCCCCGGCTCCTGTCAAACATAGGACGGGGACCGCACCTTGCTACAATTAACTTGGTCAACACGGGTTCCTCGTAGTAATGTGCGGTCTCCTGCGGCTGGCCGTGGCGTTCGGAGCCCTCGGACATGGCCTCCGGGGTGGCTTCATACTGCTGCTCAGACACCAGCCGACATGTCAGGTTCGCGTCCGAATTCACCAGCACGTCGATCTCGGACACGGCCTCCTCCGTCAGATCGCCAGACTTCCCCTTGCTGGGCTTCTCCTTCTCCTTCTCCTCCTTCCCTTTCTTCTTCTTTTTGTCCGATGATTTCACCATCTTGGTGTCACCCCGCCGTTACCATAGCAACCACTCTGCCTGCACGAACAACCCTGAGCGACGGGTCGCCCCGCGGGATTCCGGGCATGCGCACCAAACACGCGCTTTGGAATTCGAAATGTACAGCAGCCAGGGTGCATTGTCCCCTTGTACCACATCCTCAGCAACTCACACTCGTCTGATGGACCAACAACCCGTTCTCGTCTTGTCTTTTCCAGCTCCTACGTCTGCAATCTTTTTTTCCCATAATATCTTGGAGCAAAGGAGATCGAGGAGAGACTGGTTTGATTTAAGTTTATTTATTAGTGTCACAAGTAGGCTTACATTAACCCCGCTGTGCAATTACTGTGAAAATCCCCTAGTCGCCACACTCCGGCACCTCCTTCGGGTACACCTGAGGGAGAATTTAGCACAGCCAACGCACCTAGCCAGCGCGTCTTTCGGATTGTGGGAGGAAACCAGAGAACCCGGAGGAAACCCACGCAGACACGGGGAGAACATGCAGACTCCACACAGACAGTGACCCACGCCAGGAGTCAAACCCGGGTCCCTGGCGCTGTGAGGCAGCAGTGCTACCCACTGTGCCGCCCCACCGCCCTATTTGTTTGATAGAGGTGCACAGGTTTGGATAGGGTAAAGGGAAAACAAATGCTCCTATTAAGTTTATTAATTCGTGTCACAAAAAAGTAGTTTATTTATTAGTCAGAAGTAAGGCTTACATTAACACTGCAATGAAATTATTATGAAATTCCCCTAGTCACCACAGACCGGCACCTGTTCGGGCCAGTGCACCTAACCAGCATGTCTTTCAGAATGTGTAATTCGTGACCAGTGTCACCTTGTACCACATCTCCACCAAATCTCATTTGTTTAATGCACCAACAGCCTGTTTTCATATTTCCTTTTCCAGTTCCTATGTCTGCAATCTTTTTTCTTTATATCTTGGAGCAAGGGAGATTGAGGAGAGATTTATTTCATAGAGATGCACAGGTTTGTATAAGGTAAAGGGAAAAAAATGCTCCCATTAGCTGATGGTACATGAACTAGGGGACACACATTGGAAGTTTTTGGGAAGTGAGGTAAAGAGGGGGCCTGAGGGAAGGGGGCTTGTATATTGCATTGGTTAGAATCTCGAGATATTCTGTAAATGCCTAGAGCGGTAGTGGTTAACAAGGGAGACGGTCAGGCCCTTTGGGGACGAAGGCGGTTATCCATGTGTAAGAGAGCGCTGGGTATCACGAGGATGATGAGTGAGTCCTTCACTTTTGGGTTTCCCTCTGGATATGATTGAGGTGTATAAAATTGTGGGGGACCCAGATAAGGTGAGTAGGGAGCAGTTGTTTCCCTTCACTGGGGGGGTCCATCTTAGGAGGGCATAGTTTTAGGATGAAGATCAGTAGATTCAAAGAAAAGTTTGTCACAAGTAGGCTTACAATGAAGCTACTGTGAAAATCCCCTAGTCACTACATTCTGGCACCTATTTGGGTACATTGAGGGAGAAGTAAGCATGGCCAATGCACCTAACCAAAACGTCTTTTGGACTGTGGGAGAAAACCGGAGCACCCAGAGGAAACCCACGCACACATGGGGAGAACATGCAAACTCCGCACAATGACCCAAGCCGGGAATCGAACCTAGGTTCCTGGTGCTGTGGAGCAGCAGTACTGAGAAGGCTTTTTTTATTCAGAGGGTGGAATGCACTTGTTTAATCATCTCTGAGGGGTGGCACAATGATTAGCACTGCTGCCTCACAGCACCAGGGCACCAGAGGTTCGATTCCCAGCCTGAGTGACGGTCCATGCGAAGTGTGCACATTCTCCCTCTGCATAGGTTGCCTCCCACAGGCCAAAAGGTGTGCTGGTTAGGTGCACTGGTTATGCTAAATTCTCCCTCAGTGTACCCAAAGAGGCACCGGAGTGTGGCGACTAGGGAATTTTCACAGTAACTTCATTGCAGTGTTAATGTAAGCCTATTTGTGACACTAATAAACTTTAGACAGGTATTTGCCAGAAATATTGTTACTAAATGAGCCTCAGGATGTTTTGCCCAGAATGGTCACTGGGTGTAAATGGGGATTATTGTACAAAGAACTAAGAAAATTACAGGAAAGGAACAGGCCCTTTGGCCCTCCAAGCCTGCACCGACCATGCTGCCTGACTTAACTAAAACCCCCAACCCTTCGGGACCATATCCCTCTATTCCCACCCTATTCATGTATTTGTCCAGATGCCCCTTAAAAGTCACTACCGTATCCACTTCCACTACCTCCTCCGGCAAAGAGTTCCAGGCACCCACCACCCTCTGTGTAAAAAAAAAAGTCTGCCTCGTACATCTCCTTTAAACCTTGCCCCTCGCACCTTGAACCTGTGCCCCGTAGTAATTGCCTCTTCCACCTTGGGAAAAACCTTTTGACTATCCACTCTGTCCATGTTTCTCATAATCTTGTTGACTTCTATCAGGTCACCCCTCAACCTCCGTCGTTCTAGTGAGAACAAACCAAGTTTCTTCAACCTCTCCTTATAGCTAATGCCCTCCATACCAGGCAACATCCTGGTAAATCTTTTCTGCACCCTCTCCAACGCCTCCACATCCTTCTGGTAGTGTGGCGACCCAGAATTGAACACTATATTCCAAGTGCGGCCTAACTAAGGTTCTATAAGGCTGCAACATGACTTGCCAATTTTTAAACTCAATGCCCCGGCCGATGCAGGCATGCATTCCATATGCCTTCTTGACTACCTTCTCCACCTGCATTGCCACTTTCAGTGACCTGTGTACCTGTACACCCAGATCCCTTTGCCTATCAATACTCTTAAGGGTTCTGCCATTTACTGTATATGTCCTATCTGTATTAGACCTTCCAAACTGCATTACCTCACCTTTGTCTGAATTAAACTCCATCTGCCATCTCTGCATCCAAGTCTCCAACCGATCTATATCCTGCTGTATCCTCTGATGGTCCTCATTGCTATCCACAAATCCACCAACCTTTGTGTCGTCCGGAAACTTACTAATCAAACCAGTTATATATAAATGATTTGGAGGAAAATGTATTACAAACAGCAAAGGTCCCAGCACTGATCCCTGAGAAACGCCACTTGTCACAGCCCTCCATTCAGAAACGCACCCTTCCACTGCTTTGACTGCTGTGGAGATGCCGGCGTTGGACTGGGGTAAACACAGTATAAAGTTTAACAACACCAGGTTAAAGTCCAACAGGTTTATTTGGTAGCAAAAGCCACACAAGCTTTCGGAGCTCCAAGCCCCTTCTTCGGGTGAGTGGGAATTCTGTTCACAAACAGGGCATATAAAGACACAAACTCAATTTACATGAATAATGCTGAATAATCATTATTCATGTAAATGAATTATGTAAATGTAAATGAAATGTAGATGAATAATCATTATTCATGTAAATTGAGTTTGTGTCTTTATATGACCTGTTTGTGAACAGAATTCCCACTCGCATGAAGAAGGGGCTTGGAGCTCCGAAAGCTTGTGTGGCTTTTGCTACCAAATAAACCTGTTGGACTTTAACCTGGTGTTGTTAAACTTCTTACTGTTCTTTGACTGAACCAGTCTTGTATCCAACTTGCCAGCTCACCTCTGATCCCATGCGACTTCACCTTCTGCACCAGTCTGCCATGAGGGATTTTGTCAAAGGCCTTACTGAAGTCCATGTAGACAACATCCACTGTCCTACCCTCATCAATCATCTTTGTCACTTCCTCGAAAAACTCGATCAAGTTAGTGAGACATGACCTCCCCTTCACAAAACATGTTGCCTCTCACTAATACGTCCACTTATTTCCAAACATTACCCCATGACAAGATAGGGGGTTCACCAGGGGATTCATTGGGATGGTCCTGATGCCAGCAACCCATGCTGGTGTGGAGGGAGAACATGCTGCCGCTGACAGGGGTGGGGGCGAGAGAGATGGCAGGTCTCCCAGTTCACTGGGAAATTGGGGCACCTCCCAGAATGGCACCCCACACAAGCTGCAGCTGGCTTCACTAACATACTTGGGCTCCACCATTACCCCCCCACAGGTGCAAATCTCCCAGCTGTCAGAAAAAAACTGACAGTTTGGGAAGATTGCAGTGCCAAACGTGACCACAAAAATGGTGTGGAACATTCTTATTTTCAGACTTTTAAGACACTTAGAATTTTTTTGGAAAGATCGCCCCGTAGTGTCAGCCTAGATTTTTGCGCTCTACAGTGGACTTTGAATCCACGACCTTCAGACTCGGATAAGAGGGCCACCAACTGAGCCCGGCTGACGATGAATTATTGTAGCATCATTGCTTGATTTTATGCTAGAACAGAGGACAACAGGCTGCTTAATCAGCCCAAAGACATCAATTCTAACATAATGCAGACTGGAACACATCTTAATGATTAGTTCAGAATGGGCTTTGCCAGTCGATCTTGTTCCAGAATGCAGGTTTTTGAAGAATGTACGACTTTCACACTTCCAGGCAAAAATTCAACAAGCCATTTGTTTTGAAAACAAGATAGCAGTGATTTTAAAAAAAATTGCAATGAAAACAAATTCACAGAAGTAAAATATTGATTAAAATTGCAGTTTAGCATATACAGTATTCCAAAAACAGGGCAATTCACTCACTGCCTGTACAAAATAATCAGCTCTGATTATTACATTTTAAAATGGAAGCCATTCAAGTAATATAACATTCAATAATTAGTCTCATATACAATGGCTGAACATAGCCCATTTATTCCACCACTATCATGTCCAAGTTGGCTAAATGTCTCATGGTTGGACGTCCATGTGGGCAGTTCCAGGGATGCTCTATTTCACCCATGTGTGTAACCAACTTCTTCATCTCACTGATGTTAAGCGCAGTTCCAATCATCACCTGGGAAAATAAAGAGTTGCATAATTTAAAGCACAATAGTACTGGCTGCAACCTCCTTACTTCAGATGTCATTTATGCCAGTGTCCCCTTTGACAAGATAGGGGGTTCACCAGGGGATTCATTGGGATGGTCCTGATGCCATCTTGTCTTATTGCTTATTCCTCACTGGAAATCCAGGGCAATGAGTGATTATGGGACTATTTTCCTGCAGAGGGCATCATAGTTTAGTCTGTTCCTCTCCTCTTCACCCGCACACACTTTCCAGCAGGGATCATTAATTGATTCTTCCCTTGCCCAGTTAAAGGGTATTTAAATAAATTGAGGCATATTTCCACTCCATCTGACGAAGGAGCAGCGCTCCGAAAGCTTATGGTATTTGCTACCAAATAAACCTGTTGGACTTTAACCTGGTGTTGTGAGACTTCTTACAGTGTAACAGCGCATGGGACATGCACTCAATCCACTGGGGGAGCATATATGGGAGAAACCAACAGCCAACACATCTCAAGGAAAGAAAAGCATTGCCCGATGCACAGGGTGCTCAATTTTGGAGTATGGGGGAGAAATCTAATTAGTTAAATAGCTCTTTTAATTATCCAAAACTTGAATCAATACAAAGCGGCCTTTATAAAAGTTTGAACGTAGAAAATTGGTGGCATGTAGCTTTCTGGTTGTACTAAGGATGATCCCTATTAGGAGCGTCGCTTTGGGTTTCTTGATGTCAATTTCCAAGAAAACAACAGTATTATTCTGCAGGATCAACATCATTGCAGGGAAAAAGATTCTATTGAATCAGCAGCGAGATTGCTGTTCAACAAGGACACAAATATAATGATCCTTCTGATCCTCAGCTTCCTGTAAGATCGTGCAATGGGTTTAAGGATTATGCAATGGATTAGTGATGACTGTTAAATGCACTTGTGAGAAATGTTTGAGGAGCACTTACCGACTTTCTACAAGCTCTGGAAGCAAACATCTGCCTGACTCTGGATGGCCGGCACATGACCCCAGGGCTATCATTCAGCATGAAAATCAGCTCTTCAATATCCTGTGGACCAAATGTCCAGTTCTTGCTCATTGGCAAGGAAACCAACTTCACTCTGTCAGTGGGAAGAGCTGCATGGAAAACCACCAAGAACAAAAAGACACATTCAATAAGCATGTGTTGAATAAAATGGGCTGATGATCTCAAAAAGGCATTGGTTCAATGTTTCAACTGTTTCACAATAATTCCTCTAGATTAGCAATGTTTGAAGAAGATAATTAAGAAGTCTCACAACACCAGGTTAAAGTCCAACATGTTTATTTGGAATCACAAGCTTTCGGAGCACTGCTCCTTCATCCTTTATCCCCACTCACCCTGATGAAGGAGCAGCGCTCCGAAAACTCATGATTCCAAATAAACCTGTTGGACTTTAACCTGGTGTTGTGAGACTTCTTACTGTGCCCACCCCAGTCCAACGCCGGCATCTCCACATCAAAGATAATTGGGGCGGCACGGTGGCACAGTGGTTAGCACTGCTGCCTCACAGTGCCAGGGACCCAGGTTCGATTCCAGCGTTGGGTCACTGTCTGTGTGGAATTTACCCATTCTCCTCGTGTCTGCGTGGGTTTCCTCCGGGTGCATTAGGTGGATTGGCCATGCTAAATTGACCCTAGTGTCAGGGTGATTAGCAGGATAAATTGTGGGGTTGTGGGAATGGGCTCTGGGTGGGATTATGGTCGGTGCAGACTCGATGGGCCGTATGGGCTCCTTCTGTACTGTAGGGATTCTATGATAATTAATACATCTATAATAAAATAATAAAATCCTTGAACAAAGCAAAGCTCTGTCCTGTGTTTTAAATACAGAACAAGGAAACAAACCAACCTTCCTCGTTTACAACAAAATCAAAACCATTCTTTCTGAAAATGTCCATGTTTTCCACCAATACTGTTTCATTCACTGCAGTTAAATGAAGACTCTGGGGCCTAGAAGTTGAAAACAACATTTAACTATATGAATGGAGAAGAATATAATCTTTAAAAGAAGCAAGTTTAAAATCTAACTTCCCCCATGACAGGAATATTTATAGATTGTGTACAGCAAAACACAGCTACAGGCAATTAACTCCATATGCCAAACTTAAATATGTTAACTCAATTATTCAATTCACTCATGTAGTAGTGGTCACGGTGCAATTGGAGTACATTCAATCTAACACGGAAAACCATCCTACTACTAGGGGATGGGAAGTGTATGTCTCTCACTGAGGATTAGTCATTCTACAAAGATTAGGAAAATAGGAACAGGAGTCGACCATTCCACCATTCAATTAGATTATGGTTAATCTGTACCTTAACTCAATCTGCCTAAACTCCATATCCTAGGAAAAACATATTGATCTCAATTTCTAATTGTTCCAAGGCCCACAGCCTTTTTGGGGGAAAATTCCAACACTTTCTACTAAGACTATAAAGTTTAATGAGAAGTGCATTACAGGAAATAATCAATAATTTATTTTGGATAACAGTGTGACAAACAACAAAAAGACAATCTTACACTATCAGCTTTTGACCGTGAAGAACTGTGTGTTGCTGCAGCATTTCAAAGTTGTACTTCTCATCAGTAGCGTGCTGGTCCACAATGAACAGGTCCGAATCCAGCTTGGTGATGATAAACCCCAAGTTAAACTGGCCAATAATCTCCATACTGGCAAATCTGTCTTTGCTGCAAACAGTACAAGACAAGGCCACTGAAGATACAAGGCTAGAGAAAAGTTCCATTATTCCGAACACAAAATAAGATTTAATTTGAGACGTAGCATAGCTTATATTATCTATATCAACAGGTAGTCATAGATAACTTACATGGCACAGCAGTTAGCACTGCTGCCTCACAGCGCCATGGACCTGGGTTCAATTCCTGCCTCGGGTCATTGTCTGTGTGGAGTTTGCACATTCTGCTTGTGTCTGTGTGAGCTTCCTCCGGGTGCTCCAGTTTCTTCCCACACTCCAAAGATGTGCGGGTTAGGTGGATTGGCTGTGGCAAATGGTCTCTTAGTGTCAGGGGGATTATCAGACTAAATATGTGGGGTTACGGGGATAGGGCCTGGGTGGGATTGTTATCAGTGCAGGCTTGATGGGTCGAATTGCCTCCTTCTGTACTGTAGGGATTCTACTCTACATATGCCAACACAATCTTAAGTTAAGACTTCTTTTCCTCCCAACAATGCAATCAATTGGTAAAGAATCAGATTTTTATTTGAACTTTGTTTTCAAGAGATACGTTGTTGGCTTAGCTCAGTCTGGCTTTGAGTGCTACCAACTAACACTCCTGCGCTGTACCGAAAGCGTGCTGCTTTATTTACAGTGCTGCATTTTGGATGAGATGCTAAACTGAGGTCCCATCTGCTTGTTTAAATGGACCATAAAAATGCTGACAGGTGGAGTGATATTCAGGAAGAGTGATCAATGGAGCAAAGTGGACCATAATTATGTTTAGAAATAGTGTGGCCTTAAATTGAAACAACATTAGCGACACTTAAAAATTAGCAATAACATTGCATTAAGTGAAACCTAAGAGCTACTCCAGTGGATCTGTACAACAAACAGCTGGAGCACTTACGCATGAAACAACTTATTTAAAAAGGAGCTGGATAAATATCAGGTTGTAGAGACCTGTACATACTGAGATAATGGATTATCTAAATCAATGGTTCGTGTTGCTAAGATTGAGGAAGAATCATAGAATCCCAAGAGTGCAGAAGGAGGCCACGATGATTAGCATTGAACAGGGAAGATAGGGGGTTTTTGGTTTGTGCCTAAATTTGCTTCCAATTCTTCAACTGTTAACAATAGCTGAGATAAATCTGCCCTTAGCTTTGATTACTGCAAGAGAACAATTTATATGAATACAAATACAGAAAATGCTGGAAAATCTCAGCAGACCTTTGATGAAAGGTCATCCAGACTTGAAAAATTGGCTCTACTCTCTCTCCACAGATGCTGTCAGACTTGCTGAGATTTTCCAGCATTTTCTGTTTTTGTTTCAGATTCCAGCATCCACAGTAATTTGCCTTTAATTTATACTCCATAGAACATTCTAGATCATGCATTACATAGTCTTTGCAATCAGGCAAAAACACGTGGTGATTTATAATGTATAAACCTATTCAAAGCAACCACGAATGCATAATACAAATGATGAATTTGGAGATACAGCAAGAAGGTGGTTATATTACTGGAATGATAATTCTGAGAGCTGTCTAATTCCAGAGACGCAAGTTCAAATCCAACCACAGCAGTCAGGAATTTAAATTCAATTATGAAATAAATGAGAAATAAAAAGCTAGTATCACTAATGGTAACTATGAAACTACCAGATTGTATAAAAATCCATCTGGTTCACTAATGTGCTTTAGAGAAGGAAATCTGCTGTCTTTACATGTTCTGGCATACCTGCGATTCTAGATCTTCTGCAATGTGGTTGACCCTAACCTTGAAATGGCCTAGTAAGCCACTCAGTTCTAAGCGATGCGATGGAGAGTTCTCAAGGGCAAATATGAATGGCCAATAAATGCTTGACAAAGACCGCACGATTCTGAGAATGAATTTTTTAAATGCTGACAATTTAATTACCTGATCTCTTTTCGGAGTTCAGCCTCTGCTGCTTGATTGTCTCCTGGACTAATCTGGGCTCGAAATCGCCTGCATCTCTGTGCCTCTTTCTGCTGTGCTTGCTGCTTACTGACCAACTTCATCCTTTCAGCAAGAAGGCCCATAGAAAAAGGGAGCTTCACAACCCTTTTATTTATTTCTACTGGTATATCAACTCCTGAAGTCTGAAACATCCCAGGACCTGAAGACAAGCCATCATCCAAACACAAGCTGCCAGTCTTCATGCGTTTTATGCCCTGGGTGATATAACCGTGTGAGCAAAAACCCGCCGCCAATGGTTGGCTGTTATTTCCTGTTGAATCGACCTTTTCTGTTAGCACAGCAACGTTAGGTACCAAAACCTCACAGCCAGTCATTTCAGTTCTCAGTTCGTCTTCTCCTTTCCCAGTTTCTGAAAAATTCTGGAGTACTTTGGGCAAGCTAACCGCACTGTCAGAGCCATCAGTAAATGTGGACAAAGCATTAGCCTGTGGTGTGTCACAGCCAGGTTCTGAGCTCGCTGTTGTGCTGCTTTTCCCAGAATCTGTATCACTTTCAGAATTCATGGAGTTCTGCTCCATTTGTCCAGGATTTCCAGATTCTGGGCAGCAGTCAGTCCTACATTCAGGCTGAGGGTTACTCAGTTTACAACTGGTGAAAAACTTGTGTAGTTTTCTTTGAACCGTTAAGTCCTGTTGTTTGTTAGACTTGGGCCCGCATAATGATGATTGGTGGAGGGAGTATGCCTCACGTAACCTGACAATGCTTGCATACTTCTCTTTCTCTGAAAATGATTGCACAGTTGTTGATTCCTGCCTGGTTGGAACAGAGGACTCTGTACTGATTGGCTGGGTAACTTTTTCAGAGATTCCTAAAATTGGGAGCAAAGCTTAATATTTAGAATCACAAAATGATCTTATCCAATATTACACTTTATGCTGGTTAGACCTTTATCATTCAGTCAGTAGAAAGGCACACCTGATTGGGCAATTTCCAATACACTAGTTACTCAAGTTTTTAAATTTGTTCCTGCTTTATGGATGTCACGGAATAAATTAGATATAGCCCTTAGGGATAAAGCGATCAAAGGATATGGGGTGGGGGAGGGGATGGTAGAATCAGGATATTGAATTTGAAGATGAGCCATGATCAAAATGAATGGCAGAGCAGCCTTGAAGGGCCGAATGGCCTACTCCTGTTTCTAGTTTCTATTGATTTCAAGAAGGAATGCAAGCCGGGACTGTAGTCATGCTTGAACCAAATAAGGCACATTGCATGGTAAAGTTCTCTTCCCTGAAGTATATTATGAACCACGTTTTTTTAAAAAAAATCAACATTCTGGCAACTTTTCATTGTTTTTTTCTGGTGTCAGCCCTCAGATGACCAGATTTACAGATTTTTTTCATCATGGGATTTGAACTTGTGACCTTTGGGTTGTTAATTCAGTGCCAAAACCACTGTGCTACAAGTTAAAGAACTATTATGTTAATATTTTTGGTTGATGAGAAGGCTAAAACTGGTGTAATTTTGAAATAGGAAATGTTCAGAAATGAAAAAAATTACAAAGATTGACAGCTTTGAATTAAAAATATACTTATAATGGCAAGCGAAAAGTCAGCAACAATTATAGTTTATACATATAGCATATGCACAAGTAGCATTGTCTCGGAAATAATTTAACCATAATTAGTTGCAATTTAAAGCACTCAAAAATTCAGAGCCCTTCACAAAATGTACTTTCAAGTACTACAGAAGTATTTTTTACTTGAATCATTCCATCTCTAATTCTCAAGGTAGCAGTTATACAACTAAATTAAAAATATTTTTAAACCATTCCACATAAAACATACAAGCTTAAAATTACTATCTGTGATATTATTGCATGAACACTTGTCACCTTCCTACGCCACTCCTGGGTCACATTACCTTAACTGAATTATTGCTGATATAGCAGCAGTCATTGCCAATCCTTCAACGCCAATGAGTCAAAATTCTGGAGTCGCTCACTAACAGCACTGTGGAGGTATTATCATCACACAGACTATCATGGGTGAAGGTGATTCACTAACACCGTACCAAGATCAATTGGAGATGGGCAATAAACGCTGGCTTTGCCAGTGATATCCACATTTCATGAACAGACAGAGAAGAGAGGAATTTTATAAAAACACGTTATGTGTTTGTTTTCAACAATCTTAAACAAAACTTCTACAGAATTATGCTATGAAGCGTTTATATCAGAATGATGTGATTCCGAAAGTGATGAGATCACATTTAGCAATATATTAATCTACAATGTAATTATAACTCACTGACATATATTAATCTACAGTACTTGCAGTTCACTGACAATCATACATTAACTAATAGTTACACTATAGGTTTTTATTTTCAATAGGCTTTGATAGAATATTTGTCCTTCTATAGTTTGTTAAACTTGTAACATAGAACATAGAACAGTACAGCACAGAACAGGCCCTTCGGCCCACGATGTTGTGCCGAGCTTTATCTGAAACCAAGATCAAGCTATCACACTCCCTATCACCCTGGTGTGCTCCATGTGTCTATCCAATAACCGCTTAAATGTTCCTGAAGTGTCTGACTCCACTATCACTGCAGGCAGTCCATTCCACACCCCAACCACTCTCTGCGTAAAGAACCTACCTCTCCCACCATGAACCCTATAGTTATGCCCCCTTGTAATAGCTCCATCCACCCGAGGAAATAGTCTTTGAACGTTCACTCTATCTATCCCCTTCATCATTTTATAAACCTCTATTAAGTCTCCCCTCAGCCTCCTCCGCTCCAGAGAGAACAGCCCTAGCTCCCTCAACCTTTCCTCATAAGACCTACCCTCCAAACCAGGCAGCATCCTGGTAAATCTCCTTTGCACTCTTTCCAGCGCTTCCACATCCTTCTTATAGTGAGGTGACCAGAACTGCACACAATATTCCAAATGTGGTCTCACCAAGGTCCTGTACAGTTGCAGCATAACCCCACGGCTCTTAAACTCCAACCCCGTTAATAAAAGCTAACATGTTGCATGCTTGAACTAAAGGTCAGCAATTGTAGAATATTTTATCCTCAGTTTCCTCACACTCCAAAGTCTTTTTTTTTGTTGAGAAGAACTGTCACCATGTTCCTTACCTGGCATTTGAAGAAACTTCTGATTAATGTTGAGCTTGTTAACATTAGAATCGTACATCTGAATAAGGGATGTCTTTAGGATTGCAAGAAGCAACTTTTCCTCCTGAAGAAGAATTTGTCTTTTGTCTGGTGTAACATTGAGGTCAATACACTCTAAAAATGGCAAAGCACATCTGGTAAATGAAGATAGCTGAATTTATCAGGAGGGTACATAACACCTATGTTGTACAAGTCAGACGTCCATTACTACAATCAATACACAATTTATTTGTTTTTCCCATTTAAAACAAACGATTTAACGCATTAGAATCCTCATAGAATCCCTAAAGTGCAGTAGGACATTTGGCCCATTGAATCTGCAGCCAGGCCCTATTCCCGTAACCCCTTATACATATTTACCCTGTTAATCCCCCTAACACTCGGGTTAATTTAGCATGGTCAATGCACCTAACCCGCACATCTTTTGGACTGTGGGAGGAAACCAGAGCACCCAGAGGAAACCCACGCAGACAAGGGGAGAATGTGTAAACTCCACACAGACAGTGACCCAAGGCCGGAATTGAACCTGGGTCCCTGGCGCTGTGAAGCAGCAGTGCTAACCACCGTGCCACCATGTTCACCGTGTTTCTCAACCAATTTATTTGCAAATAAAAAGTTCCAAAACATATGTCTGACTATAACTTACCAGAATTAACGCAGATGTTCAAGGCAACAAATGGATACTGATGTCTGTTGTACATGTGATATACTTCATTTACAAGTTTGGAAACCTAAAAATAATGTTAAACCACTTTAGTCACCACCAAAGAAACAAACACAATGATAGATGGTCACATCTAGTAAGACCGCATATTTTACTTCTCCAGTGTTCCCAACATGTCAATTATTTCAATTTTTTACCATCCCTCGAAATGAGCTGTCTGCCAAGGGAAGGAGTTTTTCATTTATTCCTAGGAGAAGGTTCATTGATCTCAGTTGGACCATTGCAAGCCATCAACACTGATCAGGGACTTTTGACAAAGAACCACTAGCACAGACCAGATCAGAGACTGACCATAAAGAATCAAGGACACAAACTATAATCAGGGACTGGACGCATTTAATGATAACTGTGTTGTGAACAACGCTTGTTAATTATAACCCCTCAATTGCATGAGGCCAATAGTAGATTGTATGGTTGGCTGTAGCCATTGCAATGATATGCATGTCAACAGTCACTCTGTCAGAAGTCACTCTGATTTAATAATTCACAAATTCTCATAGTTATTGCTCCTTACCTTTGTTGGATCACATGGTCGCTGATTGATAAAGAAAAACTGTCGATCAGTTGAACTCCTGCCAACGCCATGATCGCTACGAGACACGAAACCTATGATTCTTCAGTGTACCACAGAAAGAAAAGTTACTGTTATTGACCATAAAATATCATTCTTCAGTACTTGTTGCCTAATCAGCAGAACAGTGGTGACCCTCTATTCCCTCCGTGCTGTTGTTGCCTCTAAAACGGCTCCCAGGACAGAAAGATGCTTCCCATCACTGATGTTTAGTTGCCATTAGTTATGCAGATCTGACCAAAGGGTCTTGATGACAATTATGTAAATCCATTTACAGAGTAGAAGAGGAGCATGTGTGTTGAATAAGCAACACCTTGCTATTCAACACATGAGGGCATCATTTCTGTCCACATCCAGGACCGACACACACTCACTTGCACTAGAGGTCACTAGATAATATTCAAGAGGTTTCTCTATATCTCTATTCCCCTTCTCACCTGGTGCACTGGACGCAATTTCCCTATCTTGTTGGACTCCTACCTGGAATCTTCCCAGTCCGAGTGACTTAACTACTCACTAGCTTCCCTTAGTCATGGCAGGA
The DNA here is from genome assembly GCF_964213995.1 of Mustelus asterias. Lineage (NCBI taxonomy): Eukaryota > Metazoa > Chordata > Chondrichthyes > Carcharhiniformes > Triakidae > Mustelus > Mustelus asterias. Next base: position 50,604,946 of record NC_135823.1, on the reverse strand, counting down.
GGTGGAGCTGCAGGCATCTGACAGCTCGTTAGAAGGATATGCAACAAGAGGGAAATGAAGGAGGGTGGCATAAGATAGTAAGGAGGGCGACATAAACACCAGCATGGACTAGTTGAACTGAATGGCCTGTTCCTGTGCTGTAAATTCTGCGTATGCTGTCTCGCACAAAACACTTTCTTTCCTCTTCAAGTATATTCAACTATGAATATGTTCCCATTATTGTACAAAAAGTGGGGAGTTTAAGGTACGTTTGAAAGTCTTTGGAAACATTGATCAGAAAATGAATCATTTGAAAGCACTAATACCTGTAGGGCTCATTGACAGCCACAGAAAGGCATTTGATTCACATTGTAAATGATTGCACACTTGGACTGGCATGATTCATCATTTACAATTAGAAAGCGAGCACATAAAATGTGGAGCATTTGAAGATGTCAACGCAAAACTACTGTAATTTATTAGTACAGTATATGGCTTTCTTTTTAAGTGGGATATTTCGATTCTTTCATTTGCTTGCACCTGCCCACGCATTCTACATTCCAAGAAACATCATTGTTCAGGAATTTCAAAACTGTACAAACCCCAGAGGCTTAAAAGCCGAGAAAGTTTTCTGATGCAAAAAGCAGAATGAAGTATGTCAAAAAAATTCTTCCCTTTAAGCATTTAGCATTTCTTACCCCCTATGCGTTAGCATGATAAAAGGGAATATGAAGAGCTACCTTCATACGTTACATATGTTCTCAGGATATGGGCAACACCGGCAAGGGCTCCTTTATTACCCATTCCTAGTTGAGAAAGTGAAGTCTTTTGTTCTTAATTTGTACGAATGTATGGCTTTCTGCAAAGAAATACCTGCATTCTTATAACGCTTTTCATAACCTTGGGATATCTCAAAGAGTTTTGCAGCCAATAATTTTTTTTAAGTGTACTTGTTGTAATGCAAGAAGTGAGGCAGTCAATTTGCACACAACCAAACCCCATTGTGAAAATGACCAATTAATCTGCTTTTTGGTGATGTTGGTTGATGAATAAACAATAGCCAGGACACAGAAATAAGTCCCCTGCTCAGTTTCAAATGGATTCTGTAATGTCCGCCCAAGAGAGCAGTTTGGGGGCCTCAGTTTAATGTCTCATTCAAAAGATGGCACCTCTCACAATGCAGCACTTGGAACATCAGGCTGGATTATGGATTCCTGTCTCTGGAGTGGGATTCAAACCCACAACCTTCTGACTCAAGTGACCAGAGTAATACTCAACTGAATCACAACTACACTTGCTAGGCCAATTCAGGGAGCATAAAGGTCAAACATATTTTGTGGACTACAATTGTCCTGTATAGGACAGACCAGGTAAGGGCAGCATGTTCACTTCCCTGACACGCATTAGTAAACACAGTAAGAAGTTTAACAACACCAGGTTAAAGTCCAACAGGTCCAAACCTGTTGGACTTTAACGTGGTGGTGTTGTTAAACTTCTTACTGTGTTTACCCTAGTCCAACGCCGGCATCTCCACATCATGACACATTAGTAAACCAGTTGAGTTAATATTCCTAGTAACAGGCATCAAATTGCCAGGTTAATTGAAATCAATTCACAACATTTGATTTTACAGCGTAGACAATCTGAATAATGCGCTGTAGCTACTCCTCAAGGCATCTTTGGCAGGAGCTCCCAAACCCATGACTTCCATAACACAGAAGGAGAAAGGGCAGCAGACACATGGGAACATGAGCATCTCCAAGTCACACTCCATCTGATTTGGAAATATATTGCTGTTCCTTCATTGTCACTGGGTCAAATCTCTGGGACACCGTCCCAAACTACATTGTATGTGAATCTACACCACATGGAGTACAGCAGTTCAAGGCAATAGCTAACCTCCTTTTCAAGGCAGCTAGGGATCGGCAATAAAGGCCAACCTTACCAGTGGTACCCACATTTCATGAATGAAAAAAAAATCTTATTTTACAATTGTTCAATTTTTGTCCACTATTAAAACAAATGTTAAAATCAGATACATTATATGGCAGTAGAGGAATATTTAACCCCGTGAGCCTGTTCCGGTATTCAATGAAATCATGGCTGACTTAACTCCATATATTAACTATTGATCACTCACCTGTACAGCTTTTCTGGAATGTCAGCAAGGTTAATTCCATAATCTTCACAAATAGCCTCACTAGGGCTTATTTGAACAAAAGGGACAAGATTCTGTAACTGGAAAGCGCAAATGAAAGCTACGTAGAATCATGTAGAACAGAAAGACATCATCTCTGAAAGCACAATCCAATTATACCCATTTTCCTTAGCACCTTCTCAGCCTTCTGTATCCTCATTTACATTCCCTTTGTCCCATTCCACGCCACCCCCCACCCCCATAGTATAAATCTCTGATTCTCTTTGCTCTTAGCTCTGGTGAAGGGTCATCTAGACTTGAAACGTTGGCTCTATTCTCTCCCCACAGATGCTGTCAGACCTGCTGAGATTTTCCAGCAGTTTCTGTTTTTGTTTCAGATTCCAGCATCCGCAATGTTTTGCCTATACCAATTTTCCTGTTCTTTCCCTGTAGTCCTTCCCTTGAATTATTTATTCAATTCACTTTTGAAAGTTGTTACTGAATCTGCTTCCACTACTCTTTTAAGTAGGACATTCCTCACTTCTCTATTTCAATATTGGTTATACTGCAATTTGGATAAGAGGTCTGGCTTATGTTTAACAGGCACATTTTCGATGGCAACATTAGTTTTTCACAACATTTGATTTTACAGTGTAGACAATCTGAATAATGCACTGAAGCTACTCCTCAAGGCATCTTTGGCAGGACCTTCCAAACCCATGACTTCCATAACACAGTTAGTAATACAGATAAAAAAGGATTAACATGTATATGACATCTTATTCATCTTTATTTCTTAGATTGCTGCATAGACAAACATGGCAGCTATTCTGCATGAGCAATGTCATCCCAAAACTCCTGGGAGGAATGTGCAGCAGGTTGGGATCACTATGAAACAGACTGGGAGGAGTATAACGCAGGTCAGGATCACTTAAATGAGACAGGAAAATAAATCAAACCGTTACATCACAGGAAGGTTGTATGTTGACTGGAGAGCATTGTAGCTTTACTTCCAACGGTTGGGAAGTTAGTCTAATGAGTAGGAAAATTTTAAAAGTACATTTATTTTGATAACAAGGGTTAAATAAAATATTTCAATTAACCTCCTTATATTTAAGTGACAACAGAATAAGTGGGTAGATGTGAATGTTTTAGGTTTTATTATCTAAAAGAGGTATGGTAGGAGAGCTCTGTCCCCTGGAATGCACGTCCTGTTTTGTGTAGGAACTCCAGGATATTTCCTGTGTCCTAGATAACCTTGTGTGCAAGAGGTAGAGTCATTGTAGCAGCTCAAACTCTGCTTTTAAAACTTGAGCAGCAGCTGGCTTCACTGTGGTACATCTGCAAGATTGACATCTTTGTGAATAGCATATTTATAGATATGATCACCCCGCAGCTCAAGAGCATGCAGGAAGGGAGGGAATGAGAGACCACCAGGCAGTAAACAAGGAGTAGGCAGGGAGTGCTGGATTCACAAGTTCATTCTCAGTCTCCTACTAGTACTCAGTTCGGAATACAGTTTGCAGATGTAGATAGCCACGTAGAAATATGATGTTGCGGCAATAACAGAGACCTGAATCAAAGAAGTTCATCAAGTTGTATTATCAGTGGGTTATAGAAAAGCAGTTTTGTGAGTAGTGCATGAGGTTACAGTAGGAGGTCATTTAGGAGTAAGCAAAACTCAATCAAAAATACCTTTATTAGCCTGGACTGCATTTGAGGAACCTTTCACTAGGGCCCTAATTGATTGCATGGAACCCCTGCCTAAAACAAAAAGTGGGAATCAGTATTGGTTGACCATAATGGATGTATCCACTAGATTTCCAGAGGTAATTCATTTATATTACAGCTAAGAGGATCGTAGAGGAGTTACTTAATTTTTTAAAAACCAGATACGGACTGCCCACAGAAATCCAACCAGATCAGAGATCCAATTTTACATCAAAGTTATCCAGGGTAGTTATAGAAAATGAAATGACCTGAAAGAGTTATAACAATCACATAGAGCTATATGTGAGAACAAACTGGGAAATACCAAAGTAATTTTGCATGATGTATAGGAAATGCTGTTCCAACTAAGCAACACCCGTATAGACTCAATCCACTAAAGTTGGCACAGGTTCAAAAAGAGATTGAAAGCATGCTTAAGAATAATGGAATAGAAGTGAGTTGCAGTGATTGGAGTTCACCCCAGAGTGATGGTACCCAAACCAGATGGTACACAACGATTATGTCTGCACTATAAAAAAGTCAATGTGGTTACAAAGTCAGATTCATATCCTATTCCTCGATTGGAAGACTATAGAAAACGCAGGGCAAGCACGTTTTATTTCCAAACTGGAGTTACTTAAAGGATACTGGCAAACACCTTTATCAAAAAGGGCGAAGGAGATTTTGGCTTTTGTGACACCAAATGGTCTGTATCAATTAAAGTCATGCTGTGTGGAATAAAGAATGTGCCAGCAACATTCTAAAGACTAATCAACAAGGTCATTTCTGGACTAAATAATTGTGTGGTGTACATCGACGATCTGGTGGTTTTCAGTCAGACTGGAAGTAGTGTTTGGAGCATTTAAAGGAACTGCTTGTTCGATGACAGGAGGCGGGATTGGTGGTAAACTTGGCTAAAAGTGAATCCACAAAAGCAACTCGCATTTTTAGAACATACAATTGGACATGGACAGATGTCCCCAAGAAATGTGAAAAGTACTGGGGAGTTCCCAACACCATCAACAAGGAGAGAAGTTCTGAGATTCCTGGGCACGAGTGGTTTCTACAGGAAATTCACGCCAAATCTTAGCAGTGTGGTTGCTCCAGTGACTGAAATTTCAGTGGGCGTCCGAATGTCAGGAGGCAATTGACAATCTGAAAACTGCGTTAACCACCACACTAGTTTTGGTGACACTGAATTATACAAAGCAATTCAAGCTGACCATTGATGCACGTGATGTGGACATTGGTGCTGTACGGTTACAAGACGACAACAAAAGGATAGAAAGATCCGTTCAAAAGAAATATTCGACCATCATGAAGGAGACATTGAGTTTGGTGTTGGCACTGCAACATTTATGTTGCCGGCAATTCATCAAAGATAATTGTTCACACTGACCAGAACCTATTGAAGTTTCTGGGGAAGTTTAAAGATAAAGATGCAAGATTGTTTGGATGGAACTTATTATTACAGGCTTTAATTTGAAGATTATAAAACACGGCAAGAAGAAAGAACATGACTGCAGATGCTTTATCATGACTTTGATGTGAAAGAAGGAGAAAAGAAAAACTGAACTGGACTATATTACTGTTAAATTTGCATGCTTAGATGTAATAAGGTATACATCTTATAGAGTACTAATAGTGTGACAACTAGAGGCTTTAGAAAAATGAAGCAATCTCTTCATATTGTTGGTTCAGTTTTTAAGGGAGGGTGGTGTGGTGATACTGTGCTATTGCTATATTTTATGTTTAAGGGGACTATTTTAAAGTTTTGTTTTTTTCTGCAGGCAGTCGGTTTATCTGAAAATCATGCAGCTCAGATACTGGGAAAGCAGGATAATTACTCCTTTTAGCAATGTAGCGTTTATTTAGGAGAGGACTAATGGATTTTTGTTCATGGATGAGAAGATCCCCTGGGGTTTTTTGATTAAAGGAATGGAAGGTGGGTTTAGGTATGCGTGATAATGTGGTTAATGGAGGAACTAGGTTTGTAGCAGAGAAATAGTTTAGAGTTGTTTCTGGCTGGGACTGTTTAAAGACAGAAGTCTGCAAGCTGTTCTGAAAATCAAAACCTCTTTGAAAGCTTTGTGGCTGTTAGCCCAATTAATAGCAAGTATGCCTGGGTTTGCTAACTGTATTTAAATTAACATTTGCATCTAAGAGGACACTGTTGCTTATTTGGAACTGAAATAGTGATCTTCTCAACCTTGCCCTTGCCTGAGAAATGGTGATCCTCAGGTTAAATCACTAGCAGTCAGCTCTCCCTCTCAAAGGTCAGAGCAGCCTATGGTCACCTGGGATTATGGCGACTTTACCTTTAGCGATAAGTTGGAAATTAGAGTTACTTCCTGTTTTTAAAACTATTCAACGATTAAAAATCAAGCTGTTTCATTTTGATAGAGTTATATTTAAACTGTGTTATGAATAACGCTTGTTTTGATAAAAGATTCCTAATTTGTCAGTCGAATTACCCCTGGGGTCCAGTCAGGCTTTATAACATACTTTAGGGTTTGGGTCCAGGGCCATAACATATTCAAAATCAAGAAGGATCTGGACAAATAGGGAAAAACTGTTCTCATTGGTGGAAGGATCGAGAATGAGGGCACAGATTTAAAAATAATTGGCTAAGAAACAATGGCGATATGAGAAAGAACCTTTTCATGCAACAAGAGGTTTGGATCCAGAATGCACTGCTTGAGAGTGTGACGGAGGTAGGGTCAATTGAGGCTTTCAAAAGGGAATTAGATCATTATTTGCAAAGAAAAACTTTGGAAGCCTACAGGGAAAAGGGAGGAGAGTGACACGAGGTGAACTGTTCCTTCAGAAGGCCAGCACCAACTCAATGGTTCAAATGGCCTCAGTCTGTGCTGTAACCATTCTATGATTATATGAGATGAATGGCTAGTTATTCTGTTCCTTAAGGCTCTGGTTGAGAGAAGTATGTCAGTCAGTACACTAGAAAAACTCCTTACTCTTTGAATAAGGCCTTGGGATCCTTAAATTTCCGTCTGAGCAGACACACAGGACCTGACTTTAAACATTTCATTTGTAGTTAGCACTATGCAGACCCCACCTGGAGTACTGTGCCCAGTTCTGGTGGCTTCATTACAGAAAGGATGTGGAAGCCATAGAAAGGGTGCAGAGGAGATTTACAAGGATGTTGCCTGGATTAGGTGGCATGCCTTATGAGGATAGGTTGAGAGAGCTAGGTCTTTTCTCCTTGGAGAAGCGAAGGATGAGAGGTGATAGAGGTGTATAAAATGTTGAGAGGTATTGATAGAGTGGATTCTCAGAGGCTTTTACCCAGGGCTGAAATGGTTGCCACAAGAGGTCACAGGTTTAGGGTGCTGGAGAGTAGGTACAGAGGAGATGTTAGAAATCATAGAAACCCTACAGTGCAGAAGGAGGCCATTCGGCCCATCGAGTCTGCACCGACCACAATCCCACCCAGGCCCTACCCCCACATATTTACCCGCTAATCCCTCTAACCTACGCATCTCAGGACTCTAAGGGGCAATTTTTTTTAAAAATCTGGCCTATCAACCTAACCCGCACATCTTTGGACTGTGGGAGGAAACCGGAGCACCCGGAGGGAACCCACGCAAACACGAGGAGAATGTGCAAACTCCACACAGACAGTGACCCGAGCCGGGAATCGAACCCGGGACCCTGGAGCTGTGAAGCAGCAGTGCTAACCACTGTGCTACCGTGCCGCCCGTAGGGGGTAAGTTTTTCACTCAGAGGGTGGTGGGTGCGTGGAATCGGCTGCCGGTAGTGGTGGTGGAGGCGGATTCGATAGGGTCTTTTAAGAGACTTTTGGATAAGTTCATGGAAGTTAGTAAGATAGAGGGTTATAGGTAAGCCTAGTAGGTAGGGACATGTTCGGCGCAACTTGTGGGCCGAAGAGCCTGTTTGTGCTGTAGCTTTTCTATGTTCTATGAGCCGAGATTGAGCTCAAGTCCTCATGTTTTTGGGCTCTTAATAAGCAAGTTGTAAATTACTGCTATCCAGCAGACAATTTGTTCAATGTGTGCAACGTGTACAATATATTCTGTGGGTATTAAAGTGCTTGGTATTTAATGATTTTTTTTGTACTGCTCATTGCTGCTGAACATAGCATTTCCCAGTTTCAGCATCAAGCTCACCCAGAAAAAGCTTTCCCAAACTCCACATCCCTTTGTTGCACATTTGTGGTATCTCTATTTCTCACACCACTGAGGCAGACACAGTTTGTATCTGAATAGGTAATGTTATCTGCCCTGTCCCATGGAAAATCCTTTCACCCAATTAGTCCATCACATTGTACAAATACATCAACCACAGAGAAGCCTGCTTGACATTGCGAGCTAAAAATAGACTGCCTGCATTTGGCAACTATGAGTGTGTGAAAGAAGCTAAAAGAGTGACTCACTCAGCTTGCAAACATACTGAATATTTGCTGACTATGTTACCTCAGCTGTACTGAGAGGTCTCCCCAACCCGATAGGCCCAGGATGAGGAATCCTCCGAGCACAATAACAGAGTGTGCCTGCCTCTGGCTGATAGTCAGGTAGCTGTTACAGTGGAATCCACAATACCTCAAGTTCTCCCTCACAGAGGAGGCAGCATCAACATTACTTTGCATACACTAGTGGATACACAAGATAGAGGTTGCTCGTGCAGCTGGAGTTCTTTTGTACTGGGCAGTTGCACTATATTTTACCTGCTTTGATCCAAATACTGCACTGATATTTTCCTTCAACGTGGTGCATCCACTGGTGCAGCAAACAGGATTCCTCTTTCCTTGTCCAAGCTGATTTATGCAATTTATCCGTACGCCTGCAGAAATGATGCAATAGGCCTGTAGCACCTGGGCCATTTTACCATATTCCTGTTTTAAATAAACAAAATTAAAAACTCCAGATTTATAATGGTGCAGCCTGAACATTAAACATATTTTTATTACAGGATGAATGTTGCAAGCAGACGCATTAGGAGAACCAAATGCCGAAATTTATACTATAAAAATGCACTGACGGTAAAGCTTGATAAACACATGAGGGGAAGAAGGAACAGAAGATTATTCTGAAAGAGTTAGATGAGTGGGGGCTTGTGTAGAACATAAACCTGGGCATAGACCCATTAGACTGAATGTCTGTTTCTGTGTCACACATTCTATGTTAAAAAAAACTTTAAAAGTGCTTGAAACTGAAACAAAAGCAAAAAGCGCAGGGAAATGCACAGCAAGTCATATATTTGTAAAATAAAAGATGGGTTCTTTACAAAGAGTTAACACTAAAATATTAATATTTTACAGGTGCTATACGTTTCCAGCTTATATTGTTTTTGTGCCAGTGTACAAATTCCAGCAATACAGCTAGTGGCAGTGAGTCAATGCAGAGCGGCATAGATAAAAGAACTCCAGTTCCTGAGCCATCCCATCTTCTTTATTGCATGTGAAAACAGTGTAACGACTTTAATCAGGCAATTAAGATTGGCCTGTTAGAATATGGAATCCCTGATTAAGGGCCAAATTGATGGGCCAATCAAGGAGCCACTTGCTTTGTATTTAACCAGGAGTGTCAGTTCCTCTGGCACTCCTAGTGTACACTGCTAACGAAAAGCACTCTGTATGCTGTTGTCAGACTTGTAAGTAAAGGGATTTTTGGTGAAGGGGCTTCTGCCTCCGAGGACCTATTACAGACAGGTACCGAGATTATTAGATCCAGGGAAGGATTTATTGAATTGAACATATAAAATGTTTAGTGTTGACTGCTTGGATTTTTTATGAAAAACTTAAAAAGACACAAACTCACCTTTTTAACATTTCGCTGAAACTCTTTGTGCCTGACCGGTAACGAGTAAAACAACTGCTGAACATTAACCGTCGTCCCTTGCTGTCGAGGATGCGGCATCTTTTCACGGATTCGCCCGTTATGGTCAAAGACCAGGCGGGTCCCGACCTTGGCGGTTTTGTGACATGTCACAACACTAAGGTCGCTGATAAGAACAAAAGGACATTAAGAGCACATTCCCAGCACCTCATCATACCATCCCTGCATCTTAAAAATTAAAACAAAGCAAAACCAGTAGATTCAAATATATATTCGTCAACTCCAGAATTGTTTACACTTATTGTTTTATCCCTGCACTCCCATAATCTGAAAATACCTGTCCTTCTTGCTCCCTACCTAAACAAAATGTTGGCCTCCCAATAAAAAAATAAAAAGATGTGTAATTATATAGTCTTTCACAACATCAGGATGTAACAACGCGCTTTACAGCCAGTGAAGTGATCTTGAGATGTTGTCATTGTTGTAATGTAGAAAATAACTTGAAGTCAGAACGCTTGTCCTCATCTATTAATAGCCCCATGGACTTTTCCCCTGTCTAAATCTACAACCCTTTTCACATTTTTCTTCAACTGTCCCACTTTTTATACAATCTCCCAAATATTGTATGCCTATGATTCTGGCCTTCTATGCTTTGAGGCAAATCTTTCAGTATAATGGACCAACTCTTTAAAACTGCATCACTCCATCCTCCCTTAAAATCCAATTTATAACACATTTCCTTGACAAAGCTCTCAATCACCCCTACTAGCCCCAACACTACCTGTCTTGGTAATAATTATTCTTACCCTAGTTACAGAGACTGTTGGTACAATTCTTCTGTTAAAAGCACTTTTTAAACACAGCTGCTTACAAATCGATGTGTGCAATCCCTACTGCACAGTTGTGCCTGGTGGATGAGTGTGTTCCTCCCCATTATATGGATTGTAGGAGCTCATAAAATTCCTCCCCCCAGAACAGGACTATCCCATCCAATGGTTGGTATAAAGGTGGTTGCAACCATGAAATGAGTAGTTATTTCAGAGCCTGTTGATTGTAATCATTCAGCCTTCAAATACTTCCACTATTTCACACATTCCTCTAAAGGAAGAGTTTGTAAATGCAAAGACAACACTGCCCACTGAAGATTACATGTAGAGTGCAACATAACTGTTGATAATGAAGGTGCGATCATAATACCTCAGGGCACACAAGGAGCTCAAAGCTTCGCCTCTAAATCCAAACGTCTCCACATGTAAGAGGTCGGAGAAATCTTGTAACTTGGAGGTGTAATGCTTCAGTGCTTTCAAATGAATAAACATAAGTTTGCGACATGCAAAAATATTTCTTACACAAAGGTGACTACAGTAATTTCTAAATCAGATTCGCAATTAAATTTTGAACAAATTTCACATTTTACTAACAAATCTTAAGAAATTATGCAAGTTTTTAGAATTATATAAATTATTCCAGCTTAAAATTTAGATGTTGATTGAATTCAAATTTCAAGCAAGAAGGGATGCCGGTGCTAGCTTCTTCATTCAGGGTCAGTGTAAAAGTTCTCTCAGTTCATGGACAATACTTAGACGCAGAATAAAGCTTCCTGAATCAGAGAAAAGCATACCCTTTGACTTTCAAATTTATTATTCAATTTATTTCATGTCAAACTTTGGGCAATTTTGACCTCTGCTTACTTAGACCCAACTTCAGATTGTCCAAACTCTCATTATTGAGGTTCCTCCCAGCCAACAATTGTAAGACTTTCAATACGAGCCCAGGCTAATTTCAAACTCAAATCGAAGTGTTGAAAGGTCTGTATGTGACAGCCATGTGTTTTATTATTTAGTTGAGGATTGCATTACGAATTATTGCACATGTGTGTACCTGCTTTTTAAGACATTACCACAAGTGATCTTTCTTACCACTGCACATTGCTATCCCAACATTTGCTATTCAATTTTGTAATCATAGATATTCAATTTTATTCAATATTCAATTTTGTAATCATATAATGTCAACAGTGACAGTGTAATTTCAGCATTTGGTGAACATCTGGCTCTGTGAATGAAGTCTTTGACTTCTCTTTCCCAATCTTGTATACAGAGTGATATACATGCTTTTGGGCAACACCACTGGTTCTGACGAAGGGTCATTCAGACTCGAAACGCTGGCTCTATTCTCTTTCCACAGATGCTGTCAGACCTGCTGAGTTTCTCCAGCATTTTCTGTTTTTGTTTCAGATTCCAGCATCCGCGATATTTTGCCTTTACCACTGGCAATTTAGTAGTCTATTTTAATCTTAACACATTAGAATTTAACTCATAAAAGACAAAATAAATACTGGCATCTGGCCTCACAGACACAAACAACGGCCATATTGTTAAAATAGGGACACTTCACAACATAAAATATACAAGTGGCTCTCTGAAATGAAGGACAATTACAAATTATAGACCATGAACAGTTTTTAACATAGCAAGCCCTATTTACTAAATGTATTTTACATCTTACACCACAGCCCCTGTAAAAGTTTTCCTGAGCAATGTCACCTGTGTCTAATTGCAGGCAGGAGATTGCAACTGAATTGTAAGGCATATGATGTGGGAGTGGTTCCAGTGTGCGGTCATAATCCATCTCTAGTCATAGAGTCATAGAATCAGAGTCCCTGCAGTACAAAAGGAGGCCGTTAGGCCCATCGAGCCTACACCGACAACAATCCCACCCTATCCCGGTAATCCTACATATTTACCCTGCTAATCCCCCTGAAAGCAGGGGCAATTTAGCATGGCCAATCCACCTAACCCGCACATCTTTGGACTGTAGGAGGAAACTGGAAGAAACCCACACAGACACAGGGAGAACGTGCAAACTCCACACAGTACACTGTCACTAACCAATTGGGGGAAAAAGGAACTTGCAAAAATCAGCCAGTTGATGCCAGTCCCTCGGTATCCATAATTCAAAGGTTTCACTGCAAAAAATATCTGAATACTAACAGAGCAAGCAATCTGTCAACTGTAGGAACAAGGAATAGGCCATTCAGCTCCTTCAACATGTTTCGCCATTCAATTAGGTCAGTGTTAACTTGTATCTTAATTCCATTATTAATCTCAGTTTTAACATTTTCAGTTGACCCCAAGCCCCCAACAGCTATTTTTAGGGGAAGAGCTTCTGCTGTAACCGACCAACTGAAACACTAATTGGACATGGTGTTGTGAGACTTCTTACTAATTGGACTGAAATTTAAATGCTAGTGTCAATTCGGATCTTCACTCAAATACATGGAAGGCAGGGGTTTATCAGATTTGCCTGGTACATCCGACCAATGGAATTCAAAATGCCATTGAGGGGATCCCTTCCTACACATTATGGAAGTGAATAGGAAATTATAACATTTCAAATATAAAAAACTGGATTGCCCTTCCATTTCTCACCCAGAAATTGTAACTATCTTTTAAAATTAAAACTTACTCAGCCCTTCAAAGTTTTTTTCTTCCACTCCTTCCCCATTGTCCGAGACTTCAATCAAATCCGCTCCAAACTCTTTCAACCTAATATCTGAAATACATGCAGCACAAGAGATAGGAATAAAAATGAAAGTACCAGATTGTTCTCATGAGGAAGTCTGTTGCTCTGGAAAGTTCAACTGTAATAGCGAGAACGGTTTGCCATGTGACATCTACTCCAAGCTGCAGTGGCAAACAGCTGTCCCTTTATAGAAAGCATTGCAGGCTCCACCACTTAGATCACTCATGTTTAAATTGGACAAATAATGAAAACCATTTGCCATTACTATCCCTTTATGTTGCGTTAAGCAAGCAACTTGGGCAGAACCAGGTATTCAGCGAACAATCCACAGCTCAGATGGAATTACCGTGAATACTTAATCACTGATTGATTTTGATTTGATTTATTATTTTCACATCTATTAGTATACAGTGAAAAGTATTGTTTCTTGCGCGCTATGCAGACAAAACATACTGTTCATAAAGAAGGAAACGAGAGAGTGCAGAATGTAGTGTTACAGTCTTAGCTAAGGTGTAGAGAAAGATCAACTTAATGCAAGGTAGGTCCATTCAAAAGTCTGACAGCAGCTGGGAAGAAGCTGTTCTTGAGTCAGTTGGTACGTGACCTCAGACTTTTGCATCTTTTTACCGACAGAAGATGGAAGAGAGTATGTCCGGGGTGCGTAGGGTCCTTAATTATGCTGGCTGCTTTGCCGAGGCAACGGGAGGTGTAGACAAAGTCAATGGATGGGAGGCTGGTTTGCATGATGAATTGGGCTACATTCATGACCTTTTGTAGTTTCCTGCAGTCTTGGGCACAGCAGGAGCCATACCAAGCTGTGATACAACCAGAAGGCATGCTTTCTATGGTACATCTGTAAAAGTTGGTGAGAGTCGTAAATGATACTGTGAAGGCACAATGGCACTGTGAAGTGCTGTTCATTACCAACTGAGGCATTTTAAGGAATTGTAAACACCAATGATTGACAAAGGGACAGCTTTCAAGCCTCATTTCATTTATTTTAAAATCAGGTACTAATTAGATGATTTCAAATGCTAAAGTGATAAGACATGTTCACCTTTAGTTTTTTTTAAAGAGTCTCTGCATATCAGTTATCAGAATTTCTTTTCCTAAAATTCCTCATCTTTTTACGTCTCCTATCGGCCTCCACAAAACTTACCTGAGCTGCACTTTCAATGACTTCCCCTTTCCCTCCTGCCAAGCTCCTGTTGCCTTAAGGAATTTAATTACATTAAAGTTGATAACTGAAAATTGGCACTGGTATTTGCTACCAGCTGTTAATTGAGGTATAACTAATGCCCCAGGAGGATGGATCTCTTCAAAACAGCTGTCTGAAATACACGAAAACACAACAACTTTATCTTAGAATTACATAGCACTGAAGGAGGCCATTCAGCCCTGTGTGCCCACTCCAGCTCTTGGAAAGAGTTACTTCCTGCTCAATATATAAATGTAAACTGCTGGAAAGTAAAATTGATTTGGATTAGTCATTTTTTTCCTCACCAATATTAGTAGCTCCAGCATCCAGACTATTTTCCACCAACTCTTTTACAGCAGTGCTGAGACTTAACACAACTTGCCCTGAACAAATCTGGTGAACTGACTGCCGGTCAATTGGTTTGATCACTCTTGCAGACGCTGAGCTAAATCAACAAGAAAATAGAACAAGATTGAAACAAAACCACACTATGCACATAAAATATGTTATGTCAGTTATGGTACAGTTAATAGGCCCACAACGAAACTCACATACAATCACTGTGGTTTAATATTGGATAAATTGAATTTTATACTGACTGCTTAAATGTACATTACATGTTATTTTCAATAATCTGACAATTTACTTTTTTTGTCTTTTGTTATATGGTTTCAGATCCATAGGGACTTAACACAATAACAGACAATTAAGTGCTGCAAGGCAGACTACAGTTTTTTTAAAATTGGAAGGCCTTCTTTTTCCATACTGACCTCATCACTCCTGATCTAATTCAGCCCAGTTTTCAGCAAAAGGTAGAAGTCACAGAAATAAAAACAAGCAATTGCATCTTTCACATCCTCAAGCATCCCAAAGCACTTCAAAGCCTTGGTATGTAGGCAAATACAGAAGCAAGATGACAGAACAGTCATCTTGCTTCGTAGTGGTGTTGATAGAGCATTAAATGTTGGCCAGGATGCTGTGGGAGAGCCCCATGCTCTTTTTTTCCCAAATATCACCAAAGGATCTTTGACAACTACCCGAGAGAGATGAGGTCTCGGTTTAGCATCTCTTCAGAAAGCGGTAGCCACTCCCTTCAATCCTAGAATGTGTGCTCGGCACTCTACAACAACAACTTCCATTTATATTGTGCCTTTAAGTAAAACATCCCAAGATAATTTACAAAATTGAGGCTAATGTTTTAAGTTTCCTTTGCACTTTGTTTTTTGTGCGGGCTGTTCCCCCTCCTTTTGGGGAGCTGCCCCTTTTAATTTGTCCTTAAGTTAATTTGAGTTCGTTTATTTGGCTGGTATCAAAAGAAATACAAAATTGAGACTGAGCCAAAGAAAAATATAGATGTCAAAAGTCTGACCAAGAGGGAAGCTTTAAGGGAGGTTTTAAACAGCCAACAATGGCAGAGCATTGGAAGTCTGGATGTACGGGGCCAGAATTGGAAGAACGTAGATATCTCAGAAGATTGTAGGGCTGCAAAGATTACAATAGGAGAGGGTAAGGACATGGAGGGATCTGAAAAGGATGTAAATTTTAAAATCAAGGTGTTATCAGACTGAGAACTAGTGCAGGTCAGTGAGCACAGGGGTAATGGGTGAATGGGACATGGTGTGAGTTTGGATAAAGGGGGCAAAGTTTTGGATGCAATAACGGGCAATGGTGGGTAGAAAAGAAAATCTTGCATTTATGTAGCGCCTTTCACAACTACTGAACATCTCAAAGCACTTAATAGCCAAAGAGATACTTTTTGAAGTTCAGTTACTGTTGCAATGTAGGAAATGCAGCAAGCACTTTGCACACAGCAATGTGCCCATAAGCAGCAGAGATAATGAGCAATTAATGTTTTGGTGATGTTGGTCAAAGAATAAATATTGACAAGGACAACTTTCTTGCTCTTCTTGCCTGATCTGAAAGTTGGCAGCTCTGGCAATGCAGCACTCTCTCAGTATTGCACTGCAGTGCCAGCCTGAATTTTATTTCTGGAGTGGGACGTGAACCCACAAACTCTGACTCAGAGAAGGCAGAGGTGCTTGCTGCCCCACTGCACCAAAGGCTGACCCATCCCGGTAAGAAGTTTAACAACACCAGGTTAAAGTCCAACAGGTTTATTTGGTAGCAAAAGCCACACAAGCTTTCGAGGACCATCCCGGTGCCAGGGGAGCTTGAAGGGAAAGTAGAGCGACTCCAGTCCACTGGGCCGAGGTGCATCGATTCTCTAGGACTCACCAGGCTTCCATCGCCCCCACAGAGCGGCAGTAAAACCACAGACAACAACTCCTATGCGCTCAGCCAGCGCCGAGCTCTTCACTTGATTAATGGACACCCCGCCAGACAGCCCCCACCGCCACCGGTTGCGCCTCAAGCGGACCAATCTGCCGATGCCTGGCGCGGCGGTCCGGAGCGCGGAAGTGCTCTCTGGGAAATGTAGTCCGAACGCGGACACTCCCCTTGCGAACCCCGCTCCGTCAAACTACAATACCCACAATACCAAGCGCCACTCAGAACCCGTCGCCCACCCTGTTTTCCTTCAAAGTAAACATTTTCGACAGGAGTGTACGAATTTTAATCATGATAAAGAGACGAATATTTATTTCAAATCTTCGATTATTTAGAGCAAACTATTAGGATTTTTGATTTGATTGACGTCCACGCTACCCAATCGGAAAGCAGCAGTGGGGGTGTGACGGGCCAATCGGGTGAAGGTGGGTGGGCGAGAGCAGCGCGAGCGAGGTGTCCGGTTTCTATGGTGCTTTGACAGGGCCGGCTGGTGAGAGGTGCGCTGGACACATGGAGATGTACAAGCTAAACCCGTACCACCTGGATGATGATGGCGGAGGCGTCGACCTCGACCTGCCCACTTGCATGTACAAGTTGCCGAACGTTCATCGAGGCGCGGCCGATGCTCAGGTACGAGATGGCCGGGGGTTTGTTTGTGGTGGGTTAGACAGGCCTGCGCTTCCCATAGGCCGCAGTTCTCCGCGGGGGGGCTTCAGGCCGCAGTTCTCCGGGCGGGGGCGGGGGGAACCTCAGGCCGCAGCTCTCCCAGGTGGGGGCTTCAAGCCGCAGCTCGCCGGGGGGGGGGGGGGGGGGATCTCAGGCCGCAGCTCGCCGGGGGGGGGGGGGGGATCTCAGGCCGCAGCTCGCCGGGGGGGATCTCAGGCCGCAGCTCGCCGGGGGGGATCTCAGGCCGCAGCTCGCCGGGGGGGGGGGGGGGGCGGATCTCAGGCCGCAGCTCGCGGGGGGGGGGGGGCGGATCTCATAAGAACATAAGAAATAGGAGCAGGAGTAGGCCATCTAGCCCCTCGAGCCTGCCCCGCCATTCAATAAGATCATGGCTGATCTGACGTGGATCAGTACCACTTACCCGCCTGATCCCCATAACCCTTAATTCCCTTACCGCTCAGGAATCCATCCATCCGCGCTTTAAACATATTCAGCGAGGTAGCCTCCACCACCTCAGTGGGCAGAGAATTCCAGAGATTCACCACCCTCTGGGAGAAGAAGTTCCTCCTCAACTCTGTCTTAAACCGACCCCCCTTTATTTTGAGGCTGTGTCCTCTAGTTTTAACTTCCTTACTAAGTGGAAAGAATCTCTCCGCCTCCACCCTATCCAGCCCCCGCATTATCTTATAAGTCTCCATAAGATCCCCCCTCATCCTTCTAAACTCCAACGAGTACAAACCCAATCTCCTCAGCCTCTCCTCATAATCCAAACCCCTCATCTCCGGTATCAACCTGGTGAACCTTCTCTGCACTCCCTCCAATGCCAATATATCCTTCCTCATATAAGGGGACCAATACTGCACACAGTATTCCAGCTGCGGCCTCACCAATGCCCTGTACAGGTGCATCAAGACATCCCTGCTTTTATATTCTATCCCCCTCGCAATATAGGCCAACATCCCATTTGCCTTCTTGATCACCTGTTGTACCTGCAGACTGGGCTTTTGCGTCTCATGCACAAGGACCCCCAGGTCCCTTTGCACGGTAGCATGTTTTAATTTGTTTCCATTGAGATAGTAATCCCATTTGTTATTATTTCCTCCAAAGTGTATAACCTCGCATTTCTCAACGTTATACTCCATTTGCCATATCCTCGCCCACTCACTCAGCCTGTCCAAATCTCTCCGCAGATCTTCTCCGTCCTCCACACGATTCACTTTTCCACTTATCTTTGTGTCGTCTGCAAACTTCGTTACCCTACACTCCGTCCCCTCCTCCAGATCATCTATATAAATGGTAAATAGTTGCGGCCCGAGTACCGATCCCTGCGGCACGCCACTAGTTACCTTCCTCCAACCGGAAAAACACCCATTTATTCCAACTCTTTGCTTCCTGTCGGATAGCCAGTCCCCAATCCACTTTAACACACTACCCCCAACTCCGTGTGCCCTAATCTTCTTCAGTAGCCTTTTATGGGGCACCTTATCAAACGCCTTTTGGAAATCCAAAAACACCGCATCCACCGGTTCTCCTCCATCAACTGCCCTAGTCACATCTTCATAAAAATCCAACATGTTCGTCAAGCACGACTTTCCCCTCATGAATCCATGCTGCGTCTGATTGATCGAACCATTTCTATCCAGATGCCCTGCTATCTCCTCTTTAATAATGGATTCCAGCATTTTCCCTACTACAGACGTTAAGCTGACCGGCCTATAGTTACCCGCCTTTTGTCTCCTTCCTTTGTTAAACAGCGGCGTAACATTAGCCGTTTTCCAATCAACCGGCACTACCCCAGAATGCAACGAGTTTTGATAAATAATCACTAACGCATCCACTATTACCTCTGACATTTCTTTCAATACCCTGGGATGCATTCCATCCGGACCCGGGGACTTATCCACCTTCAGTCCCATTAGTCTACCCAGCACTGCCTCCCTGGTAACATTAATTGTATTAAGTATTTCTCCTGCTGCCAACCCTCTATCGTTAATATTTGGCAAACTATTTGTGTCCTCCACCGTGAAGACCGACACAAAAAACTTATTTAAAGACTCAGCCATATCCTCATTTCCCACTATTAACTCCCCCCTCTCGTCCTCCAAGGGTCCAACATTCACTCTAGCCACTCTATTCCTTTTTATATATTTATAAAAACTTTTACTATCATTTTTTATATTAATTGCTAGCCTAGCTTCATAGTCTATCCTTCCTTTCTTTATCGCTTTCTTAGTCTCTCTTTGTTGTTTCTTAAATTTTTCCCAATCACTTGTTTCTCCACTATTTTTGGCCACTCTGTACGCAGCTGTTTTTATTTTAATACTCTCCTTTATTTCCTTCGTTATCCACGGCTGGTTCTCCCTTTTCTTACAATCCTTGTTTTTTGCTGGAATATATTTTTGCTGAGAACTGAAAAGGATCTCCTTAAAAATCCTCCACTGTTCCTCAGCTATCCTACCTGCCAGCCTGCTCTCCCAGTCTACCTTAGCCAATTCATCCCTCATCCTATCATATTTCCCTCTGTTCAAACAGAGGACACTGGTTTGGGACCAAACTTTCTCCTCTTCCATCTGAATCAGAAATTCGACCATATTGTGGTCACTAGACCCAAGAGGGTCCTTCACAATAAGATCCTTAATTCTACCTACCTCGTTACACAATACCAGATCCAAAATAGCTCGTTCCCTCGTCGGTTCCGTAACATGCTGTTCTCAGGCCGCAGCTCACGGGGGGGCGGGGGGGGGCGGATCTCAGGCTGCGGGGGGGGGGGCGGATCTCAGGCCGCAGCTCGCCGGGGGGGGGCGGATCTCAGGCCGCGGGGGGGGGGGCGGATCTCAGGCCGCAGCTCGCGGGGGGGGGGGGGGGGCGGATCTCAGGCCGCAGCTCGCGGGGGGGGGTGCGGATCTCAGGCCGCAGCTCGCGGGGGGGGCGGATCTCAGGCCGCAGCTCGCCAGGGGGGGCGGCGGATATCAGGCCGCAGCTCGCGGGGGGGGGGGGGGGGGCGGATCTCAGGCCGCAGCTCGCGGGGGGGGCGGGGGGGCGGATCTCAGGCCGCAGCTCGCGGGGGGGGGGGGGGGGGGGGGGGATATCTCAGGCCGCAGCTCGCCGGGGGGAACCTCAGGCCGCAGCTCTCCCGGGTGGGGGCTTCAAGCTGCAGCTCGCCGGGGAGGGGACCTCAGGCCGCAGCTCGCCCGGGGTGGTGGAGGGTGGGGGGAGACCTCAGCAAAGCTTCATATTTCACTGCCTTCCATTCACTTATTTTTTTTGAAGGTGGCTGGATGCGAATGTTAGTGTATTCGCGCTGTATGGCAGAGGTCTAATCAAGGTTTTGTGCAAGTTTATTTTTTTAAATGAAGCAAAGTATTGGGAATGGAAATACTCAGCAGATCTGGCAGTGTCCGTGGAGAGAGAAACCATTTTTAAAAAGTCGAATTTGACTTCAGAACAGCTACAAATGTAACGTGGTTAAGGATCATTTTGGAAGGGAGACTCGCCCTTCCCATCCTCGGGATGTCCAAAATGTTTTATGGTTAGTCAGTTACTTTTGAAATGTCACTTTTGTCGGGACAGCCAGTTTGCACACAGCAAGCTCCCACAAATTTATTTGTTTTTAAATTGCTGATTGAGAGATAAGTATTGGTTAGGACATCAGGGTAAACTTCCCTTCAAAATAATTCTATGGAATGTTTTACATGCATCTGAGAGGGTAAATGTGCCCTCAGGCTAACATCTCATCTCAGAAGTGTTGTATCTTGATGAGTTGCTATTTTTGTTTGTCAGTAGCTATGAAATTGTATTCGTGAGAAGTCTGTATTTCAAAACAGCATTTGTGAAGTCTTACAATCCACTTACATGAGGAACTTTTCCTGTTTTTCATTAAAAGGGGATCATCTCATCTCTAAACCTCAGTTTTTCAGTTCTATCCCTCTAGAAATGAATATGTCACCACTTTGTAATTTATGCATCTATAATTATTTGTTCCTCTACTGTATTTGGTTTTCAAGGTGCATGTGGCCTCCTTATTCTTCCTACCGAATGCACCATCTTGCATGCAATCTATATTTAACTTGATTTATTTTGTGTCCTTTCTGTTTATTAATATCTTGTACTTTGTTACGGTCTTCATTAATATTGACTCTTGTCATCCAGTTCTGTGCACTGTTCTGGTCTCTATTATAAAAAGGAGATAGAGAGACTGAAGAAAGTGCAAGACCATTGACGAGAATGATGCCAGAACCGTGAGATTATATCTACCAGGAAAGACTGCACACGCTGGATTATTTTCTCTACAAAGAGAATGTTGAGGGGTGACTTGATAAGAGGCCTTTAAAATTATGAAATTTTTATAGGGTGACACTGACTTGAGGGAGACCAGAAATAAGCACCATAAACATTAGACGGTCAGTGATAAATCCAATGTAGAGTTCAGAAAAAACACCTTTACCAGAGAGCGGTGAGCGTGTGGAACTCTACCACAGGGAGTGGTTGTAGTGAATAGCATCAGTGTACTTAAGGGATAGCTAGATAAACACAGGAAAGAGAAAGTAATAGGATTGGATTTAAGAAGGGTGGGACGAGGGTTGCCTGGAGCATAAAGACCAGCAGAGGTTGAATGGCCTGTTTCTGTGCTGTAGATATTATATAATTTGTATTTACAGCCATTTTATTTGTTTTGATGATGGTAGACAAGTTGATTGAGGTTTTTCTCTTTTATAATTGCAGATGGGATCCTGGACTTTATAACTAGAGACACAGACCAAAAACAAGGGCAGTGATACTAAATAAACCTCCATAGATCACAGATGATGCCTCAGCAGGAGTACAGGATCAATTCTGGGCACCATACCAGAAAGGATGCTGAGGCCTTGGAGAAGATGGTACCAGAATCCACCAGGGATGAGGGACTTTTGTGGGGAGAAACGGATGGTTAAGGAGAGATTTACGAAGTGATGTTCAAGTGTCATGGGATGGGAGTGTTGCTGGCTAAGCCAGCATCTGTTGTCCATCCTTAATTGCCCTTGAGAAGGTGGTGGTGAGCCTTCTGGAACCACAGCAGTCCATGTGGTACAGGATCACCCACGGTGCTTTTAGGGAGTTTGTGGACTTTGACCCAGTGACAGTGAAGAAATAAGGATAGTTCCAAGTCAAGGTAATGTGTGGGTTGGAGGAGAACTTGGAGGTGGTAGCGTTTCCTGCTACCCTTGCCTTTCTAGGTGTTAGAGGTCACGGGTTTGGGTCTGTCAAAGAAGGCCTGAAGCATTGCTGGTGTACATCATAATGGTACACGCTGCTGCTTCAGTGTATCAGTGGTGGAGAGAGTGAATGTTTAAGTTACTCTCCACAGAACTCCCAGCCTCTGACTTACCTTTTGTAGCCACGGTATTTATACAGCTGGTCCAGTTCAGTTTCTGGTCAGTGGTAATCCTCAGGATGTTGATTCGTGGGTGATTCAGTGATGGTAATGCCAATGAATGTCAGGGAGCGATGGCTAGCTTCTCTTGTTGGAGATGGCCATTACACCTGACTTGTGCAGTGTGATGAGATATGGAGAAACTGTTTCCATTGATGCAAAGTGAGAAACCAGAGGACACATTTAAGGGAATGGGCAACTGAATGAATGGGGAAAATGCATATTTTATTTGTCCTGAGTTTGGAATGCATTTCCTGAAATGATGATGGAAACAGATTTAATAGTTATATATATTACTGAAAAGGATTTCAGGTTTACGGGGGGGGAAAACATCGGAGTGGAACATAATTGGGTACTCTTTCAAAGAGCCAGCATTGGCCTAATTTATTTCTTTATTTATTTTCTAACCCTAACCTTTAATGATTCCTGGGATTATTTATTGTGAAATCTGGGTGTCAAAAGCCAAAGCACATTGTGAACAATTATTATTGCATCATGTAGCCAAGCCTGCCAGCATCAAATATTCAAAACATTTAGTGAGTTGTTATTTTTTTTATCTCCGATAATACAAATATAGTGAAGAATTTGCCATTTATTTAGCACCTTTCTCAGCTTTGGGAATCGCAGTACAATTCTTTGTCAACTTCTGAATCCCACTTACTGCTGAAATACAGCAGCCAATTTGCACAAAGCACGGTCCCACAAACAACAATGAGAAAAATGACTGCTTATTTCCATTGGTTGGTTTTTCAGGATGCAGATGAGTGTCCAGCACTTCACAACTTGGAATCAAGGCAAACAGAAATTCTGAAACGTTTGTACGAGTTGAAGGCTGTTGTTGACGGGCTCTCAAAGACTGTCCTTACACCAGATGCTGACCTCGATGTTACAGAAATTAACCACACCTGTCTTATACCAACAATCCATACTGTAGCTAATTTAGATTCTATACTGGGAAAGGTAAGTTTGAATGTCAACTCGTTTCTTAACTTCATTCCTTAATCACTATTGTTTAACTGGGGAGAAAAGAAATATTGTATTTATTAAGCATTCTTTATAACCCCTGGATTTTTCAAAAGCCCTTTCCAGCCACTGAAGTACTTTTGAGTATAGACACTGTCATAATGTTGGAAACATGACAGCCAACCTCGGCACTGAAAACTGTACAGCACGCTGATGATGACCAGATAACCTGTTTTTTTGTGATGTTGATGGAGGGATTAATACTGGCCAGGTCACCAGGAAGAAAGCTCCTGCTCTTCAAAATTGTGCCACACGATCATTTACAGCCACCTGCGAGAGAACATGGGGCCTTGGTTTAACTTCTCACCCAAAAACAATCATCTCTGACAATGCAGCACTCCCTCATTACTGTACTGGAGTATTAGCCCAGATTGCTATGCTGGAGTGGGACTCAAACCCACAATCTCCTGATTTTAGAGGTGGAAGTGTTACCAACTGAGCCACAGCTAACACACACAGCTCAGTGAGATACAGATATTTCTGTTGATCTCCTTGGAGCACTGGGTACATGCTGTCCAATGCGCTTTTTTTTTCAGTTCACTTATAGGTTACCTTCCTTATTTCAAAATCAACCTAAAGACCTTCCTCTTCAAAAGCACTTTCACCACCCTCCCCTGACCCCTTCTGGCCTTAGTATGCACTTGTGTACTGTCCTGTAAAATATGCTGAAACGGTGCTCTGCAAATGATACTGAGCATAGCTGTTTATTAAAATTACAATGCCTATCTTAATGGATTGTTCTGATTCAAGCTGTCCTTTATATTTGAGATCAGGAACATTAACATTAACTTCCTTTGCAAAGAAGCCATTTAAAAGCTAAGCTGCACTCTTGAGACTGGCATTAGGACTGTTTATCGATGTCAATTTATTCTTCTTTTGCAGTTTACTGTTCTGCTTTTATGCTATACCATAGATATGTTGTTTTTCTCAACTCCTGTGATTTCCATTTTCATATTTGTATCGTCAACAACAACTTCCACTTTTCTGATCCTTACCACTATCTGGCGGATTATGATTCCATTTTGGTCACAAAGATTTGTTTCTATATCAAGAATCCAGTTCAGATACCAACACTTGTGTGATCCATGGTTGTTTCTTTGCTTTTAAATGGATGGGGATAGTTTCTATCACAAAATTGTCCGAAAGGTAAAATATACACAAGAGATGTGTATAAAATTAAAGTGCATGGGATTGGCGATAGTTTATTGAGAAGGATAGAAAACTGGTTTACCGACTTAGCCAGTGAGGCTAAGAATAGGGAGTTAGTACAATTGAATGCTTGGCTAAAGGACTGGTCCAGGAGGGAGGGCTTCATTTTCCTAGATCAATGGGAAGTTTTCAGGAGAGGATGGCACCTGTACAAGAAGGACGGGTCACAACTAAGTTGGAAGGGCACGAATATTCTGGCTGGGAGTTTTGCTAGTGCAGTTCGGGGGGGTTTAAACTAGTATGGCAGGGGGGTGGGGATCAAAATATTAGGTCTACAAGTGTAGAGGCTGGGGACGAGCTTGGGGCTGGGACAAGGCTGGCAAAGAAGAAGAGCACTCTGGGGGAGGATGACTTCACTGGGCCTGGAGGTCTGGAGTGCTTATACTTCAATGCAAGGAGCGTAGCAGGTAAGACAGACGCACTTAGGGCCTTAATGCTCACGAGGAATTTGGATGTGGTTGCGGTGACAGAGACTTGGTTGAAAGAGGGACAGGACTGGCACCTGAATATTCCGGGGTACAAGTGTTTGAGGCGAGACAGAGGAGGGGCCAAAAGAGGTGGGGGAGTAGCAGTATTAGTTGGAGAGCATATTACAGCGGTGCAGAGGGAGGACAATTCAGAGGGGTCGTGTAACAAGTCACTCTGGGTGGAGCTTAGAAACAGGAAGGGTGCAGTCACTATGTTGGGGGTATACTACAAGCCCTCCAACAGCCCAAGGGAAGTGGAAGAACGGATATGTCAGGAGATACTGGATAGGTGCAGGAAAAATAGGGTTGTTGTAGTGGGAGACTTCAATTTCCCTGGTATAGACTGGAAATCGCTGAGAGCTGGGACTCTGAATGGGGAGGAATTTGTAAAATGCGTACAGGAGGGTTCTTTGGAACAATATGTAGATAGCCCGACTAGAGAGGGGGCTATACTGGACCTACAACTGGGGAATGAGCCCGGTCAGGTCTTCAAAGTTTCGGTAGGGGAACATGTGGCAAATAGTGACCACAATTCTGTTAGCTTTAGGATAGTGATGGAAAAGGATGAGTGGCGTCCCAAGGGTAAGGTGTTGGATTGGGGGAAGGCTAACTTTAGTGGGATTAGGCAGAAATTGGCAGCTCTTGATTGGGAGAGGCTGTTTGAGGGTAAATCCACATCTGGCATGTGGGAGTCTTTTAAGGAACAGTTGTTAGGGCTACAGGACAGGCATGTGGCTGTAAAAAAGGATAGGAAGGGTAGGATTCGAGAACCGTGGATAACCAGGGAAATTGAGGGACTGGTCAAAAAGAAAAGAGAGGCCTATATTAGGTCCAGGCAGCTAAAAACGGAGGGAGCTCTGGAGGAGTACAAAGAAAGTAGGAAAGAACTCAAACGGGGAATTAGAAGGGCAGAAAGGGGTCACGAAATGTCCTTGGCAGATAGGATTAAGGAGAATAACGTATTATTCATACGTTAGGAACAAAAGGGTTGTCAGGGAAAAAATCGGACCTCTCGGGGACAAAAGTGGGGAATTATGCTTGGAGCCCAAAGAAGTAGGGGAGATCCTAAATGAATACTTTGCGTCGGTATTCACAAAGGAGAGGGCCTGATGGAATCTATCCAAGGCTGCTCAGGGAGACGAGAGATGAAATCGCTGGGCCTCTGACGCAAATCTTTGTCTCGTCATTGGACACAGGTGAGGTCCCAGAGGATTGGAGGATAGCTAATGTGGTCCCGTTATTTAAGAAGGGTAGGAAGGATAACCCGGGTAATTATAGGCCGGTGAGCTTGACGTCCGTGGTGGGGAAGTTGTTGGAGAAGATTCTTAGAGATAGGATGTATGCGCATTTAGAAAGGAATAAACTCATTAACGATAGTCAGCATGGTTTTGTGAGAGGGAGGTCATGCCTCACTCAACTGGTGGAGTTTTTTGAAGAAGTGACTAGAATGGCTGACGAGGGAAGGGCCATGGATGTCGTCTATATGGACTTTAGTAAAGCGTTTGACAAAGTCCCTCATGGTAGGCTGGTGACAAAGGTTGGATCTCATGGGATAAAGGGGGAGGTGGCTAGATAGGTGGAGAACTGGCTTGGTCACAGAAGACAGAGGGTGGTAGTGGAAGGGTCTTTTTCCGGCTGGAGGCCTGTGACTAGTGGTGTTCCGCAGGGCTCTGTATTGGGACCTCTGCTGTTTGTGATTTATATAAACGATCTGGAAGAAGGTGTAACTGGGGTGATCAGTAAGTTTGCGGACGACACGAAATTGGCAGGACTTGCAGATAGTGAGGAGCATTGTCAGAGGCTACAGAAGGATATAGATAGGCTGGAAATTTGGGCAAAGAAATGGCAGATGGAGTTCAATCCTGATAAATGCAAAGTGATGCATTTTGGTAGAAATAATGTAGGGAGCAGCTATACGATAAATGGCAGAACCATAAAGGGTGTAGATACGCAGAGGGACCTGGGTGTGCAAGTCCACAGATCCTTGAAGATGACGTCACAGGTGGTGAAGAAGGCATATGGCATGCTTGCCTTTATAGGACGGGGCATAGAGTATAAAAGTTGGGGTCTGATGTTGCAGATGTATAGAACATTGGTTCGGCCACATTTGGAATACTGCGTCCAGTTCTGGTCGCCACACTACCAGAAGGACGTGGAGGCTTTGGAGAGAGTACAGAGGAGGTTTACCAGGATGTTGCCTGGTATGGAGGGGCTTAGTTATGAGGAGAGATTGGGTAAACTGGGGTTGTTCTCCCTGGAAAGACGGAGGATGAGGGGGGACTTAATAGAGGTGTATAAAATTATGAAAGGCATAGATAGATAGGGTGAACGGTGGGAAGCTTTTCCCCAGGTCGGTGGTGACGTTCACGAGGGGTCATAGGTTCAAGGTGAAGGGGGGGAGGTTTAACACAGATATCAGAAGGACATATTTTACACAGAGGGTGGTGGGGGCCTGGAATGCGCTGCCAGGCAAGGTGGTGGAGGCGGACACACTGGGAACGTTTAAGACTTATCTAGATAGCCATATGAACGGAGTGGGAATGGAGGGATACAAAAGAATGGTCTAGTTTGGACCAGGAAGCGGCACGGCCTTGGAGGGCCGAAGGGCCTGTTCCTGTGCTGTATTGTTCTTTGTTCTCTTTGGAAACAAAGGGTAGGAATAAACGGGTCTTTTTTCAAGTGGCAGGCAGAGACTAGCGGGGTACCGCCGGGATCAGTACTAGATTCCAAGCTATTCACAATGAATATTAATGATTTAGATGAGGTAACAAAATGTAATATCTCCAATTTGCTGATGACACACAATTGGGTGGAAGGCTGAGCTATGCAGAGGAGGCAGAAATGCTTCAGTGTTATTTGGACCAGTTGAGTGGGCAAATGTATGGCAGATGCAGTATAACATGGAAAGATGTATCCACTTATGTCGCAGAAAACAGATTATTATCTGAATGGCTATAAATTGAGAGGGGAATGTGCAACAAGACCTAGGTGTCCTTGCACATCAGTAGCTGAAAGGTAGCAAGCAATGAAGAAGGCAAATGGTACGTTGGCCTTAATAGAACAAAGAAAATTACAGCACAGGAACAGGCCCTTCGGCCCTCCCAGCCTGCACCGACTATGCTGCCCGATTTAACTAAAACCCCCTACCCTTCCGGGGACCATATCCCTCTATTCCCATCCTATTCATGTATTTGCCAAGATGCCCCTTAAAAGTCACTACTGTACCCGCTTCCACTACCTCCCCCGGCAACGGGTTCCAGGCACCCATCATCCTCTGTGTAAAAAATCTGCCTCGTACATCTTTAAACCTTGCCCCTCGCACCTTAAACCTGTTAAAGGATTCGAGCAGAGGAGCACAGATGTCTTGCTTCAGTTAATTCAGGGCCTTGGTGAGACCACACCTGGAATATTGTGTGCAGTTTTGGTCTCTTTATCTGAGGAAGGATGTTTATGCTATAGAGGGGTGCAACGAAGGTTCACCAGACTGCTTCCTGGGATGGTGGGATTGCTGTATGAGGAGAGATTGAATCAGTTAGGATTATATTAGCTGAAGTTTAGAAGAAAAAATGGGGGGGGCGGGGAAATCTCAGGCTAAAGGGATCAAAGGATATGGGGGAAAGCGAGTTCAGGTTACTGAGTTGGATGATCAGCCATGATCATCATGAATGGCTGAGCAGGCTCATAGGGCTAAATGGCCTATTCCTGCTCCTATTTTCTTCTAATTAATGCAAATAGCTACTGAAATTTGCAACATAATTTTTTTAACTTGTACTTTGACCTCCCCAACAATAGTGCAGATATTAGTAATGTACAACCTCTTAAATGTTTACATAGTGAGCAGTTTTAATTATTTCTGATTTAAGACTTGGTCATTAATAAAAATGATCGATATGTAAAACAGATTTTAAAAATGAGAATGTGACTGTCCCTAACATATCTACTTTACGTTGGATTATAATCTCCTGGTATGCTTCTGATATCAATGCCGCTGGCCCAATCATTGGACCCTGCGTGCATTTCTACACAAATTGTGATTGAAAACAGCCTCTGTATCAGTGTAGTGATTATGAAATCACTGCCTAATGACATCCTTTCATGCAATTGGAGCCTGTTGCGATAAAGAACATGTTTTACACGTCTCTATTCATGTCTGTCCATATTATAGTATCCTTGGCTCCAGTGAAATCTAATAAAGGAACTTGTCGTTAATTACTGGGCCAATTGAATTTGTAAGATTTGAGATTGCTAGATTTTATCAGGTAATGGTATCAAAGGGAATAAAGTTGAAGTACAGACCAACCATGATCTGAAAACAGGCTCGAGGGGTTGAATGGTCTCCTTCTGTTCCTTTTAGTCAGTTTGTATATCTGTGTTGCATTCACAATTGTCTTCAATTATGCTTCACTTTAGAGTTCTGGTGTTCTCCGAGACATTGTCATCAATGCAAGCCCTTCTGAGGTGCCACTGTCCCTATTAGCCCTGCATGGTTTGTTGTGTGAACAATACAAGGTGCTATCCTCAGTACATGTACACTCCTCGGTGCAAAATGTTCCCTCCAAACTCTGGAACTGTCTAGGTGAAGGAAACCATTGTCGTTCACGGAGGGAATATCAACTCGGCTTCACTCTCGTCTGGAAGGATGGTGAGTAAAAAATATCAGGGCATATTTATAACTTTTCTGAAAACAAACTGAATTGTTGGAGTTTGCAGTTTAGTAATTTTGAAAACCAAATCAAGCTCTTAGAAAATAGGAGCAGGATGAAGCAATTCGAGCTTGCTCCGCCGTTCATTATGATCATGGCTGATCATCCAATTCAGTAGCCTGATTTCTTTATGTACTGCAGAAGTTTGAGACACTCTGCTGTAAAGGTAATTAAACAGGACAATTTTGTTAATTTTAGTAAGTAATCAGTAAGTTTGCTCATTGTAATAAGATTCTGCTAAAGCATTTAAAAGTAAATCTGTATTCGGGAAATTTTATACTGAAGCAACTTGTTGTCATAAGTAGCTCAGAGGACAAAATATTGGCCTTGTTATCTCGCTCAAAAGTGGGTGCAATAGTTGGTGATACTAACAAATGTGGAATGATCCAGAGAGACCCAGACAACCTAGATCAGTGAGAGTAAAATCTTGAGATTTGGCAAAAGAAGCAAGAAAGTAAATTGTGCCATGAGTTTTGCTGTACTGTTCATTCTAGAACAGCATTTGGAGGGATATTAATAGAGGTTTGGAATTGATACAGGAGGATAATCTTCCAACAGTTCAGGCAGTGTAAGAAACCACGGCAACTATGCTGATTCTGACGCAAGCTTTGGCAATACCTTCACACTCACCCACAGGCCTGGGGCCGAGTGGATCAAAGTCTCTTCTTACCCACCAGATCAGGGACACAGTGGATCAGAGCCTCCTATCCACACTACCAGACCAGGGGTATAGTGCCTCAGTGTGTCTCCTGCCTGGGGATCATCCTGGAGATGGTGGTTGGGTCAGGAATTTCCCATCAAATATTCTTTAATCTCAGTCCCTGACATGTGGGACAATCTCCACATCATGTGGGACAATGCCATTTCTTCCAGCAGCATGGCTATTGGTTTTCAATGTATAATTGATATGATAATGGGCCTTCATAACACAAATATTGGAGCAGCTCTTTGTTTATCGGTTGTTCCTTAATCTGGTCAGAGGTCTGCCAAGTGCAGGGAATGAAATAGGGAAATATAGAAATTCTGAATGCATAAGGCTTGAGGTTTGCCTATGTGTTTTAGATGGACTTTCCATGTGTGACAGCTTTCTCTCTTCACAGTACACAAACCTCAGATGAAGTTCAGCATCCAAAACATGTGTTCCATTGAAGGCGAGGGAAATATTGCCCGCTTCCTTTTTGCACTACTTGGCCGTGGATACGATGCAGTGACCTCAACACAGATCGACAACTGGGTGGATGTCGCCATCTTCCAGATGAGAAAGGGCAGCAACAAGGAGAAGGCAGCCGTGCTACGTTCCTTGAATTCCGCGCTCGGCAAGAACCCCTGGGTTGTGGGGGTTGATCTGACACTGGCTGATGTTGTGCTATACTGTGCCTTGAGGCAGGCGGAGATTGCCAGTTTTCCAGCCAATGTCCAGAGATGGGTGAAATCATGTGAGAATCTAGCCTGCTTTAATCTAGCACTGAAGCTGCTGAAGTGAATAATTTATCATTGAAATTGTAGTTTTAGCCCATTGCAGCTAATACCTGTGCGTTTAAATCTCAATTTGCAAATGAAGTACCTATTTAAAGCATTTAATAAATATCTTTTTAAAGGTATTTAACTGAGAAGCATCTTTTTTTGATAAAAGTTTTACACCAGTTCACCTGAATTAAAAAATCAGTTCTTTCTGCCACTGTAATACCAGCCAGGCATGTAACTGAATTCATGTGTAGGTTCAGTGATCTGAAATGCTGAGTGGTTTCTATACGCCAAATGGAAATTGTTGGGGAAAGTAACTACTTTAGGGCCATCCATAAAATCACATCAAAAATTTGGATTTTCTTCCCCTCCCTGTAAATTCCACTCTTTCATCACATCCAATCCCCAGAGCTCCTTTTGTTCTTTTCCCAGAAATATACATCTCAAATGCAACCTCATTCAAATAAAACTTACTGCCATTTCAAACAATACAAGGATTAAAGTATAACCAACTTGCACTTTTAATAAAGTCCTTAATACCGGAGGAACCACCTGCACTGTATGTGGTTCCTCCAGTACTAAGGACTGTAATACAGTCTATGACAAACTAACTGAAACAGCTTGATCACAACTTGCCCTGTGACTGCACAACTACGGTTTGTATGAATTGTCAAGCAGTCTGAAAGTGTTGTAAGATAGCATGTACTGAGACGCCAGTTAGAAAGTCACAGTACATACGTAATCCAAATTTGAGCGACTGCTTTAGTATTATACAGGAGTAAATTGATAAGCAGATTTATAACACTTACACTTTTTGCCTACTTTGATTTTATTCTTCAGGATATGGGCATCAAATTTATTGGCCATTTTTACTTGCCCTTGGAGATAAACATGAGCAACCTTCTTGAACGACTGTAGTCAGTTTGGTGAAGTTATGTACTTCCCTACTTTCCTAACATTCTTAAAATGGGCTTGATTTATATTTCAAGAGTGCAGTTGAAATGCAGTCACATGGGGAAAACAGGCAACTGCATTTGCAGATAGAAAGGTATTACAAACAGCAATGAGATGAATGACCAGTTACACTAGCCTTAAGAAAATGTCCAGGACACAACTACCTGCTACTTAGAAAGTGAGAAAGACTTGCATTCATATAGCACTTATGGATGTCTCAGCACTAATGAAGTACTTTTAAGTGTTGTAATATAGGAAACGGCAAGCTCCCTCAAACAACAATGTTTGAATAAGCTGTTTTTTTTTGTGAAATTGTCTGAAGGTTAGATCATGGTCAGGACTCAAGGAGAACTTCCATCTATGATTAGGGTCAAATAATCTTTTATGTCCAACCGAGAGAGCAGAAAATTCTCTAGTTAACATCTCATCTGACAGACAAAACTTCTGATATTCCTGATTGGGTCATGAACCTACAATCTTGTGACTTGAGTGAGTGCTACCCACTGAATCATAGCAAACAAAGCCTTGAAAACTTATCACTCAATTTAATGTTTGATCTTTCTCACCTTACATAACCAACTCATTAAATTAAACTTGTACATTCAAAAAAACACACTCCTAATGAAGCATTCAAAATGAGTTTGGATGGAAAAGACTGGGAGAAGTTTTCTCCAAGAAGCCATGAAGATCTCTAATTGGGCTCCCCCTCTCCAGACAGTAATCTAATCTTTTCTTTGAGGTTTCTGATTTCATCTTCTTGACTGATCACTCTCTTTTGTAGGCTCTTAATTTCTTGCTCCTGGGTCACTAGTCTCTGCTTGAGATGGTCTTGAGATGCAGTCACCTACATGAGAAATATCAGCCATTATAGGGGAAGAGATAAAATCAATGAAGCATTAGGTAAGACAGCACAAGAGGTTATCGAGCCCCTAAACTCAGTATCAACTCTTTCCTTGAACAATCCAAAGCTAATTCAGCTACAGCCCCAGATTCTCGATGTAAATTTTCTTTCAATTTTCACTCGAGGCCAAAGTTGACCTCATTAATTAGATTAAACTACATAACCCTGTCCCCAAAAAGATGTTCATTTTTATCGTGCCTTTGTGATCGCAAGATATCCCAAAGTACTTTACAGCCGATTTAAGTGTAGTCACTGCTGTAATGTAGGAAACGCAATATCTAATTTTCACACAGCAAGATTCCACAATGAAATGAATGACCATTAATATGTTTAAGATGTTGGTTGTGGAATAAAGGTTGACCAGAGCGCCAGGGAAAACTATCCTGTTCTTCAAATAGTGGCTACGGTATCTTTTACATCTGCTTGAGAAGGCAGTTTAATGTTTCATCCATAAAAACAGCATCTCCAATAATGCAGCATTCTCTCAATACTGCACTTCAAGTGCTGTCCTGGAGTGAGGCTTGACCCACAATCCTGTTACTACAAAGAGATAGAGCTACCCACTAAACCATGGCTGATTAAATGCAGTAGGCAAAATTAAATTCCTCAGGTGAGAAACAGGATAGCGCCCACTTCTCCAGATCAACTCATGGCTTGTTAACAAAACTGCATTCTTAGAAATCACCTTTTTGTAAATCTCCTTCCCTCGTGTGTCAATGGTGTTTATGGAGAAAAGCAAGAATGCTGATAGGGAGTTTATTTGTGTTGGATGAGGAGTTTCTATCCTTGCTCTCTAAGCCAGCTTTAAAGAACTACGCTTTTCACCCCTACCTCAGGTGAACTATGGAAGAGTTCGCTGGCCAACATCTCATCCGCACTCGGTCTGCATGAAGCAATTCCACTGGTTAGCCTCTTAATATATTTAGAATGTACAGGCCACCACTGTATAAAGTCCTCTGGAATGTGGCATTCTTGAAGTGCAGTGAGTGTCTTTATCCTTTCCATCATTGTTCTGAATGGCTGGAAGAGCTCCAGTAAGATGATACCGACACTGTACATATCTGACTAAAAATGGAGATTGAAACAAAGACATTACAGCATGGAACATTTGCAAGAACCAGTCCTTGTTGGAGTTCATCCTCCACATTAGCAAATGAATTCCATCACATTTACCCGCCCTCTTCCAATATCCTTAATCTTTTTCCTTCGACTGCCTATTGAATCTAATCAAGAATGTTCCCTGGCAACTGAAGGCATAGCTGGCAATGGTGAGAGCCAGTGGCTATCAACCTTTCCTGTAGGGGAGACAGTCAGTAAATACTGACGCTATCATGGGGAATCCCTTGTGCTAGCTGCAGAAGGAACTTCAGCACCATCATTGCAGAAAACATTTTTATACACCACCAGAAGCATAGTTTCAAAGTTTATTTATTAGTGTCACAAGTAGGCTTACATCAACATTGCAAAGAAGTTACTGTGAAAATCCCATAGTCACCACACTCTGACGTCTGTTCGGGTACACTGAGGGAGAATTTAGCATGGTGATTCCACCAACCTGCACATCTTTGGACTGGGAGGAAATCAGCACCCGGAGGAAACCCACACAGACACGGGAAGAACATGCAGACTGCACAGATGATGACACAGGTCGGGAATCAAACCCGGATTCCTGGCGCTGTGAGGTAATAGTGCTAACCACTGTGCCATCGTGCAGGGTAGAATTCTTCAGTTATTGGTCTAAAGCTCATCCAAAACACTGCTGTATTTTTCCTAACTTTCACCAAGTCCTGTTCACCCATCACTCCTGTGTTCACTGGCCTAGACTAATTCCCAGTCTGGCAATGCCTGGATCTTAAAACATACTCCTTTGACCAAGCTTTTGGTCACTTGTCAGTATGCATATCTCATTGTCAAATTTTGTTTGATAATGCTTTTGTGATAGACCTTGGGGATGTCTTGCTATGTTTAGGTGCTATACAAGTACAAGTTGTTGCAGGTTTGATGTCCATGAACACCACAGACTAAGCTTAAAATCCATGTTTTAAACCATTACAAAAATATTAGTTAGAATCCCCAGGGTGGATAGTTGCAAAGTATGGAGTGAAGAAGATATAACTTTTAAATGTTCTCTCAATTTTACAAGAGTCTTATATTTATGCAGTCATTTATATAACTATAAGAAATGAATAAACCACTTTCTGCTTCTATTTCTTGTGTATAAAATCTGCTTTCCAGTTGTCAAATTTGTTACTTTTGTCAAATATTACATTATAAATTCATATTTCCATGTTTATAATGGTACCTGCCTATGTCACACTGAAATTACCCTTTACAGCCAAAGATGTTGCTGTTATTTGACATCTCTCAGCTCCTCTGTCTCTATTGCAGAAACTCTCCTACAATCCAACTAAATCTACCTCTCAAGTTCTTAAACATTTTGTTTCTTAGATATAATTATGTAAAAAATCAATGTTCATGTAAAAATTAGAGTAGGTTGTATGTGGACTATTATTATGTCTGACCACCCTGCTTCATTCAGTTGGTTACCCCTTGGCCTCAACACCACAGGATATCAAATAATACAATGAAAAAACAAGGACTTAATGTAATAATTCTGACTTGATAGTATAACAAAGAAAAACTTGTGGCTTCTTGAGTCTGTTGCTCCATTCAACTGGAGAATAGTCCCATCTACCTGCCTTGGTTCTGTAACCTTTAATATCTCTCAAAATCTCAAGTGACCCCAACCTCAACAGCTTTTGTTTTAGCAGGGGAAGAGTTCCAGACTTCTACTAACTTGATACATTCAATAAAACATCCCATCACCTTGAATTATATTCTGCATTCTTTTTTACTACCTGTAATTATCCATTAGTTAACAAGCTGCCCTGGAGAAAACACAGTTAGAAAATAGAAATGAAACAGAGGGATTACATTTATATGAGATACTCGTACCTTGAAATCATATGTCGAGCCTTTCAATTGTTCGGGGGAAGCGTATAGACAAGTCCCCACTCCTGAGGTATGCTTTGAATCTGGTAGTAAACAGAAAATGAAAAGTCAATAAAGACCTCAACAGTACAAGAAGAAAACTCAATTGAAATGAAAGTCAGTTTTCCTCTTCACAAACTGGATACATTACTATCTGTATTCATTTTCTCTCTGCATTCCCTCCATTGTCAAAAGTGTGCTTGGCTTAGCTAATGCATAAAGTGCTCAGTGGCAGCCAAGCTTAGCTATTTTATTCACACACATCTGAACAGCAATGATGAAGAAGGTCAAAATTATAATTCAAAATACAACATGCTTTTCCTGAATCAGCTAACCTATTTTTCCTTCCTTCATCCATAATTAAGTTGACACAGACAGCTATGGGTTCAAGCCACACTCCAGAGATTTGAGCACAAACTTTAGGCTGATAGTTCACTGCAGTGCTAATGGAATGCTGCACTGTCAGAGTGCTACACTGTCAGAGGTGCTGTCTTTCAGATGTGATATTAAATTTGAGAGACCTTCTACTTAGATCCCAACAACTATTTGAAGGGTAAAAAGTTCTGGAGTGTACTGCCTCAAAAGGTGGTGGAAGTAGATTCAACAGTAACTTTCAAAGGGGAATTGGATATATATTTAAAAATGAATATGGAGAAAGATTGGGACTAATTGGATAGTTTTCTAAAGAGCCGGTCCACAATGTTGGGCCAAATGTTGTAAGATTTGTTGATATAAGATTCTCGTATCCTGGCCAGCATTACTACCCTCAGTCATTACTACCAAAACAGTTTGTCTAACTATATATTCACTTGTCTTTGGTGTGACATTGCTTTCTACAAATTATCTGCTGTATTTGCTTAGATTACAACAATAATGGCGCTTTTAAAAAAGTACTCATTAACTTCATGTGCACGATAAGGCACTACATAGATACAAATTCTCACATCTTTAAAAAAGGAATACAGTTCTTTGAGTGAAGATGTTTCATTTAACCATTGTTGAGGACTTTGCAGTGTTTCTGATCAAAACTGAAAAAAGATGTCTTATTCCATTGCTCAATCCTAGTCCCAGAGACTGGGATCTAGGCCGACACCCCTGTGCAGTGCTGAGGGAGTTCTTCATGGCCAGAGCTGCTACCTTTTGGATAAGTAAATGAAGGTTCCTTCTGTCCTCTGAGGTGGATCTAAAAGGTCCTTTGCCTCTATTCAAATGAGAATGGGGGGTTCTCCCTGATGTCCTGGCCAATATCAGTCCCTGAATCAGCATCACAAAGACAGATTATTTAATCCTTATCACACTGGTATTTGTGGAAATTTGTTGTGTATAAATTGGATGCCATGTTTCCCATATTATAACCATGACTGCACTTCAAAGGTACCTGAAAGGCACTTTGGGGTGTCCCGAGGTCATGGAAAGCACTCTTATATAAAAGAGTATAACTTTTAACTTTGGGAATTGAATTTTTAAATGTAAGATAAATGGAAAAAACTGGGTTTGAGAAACTGCTAAACACCCCTAAGATAATTTCAGTTCAAAGGATGGTTCATGTTTATTTAAAGAGGTTATGGTTAGGGCATGAAAACAACAAACAACTGGTGATCCTCTCTTAGCTTTATAATGGAGTCAGTCGCTGGAATTCTACCGCCCCGCCCACCATGGAATCGGAGCAGGCGAGGGGCGAATTATGGAAATGTCCGTTGACCTCGGGCGGGATTATTCCCACGAAACTCATCTCCAAACTCCATGGCCTGGGCCTTGGCACCTCCCTCTGCGACCGGATCCTGAACTTCCTAACTCACAGACCACAATCAGTAAGGGTAGGCAACAACACCTCCTCCACGATCATCCTCAACACCGGTGCCCCACAAGGCTGTGTTCTCAGCCCCTACTATACTCCTTATACACCTATGACTATGCGGCCAAATTCCCCTCCAATTCGATTTTCAAGTTTGCTGACGACACCACTGTAGCGGGTCGGATCTCATAGAACATAGAAAGCCACAGCACAAACAGGCCCTTCGGCCCACAAGTTGCGCCGATCACATCCCCACCTCTAGGCCTATCTATAGCCCTCAATCCCATTAAATCCCATGTACTCATCCAGAAGTCTCTTAAAAGACCCCAACGAGTTTGCCTCCACCACCACCGACGTCAGCCGATTCCACTCACCCACCACCCTCTGAGTGAAAAACTTACCCCTGACATCCCCCCTGTACCTACCCCCCAGCACCTTAAACCTGTGTCCTCTCGTAGCAACCATTTCAGCCCTTGGAAATAGCCTCTGAGAGTCCACCCTATCCAGACCCCTCAACATCTTGTAAACCTCTATCAGGTCACCTCTCATCCTTCGTCTCTCCAGGGAGAAGAGACCAAGCTCCCTCAACCTATCCTCATAAGGCATGCCCCCCAATCCAGGCAACATCCTTGTAAATCTCCTCTGCACCCTTTCAATGGCTTCAACATCTTTCCTGTAATGAGGTGACCAGAACTGCGCGCAGTACTCCAAGTGGGGTCTAACCAGGGTCCTATAAAGCTGCAGCATTATCTCCCGACTCCTAAACTCAATCCCTCGATTAATGAAGGCCAGTACGCCATACGCCTTCTTGACCGCATCCTCCACCTGCGAGGCCGATTTAAGAGTCCTATGGACCCGGACCCCAAGGTCCCTCTGATCCTCTACACTGCTAAGAATGGTACCCTTCATTTTATACTGCTGCTCCATCCCATTGGATCTGCCAAAATGGATCACCACACACTTATCCGGGTTGAAGTCCATCTGCCACTTCTCCGCCCAGTCCTGCATTCTATCTATGTCTCGCTGCAACTTCTGACATCCCTCCAAACTATCCACAACACCACCTACCTTGGTGTCGTCAGCAAACTTACCAACCCATCCCTCCACTTCCTCATCCAGGTCATTTATGAAAATGACAAACAGCAAGGGTCCCAGAACAGATCCCTGGGGCACTCCACTGGTCACTGACCTCCATGCAGAGAAAGACCCCTCCACAGCCACTCTCTGCCTTCTGCAGGCAAGCCAGTTCTGGATCCACAAGGCAACAGCCCCTTGGATCCCATGCCCTCTCACTTTCTCAAGAAGTCTTGCATGGGGGACCTTATCGAAGTCTTGCATGGGGGACCTTATCTCAAACAATGACGAGACAGAGTACAGGAATGAGATAGAGAATCTGGTGAACTGGTGCGGCAACAATAATCTCTCCCTCAATGTCAACAAAACAAAGGAGCTTGTCATCGACTTCAGGAAGCGTAAAGGAGAAAATGCCCCTGTCTACATCAACGGGGACAAAGTAGAAAGAGACGAGAGCTTCAAGTTTTTAGGTGTCCAGATCACCAACAACCTGTCCTGATCCCCCCATGCCCCATGTCCCTCCATGAAAGCGATCTTTCACAGTGCTCAGCAAACTTATATACCAGTGATAAGGAAGGACTGTAGAAAAATAGATAATCAGCCATGGATATCTAAGGAAATAAAGGAGGGTATCAAATTGAAAGAAAATGCATACAAAGTGGCAAAGATTAGAGGGGAGCCTAGAGGATTGGGAAATCTTTAAAGGTCAACAGAAAGCCACGAAAAAAGCTATAAAGAAAAGTAAGATGGATTATGAGAGTAAACTAGCTCAGAAATAAAAACAGCAAAAGTTTCTACAAATATATAAAACGAAAAAGAGTGGCTAAAGTAAACATTGGTCCTTTAGAGGATGAGAAGGGGGATGTAATAACTGGAAATGACTGAGGCATTGAACAGGTATTTTGTGTCGGTCTTCACAGTGGAAGACACAAATAACATGCCAAAAATTGATGACAGGAAGGCTATGGCAGGTGAGGACCTAGAAATTATCATTATCACGAAAGAGGTCGTGTTGGGCAAGTTAATGGGGCTAAAGCTAGACAAGTCTCCTGGTCCTGATGGAATGCATCCCAGGGTACTAAAAGAGATGGTGGGAGAAATAGCAAATACACTAGTGGTAATTTACCAAAATTCGCTGGACTCTGGGGTGGTTCCCGCAGATTGGAAAACAGCAAATATGACGCCACTGTTTAAAAAAGGAGGTAGACAAAAGGCGGATAACTATAGGCCGGTTAGCTTAACTTCTGTAGTAGGGAAAATACTTGAATCTATCATCAAGGAAGAAATAGCAGGACATCTGGATATAAATTGTCCCATTGGTAAGACACAGCATGGATTCATGAAGGGAAGGTTATGTTTGACTAATTTGGTGGAATTCTTTGAGAACATTACATGTGCAGTGGACAATGGGGAACCTGTGGATGTGGTGTATTTGGATTTCCAGAAGACATTTGACAAGTTGCCGCACCAAAAACTGCTACATAAGATAAAGGTGCACCGTGTTACGGGTAATGTATTAGCATGGATAGACGATTGGTTAACTAACAGAAACAGGATGCTGAAAGTCTGCAAAGGGATATAGATAGTCTAAGTGAGTGGGTGAGGGTTTGGCAAATGGAGTACAATGTTGGTAAATGTGAGGTCATCCATTTTGGTAGGAATAACAGCAAAATGGACGATTATTTAAATTGTAAAATATTGCAGCATGCTGCAGAGGGACCTGGGTGTCCTTATGCAAGAATCACAAGGAGTTGGTTTGCAGGTGCAGCAGGTAATTAAGAAGGCAAATGGAATTTTGTCCTTCATTATTAGAGGAATGGAGTTTAAAAACAGCGAGGTTATGTTGCAGCTGTATAAGGTGCTGGTGAGGCCACACCTGAGTACTGTGTTTTGGTCTCCTTACTTGAGAAAGGATATACTGGCACTGGAGGGGGTGCAGAGGAGATTCACTAGGTTGATTCCAGAGTTGAGAGGGTTGGCTTATAAAGAGAGACTGAGTAGACTGGGGCTATACTCATTGGAATTCAGAAGAATGAGGGGAGATCTTATAGAAACATATAAGATTTCATAATCTTAATAGATAAGATAGAAGCAGGGAAGTTGTTTCCACTGGCAGGTGAAACTATAACTAGGGGGCATGGCCTCAAAATAAGGGGAAGCAGATTTAGGACTGAATTGAGGAGGAACTTCTTCACACCAAGGGTTGTGAATCTGTGGAATTCCCTGCCCAGTGAAGCAGTTGAGGCTCCTTATTGAATGTTTTTAAGACAAGGATACATATATTTTTGAACAGTAAAGGAATTAAGGGTTATGGTGAACGGGCGGGCAAGTGGAGCTGAGTCCACGAAAAGATCAGCCATGATCTTACTGAATGGCGGAGCAGGCTCGAGGGGCTAGATGGCCTACTCCGGCTCCTAGTTCTTATGTTCTTATGCCGACACTATAGTTAAGAAAGCCCATCAATGCCTCTACTTTCTCAGAAGACTAAGGAAATTTGGCGTGACAGCTACAACTCTCACCAACTTTTACAGATGCACCATAGAAAGCATTCCTTCTGGTTGTATCACAGCTTGGTATGGCTCCTGCTCTGCCCAAGACAGCAAGGAACTACAAAAGGTAGTGGAATGTAGCCCAATCCATCACGCAAACCAGCCTCCCATCCATTGACTCTGTCTACACTTCCTGCTGCCTCAGCAAAGCAGCCAGCATAATTAAGGACCCCACCATGCACCCCAGACATTCTCTCTTCCACCTTCTTCCGTCGGGAAAAAGATACAAAAGTCTGCGGTCACGTACCAACCGACTCAAGAACAACTTCTTCACTGCTGCTGTCAGACTTTTGAATGGACTTACCTTGCATTAGGTTGATCCTTCTCTACTGTCTAGCTATGACTGTAACACTACATTCTGCACTCTCTCCTTTCCTTCTCTATGAATGAAATGTTTCGTCTGTAAAGCGCGCAAGAAACAATACTTTTCACTGTATACTAATACACGTGACAATAATAAATCAAATCAAATCAATTTCCAGTCTCACGAGAGCGAGGCCATAAAATCACGCTCTGTGAGTCTGTAAGATTCCAGATGTCCTCACTAGAAATAGGAATTATTTATGTGGGCCCAAGAATAAAAGGGATGTTTTAAAGGTAAAGGTAATTAGTTATCTCTGACATCCCAAATGTTTTGCTATAGGGATAAGTGATACAGGATGGGACTCTTGGAGTTTGGGGTTAAGGCTCTGCTTTCTCACAGAAATGATGTGGAGATGCCGGCGTTGGACTGGGGTGAACACAGTAAGAAGTCTCACAACACCAGGTTAAAGTCCAACAGGTTTATTTGGTAGCAAATACCATAAGCTTTCGGAGCGCAGCTCCTTCGTCAGATGGAGTGGAAATGTGCTCTCAAACAGGGCACAGAGACACAAACAGACACTGTTTGAGAGCACATTTCCACTCCATCTGACGAAGGAGCAGCGCTCCGAAAGCTTATGGTATTTGCTACCAAATAAACCTGTTGGACTTTAACCTGGTGTTGTGAGACTTCTCACTGTTCTCACAGAAAGGCAGCTGGTGCCTGGAGGCTGCTGAGGTTAAAAGAGAGAAAACTGCCAGGAGTAGAGACAATAAAGCAACTGGAACCGATAGCAGAGGGTTCCTCAGAAGCCGAGGGTGCTTTCTGATTTGACGTTACTGTGCAGAAATTGCAAGCGAGACCCATGTTTGAGGTGGGGTGTTCACAATCATGAGGTACTGAAGGAGAATTGGAGGGTCGCTTAGCCGCATGCTAGTGGAAGGACCGCAAGAAATCTCAAACCTCAGAAAATAGCAGGAACACTGAGGAGAGTCAAACTGAATCTCTGAGAACTGTAGGCAAATCTTGGTTTAGTCCCAAAAAAAGTGAAGGAACCTTCAAGATTCTGTAAAGAATATGGAAACTCTTGGATGGAAATAAAAGTAGAACAAGCTATGTTCTGTTGAGATGTTTGGGTGTAAAAGTATAAGTGTTTACAAAATAATGTTAAATTAGTAGTTCCGAAGAAGTTAGCTGTTTCCAAAGTAGTCATAATGAACTCAAAATGTTAACTCTGTTTTTCTCTCCACAGATGCTGTCAGACTTGCTGAGTTTTTCCAGCACTTTCTGATTTTTTTGTTAGTAGGAATTGCTTTGTTTAACTCTTGTACAGAAGAAGGTTTTTATTTCAACCGTGAAATCTTGTGGCCTAATTCTTTCAGTCAATAACTGGGAGTTCAAATTTCCTTTTAAAGTGAAGTTTCTTTATTAGTCACAAGTAAGGCTTACATTAACACTGCAATGAAGTTACTGTGAAATTCCCCTAGTCGCCACACTCTAGCGCCTGTTCGGGTCAATGCACCTAACCAGCATGTCTTTCAGGATGTGGGAGGAAACTGGAGCACCCGGAGG
Source organism: Mustelus asterias (assembly GCF_964213995.1). Classification (NCBI taxonomy): domain Eukaryota; kingdom Metazoa; phylum Chordata; class Chondrichthyes; order Carcharhiniformes; family Triakidae; genus Mustelus; species Mustelus asterias. Next base: position 50,561,216 of record NC_135823.1, on the reverse strand, counting down.
AAACCCACGCAGACACAGGGAGAACATGTAAACGCCACACAGACAGTGACCCAAGCCAGGAATCGACCCCGGGTCCCTGGCACTGTGAGGCAGCAGTGCTAACCACTGTGCTACCGTGTCGCCCACTTTTAAAAGTTACCAGTCCGTTCTGGGATTGTAACCAAATGTATGTGGGTTTATGAATTGGGACTAATTACCTGAAACTTCCAAAAACTTTAAAAATCCACGGTTTAAAAACTTGGTATAATTAAGTTTCAAAAGCAGTCACACATCAGAAAGTTGTAAAGTGTTGTAAATATTCATTTTCAGGGAGAAAAATGTCATCAAGGGTTTTACGGTTTACTCTCCACATGAAAGAGAAAGCAAGAATTTTTCACTTGTGCAGATGTAGCTATGGCCTCTAATACTCACCAGTTACTTTGGTTGGTGCTGGCCATTGATCAGAAGTCTCGGTGATGATGTCGCTGCAGGCTAGTCCAAAATCCCCAATCCGAACATGATAGTCAGAGCCATGGAGAAAAATGTTCCTTGGCTTTAAGAGAACACATTGTGAGTGTAGCTTAAATGGTGAAAAATTACAACATGCTACTGTGCAGAGGGACCTGGGGGTCCTTGTGCATGAATCACAAAAACTCAGTTTGCAGGTGCAGCAGATGATCAAGAAGGCAAATGGAATGTTAGCCTTTATCGCGAAGGGGGTGGAGCATAAAAGCAGGGAGGTCTTGCTGCAATTGTACAAGGTACTGGTGAGGCCGCAACTGGAGTACTGTGTGCAATTTTGGTCCCCTTATTTGCGGAAGGATGTATTGGCCTTGGAGGGAGTACAGAGAAGGTTCACCAGGTTGATACCGGAGATGAGGGGGTTAGCTTATGAGGAGAGATTGAGTAGATTGGGCTGTACTCGTTGGAGTTTAGAAGGCTGAGGGGAGATCTCATAGAGACATATAAGATAATGAAGGGGCTAGACAGGGTAGAGGCAGAGAGATTCTTTCCACTTAGAAAGGAAACAAGAACTAGAGAACACAGCCTCAAAATAAGGGGGAGGCAGTTTAGGACAGAGTTGAGGAGGAGCTTCTTCTCTCAGAGGGTAGTGAATCTCTGGAATTCTCTGCCCATTGAAGCAGTGGAGGCTACCTCGTTAAATATGTTTAAGTCACAGGTAGATAGATTTCTGATCAATAAGGGAATTAAGGGTTATGGGGAGCAGGCGGGTAAGTGGAACTAAACCACTATCAGATCAGCCATGATCTTATTGAATGGCGGGGCAGGCTCGATGGGCTAGATGGCCTACTCCTGCTCCTATTTCTTATGTTCTTATGTTAGTTTACTTATAGCAAGTCTTAATCACGAATTAAGTAGCTCTCATGGCACGTATTGCAGAATCTTACAGCACCAATGGGAACCATTCGACCCATCTTGTCTGTGCCGATTCTTTTAAAGAGCTATTGGAATCTGCTCCCCTGTGCTGTAAGAGTCTATTATATAATTACTGTAACAAAATACATCAGCTGGTGATCAAAATATACTATAGCTCTTTCGTAATGCTTTCTCAGCTGAAAAAATAATTTGTCATATGGAGTTGATTGCTGTGAGGGCAGGAGGTGTAGGATGAACATATTTGGTATTTAAATTGGTGTTTGCCATGACTACCTCAGCCAGCACTGTGTGACCTGACACGATCAGTTCAATGGTATGAGGAGGAATTTCTTAGATCGTAATACCACAAGACATAGAAATCATAGAAACCCTACAGTGCAGAAGGAGGCCATTCGGCCCATCGAGTCTGCACCGACCACAATCCCACCCAGGCCCTACCCCCACATATTTACCCACTAATCCCTCTAACCTATGCATCTCAGGACTCTAAGGGGCAATTTTTTTTAACCTGGCCAATCAACCTAACCCGCACATCTTTGGACTGTGGGAGGAAACCGGAGCACCCGGAGGAAACCCACACAGACACGAGGAGAATGTGCAAACTCCACACAGACAGTGACCCGAGCCGGGAATCGAACCCGGGACCCTGGAGCTGTGAAGCAACAGTGCTAACCACTGTGCTACCGTGCCGCACAGCACGGGAGCAGAATTAGGCCACTCAGCCCATCGAGTCTGCTCCACCATTCAATCATGGCTGATTTTTTTTCTCATACCCATTCTCCTGCCTTTTCCCCATAACCCCTGACTCCTTATTAATCAAGAACCTATCTATCTCTGTCTTAAAGACACTCAATGACTTGGCTTCCACAGCCTTCTGTGGCAAAGAGTTCCACTGATTCACCACTCTCTGGCTGAAGAAATTCCTCCTCATCTCTGTTTTAAAGGATCATCCCTTTAGCCTGAGGTTGTGCCTCTGGTTCTAGTTTTTCCCACCAGTGGAAACATCCTCTCCACGTCCACTCTATCCAGGCCTCAAAGTATCCTGTAAGTTTCAATCAGATCCCCCCTCATCCTTCTAAACTGTAACAAGTACAGACCCAGAGTCCTCAGCCGTTCCTCACACGCCAAGCTCTTCCTTCCAGGGACCATTCTTGTGAACCTCCTCTGGACCCTTTCCAAGACCAACACATCCTTCCTTAGATATGGGGTCTAAAACTGCTCACAATACTCCAAATAGGGTCTGACCAGGGTCTTCAGTCAGAGGGTGGTGAATCGATGGAATTCATTGCCACAGAAGGCTACGGAGGCCAGGTCATTGAGTGTATTTAAGACAGAGATGGGTAGCTTCTTGATTGATTAGAGGATCAAATGTTAGGGGAAAAAGCGTGAGAATGGGGTTGATAAACATATCAGCCATGATTGAATGGTGGAACAGACTTGATGGGCCGAATGGGCTAATTCAGCTCCTATATCTTATGGTCTTACAGCGTCAAGTACCTCTGTTTGTCAATTCCGAAAACCAACTCAGGATTGTGACATCGCAATCCAAATTCCAGACAGAACACAAAGATGATGATGTCACAATTCGTTGCCATCGCAACGTTAAACAAATCAAAATTGCGCAGTTCCAACCGCTGCCACTTAACAGGAAACCTTTCCCACATGTCAAAGCAAGAAGAGAGTCTGCAAGACTCTCGATCTGACCACATCTAAGTGACAACCATCAACTTTTCCACAGATCAGTTCCATGAAGAATGCATGACCAGGCAATGTTTTGATCCCGAAGTCACTTTGTATAAAGTCCCAGCTTCAGAACCTTCCAAAAATGTGCGAATGCCAGGCTGAGTTTAATAATCTTCATGCCAAGCTTCACGATGCTATTATGAAAGGAGACCAAGAGAATATCAAAAGCTTGCTGAAGGTCCATCCAATCAACGATCCCATTACTATCTGGAAAAACTGTTCCTTATTCCCCATTCTTCCAGCTCAGGTAAATCCAGCAATTCATTCAGACAATCCTTCTACTTTGTCTTAAGTGTATCAGAGGTTTTATATGAAATGTATAACGATTGACCATAAAATGATCTAACTAAATAGTTTAGCTTTCCTCATTTTTGAGCTTGCATCCCAGCTATCCATCCAATTCTCCTCCCACACCTGGTGAAGCACGAAGGCAGACTTTTGTTCTGTTTCCACAGCTAGTAATTCCCAGAACAGGTAGCTAGTCTGTCACCAGGGGCTTATAGTTTGAGGGGTGCCGCTCCACAGCATCCCAGCTATACTGGGGGATAACTCTCCATGGAGTGTTGTAAGAATCATGAGATTCTCCCTAATTCTCCTTCCAAATAAAAACCTTGTCAGTAAAAACAAGTGTCCAGCTCCTATCAATAGAGGCAGAACAAGTCTAGAATCATAGACTGACGTAGACAGAAGGGAGACATTGGCCCATTGAGTTTGTGCTGACTCTTTCAAAGAGCAATCGAGTTAGAGTAGTTCCATTCCTCTGCTCTTTCCCCCAAATCCCTGAGTGTATTTTCTCCTGTCAGTCTTTATCCAATTCCCTTTTGAAAGTTACTACTGAATACTTCCACCATCTCATCAGACAGTGCATTCCAAATCCTTACCAGTCATTGCATAAAAATATTTTTCCTCATGTTGCCTCTGGTTCTTTTGCCAATCACCTTAAATCTGTGCCCTCTAATCATCAACCTTTCTAGCATTTCAGAACAGTTTCTCTTTCTTTGTTCGATCTAAACTCATAACTTTAAACACCTCTATCAAACCTATTCCTTTCTGATCAATTTGTCAAAATAAAACAGGATTATCCTCTGATTTTAAATAGATCCGTGTTTTCCAGGTCTCTTGAGTGTAAATTTGATCTTCCCACTTTCCTCGAGTGAAAACCAGCATGAACCAACCACACAGGAGCACTGTGGACAGTCCTGGGGACCACGATTTAGGAAGGATATGCTGGCCTTGGAGGGAGTGCAGTGTAGATTTCCCAGAATTATACCTAAATTTCAAGGGTTAAATTATAAAGAGAGATTAAACAAAATAGGGTTGGATTCTCTGAAATTTAAGAGGTTAAGGGATGAATTGATTAATATTTCCAAGAGATTATGGGGAACAGGTAGGATAGACAGATACTACTTCTGGTGGTTGGTGTGGACTAAGGAGCATAATCTAAAAATTAAAGGCAGAAGTTTCAGAAATTAAATTAGAAAACACTTCTGCTTACAATTGGTGATATAAGTCTGTAACTATTCTGTAAACAGTAACTGATGTTATATCAATTGTTAATTTAAAACAAAGATAGATTTTTGTTATCCAAAGGTACTAAGGGATATGGCACAAAAGCCTTATGGAGTTAGGTCACAGACCAGCCATGATCTCAAGGAATGACAGAACAGGCTCGAGGGGCTGAATAGCCTCCTCCTGTTTCTAAAAATTCACCAAATTTATAATTCATCCCTTTCGAAAGAGTGAGCCAAGGTTTGGAGCATAAAAATAGTTAAAGATAAGATGCTGGTGGGCAACCTGAAACCTCAATCCTCTTATGCTATTCTCCCTGTGACAGAAGTCGGAGACTATGATAGATGATCAACCAGAAAGAAGAAAGACGCTGGGGCTTTCTGATGCAAACTCTCACATCTGTAATATACTTGATTGATTTATTCCTTAAACATTGTTTCTCAAATACTGTTGGTATCTTGGTGACAACGCCCAAGATGTAGAGTTTTTCCCCTCAGGATATATGTCACCTAATTTACATCAAACATATTCTACTTGTCTCTGACTCTTCAGTTGGTAAAAAAAAATCCAGGATTCCCATCAATTGGCTAACCTGAGGAGAGATAAGGTTATCCCTTTATTACCTTTCAAATGCTTAGGCTGTCTGATAAGGAAATCTAATGATTAGTCTCAAAATGAAACAGTACCTTTACGTGGGAAATACTCTCAGGCTAACTTAAAGTTTATTTATTAGTGTCACAAGTAGGCTTATGTTAACACTGCAATGAAGTTACTGTGAAAATCCCCTATTCGCCCCTGTTCGGGTACACTGAGGGAGAATTTAGCATGGCCAATGCACCTAACCAGCACGTCTTGGAGAGAACACACGGACTCCATACAGACAGTGGCCCAAGCCGGGAATCGAACCCAGGTCCTTAGCGCTGTGAAGCAGCAGTGCTAACCATTCTTGGGAGTAAGAAAATTATGAGGTGTTACATGGGCGGCATAATAGCACAGTGGTTAGCGCTACTGCTTCACAGCACCAGGGACCTGGGTTCGATTCCCGACTTGGGTCACTGTCTGTGTGGAGTTTGCACGTTCTCCCCATATCTGTGTGGGTTTCCTCCGGGTGCTCCGGTTTCCTCCCACATTCTGAAAGATGTGCTGGTTAGGTGCATTGACCCGAATAGGTGTCGGAGTGTGGCGACTAGGGGAATTTCATAGTAACTTCATTGCAGTGTTAATGTAAGCCTTACTTGTGACTAATAAATAAATAAACTTTTTAGAGGCAGAGGAAAGAGGATTAAATTGTCAACCAGAGTTCCTACTCCAAGTTGCCACCCCTGCTGTAATTTCAGGTATACAGACAACTAATGAGGGTACAATCAGACCCCCACCCCCCAACCAACCACCCCTCCACCTGCCCCATCCCACCCCCTCCCCCTGCCTCCACCACCATCACAGTTGTACACTAGCTGCATCTGCTACTGTCTGCGTTTCATTACAGGATTGACAAAACACACAGATTCCAGCACAAGTAAAAGACAACAAGGAAAAAGAGGTTGCAATAACACATGAGCGGTGATATTGAGGCGTAACATTCTCCTTGTAGCTAAGCTGTTAAATTTTAGCAAATTCAATTATTTAACACAACCTCCAAGAAGCAAATACTTTTCAAAAAGGTGTTATCAGTCTAATACTTGTAATGCATTTCTATCATCCTAAGGGATTAGCCATCCTTCCAATCCACTTGGCTGCGACATACAGAAAGGCAAAGAGTTTACAATGCTTACTTCAACTAAAGGCTGATATAGAGACAAGGTAAGTGATGCAGGTTAAGTGTTCCAATCTGTTCTGGTCGCTCTTGAGCTGTTTGTGTGAGGCCTCTCTAGATGGGATGGGACAATGGGTGGAATGAATGTTTTATATTTAATCAGAGTGATGATAGTAGTGAAAAAAAAGAACTTGCATTTACAACCCCAGCGTAACCCAAAGCGCTTTACTTTACAGCTAAGTAATCCTTTTGTTTGAAATAACAGTGCAATCCCTGCTACACTGTGGGAAACACAACAGCCAATTTGAGTACAGACAGTTCCCGTAAAGAGCAATAACCAGATTGTCTATATTTTCTCTTTAGTTGAAGGATAAATATTGATCCCAGGACACGGGGGAGAACTCTCCTACTCATCAAATTAGTACCTTCAGGGATCTCTGGTATTATAGGATAAAATACAAAGCATTGCTCCAGAATGGGAGGTTACAGATTTGTAGTCACAATCTTTCTGCTCATTCAAAAATCAATCAGGTATTCAAGTGGGAGAGCTGAGCAGAGATGTGGATCTTCCGTGAAGGACACAAAATAGAAATCCAACTCAAATACTGCCATTCACTCAATGCTGAGCAATGGATTACACATAGAATCATAGAATCCCTACAGTGCAGAAAGAGGCCATTCGGCCCAGAGAGTCTGCACCGATAACAATCCCAGCCAGGCTTTATCCCCGTGACCCCATATATTTACCCCACTAATCCCTCTAACCTACGCATCCTGGGACACTAAGGGGTAATTTAGCATGGCCAATCCATCTAACCCACACATCTTTGGACATATAGACATTAAAAGAATTCTTTTAGGTTTCCTGTCGAGCCTATATATAAAAGAGACACGGCACCTCTGACAATGCAGCACTCCCTACTGCAGTAGAGCATCACCTAAGGTGTTGTTCTCAAGTCTCTGGATTGGAACTTGAACCCATGACTACCCATAGAAATGCAGAAAATACACAGCCAAGAAAGAACCATCCAGTCTAATCCCACTTTCCAGCATTTTGTTTATAGGTTACTGCACTTCAAGTACATATCCAAGTATTTTATAAACATGATGAGGGAGGGATTCTGCCTCTACGACTCAGTCCCCATCCCCCGCTGTCACTCCCAATTCAAAATGCAAGAGTGCTTCACACTGAGCCACGACTGATACCAATTTATTGTTACAAGTTATTGGCGAGAAACTGACATTTTCACAGAATCACAGAACTGTTACAGTGCAGGAGAAGGTCGTTTGGCCCATCATATCTGCACCAATTCTCCAAACAAGCATCCCCATGCCCTAGCACATTTTTTCTATTCAAGTAATCATCTAGTGATCGCTTGAATGCCTCACTTGAATCTGCCTCCACTACACTCCCAGGCAGTGCATTTCAGACCTGAGCCACTCGTTGTGTAAAAAAGCTTTTTTTTCCTCACATCACATTTGCTTCTTCTACAAATCATCTTAAATCGGTGTCATCTCGTTCTTGATCCTTCTACGAGCGGGAACTGTTTCTCCCTATCTACTCTCTCCAGCCCTTCATGATTTTTGAACGTCACTATCAAATCTCCTCTCGGCCATCTTCTCTCCAAGGAGAACAATCCCAACCTCTCCATTCTACCATCATAGCAGAGGTTTCTCATTATGGAGGTGAACCAGAATACGTCGCCGGTGAGGCGCGGTAAAAATTGGAAGTCACGAATCTCGCCGGATATTGAGCCCTGCTGCCGATCCCACCCAATATGGGATGGTGAACATGGGCTCAAGATTCCACCCAATATTCCAGCTGAGACTTGTGTCTTGTATAGTTTCAGCATAACCTCCTTGCTCTTGTACTCTATGCCCCTATTAATAAAGCCCAGAATACCAAATGCTTCATTAACTGCCCTCTCCACCTGTCCTGCCGCCTTTAGTGACTTCTGCACATATACACCCAGGTCCCTCTGCTCCTGCACCCCATTAAGAATTTTACTCTTTGTTTTATATTGTCTCCATGTTCTTCCTTTCAAAATGTATCACCTCACACATCTCCGTATTGAACTTCATCTGCCACTTACCTGCCCGTTCCACCAACTTGTCTATCTATATCCTTTCAAGATCTACATTATCCTCTTCACAGTTTATAATACTTGCATGTTTTGTGTCGTCCACAAACTTTGAAATTGTCCCCTACACACCAAGATCTATGCATCAGGGAAAACAAGGGTCCCAAAATGGACTCCTAGGGAACATCAGTACAAACCTTCCTCCAGCCTGAGAAATATCCATTAACCATTACTCTCTGCTTCTTGTTATTCAGCCAGTTTTGTATCCAGGGTGCTACTGTTCCTTTTATTCCATGAGCTATAACTTTTCTCACAAGTCTGTTATGTGGCACTGTGTGGAATACCTTCTGAAAGTCCAAGTACACCACATCAACAGCATTACCCTCATCAACCCTTTCTGTTATCTCCTCAACACCTCCAGCAAGTCGGTTAAACATGATTTGTCCATTAGAAATCCATGCTGGGCTTTAGAAATCCAACTCCTGGGCTTCTTAAAAAACCACACAACAGCTATACTTGAGGTACAAATCACATTGCAGGCACAAAATGCATGGGATTTATTGAGATATGTGATATCAAATCATTTGCCAATTCTAAGATAAAAGTACTCCAGAGCAGCACTCCAGTACATCATCTTTCATAAGAGACATTAAACTGAAACCCTGTCTGCCCTCTCAGGCGGATCCTAAAGCCACTATTTTCCAGAGCAGAGGATTTGTCCCTGGTCTCCTGGGACAAATATTTATTTACTAGCTGGCTGCCTCATTTCCTACATTCCAACTGACTAAGATTCAGAAGTGCTTAATTGGCCGTAAAGTGCACAGGGATATCGTGAGGTTGTGAAAGGCACGATATAGACGTAAATCCCCACTCTCAAAAATTCTCGTGTTTTCTCTTCTCTTTCTTTGCCTTAGGGACGCCTTGGGCCGAACAGCACTGCATCTGATCATTGTCCACTGGCCCAACATCATCCAAGACTGGATCGTACCAAAGACCAAGTTTGAGAAGGCCATGGCAGGCATGCAGAGTCGGGCTGAATGCTGCTTGCGGCTGCTATGCCAGCATGGGGTGCAGGTCAATGTAGCCACCCAGAGCAGGAGCCAGGACACAGCGATGCACCTGGCTGTGCGCCATGGGGCCTGGCCAGCAGTGGCCATTCTGTCACGGCATGGCGCCAACCTAGAAACAGTTAATCAGCATGGTATGACCCCGCTGCACATGGCCAGTGGACTACTGGACCGTCGAATGGTGGAGGAGCTGCTGGGCCGGGGGGCGAGGTTGGACAGCAAGGTGGCAGGCACTGGCAGCACACCTCTCCAGCTGGCTGTCTGTGCCGCCTCGGGCAAGGGCGCACAGCAGCTGGGGGCCGGCCTGGACTGTGTGCGGGTGCTTCTGACAGCGGGCGCCAATGTGGATGCCCAGGACCTGCATGGGAGGGCAGCAGTTCACGAGGCCTGTTTCGGGGGCCGGGAGGAGCTCATTGACCTGTTGTTGGAGCACGACGCTGACCTGGGCTTGCGTACTGGGCAGGGCGAGTCGCCCCTCTCCCTCTTCCTGGAACGCAAGCCCAATCTCCGGTGCAGCCGCCTGCTGGCCAAACTGCTCAGCCTCTCCTGTCCTCTACGGCTCACCAGCAAGGAAGGGGGCCAGCTGCCTGGCGGGCTGCTAGACCCAGAATTCCGCCAGCACCGCGAGTTTCTGCTTGCCCTGAGCCAGGAACCACCAGCCCTTCAGGATCTCTGCCGGGTGGTAGTCAGGAAGGTCTATGGTCACCGACAGAGGCAACGTCTCAAAGAGATCCTGCCCACTTCTGTGTGGCAGTTTGTGTACGGTTACCGGGACTATGCAAAGAGACTGGCAGAGATTGCGGTCAAGCCAACAGAATGGCCAGACCGTGAGGGTCAAGGTGATCTTGACAACAGCCTGCTCCACATGCACCTGAGTGGGCACTGAATTTACCAACAGGCATTTATTTACTTTTTGAAGCACCGATGGGATTAACATAACCTGGTGGTGATGGATAACTCTATCAATGGATCAGTCAGAAAATAAAACAGTTTTGAAAAGATTCCTCCATTTATAAAATGTTTACAGCACCAAAACAAATTAATCAGCCCATCTGGTCTGTGCCAGTGTTTATGCCTCACATGAGCCTCCTTCCAATTCTCTCCATCTCACCCTATCCTTCTATTCCTTTCTCTTCCATGCATTTTTCCAGCTTACCCTTCAAGGCATCCATGCTATTCGCCTCAGCGACTCTTTGCAGTAGTGAGTTCCACATTCTCTGCACTCTCTGGGTCAAAACCTCTCTCTTGAATGGATTTATTTATTTGTGACCATTTTATATTTATGGCCTCTAGTTCTGATATCTCCCACAATTGGGAACACCTTCTCCACGTCTCCCCTGTCAAACCCTTTCATAATCTTAAAGACCTCTATGAGGTCACCTTCTGGAGAACAGAGCCCCCAGCCTGTTATGACCTCTCAGTCATGTTATCATTCTTGTAAATTCAAAATTCTCCAGCCTCTCTCTATTCTTTCTCTAATATGGAGAACAGAATTGTTGACGATACTGTGGTCTAACCAAAATTCTGTACAAAGAGCACAACTTCCCTGCTTTTCAATTTTCTACCCCTTGCTATTTTTTTAAAACGATCTTATTAACCTGCATTACTATTTTTAGTGATTTACCTCTGTGTCCTCAGATATCCTGTTCCATTTAGACACTTATTTTCCAAGGAGGTTTTGCCAAAATGTATCACCTCATACTCACCTCCATTGAAGACTATCTGCTGATTACACGCCCATTCTGCATGTTTGTTAATGTCTTCCTGTATTTTGTTTAATCCTCTGTATCAACCTCACCCCCCAATTTGGAGTCATGTGCAAATTTTGAAATTTCACTTTTGATCCCAGAGTTCAAGTTCTTTAAGTAACTAGTGAACAACAGTGTTCTTTCCCAGCATGAATCCTTATGAACCACTACTTCCCACCTATTATTAGTCTAACTACCTTTTTCCCCCCCTACTCTGTGTTTCTTATTCTGTAACCAACTTGCTATTCATTCTGCTATTTGTGTCATCACATGCTCTGACTTTGGTCACAAGTCAGCAGTACCTTATCAAAGGTAGATACTGGTAGTCTATGAACCATTTGATAGATCAGTTTCCTTACTGAAATGTTATGGTTTTGCTCTCGTGAAACAAACTCGGATCCAACAGAGAATGGTACTCTTGTGTCTTTTGTTCCCGCCTTGCATTTGACTAGATTGTGAACAAAATCTAAATACCTTCCCAAAGCTGCCACTGCTTAAATGAAACACTGGGCTCTTCTTAAACAAAATAAAATATTGTTGTTATCTAACCGTGGTTCTTAATTTCATCATGAAAACAGCGGGAAGGGGCCGTGGATTACTCTAGAAAGAGTAACTGAGGAACAAAAGGTCCCTGGTCAGATTGAGATTGCTCAGTGCATACAGTATTTATGAGAAATGAGGTTACCTCCATCATCTGATTAGACTACGAGAGCTGCAATCTTCTCCTCAGAGCAAAGGGGGACAAGGGGAGGTTTGACTGGATTTAAATTATGAGGAGGGTTGATAGAATAAATAAGAAGAAGTTTGTCCTGCCTGCAGGGTCAGTAACCAGAGGTCACAGTTTTAGGATGGCAAAGGAACCAGGGGGAGATGACGAGTTCTTTTGTTACTCAGCGAACCGCTGTGATCGAGAATGCACTGCCTGAAAGGGTAGTGGAAGCAGATTCAGCAACAACTTTCAAAAGCAAATTGGATAAATACTTGAAAAGGAAATATCTGCTCAGCTACGGGGAGCAGGGGGAGTGGAACTAATCAGTAGAGTAGCTCTTTCCGAGAGTAGGCGTGGGCATGATGAGCTAAATGGTGGCAGAGTGGTTAGCGCTGCTGCCTCACAGTGCCAGGGACCCGGGTTCGATTCCTGGTTTGAGTCACTGTCTGTGCGGACAGTTTGCACGTTCTCCCAGTGTCTGCGTAGGTTTCCTCCGGGTGCTCAGGTTTCCTCCCACATCCAAAGATGTGCGGGTTAGGTGGATTGGCCATGCTAAATTGCCCCTTAGTATCAAGGGGACTCGCTAGGGTAAATGCATCGGGTTATGGGGATAGGGCCTGAGTGAGGTTGTGGTCAGTGCAGACTCGATGGGCCAAATGGCCTCCTTCTGCACTGTAGGGCTATCGGGCTCTATGACTCTAAATGGCTTCTTTCTATGCACAGTTAAAGGCTTGTATGAACATAGTGATATGTACTCACCTTCAAGTCTCTGTGCATAACACCCTTGGAGTGGATGAAACGCACCCCCTCAAGCAACTGACGGAATATGTGAACGGCGCAGTCAGGTTCCACCAAACTAAACGCACCTGAATAATATCAAAAAAGGTGCAAATTGAAATTTACAACTTTTTTGTTTTAACCGAAGAACTATGTTGTACGAAATGAGAGGGATAAAACAAAGCAATTGAAATATTTAATAAAATAGAAAAGGATGATAAAGAATTCAACCGCTCACAAGTAAGGGATGGGCCCTCTCCTGGTCTGCTATTCCTGTCCAAAATCCAATCTTGAAGGGACCTCTCACACAGCTGCATTTGTATATGCAGCATGAGGTAGGAATGGATCTAAGAGATAAGATAGTCAGACTTCCATTTCTCTAATGCCTTTCATAACCTCTGGACATCTCAAAGCATTCTACAGACAATTAAATAATTTTTGATGTGCGATCACATGTGGAAATGTTGTTAATATGGCAGCCAATTTGCACACAGCAAGCTCCTACCAACAGCAATGTGATAAGATAATCTGCTTTAGTCATGTTGAATAAATATTGGCGAGGAGACTGGGAGGACTTTTCCTGCCCTTCTTTGAAATAGTGTCCTAGGAAAATTTATATCCATCTGAGAGTGAAGGTAGGACTTTGGTTTTAATATCTCATCTGAGAGATGGCACTTCCAACACTGCCACACTCCCTCAGTATTTCACTGGGAGTGTGGGAGAGTTGGCCTAAGGTTTCTGTGCTCAAGACACACAGTAGACATAACAGGTTCAATTTAAAACACATCTTCTGCTGAATGTAAGACATATTCCTGGATAAGGGGAGTGAAATTCAAAGCAATGGGACCCTTCAACTCTATTTAATTTTAACTCACTTTTTGCTGATCGTATGTTTGAGAATTATAAACGGACAGTGTAGAGGGAGCTTTACTCTGTATCTAACCCCGTGCTGCATCTGTCCTGGGAGTGTTTGATGGGAACTGTGCAGAGGGAGTTTTACTCTGTATCTAACCCTGTGCTGTACCTGTCCTGGGAGTGTTTGATGGGAACAGTGTAGAGGGAACTTTATTCTGTATTCAACCCCGTGCTGCACCTGTCTTGGGAGTGTTTGATGGGGACAGTGTAGAGGGAGCTTTACTCCGTATCTAACCCCATGCTACATCTGTCCTGGGAGTGTTTGATGGGAACAGTGCAGAGGGAGCTTTACACTGTATCTAACCCTACGCAGCATCTGTCCTGGGAGTGTTTGATGGGGACAGTGCAGAGGGAGTTTTACTCTGTATCTAACCCTGTGCTGTACCTGTCCTGGGAGTGTTTGATGGGGACAGTGTAGAGGGAGCATTACTCCGTATCTAACCCCGTGCTGCATCTGTCCTGGGAGTGTTTGATGGGGACAGTGCAGAGGGAGTTTTACTCTGTATCTAACCCTGTGCTGTACCTGTCCTGGGAGTGTTTGATGGGGACAGTGTAGAGGGAGCATTACTCCGTATCTAACCCTGTGCTGTACCTGTCCTGGGAGTGTTTGATGGGGACAGTGTAGAGGGAGCATTACTCCGTATCTAACCCCGTGCTGCATCTGTCCTGGGAGTGTTTGATGGGGACAGTGCAGAGGGAGTTTTACTCTGTATCTAACCCTGTGCTGTACCTGTCCTGGGAGTGTTTGATGGGGGACAGTGTAGAGGGAGCTTTACTCTGTATCTAACCCTGTGCTGTACCTGTCCTGGGAGTGTTTGATGGGGACAGTGCAGAGGGAGCATTACTCCGTATCTAACCCCGTGCTGCATCTGTCCTGGGAGTGTTTGATGGGGACAGTGCAGAGGGAGTTTTACTCTGTATCTAACCCTGTGCTGTACCTGTCCTGGGAGTGTTTGATGGGGACAGTGTAGAGGGAGCTTTACCACGTATCTGACTCCATGCCGTACCTGTCCTGGGAGTGTTTTTGGTGCTCTCTCCCCATCCTAGTGTATAGGGAAAGCTTTCTTATCTCCAGCACTAACATCCCTTATGTTGAATTTCAAAAAATAAACTTGCTGGAAATCATTCCCAAGGTATTCTGTTTCCTCACCTTGGACTCAGGGTATACACCTGTGAATGATGAGCCATCATCTGAACTTGAGCTACTGTTAGAGTAAACAGATGAGCCTGAAATCTCCTCCGTGGCGCTGGTTACTCGTTCCTTATCCCTCTCAAAGTCTTCTGTCTCCGTCTCCGTTGCTTCAACCAGTGAGTCCAATTTGTTTCTTACCAAACGGGGCGTCAGTGACTCATATCTTAGATGTTTCAAAGAATAGAATGAAGAGTGGACCTGGAGACTTTTTGTTCCCGGGAGTAAGGCTGGTGATTGGCATCTGCCATTATTTAGCTGGCTTGCTCCATGATTACCATCATCAAAGAAATGTTGATTGTCATTTTCCTTTAATATGTTCGTGCACATCTCTTCCTCAACCAGGTTGCTGCCTGACAAAGTCTCTGCTAATCTTGAAACAGAAGTAGTGTCAGCAAAAACAATACTTGAACCATTGGTTTGCGTGTTCTGGACAGAAGAATCTCTGTAAAGATACAATTTTGATCACTTTCAAACTCATGGAATAATAGAGTCCTACAGTGCAGAAGGAGGCCATTCGGCCCAACGACCACAATCCCACCCAGGCCCTATCCCCCATAACCCCATGCACTTACCCTAGCTAGTCCCCCTAACACTAGGGTCAATTTAGCATGACCAATCCACCTAACCCGCACATCTTTGGACTGTGGGAGGAAACCGGAGAACCCAGAGGAAATCCATGCAGACACGGGGAGAATGAGCAAACTCCGCACAGACAGTGACCCAAACTGGGAATCGAACCCAGGTCCCTGGCGCTGTGAGGCAGCAGTGCTAACTACTGTGCCACCGTGCTGCCCCAAATTCAAATTTCACCACCTGTCATGGCGGGATTCGAACCCAGGTCTCCAGGACATCAGCTGAGTTTCTAGATTAATAATCTAGCAATTATACCACTAGACCATTTTTGGATGAGACAGTAGTCGAGCCCCTATTATGGTCCTATGGCCCCTCTCAAGAGGCCATCGGACCATAAGACATAGGAGCAGAAATAGGTCATTTGGCCCATCAAGACTATTTTGCCATTCAATGGCATCATGACTCATCTGATATGTTAATTCTCAACTCCACTTTCTCACCTTATCCCCATAACCCTTGATTCCCTTACTGATTAAAAACCAGTCTATCTGGGCCTGCAACATACTTAATGATCCAACCTCTACAGCCCTCTGTGGTAAAGAATTGCACAGATTCACCACCTCCTGACAGAAGAAATTCCTCCTCATCTCTGTTTTAAATGGGCAACTCCTTACTCTGAGATTATGCCCTCTGGTCCTAGACTTTCCCACAAGGCGAAACAACCTCTCAGCATTTAACCTGTCAAGACCCGTGAGGATCCTATATGTCTCAATAAGGTCACCTCTCATTCTCCTAAACTCCAATGAGTGCAGGCCCAGCCTACTCAACCTCTCCTCATAAGAAAATCCCTCCATACCCAGGATCAAACTAGTTAACCTTCTCTGGATGGCCTCCAATGCCGGTATATATCTTTCCTTAGATAAGGGAACTAAAACTATTCGGGTTTGGTCTAACTAGTGCCTTGCATAGTTTTAGCAAGACTTCCCTATTTTCATACTCCATTCCCTTTGAGGTAAAGACCAACATTCCACTTGCCTTTCCAATTACCTGCTGAAATTGCTTGATAGCTTTTTGTGATTTATGCATGAGGACCCCCAAATCCCTCTGTGCTGTATTTCTGTAGTCTTTCTCCACTTAAATAATATTCATCCTACCAAGTGCATAACTTCACTATTGTCAGGTTTTTGCCCTCTCACCTAACCTCTCTATATCTTCCTGCAGACTCTTTCAGCGGAATTTTCCAGCCGTGCTTGCCCTAAAACTGGAAAATCCCGCCTGAGGTCAACGGATCTTTGCATGATCTGCCCCTCGCCCCACTACGGTCCCCGTCGCGAGCGGGACAGGAAAATTCCACCCTTTGTGTCACCTTCAACACTTGCCTTCCCATCTATTTTTTTTGTCACCCGCAAACCTGGCAATATTAGTACATTCACTTCCTTCGTCCAAGTCATAAAAGGTCCTAAAGGGCCACAAAATGTCCTCTGGCAGTATTCAAAGAAGAGTAGGGGAGTTCTCCCTGGTGTCCTGGCAAGTATTTATCCCTCATCCAACATCACAAAAATAATGGGGGCGATTCTCCCAGCTCGCTGCGTGAAGACTCAAGCGGAGGCCAATAGGCAGGCTCGCCGCTGGGTGCCCACGGCCTTCGCCAGTCTCCAGCCGCCGGATTTCCAGCACTGTCAGCTCCACACCAGAAATCAGCGTGGAGTTGTATAATTTATTTAAAATAGCATTTTGCATGTAATCAGCGGACCCGGGACTGAGGCCTCTGGACCCGCTAGAGTCTCCCCCCCACCACCAGGGGTGTTTCACTCCAGTGGGGTTTACAATAGCTCCCCAGTAGCGGGGAGCTGGTAGCCTGACCCCGCTGGAGTGAAGGGGGGGCCATCCAGGACCACCCCCCCTCCCTCCCCTCAAGGTCGGGGCAAGAGGGTTGCACCCTGGGCATTGCCTGCCTGGCCCCCTGGCACTGCCCAAGGGGCAAAATGGCAATACCCAAGGGGACAACTTGGCACTGCCCAACGAGCATCGGGCAGTGTCAAGGGAAGCAGGGCCTACTGGGGACAGGCCATTGGGAGGCGATCGGTGGGGGTGGGGGGGATCCCGCTGCCACTCTGCACTCAGCGGCGACTCAGTGGAGAGAGGCCAGCGATCGGGCTGGACATCGGGATGGAGTGGGGGTGGGGGTCAGCCTGCTTGGGTGGGTGTTGGGAGGGGGGGGGGTGGGGGGGGGGTGGGGGGGGGGAACTGCCGGTGACGAGGAGTCGAGGCTGGCCCAGACATGTTCAGGGGGGGCCAGTGATTGGGCTATGGTCGGGGGGGGGGGGGGGGGGTGGAAATCAGTGGGGCAACGACCCAGGGTTGCTGTGGTAGCCAGTGATCAATCGGGAGGCCGGCAGTGCGGGCTACTACGTATGTGCCGATTTTGGTGCTTTTAGATCAGCACATGCACAGTGGCCCGCTCAAATCTATGCTGCCGGCCTCTCCAGCGGGAATAGGCCCCGCTCACTGATTTTTAGTGAGACAGAGTTTGGGAGATTCATTTTGAAAATCCCAGTTTTTACGTAAATTCAACACTTAGAATTTTTTTGGGAGAATCCCAATATTCTGATTATCACATTAGTGTTTGTGCGAGTTTGCTGTGTACAAATTGACTGTTGTGTTTCCCACATTACAGCAGTGACTTCAAAAATAATCCATTGGTTGTAAAGTGTTTTGCAACATTGAGGTTGTGAAAGAGACGATATGAATGCAAGCTCTTTCTCATAATGACACAGATTAACTTGGAGGTTTTGTTCTGCGAATGCCAGCAGCCCTCGGGTGATCTTTTTATGTGGTATGGACTTGAGCACATATCATCTAAGCTGACACCTCAGTACGGAAACGAGGGAGTACTGCACTGTTGGAGATGCCATCTTTCATTTGAGACATTAAATCATTACGAAATAATTTAAAACTATGGACGAGCAAAATCCCACGGCATAAACGTGGAAAAGCAGCAGGGTGTTTTCCTAACATTCCTGGTTAATATTTTTCCTTCAACCAACCCCACCTCACGCAGGGAACCTGATGATTCATTGCTGTGTTCAGATCAGATGCTTTGCCTGCAGCAGAAACCCATTGGATGTAAAAGGCTTTGGGACATCCTGCGGATATAACAAGGTACGACCTAAATGCAAGATCTTTATTTCCCAAACACAAGTCCAAATGGTGCTGACCATAGATATTCAACCGAAAAAAAAGAAAGACTTGCGTTTCTACAGTGTCTTTTATGACCACCAGATGTCCAAAGCACTTTACAATTATTTAAGCATTTAGTGTAGTCACTGTTGCAATGTAGAATGTAGACCATCTGTGCACAACAGACTCCCACAAACAGTAATGTGATGATCATCTGTGACGATGATCATTTATGTGTGGATCCACAAGAGATGAGTGAGATTCTAAATGAATATTTCTCATCGGTATTTACTGTTGAGAAAGGCATGGATGTTAGGGAACTTGGGGAAATAAATAGTGATGGCTTGAGGAATGTACATATAACAGAGGAGGAGGTGCTGGAAGTCTTAAAGCACATCAAGATAGGTAAATCCCCAGGACCTGATGAAGTGTATCGCAGGACATTGTGGGGGGCTAGGGAGGAAATTGAGGGTCTCCTAGCAGAGATATTTGAATCATCAACAGCCGCAGGTGAGGTGTCTGAAGATTGGAAGGTGACAAATATTGTGCCTTTGTTTAAGAAGGGCTGCAGGGAAAAGCCTGGAAACTATAGGCCGGTGAGCCTAATATCTGTAGTGGGTAAGTTGTTAGAAGGTATTCTGAGAGACAGGATCTAGAGGCATTGAGAGATGCAAGGACTGATTAGGGACAGTCAGCATGGCTTTGTGAGTGGAAAATCATGTCTCACAAATTTGATTTAGAGTTTTTTGAGTGAAGGTAGATGAGGGCAGAAGGTAGATAAGGGTAGATGAGGGCAGTGCAGTTGATGTTGTCTGCATGGACTTTAGCAAGGCCTTTGACAAGGTACCGCATGGTAGGTTGTTGCATAAAGGTTAAATCTCATGGGATCCAGGGTGAGGTATCTAAATGCATACAAAATTGGTTTGATGACAGAAGGCAGAGGGTGGTTGTAGAGGGTTGTTTTTCAAACTGGAGGCCTGTGACCAGCGGTGTGCCTCAGGGACCGGTGCTGGGTCCACTGTTATTTGTCATTTATATTAATGATTTGGATGAGAATTTAGGAGGCATGGTTAGTAAGTTTTCAGATGACACCAGGATTGGTGGCACAGTGGATAGTGAAGAAGGTTATCTAGAATTGCAACGGGATCTTGATCAATTGGGCCAGTGGGCTGATGAATGGCAGATGGAGTTTAATTTAGATAAATGCGAGGTGATGCATTTTGGTAGACCAAACCAGGACAGGACTTACTCAGGTAATGGTAGGGCACTGGGGAGAGTTATAGAACAAAGAGAACTAGGGGTACAGGTTCATAGCTCCTTGAAAGTGGAGTCACAGGTAGACAAAGTGGTGAAGAAGGCATTCGGTATGCTTGGTTTCATTGGTCAGAACATTGAATACAGGAGTTGGGATGTCTTGTTGAAGCTGTACAAGACATTGGTAAGGCCACACTTGGAATACTGTGTATAGTTCTGGTCATCCTATTATAGAAAGGATATTATTAAACTAGAAAGAGTGCAGAAAAGATTTACTAGGATGCTACCAGGACTTGATGGTTTGAGTTATAAGGAGAGGCTGGATAGACGGGGACTTTTTTCCCTGGAGCATAGGAGACTTAGGGGTGATCTTATAGAAGTCTATAAAATAATGAGGGGCATAGATAGGGTAGTCAATATCTTTTCCCAAAGGTAGGGGAGTCTTAGCGTCCCAAGATGGACTAGCCATGGGAAATATGTGGGGTTAAGGGGATAGGGCGGGGAGGGGGGTCTAGGTAAGGTGCTCTGTCAGAGAATCGGTGCAGATTTGATGGGCCAATTGGCCACTACTGCACTACACACATTCTCTGGGGCAATACAATCCCTACTTCTATGAATGTTTCTTTCCTTCTTCAGTATCTGTGCATCTAATTTATGAAAATAAATTCTTACCGACACTCTTCCTGACCAGAGGGACCCGTTAATGCACATAAATTACTGAGATGTATTCGGTTATCTAAATGATATAAGCAGAGGAAAAATGTATTGGTTAAGATGCATTAATGAAACAAGACGCACATGTCACTTTGCATTGATTTTTGTAAAGATCTGAGGTTTAACAATACCTTTCAGAGGTAGTGGCTGTACATACTCTATCCAAGCAGTGTGATAGCCAACAATGTGGGGATGCTGCAGGCCAGCTAAAACCTTCACCTCCCTCAGAATCTGAAATAAAAAACACAAAACACTCCGGTGGCGCTTCAAAACCCAGAATTTTTTTTTAATGTGTTATTATGTTAAAGGTGCTATATAAATGCAAGTAGTTGCTGTTCAACTACACTGTGGGTAGGCAAAGCCTGAAATAATGGATGTGATCATTTTTTTAAAGTTCTTTTTAAGTTTTAGGTTCATTTATTAATGTCACAATAGGTTTACATTAACACTGCAAAGAAGTTACTGTGAAAATCCCCTGGTCGCCACACTCCAGCGCCTGTTCGGGTACACTGAGGGAGAATTTAGCATGGCCAATCCACCTAACCCGCACGTCTTTTGGTGAGAGGAAACCAGAGCACCCGGAGGAAACCCACGCTGACACAGGAGGAACGTGCAGATCCCAGGCAGACAGTGACCCAAGCTGGGAATCAAAACCGTGACCCTGGCGCTGTGAGGCACAACTGTGCCACCGTGCCCCCCCAGTGGTGATAACTAATCAGTGGTGTAGTGGTATTGTCACTGGATTAGCAATCCAGAGACCCAGGATAATTCTCTGGGGATCCTGGTTTGAATCCCACCATGGCAGATGGTGAAGTTTGAGTTTAAGAAAAATCTGGAATTATTAGACCAATGATGGCCATGAAACCATTGTCGATTGTCATAAAAACCCATCTGTTTCACTAATGTCCTTTCCAGAAGGAAATCTGTCGTCCTTACCTGGTCTGGCCTACATGTGACTCCACATCCATAGCAATCTTTTTCCAGCATTTATCCAATTCTCTTTTGAAAGTCACTGTTGAGTCTGCTTGCACCTTTCAGGCAGCGGCTTCCAGACCAGAACAACTCGCTCAATCAAATAAAATTTCACCCTGGCCTTTTCACCAATTATCTTCCAGCTGTTTTCTTTAGTACCGACCTTCTTGGCAGTGAGGACTAACTTAACTAAATGGCACAGTTAAGTGCGTCTTGAGGGGCTGAATAGATCGTACCCCATTGAGCAAAGCGCTGACCCTCACAGAGGTACTGCCCCATGGGTACCATAACTCATTCACCTACCTGGTGCAGGTTCACAATGAGGAAACCACAGCTACACCCTGTCCTTAGCCAAAGGTTGACACACTTTTAGTTTTCTACTAGTCCAGCGACAGTACCACCACGCCACTGCTTAGTATCACTGTATACAGATCATGAATAAGATGATTTCCCCCACCGCCTGTACCTAAGCTCAGAGGTACAGGGGGCAGTTTTAAAAACCCCAATAACTTTCCAGTTGAATCTACCACATCAGCACAAATCAGGATCAAACTGGAGCCTTGCAGTCTATTAACACAGCTGTATACAGCAGGAAGGCAGCCATTTAGCCCCGTGTTTGTGACAGCTTGTTGCTAGGGCCATTAAAGCTAATTGCACTGCCCCACTTGCTCGTACGCCTTCCCCCCACACCACCCTGCAGTCCTGTACCTTCCTCTTCTTCAAATATTTATCCAATTCTTTGTTAACGGTCACTGACTAAACCATTCTCTGAGGCAATTCATTCCCTTTTCCAACAACCCAGTGTGTAAAATAATGTCTCTTAATCTCTCTCCTCACTCTCAGTTATCATTTTAAATTGATGCATGATCCACTTACCTATAAAGCCATTACAGAGCATATGGATAATTTATTGTTCAATGTTCTCAGGCAGAGAATCCAATAATTAACTGATTTTTTAAACATTCATTCATAAGACATGGTTGTTGCTGGCTGGGTCAGCAGGGGCGGCACGGTGGCACAGTGGTTAGCACCGTTGCCTCATAGTGCCAGGGACCTGGGTTCGATTGCCGGCTTGGGTCACTGGACTTCCCCGATTAACCGAGTTGTTCTGGTCTGGAAGCCGCTGCCTGAAAAGGTGCAAGCAGATTCAACAGTGACTTTCAAAAGAGAATTGGATAAATGCTGGAAAAAGATTGCTGTGGATCTGGAGTCACATGTAGGCCAGACCAGGTAAGGACGAACATGTGGAATCTGCACATTCTCCCCATGTCTGCGTGGGTTTCCACCGGGTGCTCTGGTTTCCTCCCACAGTCCAAAGGTGTGCAGGTTTGGTGCATTGGCCATGCTAAATTCTCCCTCAGTGTACCCGAATAGGCGCTGGAGTGTGGCGACTAGGGGATTTTCACAGTAACTTCATTGCAGTGTTAATGTAAGCCAATTTGTGACTAATAAATAAACTTACTTAAATTTATTGTCCATCCCTGAGGGCATCTAAGAATGAACCACATCACTACGGATCTGGAGTCACATGTAGGCCAGACCAAGTAAGGATGACAGATTCCCTTGCCTAAAGGGCATTAATGATGGGTTTTTATGACAATTGACAATGGTTTCATGGTCATCCTTAAACTTAGAATTCCAGATTTTTATTGAACTCAAATTTCACCATCTGCCATGGCGGGATTTGAACCCATGTCCCCATTATCCTGGGTCTCTGGATTACTAGTCCAGCAATAGTACCAGCACGCCACTGCTTAGTTATCAACACTATCACAGCCATTAGTTCAGGCTTTGCCTACCTACAGTGCAGTTCAACAGCAACCACTTGCATTCATGTAGCACCTTTAACATAGTAAAACATCCCATGGAGCATTATCAAACAATATTTGACACATAAGGATAAAGTTAGCAAAAGTTTGTTTGAAGTAGTGGTTTTAAGAGGGCCTTAAAGGAGGCGGGTGCAGGGGAAGAGAGTTATAGGCAGGAGGAGAGGTTTTGGGAGGGAGGTCCAGGGAAGCCCAGGCAGCTGAAGGCATGGCTGCCAAGGGTGCAGCAATAGAAAATGTGGTCGTGCAAGAAGCCAGAAGTGAATGAGCACAGATATCTGGACAGAGAGTTGCAGGGCTGGAGAAGGCGATAGGGAGTTCTACTTTCATCAACAAGTAGGCTGCTACATAAACATTAACACCACTGCCATTAACTGGATACCTTCATGCAGTCGTATTTTGTAATCTTCTTCATGAGAATCTTCTTGATGGCGTATAGCTGATGATCCAATTTATTCCTGACCTGGATTAAATAGAAATACAAGGGTAGAAATTCTGGTTGATGATGTTTAATGAGCGCTATTTCATGTTCACGCTTTCATTAAGCCGTCAATGTACAAATAGAACAATGTAAATATTTACTGGCACGACCTTACAATTAGAGCCAGTGAGGGGAGGGGGGGTGGTGATGTCAGGAAGCACTTCTACACACAAAGGGAGTTTAGAAAACACTCTCCTCTGTCTCCCACTCCCCCCACCCCCACTTCTCCAAAAATAAAATGTTGAAGCTGGAAGTCAATTGAAAATTTCAATTTAAATTCATTGTTTTTTTGTTAGGCAACAGGTGTTAAGGGTTACGGAACCAGGGCGGGTAAATGGAGTTAAAATACGGATCTCCATGAACCAATTGAATAATGGAACAAGCTTGAGGAACTGAATGGCCTTATTTCTGTCCCACTGTATAATGTTTCAACTGCACCCACCCCCCCACACCGCCCAGTCAGCTCCTCATCTCCCACTCCACAGCTTCCTGCTGCCCACCGCTCCCCCCCGCCAAAGTTATTTCCCACTTAAAAGAAGAGTGTCATTCAAATGTTCTGCAGCCTCAGGTTCATGTCAGCTTTCATATGCTTGTAGGTAAAGGGAAGAATAACATGTTAGAACATGTTCAATATCTCATAGAATGCCTACAGTGCAGAGGGATCCTATTCAGCCCTTCAAGTCTGCACCAACTCTCCGATAGAGTACCTTACCCAGACCTTTTCCCTGTAACCCCCACGTATTTACCCCGCTAATCTCCCTAACCTACACATCTTTGGACACTAAGGGGCAATTTAGCATGGCCAATCCATCTAACCTGCACATCTTTGGACTGTGGGTGGGTAACCAGAGCACCAAGAGGAAACCCACACAGTCACAGGGAGCACTTGCAAGCTCCACACAGATAGTCACCCAAGGCCAGAATCGAACCCACGTCCCTGGCGCTGTGAGGCAGCGGTGCTAACCTCTGTGGCACCGAGCCGCCCATCTCCTACTGTTTCTTCAGCTCCATGCATTACTTTATTTGATTTGCAAACATACCACTTATACCTAGACCAGAATCAGAAATGAAAGATTTTGCCACAAACCTTATAGACTTTCCCGTAACTACCTTTTCCCAGTCTTTCGATCTCTTCAAATTCATTGAGATAGCGAGATGTCTGTCCCTGTAACAGGGTTTCCTTTGTTCTGAGTGCAGGCCAAAAAGCAACAGTTCAGTTTACAATATTCTAGTTAACGCATTCTAAGTAATTAGACTTTAGTAATGTAGCTAAAACCACATTGAAAGAATAAATCGTGCTTGTTATGTGGGCGTCACTGGCAAGGCCAGTATTTATTGTCCATCCCCGAGTTAGTTTCAATACAACTGAGTGAGTGATCGCTAGGCCACATCAAAGGGCAGTTAAGACTCCACCATGTTTGTGTTGAACTGGAGTCATAAATACAGGCCCACTGGATAAGGCCGGCAGATTTCTTCCTTAATAGAATTAAAGGGTGGCACGGTAGCACAGTGGTTAGCACTGCTGCCTCATAATGCCAGGGACCTGGGTTCGATTCCTGGCTTGGGTCACTGTCTGTGTGGAATTTGCACATTCTCCCCGTGTCTCGTGGGTTTCCTCCGGGTGCTCCGGTTTCCTCCCACATTCTGAAAGACGTGCTGGTTAGGTGCATTGACCCGAACAGGTGCCGGACTGTGGCGACAAGGGGAATTTCAAAGTAACTTCGTTGCAGTGTTAATGTAAGCCTTACTTGTGACTAATAAATAACTTTTTTAAAAAACTTTAACTTTAAAATCTCAGCGAACCAGTTGGGCTTTTAAATGACAATCCAAAAGCTTCATGGTCAGTTTTACTGACAACTATATATTATTTTCCGAATTTAAAACATAACTGAATTCAGATTCTCAAAGTAGCATTTCGGGAACAGTGATCATAATTCCGTAGGTTTTAAGGTGCTTGTGGATAAGGACAAGAGTGGTCCTCGGGTGAAGGCGTTAAATTGGTGGAAGGCTAACGACAACAACATTGGGCAGGATCTGGAGAGTGTAGGCTGGGGGGAGGCTGTTTGAGGGTAAATCAACATCCGACATGTGGGAGTCTTTCAAATGTCAGTTAATTGGAATTCAGGACTGGCTTGTATCTGTGAGGATGAAGGATAAATGTGGCAAGTATCGGGAACCCTGGATAACGAGGGATATTATGAGCCTTGTCAAAAAGAAAAAGAAAGCATTCATAAGGCCTCAAAGGCTTAGGACAGATGAAGCCGTTGAAGAATATAAAGAACGTAGAAAGGAACTTAAGGAAGGAGTTAGGAGGGCTAAAAGGGGTCATGAAAAGTCCTTGGCAAACAGGATTAAGGAAAATCCTAAGCCATTTTATACGTATGAAAAGAGCAAGAGGGTAGCCAGGGAAAGGGTTGGTCCACTCAAGGATAATGGAGGGAATCTATGCATGGAGCCAGAGGAAATGGGCGAGACACTAAATGAATACTTTACCTCAGTAGTCACCAAAGAGAGGGACTTGATGGATAAGGAGCTTAAGGTAGAGTGTGTAGATATTCTGGGTCATGACGATATCAAAAAGGAGGTAATATTGGGAGTCTTAAAAAGCATTAAAGTAGATACGTCCCCAGAGCCTGATGGGATCTACCCCAGGAAACTGAGGGAGGCAAGGGTGGAAATTGCTGGGGCCTTGATAGAAATCTTTGTATCCTCATTGGCTACAAGTGAAGTTCCAGAGGACTGGAGGATAGCCAATGTTGTTCCTTTGTTTAAGAGGGGCAGTAGGGATAATTCAGGAAATTATAGGCCGGTTAACCTTACATCAACAGTAGGGAAATTATTGGAAAAGATTCTTAGGGACAAGATTTACTCACATTTGGAAACAAATGGACTTATTAGTGATAAACAGCATGGTCGTGCCTCACTAACTTGATCGAGTTTTTCAAGGAAGTGACGAAGATGATAGATGAGGGAAAGGCAATGGATGTGGTATGCATGGATTTCAGTAAAGCCTTTGACAAGGTACCTCATGGTAGACTGGTACGAAAGGTGAAGTCACACGGGATCAGAGGAGAGCTGGCAAGATGGACACAGAACTGGCTTGGCCATAGAACAGTAAGAAGTCTCACAACACCAGGTTAAAGTCCAACAGGTTTATTTGGTAGCAAATACCATAAGCTTTCGGAGCAATGCTCCTTCGTCAGATGGAGTGGTCTCTGTTCTCAAACAGGGCACAGACACAGAAATCAAATTACAGAATACTGATTAGAATGCAAATCTCTACAGCCAGCCAGGTCTTAAATGTACAGACAATGTGGGGGGAGGGAGCATTCAACACAGGTTAAAGAGATGTGTATTGTCTCCAGACAGTACAGCTTGTGAAATTGTGCAAGTCCAGGAGGCAAGCTGTGGGGGTTACTGATAATGTGACATAAATCCAACATCCCGGTTTAGACCGTCCTCATGTGTGCGGAACTTGACTAACAGTTTCTGCTCAGTGACTCTGCGCTGTCGTGTGTCGTGAAGGCCGCCTTGGAGAACGCTTACCTGAAGATCCAAGGCAGAATGCCCGTGACTGCTGAAGTGCTCCCCCACAGGAAGAGAACAGTCTTGCCTGGTGATTGTCGAGCGGTGTTCATTCATCCGTGCAGACGCTACGACAACGGATGAATGAACACCGCTCGACAATCACCAGGCAAGACTGTTCTCTTCCTGTGGGGGAGCACTTCAGCAGTCACGGGCATTCTGCCTTGGATCTTCAGGTAAGCGTTCTCCAAGGCGGCCTTCACGACACACGACAGCGCAGAGTCACTGAGCAGAAACTGATAGCCAAGTTCCGCACACATGAGGACGGTCTAAACCGGGATGTTGGATTTATGTCACATTATCAGTAACCCCCACAGCTTGCCTCCTGGACTTGCACAATTTCACAAGCTGTACTGTCTGGAGACAATACACATCTCTTTAACCTGTGTTGAATGCTCCCTCCCCCCACATTGTCTGTACATTTAAGACCTGGCTGGCTGTAGAGATTTGCATTCTAATCAGTATTCTGTAATTTGATTTCTGTGTCTGTGCCCTGTTTGAGAACAGAGACCACTCCATCTGACGAAGGAACATTGCTCCGAAAGCTTATGGTATTTGCTACCAAATAAACCTGTTGGACTTTAACCTGGTGTTGTGAGACTTCTTACTGTGCTTACCCCAGTCCAACGCCGGCATCTCCACATCTTGGCCATAGAAGACAGAGGGTAGCAGTAGAGGGGTGCTTTTCTGAATGGAAGGTTGTAACTAGCGGTGTTCCACAGGGATCAGTTCTGGGACCTTTGTTGTTCATAGTATCTATAAATGATTTGGAGGAAAATATAGCTGTCTGATTAGTAAGTTCGCAAATGACACAAAAATTGGTGGAGTTGCGGATAGTGAAGCGGATTGTCAGAGTATACAGCAAGATATAGACCAGTTGGAGACTTGGGCAGGGAAATGGCAGATGGAGTTAATCCGGACAAGTGTGAGATAATGCATTTTGGAAGGTCCAATGCATGTAGGAATTATACAGTAAATGGTCGAACCCTTAGGAGTATTGACAGGCAGAGAGTTCTGGGCGTACCTGTCCACTGATCACTGAAAATGGCACCGCAGGTGGATAAGGTAGTCAAGAAGGCATACAGCATGCTTGCCTTCATCAGTTGGGGCATTGAGTATAAATATTTGCAGGTTATGCTGCAGCTGTACAGAACCTTAGTTCGGCCTCATTTAGAATATTGTGTACAATTCTGGTCGCCACACTACCAGAAGGATGTGGATGCTTTGGAGAGAGTACAGAAGACGTTTACCAGGATGTTGCCTGGTCTGGAGCGATTAGCTATGAGAAGAGGTTGGATAAAACTTGGTTTGTTCTCACTGGAACGACGGAGGTTGAGGAGTGACCTGATAAGAGGTTTACAAGATTATGAGTGGCATGGACAGAGTGGATGGTCAGATGCTCTTTCCTCGGATAGAAAGGTCAAGTACTAGGGGACATAGGTTTAAGGTGCATGGGGAATAGTTTAAAGATGTGCGTGGCAAGTTTTATTTACACAGAGGGTGGCGAATGCCTGGAAGGCGTTGCCTGGGGAGGTGGTGGAAGCAGGTACGAAAGCGGCATTTAAGGGGCAACTAGACAAATACATGAATAGGATGAGAATGGAAGGATACAAACTCCGTAAGTGCATACGGTTTTAATTTAGGCAGGCATCATGATTGGCGCAGGCTTGGAGGGCCGAAGGGCCTGTTCCTGTGCTGTACTTTTCTTTGTTCTATCCATGGCGCAACTTGAAGTCTCACCTCTGGGTTATTAGTCTAGTAACATAATCACTGCACTTCGTACCCACTACATTTATCACATACCTGCAAGGGTTAAGGGCAGGTGCATCTCCATTTGTAGCATGTCTCTAAAAAAAAAATGAAAGGCAATGTGAATTAGAAGCTGACCTTGTCCACTGCAATCTAAACTGCCCAACTCTCAACAACTATGCCAACATTGCCCTCAGCTGGAGCCTTCCCAATGAAAATCCTTCCATCTCCTTGCTCGTTTTCCCCAATTTTTCAACTGCCTCTCTCTCCAAAAGTGACAACAGATAGCCAACAATATGACGCGCCAGTTCAAGCAGCCCTGACTGTGGCTCAACACAATACCTGCTCCAAAATATAAAATGCAGCTCAAGTATGGGGCTAATATTTACTACTTGGTACAAATGATGCTACTGCTGGTACATAGTGACAAGGGGAATGGAATCCCAGGAGATTTCTGCTGGCCAACCTTCCATCCACATGATAGATGGACCATGAGGTGCTGTACTCAGCCATTTGGACCCAGTAAGTTTCAATCCACGGCCTGATCTCAGTTGGCTTCACAGTCAGTTTTTGAACTTTTATCGCTCGCAATTGGTGCAGCTAATTTGTGCACAACGAGGTCCCACACACAAGATGGATGACCAGTCAGTTGGTTGTAGGTCCCAATCCAGAGACTTGACCTCAGGATTTAGGCTGACATCCTCAGCACAGTACCGGGGGAAGGCTGCATTTCAGAAGTGCCATGTTTAAGGAGGGATGCAAACCCTTCTCAGGAGGACATAACAGATCCTGTGGCACCACTTTGAAGAGAAGTGTTATCCCTGGTGTCCTGGAACATGGGAACATTGGACTTAGGAACAGGAGTAGACCTTCAATCCTTCAAGCCCGCTCTGCTACTCAATAAGACCTGGTTGTGGTCTCAATTCCATTTTCTCGTCTGCTCCCTATAACTCTCCCGTCCATCAAAAATCTAACTAACTCAGTCTTGAATAAATTCAATGACACAACTTTCTGGTGAAAAGAATTCTGGTGAAGATATATTCAAGATGGCACCGGAACGTGGCAACTTCTTTCGAGCTGACCCCAGCATATCCTCTAATTCTATTACTCTTGTTCTATGCTTTTAAAACTCTTCTCTTTAACTCATTTAAACTCTCTAACAATGCTCTAATTCATTCTCTTACCTGCCATATATTAAGCTGATCTTTTTCTACACACTAGCTATGACTGGAACATTATATTCTGCACCCTCTCCTTTCCTTCCTACTCTATGAATGGTATGCTTTGTCTGTATAGCATGCAAGAAACAATACTTTGCACTGCATACCAATACATGTGGCAATAATAAATCAAATGAAAATCCACAGACTAATGACCCTTTTGAGAGAAAAAGAAATCCTATCTCAGCCTTAAAAGGCAAATATCGAGTTGAATAATATGGGGTTGAGGGAGTGGCATAGGGCACGCTACCCCCCCCCCCCCCCCCCCCCCCGGCCCCCAAATCACGTTGACATAGACCTATAAAGAGCTGTACCACTGATTAACAAGGGACTTCTGTCCCTCTTTGACCGACAGCTCCATCAGTCCCGGCAGCCCCAAGAACGTGTTGCTGGCCGCTGCCAAAACTGCTGGAGAAGAAAGGACCCCGAGGTCTTGGATCACTGGAACAATCAAGTCCAAGGGCTTGGGCAAGAAAGATTTGGGTAGATTAGGGAAAGGGGCGGGGAAGAGAAGGGGGATGAGTTTAAGGGAGGAAATGAGTAGGAACGAAGGGGAGGAGTGCTTCAACCTAAGGGGGAGGGGGTTGTCGATCGGCCAGGAGTAGCCCCAAAGAGTGAACCCCACCCTCCCCCCACTTCCTTCCTAATCTTTAACCACTTGGGGTGAAAAAAAAAAAATCGGTCTACCTTCTTCTGCCCAGCTGCCTACAGCGAATGTTTTATGATGCGGCAGCCATGTTATCAGGGTCAATTGGAAAGCATAATTGACCCTTAATTCTTCATTTAAATACAGCGGGCAAGCTGTTGATTTAGCATTTTATGGGGGGTGGGTTCAGGGGTAGGATGGGCACCCACCCCCATCATATGTGCCCCACCCATATTTTAAATTTTTATGATCCTTCAGCGAACATTGCTGAACAGGTTATCGGGTCATTATCACGCCAGTGTTTGTCGGAACACGTTGTGCGCATGTATTTCCTGCATTAAAACAGTTACAACAATTCAACAAGTAATTAGTTGGATGTTGGACATTGCAATGTCCTGGGGTTTTGAAAAGTACAACAAAATCCATAGAATCCTGCCGTGCAGAAGGAGGCCATTCGGCCCATCGCGTCTGCACCGACGACAATCCTACCCAGGCCCTGACACTAAGGGGCAATTTAGCACGACTAATCCACCTAACCCGCACAGCTTTGTACTGTGGGAGGAAGCCCACGCAGACATGGGGAGAACGTGCAAATTCCGCACAGACAGTGACCCAAGCCGGGAATCGAACCGAGGTCCCTGATGCTGTGAGGCAGCAGTGCTAACCACTGTGCCACCGTGCAAGGTCTTACTTTCAAACACGTCACAAGCCTCTGAAAGGTAAAGCTCTCTAACATCAGCTTGGATTGGACTCACCTGTCGATACAAGCCATTTCTTGCTGCCTTTAGCAGGTTTGTGAAGGTCTGATTGTGTTGCAGCCTTACGGTGCTGAACTCATCACTGAAGGTGATTGGTGAAATCAAGTGCATTCCCGCTAGTTTTTGACACAACACTGAAAAAGACAAGACGGACGTACAGTTATAGAACGCCTTTCATGACCTCAGTGCATCCCAAAATACTTACAAACACCCGAATTAGGAGCAGGTGTAGGCCACTCAGCCCCTTGAGCCTGATCCACCATTCAATAAGATCATAGCTGACTTGATTATGACTTCAACCCCACATTCCTGCCTACACCCAAAAAGCTTTCACCCCCCCTGCTTATCAAGAATCTTTCTAGTAGACTTCCATAGAATCCTACAGTGCAGAATGAGGCCATTTGGCCCATCGAGTCTCCACCGACCACAATCCCACCCAGGCTCTATCCCCATAACCCCACACATTTACCCTAGCTTGTCCCTCTGACTTTAAGGGGCAATTTAGCATGGCCAATCCACCTAATCCGCACATCTTTGGACTGTGGGAGGAAACCAGAGCACCCAGAGGAAACCCACACAGACATGGGGAGAACATGCAAACTCCACACAGACAGTGACCCAAGCCGGGAATCGAACCCAAGTCCCGTGAGGCAGCAGTGCTAACCATTGTGCCACCGTGTACTTTACACCTAATGACATGCTTTTGAAGTGTAGTCACCGTTCTAATATAGGGAAAGCGGCTGTCAATTTATGCTCAGCAAGTTCCCACATGGAGATGAAGTAGAAATGGTCGAGAGTTTCAGGTTTTTAGGTGTCCAGATCACCAACAACCTGTCCTGGTCCCTCCATGTGGACGCTATGGTTAAGAAACCCACCAACGCCTCTACTTTCTCAGGAGACTAAGGAAATTCGACATGTCAGCTATAACTCTCACCAACTTCTACAGCTGCACCATAGAAAACATTCTTTCTGGTTGTATCGCAGCTTGGTATGGCCCCTGATCTGTCCAAGACCGCAAGAAACTATAAAGGGTCGTGAATGAAGCCCGGTCCATCACTCAAATCAGCCTCCTATCCATTGACACTGTCGACACTCCCTGATGCCTTGGAAAAGCAGCCAGCATAATTAAGGACCCCACGCACCCTGGACATTCTCTCTTCTACCTTCTTCTGTCCAAAAAAGATACAAAAGTCTGAGATCACGTACCAACTGACTCAAAAACAGCTTCTTCCCTACTGCCATCAGACTTTTGAATGGACCTACCTCGCACTAAGTTGATCTTTATCTACACCCTAGCTATGATTATAACACTACATTCTGCACTCTCTCGTTTCCTTCCCTATGTACGATATGCTTTGTCTGTTTAGTGTGCAAGAAACAATACTTTTCACTGTATACTAATCCATGTGACAATAATAAATCAAATCAAAAACATTGGAATGTAGGAATTAAGAGCGGAAGACAAATTCAGCCCTTTGAGCCTGCTCTGCCATTCAATCAGATCATGGCTGATCTCTCCCTGGTCTCAAATCCACCTCCTCACCTGTTCCCCATTTGCCCTTATTACTTTTTTAAAAATTAGAAATATATCTATCTCCTTCTTGAAACCATTCAACGATTCAGACTCCACTATAGGGCAGTGAGTTCCACAAATTCACCACCCTCTCCTCATCTCAGTTTTAAATCTATCGCCTCTCAACCTATACCTGTTACCTCTTGTTCGAGATTGCCCCATAACAGGAAATATTTGGTCTACATTTACTTTATCAGTCCCTTTAAAAATTTTATATACCTCGATCAGATCCCCACTCATCCTTCTAAACTCCAGTGAGTATAAGCCCAAACTGTTATCTCTCCTCATACGTCAACACCTTCATCCCCGGAATCACAAACCACAAACAAGATCAGATAATCATATTTTATTTAGTGATGTTAATTGAGGGATAAATATTGGTCAGGATTCTGGGGATAACTACCCTGCTCTTCTTCGACTAGTGCCATGGAATCTTTTACAGCCAACAGAGAGGGCCTCAGTTTACCATCTCTTCCAAAACTCAGCACCTCCAACAGTGTAACACTCCCTCAGTGCAGCACTGACAGTATCAGCCGAGATTTTGTAATCAACTCCTTGGTATGGGCCTTGAACCTGTGACTCAGAGGCGAGAGTCCTACCAACTAAGCCAGGCTGACACAAAGGAAGAAAGGTTTTGATGGAAGTATTGACTGAAGAAACAGCTGCACAACAGGCAGTCATATTCACATCCTAACTTAGTGTATCATGCCAACAGCAATCAACAACAACAATTTACACTTTACATGTCTTAAGAAATCCCAAGGTGTTTTACTGGGGTGTTACCAGACAAATGTGACACATAGCCATTTCAGAGGATTGTAGGACAAATGACCAAAAAGCTTGGTCAAAAAGGTCAGCTTTAAGGAGTGTCTTAAAAGGAGGAGAAAGAGGCAGTGAGCTTTGGGAAGGAATTTACAGAGCTTATGACCCAGGCAGCTGAAGGTACAGCCACCAATGAAGGACAATGAAAATTGAGAATGCAGAGGACCCCAGAATTATTGGAGCATGGAGATCTTGGAAGAAAGAAACCTTGGTAGAAAGACTTATATTTTTATAGCACTTTTCACGACCACCAGATGTCTCAAAGTGCTTCACGACCAATAAGGTACTTTTTGAAGTGTGATAGCTGTTATAATATAGGAAATGCAGCAGCCAATATGTGGTCAGCCAACTCCCACAAACAGCAATGTGTTAAAGACCAGATAATCTGATTTTTGAGATGTTGTTTAC
Organism: Mustelus asterias; assembly: GCF_964213995.1. Lineage (NCBI taxonomy): Eukaryota > Metazoa > Chordata > Chondrichthyes > Carcharhiniformes > Triakidae > Mustelus > Mustelus asterias. The sequence continues at coordinate 50,526,584 of NC_135823.1, read as the reverse complement.
GGGATAAATATTGGCTAATACACCAGGTCTAACTCCCCTGTTCTTCTTCACAATAAGAAGTTTAAAAACACCAGGTTAAAGTCCAACAGGTTTATTTGGTAGCAAAAGCCACACAAGCTTTCGGAGCTCTAAGCCCCTTCTTCAGGTGATACCACTCACCTGAAGAAGGGGCTTAGAGCTCCGAAAGCTTGTGTGGCTTTTGCTACCAAATAAACCTGTTGGACTTTAACCTGGTGTTGTTAAACTTCTTACTGTGTTTACCCCAGTCCAACACCGGCATCTCCACTTCTTCACAATGCCACGAGATCTTCAACAGCCATCCGAGTGAGGAGATGGGGCCTCAGTTTACAATCATCTGATTCGAAAGATGGTACATTCAACAGTGCAGCACTCCCTCAGTACTGTATCAAAGTGATTTTTATGCTCAAGCCCTAGAATGGGACTTGAGCCGAGAACCTTGCGATTCAGAGACGGGAGTGTTATCACCTGGGCCATGGCTGACACGCAAAGTTGGAGGAGGTTACGAAGATAGGGAGGGACAAGGCTACAGAAGAATTAGTACATAAGAATCAGAATTTCAAAATAAAGACATTTCCAGACTGAAAGTGGATGTAGATCAGCAAGCACGGGAGTGAAAGGACTTGGGAGTTAGAATACAAACAATTGGGTTTTGGATGATCAAGCTAAATATCAATTCTGGATGTAAAAGCTTCTTTCTGAAATAAAATACTTCACTTCTCTGAAATTATATAGAATTTCACTATACAGAAACAGGCCGCAGTCTGAGGGAAGGACCGGAGGAGCGCAGAGATATCTCAGGGTTGTACAGCTGGAGGAGGTCACCAAGATTTAAGTTACAATATCTGTGGTTTCATTTATCAAACCCCCATTACAAAATAGTTTTCAGAACTACATTACGTTAATTCCTCTTCCCTGTAGCTTTATTACATCTTCCTGTGATTCTACCCCTTATGCTAACTGATTGACAATGTTGTAAGAGCTTAGCTTCTTCCACTTTCTCTTCCTACCGCTATTTCCAGGCTCTCTAAAACATAGAATATCATAGAATCCTATAGTGCAGAAGGAGGCCATTCAGACCACAATCCCACCCAGTCCCTATCCCCATGCATTTACTCTAGCTAGTCCCCCTGACACTAAGGGGCAATTTAGCATGGCCATTCCACCTAACCTGCACATCTTTGGACTTTGGAAAGAAACTGGAACACCCAGAGAATGTGCAAACTTCAGACAGACAGTGACCCAAGCCAGGAATTTACCCGGGTCCCTGGCATTGGCAGGCAGTAGTGTTAACCACTGTGCCACCGTGCCGCCCATCTTCTTCAACTCTGCTTTCTTTTAAACCCCGTCCTTCAGCTAGATTACTTGATGGTCCAATGCCCTTTATGTCTTACACTTAAACAGGCTCATGGAGCGCTGAGGATTTTGCTCGTAGACGAAGCAGAGATGTTCCAGGAGTGAGACCAACAACAGCTGGTTAGGAATGGCAACTCTGAAATCCATCAACATTGGGGTTGTTCGGTTACAATCCAAACCACGCTCCTGCACCAGATCGGACTCTGTAATTGTAGGAAAGGGGGGGGGGAAGATTTGAAAATTATACAAGAGCAGTATGCAAATTGGCTACCATAGTTACAACAATGACTACCCTTCAAGAAAAATGGTACTTCATTGGTGGTAAAGCAGTTTAGGACATCCTGAGGTGACGAAAGGTGCTACAGAAATGCACCTCTTTTTTCTAAGCAGCTCACACTTGTGAATGGTACAATTTTCAAAGGGGGGTGCGGGTACAGGAACAGAGACTCCCCCCACCAGGGAAGGGTATACTCAAACCTTTGAAGGTGGCAGGGCAAGTTGAGAAGCATGTTCGTCTTCAGATGAACATCTCGCCAAGGCCATCCCCACACCCCCACTTCTTGCCTTCAAACAACCGCACAACCTCAAACAGACCATTGTTCGCAGCAAACTACCCAGCCTTCAGGAGAACAGTGACCACGACACCACACAACCCTGCCACAGCAACCTCTGCAAGACGTGCCGGATCATCGACACGGATGCCATCATCTCACGTGAGAACACCATCCACCAGGTACACGGTACATACTCTTGCAACTCGGCCAACGTTGCCTACCTGATACGCTGCAGGAAAGGATGTCCCGAGGCGTGGTACATTGGGGAGACCATGCAGACGCTACGACAACGGATGAATGAACACCGCTCGACAATCACCAGGCAGGAGTGTTCTCTTTCTGTTGGGGAACACTTCAGCAGTCACGGGCATTCAGCCGCTGATCTTCGGGTAAGCGTTCTCCAAGGCGGCCTTCACGACACAGAACAACGCACAATCGCTGAGCAGAAACTGATAGCCAAGTTCCGCACACATGAGGACAGCCTCAACCGGGATCTTGGGTTCATGTCACACTATCTGTAACCCCCACGACTTGCCTGGGCTTGCAAAATCTCACTAACTGTCCTGGCTGGAGACAATACACATCTCTTTAACCTGTGCTTAACCCTCTCTCCACTCACATTGTCTGTACCTTTAAGACTTGATTACCTGTAAAGACTTGCATTCCAACCATTATTTTGTAAATCGAGTTTGTGTCTTTATATGCCCTGTTTGTGAACAGAATTCCCACTCACCTGGTGAAGGAGCAGCGGTCTGAAAGCTTGTGGCTTGTGCTACCAAATAAACCTGTTAGACTTTAACTTGGTGTTGTGAGACCTCTTACTGTGCTTACCCCAGTCCAACGCCGGCATCTCCACATCATGGGTACATGCGACTCCAGAGCCACAGCAATCTCTCAACATGCCCTCGGGCAAGTAGGGATGAGTAATAAATGCTGGCCAGCCATTGACCCCCCATGTCTCAAATGAACTGGCAGTGGTGAAGGTGCCCACCATTGGTTGGCAGGGGGATCTTCTTGTCATGCTGTTGTCAACGGGATTACCATTTTAAAAATTTTTACAGATACAAAGGGCGGCACGGTAGCACAGTGGTTAGCACTGCTGCTTCACAGCTCCAGGGTCCTGGGTTCGATTCCCGGCTCGGGTCACTGTCTGTGTGGAGTTTGCACATTCTCCTCGTGTCTGCGTGGGTTTCCTCCGGGTGCTCCGGTTTCCTCCCACAGTCCAAAGATGTGCGGGTTAGGTTGATTGGCCAGGTTAAAAATTGCCCCTTAGAGTCCTGAGATGGTAGGTTAGAGGGATTAGTGGGTAAATATGTGGGGGTAGGGCCTGGGTGGGATTGTGGTCGGTGCAGACTCGATGGGCCGAATGGCCTCCTTCTGCACTGTAGGGTTTCTATGATTTCTATGATCTATGATTTCTATGAATACCACAGATGAATTTTAAAAATGGTAATCCCGTTGACAACAGCATGACAAGAAGATCCCCCTGCCAACCAATGGTGGGCTGCCTTCACCACTGCCAAAAGCGCGGTGGGTTGCGTGGAAAATCCGGTCCCATATTTCGGTTGAGGTTGAACCAGTGTTACAACGGTTTACCATAACTTTCAAAGAGCTGGCACAGCACGGTGGGCTGAATGGCCTCCTGTTGCCGTTATTCTGTGAACCATTTTGCTAGATGAATGGCCTCAGGGGGCTGGCTATCCGGTGATATGGGGTATAGGGGGGGGGGCGGTGTGAGGTTGGAGAGATTGGATTTGAACCTAGATCCAGCATCTGGGCACAGGTTGCATCAGAAGCCGGGACAGCCGACACTTACCATCGAAATCAGCTGGGCCATCCTGCGGGAGGCTGAAGGTCAGCTTGTTCCGGGGTTGCTGCGAATCATCGCCGGAGCTCCGCGGGCTGCAGACACCGGAGGCCACATCACGGGGGCGCCGGGTTATCCCCGCTTCGCTCTGCATCGGGGCGACAGAACCCGGGCAGCACATCCAGGGCGCAGCGAGGCCACTAGGAGAGTTCCAGAACCGGAACTGCAGCTCACACTGAGCGTTACAACACACATTCATACTGCTCAGAGAGTCATTTACAAGAGATAGCTTGATCCTATACCATCCCAAAATAAAAATTGCTTTTATGAGCAACTTTTACATCTTCAGGACGTCCCAATGAAATACTTTTTAAAAGTGTAGTCACTGTTTCATTGTAGGAAATGCCGCAGTTAATTTGTTCACAGCAAGCTCCCACAAACAACATTGTTATGACCCCCTTAATAACCTTCATTGTTGCTGGATCAAAATCCCAGAATTTCTTCCCAAACAGCATTGTCCCTACACCATCTCGACTGCCGTGGTTCAAGAAGGCACGGTGGTACAATGGTTAGCACTGCTGCTTCACGGCGCCAGGGACCTGCATTCGATTCCCGGCTTAGGTCACTGTGCAGAGTTTGCACGTTCTCCCCATATGTGCGTGGGTTTCCTCCCAGTCCGAAAGATGTGCTGGTTATGTACATTGGCCGTGTTAAATTCTCCCTCACTGTACCCGAACAGGTGGCCTGCAGTGTGGTGACTAGGGGATTTTCACAGTAACTTCATTGCAGTGTGAATGTAAGCCTACTTGTGACACTATTAAATAAACTTTAAAGACAGCTCACCACCACCTTCTCGCGGCAATTAAGGATGGGCAATAATTGTTGGTCTAATCACATCTTGTGAAATAATGTAAAAAAAAGTCTGCCCTTGTGACTTTGGTTAACTTACAAGTATTGACCCGGACACTAGAAAGAACTCCCCTGCTCTTCTTCAGAATAATGCAATGAGATTTTTTATATTCACCTAAGAGGGCTTATAGAGATTCTTCAATAGCCACAAGCCAATGGTAAATCATGGATTACCAAATGCAATGTGGTTAGGCCCATGTCATGTCCTTGTCCTCAGGTCTGCCAGAGATCAGGAGTCCACTGTGCGTGAAACCCTGCACTTAAGTTGTGTCAAACCTCAGTTCTGTATTTCACAGTACTGTAAACACTCCAGACTTCCGCTTCATGGAGATGACAAATCAACTTTGCACTGCCAAATTCCAGTAGGCCTATACATTTCAGGCCTATTTCCCAGTTGCACCAAAGCACAAAATTATTGCTACTTTTACTAAAGATGATGTAGCATCCTCTTGTGCCACAATACTTTCTCTCACCATTGTTCCACAGTGGCTCAAGAGTTGAAAACCTTCAGATCTTCAGGGCTGCGCAGCTCTGGTAGTAGAGGGCATTCCTGGAGATGTTTCATTGTTTGGGACGATTGTCTATAATTACAGTTGACAGAATTTGTTTGGCTGCATCCCCAGGTCCTGCAGTGGTTGACAGCAGTCCCAAAGCAATTGAAATACAGACACGTAGGCCAGGTTTCACTGTCTCCTGGGAGGGATTCTTTTGGATTTGACAATCCATGTGCCTTCATCTATAGATGTCTTGACCAATCAGCAAGGCCAAGAGGGGAGGCGATGGCCTAATGGTATTATCACTAGGTTATTAATCCAGAAACTCAGCTCATGTTCTGGGGACCCGAGTTTGAATCCTCCCATGGCAGATAGTGGAATTTAAAAATATCTGGAATTAAGAATCTACTGATGACCATGAAATCATTGCTGATTGTTGGAAAAACCCACTGGTTCACAAATGTCCTTTAGGGAAGGGAATATGCCTTTTGGGGCTGCCCCAAGCTTGAGTACATCCTTCAAGCATGTAGTCCTGGACCTTCAAATGTGCCAGTCTACAATATCTAGTCATCAACAACTCTTTAAATTGGAAGACCAGCTGGTTTCAGGCTGGCTAAAGAGCATCTTTTAGTAAACTGATGGACCTCCTTGCAGCATTTTGGTGTGTGTTCCTAGGAACAGCCTATAATACGCTTAGTCCTGTGTTACAGAGATGCTTGGGACAGACTTTGATTAAAAACACTGCATCGTTTGCCAAACCTGTTTTGGAAAGGCACATTCTAGAAAGAAGTGGGCAATGGTGATTTCCCCGCTACAACTGGCTCCAGGGCAGTAAGTGGAGGGAGTGAAATTCCAGGTGTGTAAGAAAAATCTGATGGGAGGGCCCTGCTCATTGCCAGCCAAGGTACACCTTGGCACATGCTTTAACGTTCTAATGATGAACCATTCAGCTAAATCACTTTGCCACTCTGCTCAGGGAAGCATCAACGGGATCCATCATCTCCTTTATCCACAGGGTCTGAAGGATGTTACGTGTGGAGGAATAGGTGGTACAGCATGATCCAACTGAGTGATGTTGGGCACAATTCTTCCCACCTCTTTAGAGATTTGTACAAGCTGTCATCCCTGTGGATACAACTCATTTTGATCTCCAGATAAAGTGGAAGTTGATTTGCGTGCCTGCCAAGGTGCAGGAAAAGGCCAGGTCTGCACCATGTAAAGCAATCCCTAGAGTGCCTCACACCTGATGACCATATTCATGTCTACATTAAAATGTATATATATATATCTTTGCTTTAGGAGAATTTCAGAGAGCTCACTGGACTCATTCCTGGGATAAAAGGGTGTTTTAATGAAGAAAGGTTAAACAGGTGAGACCTATGCCCATTGGAGTTTAGAAAAATGAAAGGTGATCTTATTGAAGGGACCAACTAATTATAGTCAGATTTATCATAAAGATGGGTAAGAAAGCAAATTGTGCGGAGGATGCAAAGAGTCTGCAAAGTGATATAAATAAAATTAAATATGAGAAAATTTGAGATTGTCCAGTGGGAAGGAAGCATTGAAAAGCATAATATTTAAATGGAGAGACACTGCAGAAGGACCTGGATGACCTGAATGACAAAAAGTCAGCATGCAGATTGTTCAAGTAATCAGGAAAGCAAACAGAATCTGCCTTTATTGCCCATCCCTCCTTAAGGGCATTTAAGAATCAAGCACATTGCTGTGGATCTGGAGTCACATATAGGCCAAACCAGTTAAGGACTGATTTCCTTCCCTAAAGGACATTAGTGAACCAGATGGGTTTTTCCGACAATTGAAAATGATTTCATGGTCATCATTAGACTTTTAATTCCAGATTTTTTTAAACTTCAAATTTCACCATGATGGGATTCAAACCTGGCTCCCCAGAGCCTAGGTCTCTGGGTAACTTACGGGGAGAGGTTGAGCACTTTGAACCCACACATAAGATCCTGAGGGGACTTGATAGGGTGAATGCTGGTAGGATGTTTCCTCTTATGGGGACACTAAAACTAGAGAGTATAATTTGAAAATAAGTCTTCATTTCAAGACAGAGAAGAGAAACTTTTTCTCCCCAAAGGATTGTTGATGTGTGGATTTCTCTTCAGGAAGTCATGGAGATTGGATCTTTGAATTTATTCAAGGCAGATTTAGACAGATGTTTTGATTTGATTTATTATTGTCACATGTATTGGTACACAGTGAAAAGTATTGTTTCTTGCGCGCTATACAGACAAAACATACCGTACATAGAGAAGGAAAGGAGAGGGTGCAGAATGTAGTGTTACAGTCATAGCTAGGATGTAGAGAAAGATCAACTTAATGCGAGGTAGATCCATTCAAAAGTCTGATGGCAGCAGGGAAGAAGCTGTTCTTGAGTCGGTTGGTATGTATCCTCAGACTTTTGTATCTTTTTCCTGACGGAAGGCATGGTTGTTGGTGATCTGGACACCTGAAAACCTGAAGCTCTCGGCAAGAGAGTTAACAGTTATGGCAGGAGAGGACTCCACAACCAGCTCAGCCATGATTTTATTGAATAGTGGAACAGACATGAGGGACCAAATGGGCCATTCTGGTTCCTATGTTCCACATTGGAGAGGCAACGTTGCCATGCTGTTCAATCGCAACGTCATTGTGAGTGCTGAACTCTGCAGCCTGCGAACAATAATTGAATCAAATTACATCTTCTTGGAGACCAATCCAAAATCTGATCCAAAACAAAACAGAAACTAAAAATGCTGGAAAATCTCGGCAGGTTTGACAGCATCTGTGGAGCTGGCAGCTCTGACAAAGGGTCATCCTGACTCGAAACATTGGCTCTATTCTCTCTCCACTGATGGTGTCAGAACCTGCTGAGATTTTCCAGCATTTTCTGTTTTTGTTTCAGAAGTATGGACTTCTCAATTTTATCTTCTCCCAAAACAACACTAACTATAAGACCAAATATAGCGTTTCCCACATGGTGGTCCTCCTGCTTCTGTCAAGGTCGCTTTCTAAATCTTGCAGTATTGTCCTCCCACCGGTGGCGACGCTGCTGCTGCGTCCTCCTCCCACCGGTGGCGGCTGCTTCCGACGCGTCCCCCCCCTCCCACCGGTGGCGGCGCTGCTTCCGCCGCGTCGCCCCCTCCCACCGGTGGCGGCGCTGCTTCCGCCGGGTCGACCCCGCCCTCTTCCACCTCCCCGCGGTGCGTTGTGGGGCGGGTCGCGGAGCCCGGATGTGCTGATTGTGAGCTCGCTCCGTGTCGTAATCGTTAGGGGGGGGAGGGGGGGATGGGTTTATCGCCGCGCGTTGCCGTCGTCGTGATGGAAACACTCGGGGTATGTACCGGGGCTCGGGTGGGGGTGGGTGGGTGTTAGCCGCGGCTCCCGCTCGGGACTCGTGTGTTACTTGCGGCGGCCTCCACCACCATAGTCTCCCAGAGCGCTTTCCTCTCACAGGCCGGCCGGTGATTCTCCCTCCCATGGTTACGGCTCCCCACCCCCCTCCAGTCCCTCCACCCTCCCCTCTTGTTCCCCTTCACTTGGAATGCGGTTGCTAGGGAGGCCTGGGTCAGCTCCTGTGGTGATTCCACTCCCTCGCCGTTCCCACAGGTTATGTCTATACCGGTTGACGGTGCATTGTGCAGCCGCGGGGCTGTTAGGCCCCGGAGCCGGCTCCCCCTCCTCACTGAGGGGGAGGGGGAGAGGAGCCGCGCACGTGTATGTGTGCGCATGCGCGTGTCAGCCTCCCAGGCTGTGCTCATCCGCTTTGTTTCCCTTTTTGCAGAGGGTGTGGGGGGTCTTTTTGCAATCAAAGGCACACCGAAACTGGGTAAAAGAGGCAATGGTTCCCCCCCCCACCCAGTCTTCTCTGTACCCTTAAGAGGGGAAGCTTTCAGTTTCTAGGAGCCGGAGATGGAAATTGAGCAAGTTTTAAGGTGCAACTCCATTCACACACTTTTGGTTGGGTTGGGTTTTTTTTTTGAATGGATTGTTTCGCGAGTCACTTTACAACCCAGCCACGCATTTTGCTAGCCAGTAGTACCCTAAAAAATTCAGATTTGTACCTGAAAAGAAGTGTGGAAAGACGAAACTTTTACATTTCCATATATGAGCTTTTGCTATTTAAGTTTCATTTTTTTTAGCAAAGTAGTTAAATTGTAAAGTGAGATAAAATGATAATTTCTTGAGTTGTCTGTGACATTTCTGTAAATATACTTTTTAGTTGAAAATACAACAGCTTTTCCACTTGACAGATGTAGCAGTGTACTAATTTCTCATCCCACAGCTTTGTGGCATTTTATCTGGAAAGTGTGTTTAAAGCACTTTAAGTGTCTTTTGCGCTAAAATGCTGAAATGCATGCCTTGAAATAGAAATCCGATTCTGCCACGTTAATGTTGATGAAAAATGTCTCCATTCAAAATTGCTTAATTCAAATTGAGACAATTTGTTATCCACTATACATTTCCACTTGGCTGTTCAATGCTTAATTTAAATAACTGGATATTTAAGGTTTATTGTAAAAAAAAATGAAACTCCTATCAGATTGGGGTGATACATCACTGCTGCCTCACAACCCTGGGTTCAACACCAGCCTTGGGTGACTGTGGTGTTTGCACATTCTTTTCCATGTCTGTGGGCTTTCCTCCGGGTGCCCCAGTTTCCTTCTACAGTTCAAAGATGTGCAGGTTAGGTGGATTGGCCATGCTCAGTTGTCCCTTAATATCCCAAGATGTGTGGATTAGGGGAAATTAGTGCGTAAATATGGGAGGGGGTGGATAAGATGCTCTGTCAGACAGTCTCTGCAGACTCAATGGGCCAAATGGCCTCCTTTGCACTGCAGGGATTCTATGATTTTATCAGCAAAACAGAAATGTGTACTTTTAGTGCCAAATATTCATTATCTGATTACAAACTTTAATTACATTATCTATTCAATGATGAAACAGCCAGCATAAAAATGCTCCCAAAGAGAGGGATTGGTAAATTTTATCAGTAGAAGTGACCCAGAAACTATTGGATTGTCTTTATTAACATCTTTTAGTAACATCTTTTAGTAAAGGAAACCTACCACATCCTTATTCAGTCTGGCTAACATGAGACGAGTTGTACACCAACGTCTACATTGGCAGCAACACGGTGGCACAGTGGTTAGCACTGCTGCCTCACAGCACCAGGGACCTAGGTTCGATTCCTGGCTTGGGTCACTCTGTTGAGTTTGCACATCTCCGTGTTTGCATGGGTTTCCTCCGGGTGCTCCGGTTTCCTCCCACACTCCAAAGATGTGCAGGTTAGGTTGATTGGCTATGCTAAATTGCACCTTAGTGTCAGGGGTTTAGTGGGGTAAATAAATAGGGTTATGGGGATAGGGCCTGGGTGGGATTGTGGTCGGTGCAGACTCAGTGGGCCAAATGGCCACCTTTTGCACTGTAGGGGATTCTGTGACCAACATGGTTTACTCTTAACTGCCCCTGAAGTGGTTTAGCAAGCCACTTGGTTACATCAAACTGTTAGAAAGATTTAGCTTAACTCAAAATAGCAGTAAATATCTGCTTTGTCAGTGGTTCCCACATCCCAAGAATGCTTTGTTTTTTAACTGGCTGATCTTGCATATTTCCTTATATAGTTAACTTTGTGCCCTATGTATGCTGGAAAACAAAAGATAAATGTCCCTCAAATTTGCATGGTTAAAAACAAGTAATTCACCAATTTGGAAGTAATGCTGCATTACTGTTTTCATTCCTACTTGGTTTTTGTGTTGTATCCTACCTGCCTGTTCCAAAATAATTTTTAAAATCCTTTTTAAAATTTAATTTCCTTGGTTAAGGTTCAGGTAAGTTTTTCATGGTTGGCCATCCATCAAGCAGCATGAAGCTTTTAAAATTATTGTAGTGCTGGAACCAAAGCAGTAAACAGTAATGTTAACTGGCTGCATAGTGGTCCCTAATGAACTGATCTGCTAGTTTCTCAGATTGCAAAAAGTGGAAAGTAATTGTCATCTTGTTAATATGTGGATATTTCCAGTTCCAGTGGGTAATTTTAAGTTTATAAACATGTACAAGAATAGGGCAAACACCAGATTGGTGCATTTAATCCATACTAATCATTTTGAAGACAGTAATATAAACATTTCTTGTGAATATCAAGTGTGCATGGTAGCTCCTAACTTGTATGTGTGCTGCACATGGGAAGCTAATGCAATTTTGTTTTGTAATACAAGTACTTTTGTTCTTGCCTTTCTTTGAGCTATTGAGGTAAAGGATTTTACTTTTCAAGTTTTAAGATACCAAAAAGACAAATGTGCCACCTTGAGGTTGCTGTGGTTTAACAAAGCCATCCCAAGTTTGACCATTGGATGTGAGAACTATTTAGAATGTATCATGGCTTTTACATGGCCATTGAGATTTCGTGATGTTGTCTAATATGTTGGTGATAAGCCAGTTGTGACAAATTGGGAATCAGGATGTGAGTAATTGTATTTCTGACGAGTAAATAAAAAACGAGAAATTGATTCCGTAGTTGATCTTGTATTCATTCACACAGGGTTTGCACGTGAACTTTAGACCTTTTTACGAGTTTGCTAAAATTATCAGATGAAAAGCAGAGTGTGCAAATGTTTGATCTTTGCAACTAGTTTACTTGGTTACTGAATTTGTGGGGATCCAATAAATGTGTACCTAAAGTGAATTTCCCTATATTGTGTGAAGGTGTGTAACGTGTCCGCTACTAATGTAACTAAAATTGTCATTCTGGCTAGTCAGCAATTTCTATTGGATAGCAGTGGTTTAAGAGACAAATTTTAACAACATCACCAATCCGTTTCACCCTGTCCTGTTAGAATCTTAGGTTTTAAAGTCTGAATAAGCATGGCATTGCCATGAAGTCAAATATTTTAAATTACTAAAAGTTGCTTGGATAGCAGTGGATTATTCATTCACTTGTAAGAGCAGTTTAAGTGCAGTGAGTGAAAATTCTGCAGAATATTGATGTACAGTTAGGGGAATTTTGCATCAAAACCTTTCAGTTTAGTATTGTATTTATATTGCATTTATATCAACATTGAATTTTACACAACTTCTGAAATGTTATGACTTTTTCTATTGCACACATGTCTGGATCTATACAGCCATTCAAATTTATCCAGCCCATGTGATGGGCTGAAGAATAAAGAGCCAGACAACCCCAGAAAAAGATGCTTTGTGGGGCAGGGAAGTATGACTTATAATCAAGGCTAATGATATCTGTTGACAAATGAATTGAGAAACAGTTAAAGGATGTCAGTCTAAGTTTCCCAGTCAACACCAGCGTTTGTAATTCAACAGTTATCTTAGCTATGTGTCAAACAACAAAACACTATGCATCTTGAATGAAGCATTGATAGAACTCTATTGATTTGGGGCATTGTGTACTAACTGTTGACAATTTAATCATATTTGACTGTGTTTCCTTGATCTATTATTTTTTTTCGGTTATGCAAACAGCACTCTGCAATGGACTAGGATACTCTCGACTTGTGAATATTGATACTTAAGGTAGAAATACACAAGGTTTGATTCCTTACTACCTTGTATGATGTTGTCTTCACAATGATTTTCCCAATTTGAGCTGCAGCTGCCCCATGACGAGCAAACTGATGGATCATTAGTCTTAATGTGATTAGTTTTCTCCTCTGTTGTGACTCGTTTAGGTAGCTTGGTGCTTCAAGGCACTGTGCAGTGGAATTGGGGCATGTGTCTGCATTTGAGATTCCCCACGCAGCACAAATTCCTGATGTTGAAGAGGTGCTGACATGTTCAAACAGCGTGTTAATTAATATGCACTGTTGGCTACAGTAATTGCTAAGTTCACCCATTTAACTAAGCATTTCTTGCTTAAGAATTCAAGGATGTAACCACGGAGTGTCAAATTTAATTGCAATTTACTTTTTTCTGAAACCACCGGTCTCGGTAGGATTTGCCTTGTATTTAGTAGCGAATATTTTGCTGTATCAAGGTGAGGTGATATCAATGATAAGAAATTGAGTGCATTTCTACCTTAAATATCAACATTCTACCGTGCCGCTCAATATCAACATTGAGCGGCACGGTAGCACAGTGGTTAGCACTACTGCTTCACAGCTCCAGGGACCTGGGTTCGATTCCCGGCTTGGGTCACTGTCTGTGTGGAGTTTGCACATTTTCCCCGTGTCTGCGTGGGTTTCCTCCGGGTGCTCCGGTTTCCTCCCACAGCCCAAAGATGTGCGGGTTAGGTTGATTGGCCATGCTAAAAAAATTGCCCCTTAGTGTCCTGGGATGCGTAGGTTAGAGGGATTAGTGGGTAAAATATATAGGGATATGGGGGTAGGGCCTGGGTGGGATTGTGGTCGGTGCAGACTCGATGGGCCGAATGGCCTCTTTCTGTGCTGTAGGGTTTCTATGATTCTATGATTCACAAGTCAAGAGTATGATTGTCCATTTCAGAGTAGAACTTCCTCTGATTTACCCAAATAATGAGCCAGGATTGCCATCAGTTGAGGATTTCAGTTGTGCTGTTTGCAACTGTTGACCATTTAGATTAAGTTTCTGACAGCCAGTTTCAGGGAGTTTCATAGTACAGGTTCCTATCCAATAGGTTGACATTGTTCAAGCATGCTATCCATTGCCTGCAGAGAAAACATTCTTCTTGCAGTTTGGGCTGGATTTAAATCCAGTTATCAAATCTACTGGTAATATGCCATTCCAGACTGCTTTTAGGTTATAACTACGGTATCATTAGAATTCAGTTACATGTGGTAACTGAGTTAACAAACAAATTGAGATGTAGTGTAATTTGTTTAAGACACAAATGTAGTGGCTATATCATTATTCACTTTGAGGTAAAATAACATTTTTTGGAGATGAACTAAGTAAATTGTAGGCAATTTTCTGTTATCGACATTGCAACACAGCCTTCAGTTCAGTGCACTTTTCATGATAAAATGTCCGTCTATTGATTACAGTAATAAGATAAACTTTTATATTAAGTCAGAAAACATGTTAACTGAACATTTTAGTAATTATATATTTTTGGTAATGTACTGATAAATTACAAGAAATCCGAAGGAATCATGTTGGATAGCTTAACTTTTACAACTCCTCTATCTTACTTTATTTACTGTGCTGGAAATCTGTAAATTAAGAAAAGTTGTTGCCTGTAAATTAAAGAACTGTAAATTCTGGAGTAAACCTTGCACATAAGTAAACACCACAGTATTGCTGCACGTTTTGTTGAACAGAATAAATAACAAGCCTTTGGATATCCTAATGTAGACACGAATCTTTTATCCTTTCACTCCCACTCCAGCAAACACTTCTTTCCCTGGACTATTTTCTCTCCATTTCTCTCAACAGAGCGGGATTGATCTCAGTGCAATCTTCAGCGTGTGTGGCAGACCATTATCTAAGCCTATCTCCTTGCTTGACCTTCACATGCATAATTTTAGCTATGGTTTCTTGAAAGTGATCAGGATGCAAACCCCAGTCATTGTTCTCCCTCTCTTACCAACCCAAAGCTCTAAGACTGGTTGCACTCAACTGAGATCGGCTCAGATGGAGCATTGAAGCTGACACCTCCTTGGCTTGCACAACTCGATTGCCTGGTGAATATTTGTCTTCATAACTAATTAATTACATTGAAGAGGTTTGAAACTTTAACATGATAAAATACTCTTAATAGTAGAAATAATCTAGGCAAGATAGAGGTTTTGCTCAATTGAAGCTGGATCACAGCAGAGGTGAAGAAGTGATTCCATTCACAACAAAGTATTTATGCCCTTTTAACGTCTCATGTTGGTATTGCTCTTTTTCCATTTTTCATAATATAAGAAATAGGAGTAAGATATACAGTCTGTAGATCCTGCTCTGCCATTTAATAAGACCACGGCTGATCCTCGACCTCACTCCACTTTCCTGGCCAATCCCCATATTCCTTGAATCCCTGATGAGACCAAAAGTCAATTGATCTCAGTCTTAAATATCCTGAATGACTTGAGTGTTCACAGCCCTCTGGGCAAGAGAATTCTAAAGATTCACTTCCTCTCTGCTTATTTGATGATTGAGCTGAAAATGACAGCGGGGAAGTAGGCTGATGGGGAAAGGGCAGGGGAATGGGATTGATTCGCTATGTTTCAAAAAGTCGGCAGAGCCAAGATGGGCCAAATGATCCCCCTTTCTGTATTGTATCATTCTATGATTTATGGAAGATTGTCACTGTAAAGTTGTGTTCTCTACTCTGACGTTACATGGTAATATATCAGTATGCTGTAGCCAATCCTAAACATTCTACATCAAACATTTGGATGGCTACTGTAGGAGAATCTCATCTTTCCATGTTGCCTTGCATGGCAACTGTTAATCATTGATTGCTAGCTGCTTCAAATAGAAAAAATGGCATTGTGCTATTTGAAATTTTCTAAGCATTTCTGTGCTTGTATTAATGTGATTTGAGTTTTTATTTTTAAACTTGTGTTTCATCAGCACACATTGATCTTCACCTATAGATTTTGTGTAAATTCAGTTTTTAAGATCTATATAGCTTGAGGGTCTTCCTAGCAACTTTGATATATAGTAGCTGATGCCACTCTGTCCTAAAGTCCTGTGCTTAATTCCAGGGAAGATTCTCAATGATTGAGTTCTGGAATCTGGAGTTGATCATCAAACATCATATATGATAAGAAATGGCGCTTTCCGTAAACCGCCTTCAAGTGAGCCCCCTCGTTCCACTCTTACTTTCTGCCAAATTTCACACCTAGTGAAGACGGCTGCCCTGAGTTGATACCTCAGTTTTAATTTTCATTCGTAAACAAGGTCCTCAAGGTGTAAGTCCATGGATATTAAGAACTGCATTGTTGGAGAGAGTGCCAGCGTTGAAGAATTCTTGTCATCGGCTAAATTGATTTCCTGTAGATGCTCCAGAAGTTTCATAGTCTTTCCCATTCTTAAGCCTAGCTTTCATTTAATAAGAACATAAGAGCTAGGAGCAGGTGTTGGCCATCTGGCCCCTCGAGCCTGCTCTGCCATTCAATAAGATCACAGCTGATCTTTTTGTGTTCCACTTACCCGCCTGCGCTCAACCCTTAATTCCTTTACTGTTCAAAAATTTATCTATCCTTGCCTTAAAAACATTCACTGAGGTAGCCTCAACTGCTTCACTGGGCAGGGAATTCCACAGATTCACAACCCTTTGGGTGAAGAAGTTCCTCCTCAACTCAGTCCTAAATCTGCTCCCCCTTATTTTGAGGCCGTGCCCCCTAGTTACAGTTTCACCTGCCAGTGGAAACAACTTCCCTGCTTCTATCTTATCTAATACTTGGTGTCCATTCAGGTTATATAGGTTACTGTGCAAGTACTTTTGAGGTTCTCACTAGGTTTTGAATCTTACAATTAATGTTCTTGGAATATAGAAATTGACCCATTGTTAATAAAATTATTTCAGATCTTGCCCCTATTATGCCTCTGGACTTTTCTTCAGATTGAATGTAGGATAAGCAATAACCAAAAATGGGGCAAAACACCTCTGGTCTGACAAACATTGGCTAAAAGATAATTTTGACACTCCTTTTTGTGCTTTACAATGCTCCTTATTGTCTGTACCTGACCATGATAGGTATGCGGACACAAAAAAAACTAGTTCACACTTTTCAAAATAAATGGTTTTATTATCCTGTGAATCATACTCCCAAGAATAAATCCAGTTATGGGAGGAATACTAAATGTATTGATCATATTCAAAGTACAAAGGCATTCAATATTGTCATGGTGTTGTGGTTTCAATACGTAGAGTGAAATCGCCATGAGTCAAACTCAGAAAACACAAAATGCCTTTTATGTTGAAGTTGTCAACCATTTCTGCCGGCAAAATAGCAAATCCCACAGGATGATTCATGTGATGATCTGAAATTCTGCACTGATAACTGTGGATTAGCTGAATTTATCTAAGCTTGTCATATGACCGCGCTGATCAGAGCAGAGTCAGACCACACGAATGCAAAGTCATGGAGCACTGGGAAGGCCATTGTTTGACATTGAAATCTCCCTGTGAAAGGTGTGCAAAACCTTTGAGAAAGTTAGGTGCTGTCGATTGGAGAAAAAGTGAAATTGATACAGCAGGAGGAAAACCATGGCATGAAAGAATGGGCGATTCCACCATCTAGTTTGTCCATCATTATGAAACAGAAGGCAAACATTTTGGGCAGTTCAAAAAGCAGGATCTCCAGTCCAATTCTACTGGAAACGGGAGTTGCCCTGTCAAAGGTGGACTACTTGGCATTTACCTGCAGTGATGGGTGACTAGACTGGCTCAAGGCACGGCATTGTCTTCTGCATAATAAGTGGCGCGGTATGGCAGTTTTCCAGTAATGAAAGCTGATTGTTTCCAAAGTGGTCTCATCCACATCTTGCACAGGTATGCACCACAAGCCATTTTCAGCAGGGATGAATGTAAACTGTTTTACCACTCTTCTCTTTGAGCACTCTTTGTTTAACGGTGGAAAGCAGAGCATTGAACATGTCACTGCTATGCTCTGTGCCAACATGGATGACACCGAGAAACTGCTGCTTGTTAAAAAAGTCACGTTGCTTTGTGAATGTCAAGACACTACCCACATCGTACTAACAAAACTGTCCGGATCACCTTCAGCAATTTGGAGGTACTGATAAGTGGACAAAATATATCAGTGATGGGAAAGGAAGATTATCTGTATTAACACAGTTGCCTCGTGCATCCTGACATCACTAGCCTCGAGCAACACTGATGTTCCTGCCTCCCAACATAATGGCCAAGCTCCAGCCAATGAATGCATGATTA
The DNA here is from genome assembly GCF_964213995.1 of Mustelus asterias. NCBI lineage: Eukaryota > Metazoa > Chordata > Chondrichthyes > Carcharhiniformes > Triakidae > Mustelus > Mustelus asterias. The sequence continues at coordinate 50,508,623 of NC_135823.1, read as the reverse complement.
GGAACCTGAAAACCCACTGTCAACAGCTGATCTCTCAGGTTATAGAGGCCATCGATGAGAAGGAGTACAATCCAACTGTTCTATGGCTGTTTTTATGATGAAGATCATGATGGAGGCCACAATTGCCAACTACATCAATCACACTAGGTTCAAATACGTTACGTGCTCGCCTCTTGCTTGTTTCCTTAGATCAGGGCTTCCCAAACTGAGTATCGTGAGAGGCTCCCAGGGGCTCAGCGACAGACCAGGCTGATATATATAATTTGAAAATTGCGAGGCTGCGTGTCCAATCAGGCTGGCCTCTCCAGAATCCAGCCACTAATTGGATGAGCTAGAATCAGCACAAAATTCAAATTTCCAGATCATAAAATCCCTACAGTGCAGAAAGTGGCCATTTGGTCCATCGAGCCGGGACCGCTGACTAAAAGACCATCCCATCCAGTCCCTTCCCTCAGTAACCCCATGCATTTACCATGGCTAATCCACCCAATCTACACGTCCTGGAAACTGGCAATTTAGCATGGCCAATCCACCTAAGCTTTGGACTGTGGGAGTAAACTGGAGCACCCAGAAGCGTGAGTGAGGGGGCAGGCGGGGTGAGTGAGGCATACGTGTGTATGAGAGAGGGGTGGGAGTGAGAGGGCATGTACTCCAGGGCTTAGGGCGAGAGTGGGGCCAGCAGGCGCACGTGGGGTTGTGGTGAGCAGGTTTGTGCATGTGGGACAGCGCGAGCGTGTATGGATGCGGTGAGCAGGTGTGTGTGTGTGTGTGGCAAGTCATGAGTGCAATACTTGACAAAGTACTTTTTTGAATGAGTTTTATAATTATAAATGTAAGCATTAAAGAAATAGACTTCTATAAATTAGGTTTTTGTACCTATTGCACAGAAAGAATAATTTTTCTGTGGTTTAACCCTTGAGCACAAATGTTTCTCGGGTTCTTGTCAGTATTTTGGGAGATGAAAATGATTCTTTGGCTGGAAAAGTTTGGGAAACCCTGCCCTAGACAATGCCACAAAGGCTGTAGAAATGCTCTGGGATTTCGCACAGCAGGATGAAGACACCAAAAAATTGGTTGCCTGTGTTGACAGCATTGTGGACTGTATCGCACATGTCTGAAAGCCGCACGCTAAACCGAAAAAGAATAGTGTTTCTGGGGCTAACTCCCAACATTTTCAATGCAAAGCTCGAACCTTTTATAAGGTCAGGCCATTGTCAGTGATGAACAAATTCAATAAAGACTTTTTCTCACACTTGCTGCTTTGCTGTGTTTTTGTTTAGCATTTGAATATGTTGTTTTTGACATGGGCCACGTTTATTGGCATAGAGGGTGACAGAGATGCATTCATGTGGGAAAGGGGTTTCTGGCTATCACAAAACTCCATTAACACACTTTTGTGGGCTGATCCCCCTGGGATTTGACTCACCAGGATTTGACTGTAGCTCAAAAGCATTCAGCAAACGCATCCATGAAAATGCATTTTGAGTAATTGTGACTTTCCTTATGCTTGAGGCATCAATATGAGAGAGAAAGAAAAGTAAGAAAAAAGTTAAAGTCTGAACTTGGGCACAGACCTATCATTTGTATCTCTGCAGTGAACTGCATAGAAAGAAAGTCGTGAGAGAGAGTGCAGTGCTCAAAGCAGCTGAGGTCAAATTTCTCCCTTGGAATTTGGTAGTTTGAAGGAATGCTTATTATGGAGAGGAGAACCTATTTTGAAGAATAAGTGAATACCGGATCCATTATAGGGTTTGGGATATTTATAGACCAAAGCAGCTAAGTTTTAATAGTTAATGGTTTCCCAATACTTTATATAACTAGCTTTGTTTTAATCCACGTTCTTACAGAAATGAATGATGACCATAGTTGACAAAGTGACAGAGGCCTTGAACACTGCAGCTTGCAAGAACCAAACCTGCAGCTCCGTGGCACCTTTCTCTGGAATTGTCAAAGAAAATAACATGGAGTCAGGGGCAGCAAGTTGGGGTGCAACGTCCCCTATAACGGAGGTACCAAAGAACAAAATCTTAGGACCTATGCCTGGAGCTGCTTTGTACACCAATGCAGTGTCTCTACAAGAGAAACCGAAGCAACCAGTGCAAAAAGATCAAAGTAAGTTTGACAAGCATTTTTATTTTTGTTGAATGAGCTAATACTGCATTTGCTTGCCGTCTGTTCCACTTGTTCTGCTCTGATCTCACTTGAGGCTGGTTAATTTCACCTATGTATCCTCCAGTTCTGTACTCCCAGTTCAACTTCAACAATTTCTCCTTTTTATTAGACCTGTGCTTCATGTTCAACAACACTGGTATTCACTCCAACCTTTCTGATGAATATCACTTATGAGTCTCTAATTTAGAGCCCAAGTTTGCAGAATAACCATTGTGGTCTCTTAATGAGCTTCCTCCCGTGCTTTCTGTGTCCTTTTGGATGTCCAAAACTGCACACACTGCTCCTCATTGCCTTATTGAAAGCACGGTGTTATAAATCAATAAGTTCCAGGATCAATGGCAATACTTGATGAACAGATAGTCTATTCCACAATGTAGTGTCCATTCCTGACTCCAATAATATGCCACTTCTCTCCTTCCAGAAGGTCAAATGCTACACCATTGACTTACCCTAATAAGTTATTTTAACAGCAGAGTCATGATGAACATAAGGAGCATCAAAAAGGAGAGAGCAAGTTTAGAGATAAAATTGAGTTTCCAAAGAAATAATTGGAATTTGGGTTGATACTTTTAGATGTAATTGAAAATTTCCTGATTTTGTTGCAGAGTTTTTTTCACCTTGTTTCTGAATTGTACTGTGGAAATTTGCTCCAGATGAGAGTCTTACTCAAATGTCCTTGCCAAAAATCAAGTTTACTGAACAGGTTCTCTATTTAGGAATTAGGGCGGCACAGTGACACACTGCTGCCTCACAGCGCCAGGGACTCGGTTCGATTCCCAGCTTGGGTCACTGTCTGTGCGGTGTCTGCACATTCTCCCCTTGTCTGTGTGGGTTTCCTCCCACAGTCCGAAAGACAGGCTGGTTAGGTGCATTGGCCATGCTAAATTCTCCTTCAGTGTACCCGAACAGGCGTCGGAGTGTGGTGACTAGGGGGTTTTCACAGTAACTTCATTGCAGTGTTAATGTAAGCCTACTTGTGACACTAATAAATATACTTCATACTTGTATTGAACAGTTGTTGGGTCAAACTTGCAATGAGTTGGCAACGCTAAAGGTTTATGGCATGGGGGATATAGTTACATTGGTCTGGGAGTGGAGAAGTTGAGGGAGGGCCAGCTGGTGTCTGTTTCTACTTGTCTTTTCCATTCTCGTTCTTATTCCCAGCTTGCCAATGAATGAAAAATTTCAATAAATATCCAATGCTCACAACAAGATCTTTTCTATTAACTGTTCCCTGTGTTGTGTACAGGTACTTTACGTGCCATTTTGCAACACAAATAACCAAAGTGGGATTTTGTTTGCTCAATTTAATTCCACAAACAGTTGATCTTTCACTCCCCTCAAATAAAATTCTGTATTAAATCCCATCTGTGCAGCATCATAATGATTCCGGATTAATGCGAATGCTATGAATCTCCCTTGGTGGTGAGCAAATTTAATAATACAAGAAATTATTTACATATGTTTATGAATATCTTGAACAAAAGTTCCAGAATTACACGCCTGTGATATACTACAAGCCAGTCTTTCCATTTATAACTGGATAGCATCCAGGCTTGGGCTGATAAGTGGCAAGTAGCATTTGTGCCAAGCCATCTCTACCAAGAGAATCTGACGAGCCTTGTCATTCAATGGGATCATCTTTGTCAAATCCCCCACCATCAACAACTTGGGGGGACCCCTATAGACCAGAATCTTACCTAGATCAGCCATATAAATACTGTGGCTGCAAGAGCAAACCGGAGGCTAGAAATTCTGCAGCATTGAGGCATTATTACATCAAATGTACAATATAAAAACAGTCCATTGATTGCCGTTGGTTTATGATTGTGTTTATACTCCCCAAAACTCTTCTCCCGCCCCATCCTATCAATGCATCCTTCTATTTATTCCTTTCTCCCTTGTGTGGATTGTGCATTGACATGTTCGCAGGATGTCTTGAGCTGCTTCACAATTACATATAATGAAACAAATTGAGACATTAAGTATGCACAATGGGGCCCCGCAATCTGTAGGTGAGTATTGATCTGTGTGTGGTGTATGGTTACTTAAAAAGCTGTTCATCAAATTGTGCTGTGTGATTCCATTCATTCATCTGAACAGACACAGACCTTCAGCTTAGCATTGCTCTTGAAAGATGACCTCTCCCAACAGCCCAACACTGCCTTTAATGCACTGAGGTGTCAACCTAAATTATGGTCAAGTTGTCAAGTGGTGTTTTTAACTTGACCCTAGTTCAAGAATGATACTAGCTGAGCCAAGGTGATACTTGGATTTCTAAAATATTGCTGCTTTCTGCGATCTACCTCTCCACTGTTTATGTAGATCTTCCAACTATCTTAAACTGGCTTTTGCATGATTCCTTGTTTCCTTTCTGGGGTGTTTTCTTGTATGTTAAATCTTTGACTTGTATTTTTATTTAATGCTGCCTTAATAGTTCAGGTTATCCATATAATTTTAACTACTCTATCGCTGACACCTCTTGCTAGTTTCTTCTTGGACATATTTTCTTTGAGCGCCCCTTCAAATAGATCAAATGTTTTTACTTTTGTTATATTGATTTCTAAGTTGCCAATCTTATTAAATCCCATCTGGATAAGTTGCTAATCTTTCGGGTCAAAAGAGCAAGCCCACTTTTGTCCCATTATTCTATTGCACAGATGCACTGTTCTGTATTTTCACTTAAATTAGTGTGGATTCGGTAATATATTCCTGAGCTTTTGATCAATGCTTTCATAGTAAATCATTGCAATTCATAAAGAAAGATCAAGGTTTTGGACAAACAAGTTTTATCTATTCAAAACATTTCATAGAAATTGAACAAATTTCTAGTCTGTTCTGAAGTCGGTTCTGGGATATCAGAGTAGAAACATGGTTAAGGGATCTGTTGTACCTGACTCTGGGGTGCTGGATGTTGACACTGAATTTTTAGGTATTTGGTACAGACTATGCTTTATTCAAAGCAGTTAATTTTCCTATAAACCCTATACTAATGCTGCATTTGAGACATGCAACCTGACACAACTTGCAGATCTAGTGCAATTTTGGGTTATTTCCGTTGTGGAGAAGTGTTGATCTTTACTGAGCCCCCCCAACATATTGGCACAATCTCTTGGAGTCCCAAGTAGGCTGCATACAATGAACAATTTGGGAATTGGGTATTCAATAATTAAGCAATGTAAACAGTAGCAAAACAGCAATTTATTGCTTCAGAAATGAATTATAAAATTTGATTTCAGTGACTTGTTTTAGTTGCCATGCAATTTAACATCACCTTGAGAAGGTTCTAGAATTAGCGCATTTCTTGTTGATTCCTGAATCATTTAATGCAGTTGTGCAAACGGTGTCTACGATGCGGAGTCCACCTGTTTCAATGTGAACAGTTCGCCCTGACATTTAGTTCAATGTTAAGGCTTTTTAAATAGCTATTTTCTTCCATTAATTTCCCTTTTTTAATTTCAGATGTACTTGGCAGTGGTGATGGGATAGCACCTCCACAGAAAATACTTTTTCCAGCAGAGAAAATCTCCTTGAAATGGCAACAAATGCACAAAATAGGAGCTGGCCTTCAAAACCTGGGCAACACCTGCTTTCTAAATTCTGCACTGCAGTGTTTGACCTATACGCCACCCCTTGCAAACTACATGCTTTCCCGGGAACATTCTAGAACATGTATGTACTTAACAGCCATTTGTCCTTAATTTAATTGTTGCTTTTTTTTCTCTCTCCATATCACACGGTATGCTCACATCAGAGTGGGTGAGAGGTGAGTTACCAGTTCCTGGGATTGCGAGGTAAAGATGTATAGGAATGAAGTGGTGACTCAGCCAGTGAATCTTCAATTTTCACCTCCTTACTGTCTCTTCTAGTTCTGCTAGCATGACAAGCATCAGAATGTCATTGTATCAGGTTTATGCACGTAAATCCCTGACTGACGAGGTTAGATGGATCGATAGAAAGATTTATGTTAGACAGGGGAGTCAAGGGTTATGGGGTCAAGACAAGCAAGTGGAGCTGAGATCACAACTGACTAACCCTGTTCTTATTTAATGGTGGAGCAGGTTTTAAGGGCTGACTCCTGCTCCTAAGTCCTATGTTAGGAAGCATTAAGGAAGACAAATTTACAGTTACACCATGTCAGATTTGCTCTGAAGAACAGTTGTTACCTTAAAATTATTCATTGAAGAACTGATGGGCCTCAACATTTTGGGCAGCATATTCTGCCTGTCGTCTGGAGGAATGACTCAAACAAGTGAAAGTGGTTGTCTTATGTGGGGGATGGAAATTTGCGTGGGATTTTACTTCTGATTGGACAAGCTATTGTGTTTGTAGCAGGTCAGTTCATGTCAACATTCTCGCTGATTGGTCGGTACATGTTAACATTCTTGCTACCAATTAGCTGACCAAGTGGAATGGATGGTAGTGTGTTTCTTAAGGGTAGCCACATGTCCACTGCCTTTGGGGCCAGTGTGGCATTGGCAGATTTCCATAGCCACCCTGGCACTACTTGTATGCCAGTGTGTGATGGACCAGGTAAGTATGTAACTCTCAACAAAGATGTATTCCATTGAGGAAGAAAGATTCAACCAGAAGGATGCACCATTCGTGAATAAGGAGGTTAAGGATGGTATCAAATTGAGAATAAAGGTGTACAATGCTGCGAAGAATTGGGAAAGATTTAGAACTAAAGTATGACTAAACAATTAATAGAGAGAGAAATTGGTGTCAGAGAAAACTAGTAAGAAATATAAAAGCAGACTGTAAAAGCTTCTCCAAGTATATGAAAATAAATTGAGTAGCAAAGTGAGCATTGATTCCTTAGCATGAGACTGGGGAATTAACAGTGGGAAATGAGGAAATGGCAGAGGCTTAGAACAAGTATTTTGTACCTCGTCTTCACAGTAGAATACATAAAAACACCCCAAGAGTAATTAGAAAACAAAAAGGCAAAAGGGAAGGAGAAACTTAAAACAATCACTCTCATGCGAGGGGAAAAAAATAAAAACACTAATGGATCTTGAGACTGCCAAATTAGTGACTGCAGAGATAGTGGATGCATTGGTTGTAATCTTCCAAAATTCCCTAGATTCCGGGAAGATCCCAGCGGATTAAAAAGCTGTGGGTAGAAGTCGGTTCAAGAAAGGAAGGAGACAAAGTAGGAAACAATAGACCAGTTAGCCTAACGTCTGTCATCGGGAAAATGCTAGAATCTATTATTAAAGAGGTAGTAGCATAAAAATCATAATACAATCAGGCAGAGTCGACATGATTTGGTGAAAGGGAAGTAGTGTTTGACAAATTTATTTGAGTTCTTTGAGGATGTAACAAGCAGGGTGGATAAAGGGAAATCAGTAGATGTAGTATGGTTGGATTTCCAAAAGGTATTGAATAAGATGCAACATAAACTCTCATTGTGTATTAATGTTTATGCTGTTGAGGCTGATATTTAGCATGAATAAAGGATTGGCTAACTAATAGGAATTAAATGAGCCATTTTCAACATGGCAAATTGTAACTAGTGAAATGCCACTGGGATCAGTGTTGGGGCCTCAACAATTTGCAATCTATATTAATGACTTTGAGGGACCAAATGTATTGTAGCCAAATTTGTTACGAAGATGGGAAGCAAGTTATGAGGAGGATGCAATCTGTCTGCAAAGGGACATAGATAAGAGGGCTAAAATTTGACAGAAATAATGAGGAAATTGGAGGAGGTCCACTGGCATGAAGAATTGAAAAGCAGAATATTTAAATGGAGAGGCACTGCAGAATGCCAAGGTGCAGAGGGACCTGGGTATCCTTGTATATGAATCAAAACAAGTCAGCATACAGATTGTTCAAATAATTAGACAAACTGTTTACTTATACTGCAAGACAAATGGATATAAAAGTAGGGAAATCTTGTTACAATGGTACAGGGCATTGGTAAGACCACACCTAGAGTACTGTGTATAGTTTTGGTCACCTTGCCTAACGTGGGGACGTTATATCAGAAAAGGTTGACTGGGCTGACTCCTGGGATGAGGGTTTTATATTATGAGGAGAGGTTGAGCAGGTTGAGCCTACACTCAGATTTAAAAGAATGAGAGGTGATCTGAGAGAGCTTGATAGGATATATGCTGAGAAGATGTTTCCCCTCCTGGGGAATCTCGAACTAAGGGACGCAGTTTCAAGACAAAGGGATGAGTAGGAATTTCTTCTAAGGATTGTTAATGTTTGGAATTCTCTCTTCCACAGTGAGAGGTGGAGGTTAGTCATTGAATATATTCAAGGCTGAGTTAAACAGATTTTTAATTGATAAGGAGTCAAGGATTACTGGGGACAGGCAAGAAAGTAGAGTTAAGGCGCAATCATATTATTCGCGATCTTACTGAATGATGGAGCAAGCTCAAGGGGCTGAATGGCCTACTCCGCTTCTGTTAAGTTCTTATATAAGTTTAGAGTTGGATCATTGGATGTGGTGGTTATTAAGTTGAGCATTTTGACAACAGCGGACTTGTCCCATTTACTGTTTTGAACTAGATTTGATGTTCCATTACTATGTAGGCTGTGCCTGTTTCCCCAAGTAGAGGTGCTCCAGCCACTGTTGGACAAATCCATGTATCATATCACCAAATCCAAATAATTTCATTAAGAGGATACCGCAAACCACAATCAACTCATTGGACACAATGGTCAGTTCTGACGTCAAGTCACTGTTCATCAGTGTGCCCATCCCAGAAGTTTGTCTTCTCATCAAATAATGTTTGGAAGAAGCCAAAAGAACTGTAATATCACTGATCAAATTTTTGATCATCTGCTGATGTGCCTAAACTCAACACTATTCCAATGGTGAAGTTCATTTTTCAAACAAACAAATGGTGCTGCTATGGGTTCTCCTTTGTCACCAATAGACTCAATGGTAGTGCCCTAATGCTGGACCAGAAGCCCAGAGTTCAAATCCAATGCCAGGACTTGTTGGCCATGAAAGGCGCATACAGCACAGTCCAGTGGGCTAATAATTAACTCAAAATCCTTCCACCACTTTCCCCACTATTCCCCAAAAAGAGTTTTAAAAAAAACAGCATGGGTGTGAAGAGATGCTAACAACAACATTGCCACTAACATCTTTATGGAAAAGTTTGAACAAGCAGCACTTCAATCAGCTGGTCACAGACCTAAACTCTGGCTTTGATATGTTGATAATTTTGCCATATAACAACATGATGCGAGAGAACTTCATGGTTTTTCTGCAATGCCTTAACAATCAACATTTGATTATTAATTTTGCCATGGAGACAGGACAGTAAATTTTCATTCTATTCCTTGATGTTCTCATCAATTAGTCTCATACTGGCACAACATTATATCAAGTCTACCATAAACCCACTTATTCTGAAATACTTGAACTACCAGTCTTTCTATCATCCCTCTAATCCGTTTCCAACATCCTTATTAGCAGAGCCTCCTCCATCAGTGACAAAAAAATCTACTTTGCCATATTAAATCTACACTTCAACTCAATGATTCCATTCACATAAGATTATAACAACTACTTCCATTAAGACAAGAGTAAACCTTCTGTACATTGATTCCACTTTGCACAGATTACAATATGTATTCAAGTCAGCCAATATAGAAGTCCAACACATCATTTAAGAAACTCCACTCCATTCTTCATACCAACAATGATAAGAAGCCATCTTGCAATAAACCCAAACTTTACAGCATACCATGCGATTGTGGATTTGCTTACATTGGGAAAACAAGCTGCAATCTACATACCAGGTTCAAGGAAATACAAACTTCAAACACAATGAATGGGATGAGTCAGCTATTGTTAAACATGCTCGACTTAATAATCACCACATCTAACGGTCCAATTCTAAATTTATCTTGTCCATGCACTCTGGCATACAAGGCGCAATAATGAGGCTATGAAAATCTACCAGCATTGCACCATTCGCCAAGATCGTGACCTCCCCATCGCTGACATCTGGCTATCCTTATTCAAGATATACACTGCCATTCTGCATAGTCTGCCAATCAACGGCAAGAATGTTAACATGTATTGATGTATTACAAACACGATAGACTCTCCATTTGGCAACAAGATCTAGCCCGTATTACCATCCTCCATTATACATAGCAACCACTTGCACCTGGTTCAGACATTTCTTCAATATGGGTAGAGTATGCTGCCTGAAATATCGAGGCTAATCAGTTCTTCTGAGAAACTCTTACGGTAACAACTCTTTTCAGAGCAACTTTTACATGGTGTAACCATAAATTTGTCTTCCATGAATACCTTCAGACAACTTTTGGGTTAGGAAAGCTATGTTGTGGTACCAATGTGTGTTTTGCAACTCTAGATTATTGGCAAAAGCATTTTAAACATGAACTTAAAACATTTGCCATTAACACCGTGGTGATTTACACTGTTGATTCTTGTTAAGAATAGCCTAAATCAAATTTCCAAAGTGCCAGAAGAGTTAATTTTGATCATCTTATGGTGGATTTCCTGCAAGCTGGCATGAGATATCAAAATGTGTAGAAAGCATTAGATTATTTTTACATCTGTGGCAATATTTCGGTTGGGTATACTCTCCACTGAAATCTCTTGTTCTTGCTAGCATTAAATTAATGTTCATTATTGCAATTGTACTTTTTGTATACTGTTACCAGGGGTGGAATTTTCCGCACAATCCACTGTGTGTTTCACGGCAGCAACAGAGGCAGCCCACCGTTGGCCAGCAGTGGGATATTCTGGTCCCGTCATTGCCAACAAGGTTTCTCATTGAATGCATCCTTGCCACTGTGAAACCCGCGGTAGGTGTGCACTGTCAGTAGATTGGAAGATCCCGCTGGCGTGAACAAGCAGAAAGTTCTGGCCAAGGTTTTTGATTGATTGCCTGAATAGGTTGCTCCATATTACGGTTTAAGATTGTGTTTTTTGTGTAACATTTTGAAAATCAGTTTGCAGTGAGTACTTTAAATATAAATGTTAAAATTCTTGCAAAAAACATTCTCCTGTTTTATGCAGCAGCCTGCATTAATCTGATGTCTTTAACACAAAGTCGCAAGGCACTTTTCGACAATCCTTATAGAAAAGGAACAGCTGCTTATGGGAGTGAGACATTAGGAGTAGGACTCGATGCTTGGTCCAAAAGATGAGCTTTGTAAATGTTCTGAAAGGAAAATGAAAGGTGGAGGGGTTTATGGCGAGTGACAAAGTTCACGGGACCAGAATAAAGAGGCGTGTAGTATGGAATGGGCTGGAGGAGATTGCAATAATAGAGTAGAGTGAGGTTATGAAAGGAACAATTTGCATTTACATGGTGCTTTTTGTGACCTTTGGGCATCTGAAAGCACTTGACAGCCAACAAAGTATTTTTAAAATGTTATCACTGTTGTAATGTAGGAAACGCAGCAACTAATTTGTGCATATGAAACGCCCACAAATGTGATAATGACAGGATGATCTATTTTGTGGTGTAGATTGAGAGATAAATATTGGCCAAGGAGAGCTCCCCTGCTCCTAGTCAAAATAATGCAGTGAAGTTTTTTTATGTTCAGCTGAGTGCCGATGGGCCTCAGTTTAATGTTTCACCTGAAAGATTGCACCTCAAGCCCTTAGGTGACACTTCAACCTGGAACTTTGTGACTTGGGCGCGGGTGCTACCATCTGGGCCACCATTGACACTAAATGGAAGCATGAAGGTACTTACTTAAAAGCAGGAGTTGCAATTTTAAACTTGATGCATTCAGGTATGAGGAACCAATATAAATCAGCAAGGGCCAGTGTTATGAGAGCACAAATTAGCGTGAGACAAGACAACATGCAGCAAAACTTTGGGAAAGTTGGAGTTTACAGAAGGTAGAAGAAGGGAAGCCAGAGTAATTGAGCCTGGAGATTCAGGCATATCGAAGGTCTTCAGTAGAAAAGTGAGAGAGCCAAAGTTAGATTCTGGGGGGACTCTGAGGATGACTGCAAGAGTGGGAAAAGCATTTGCTGGAGATAGTTTGAACAGATAGGAGCTGAAATATGAAAATGCTGTTCTATAGAGCTGAAAAAAGAGAGGGATTAGAGGAGGATGACGACGTGATCAACAGTGTTAAATTTAATGGAGTTGACTAGGGATAATGTACCAAGATCATTGAGGGTATTAGAAGGGATTTTGGTTCGGACCTTTGGTACCGAGGAGGTCAGAAGTTGGACTGGAGTGATTCGGACAAGGAGTTGTAGGAGAGGTGGGCACAGCTGAAAGAGGACAACACTTTCAAGTACTTTAGTGCATAAAGGAAAATGAGTGAAGGGTCATAATAGATAAAGGTAGAAGAGTCATTTATAAAACACTTGTACAAAATTGTTTTGCTAACTTCCCTATTTCTGTCAAACAATATATTGCCTCATTCAATTTGAGTCAAGAATAATTGCCATTGCTTTCTCTTTGTAGGTAATGAACAAGGATTCTGTATGATGTGTATGATGCAGAATCATATCACCCAGGTCTTTTCCAGTTCTGGAAATGTCATCAAGCCTATGTCTGTCATTAATGACCTCCGACGTAAGAATTGTTTTTTACCTTGCAGTAACTAACCACAAACTGTCAAAATAACAATGCAATGCAACCTCCATTATCTATCATAGCGTTCCATAATGTTGAAAATTGGTAGATAATATTGTGCCCAAATTTTGATCATATATTTATGATACAAGAATACACTTCTTGAATACATGATACAAAGATACACTTCAAGAATGCACAGGATTGAAAACTAATCCAAGAAAAGTAATATCAACTAAGTTCAATTTTTCTTGTCCCGTAAGGTTAATTTGGGTCAGGAGGAGATTGGTATTAAAAAGATGTGCAGTAAAGTCTTGCACAATCATTTTCTGTTAACTGGATAATGGATGTTCCACTGTATATGTAGAATTCGAAAATCTTGATGCCTTTTGTGACATGAAACCATTGGTTTGTAATTTTTGTGGAAAAATGGGCAGACTTGCATAATGCAATTTCTCCCAAAACTCTTCTTTAAAAACTCCCAGTATCCCATGTGGCAAAAATGCAATTTGATTTAACAGTCCTTCAAACAGTAGACCTGCTGATAAGGGAGGGTTTCTTAAAAATGCTGTACCAGATACAAGCTAAGTTTAAGGGCTAATATAAGGAGGTTTTGATGTACAGTTTTGTATTTTTTTTAAAGCTTCATTGATATTGCATCTCAATAACCCGAGAACTCATGAGGACTTTCACAGAACTCGTGACTTCCTGTCTATTATCTCAGGGGTTCCTTTTGAAAATGGGCATGCTTGGTGTGCTGGACTGTGCTTCTGTAGACCTTTATACATGAACACTAACTTATCACCTCAGTAACTTATCATTTTATCTGATTTTCACCAAACTTGATCAGTGATTTTTCTCTTCAGACTCGTGGTACCTTTTGATAAATCAGTAGGTGAACTGGATACAGCACCTAAGCACTGACTCGTGACCTCAGTAAGTTAGACTTTATTAGATTTTTACCAAACTTATAAGGAACTTCCTCTACACTTAATGCGTTCATTAAAAATGGGAGAAACTTTGCATTTGTGATTACTGATTTGATACCCTGATCGATACACAAATTTGCAACATGCCAAAAAAAAAACCAAAATGCATACTGCAAAATGACAGGCATACACAAAACAAAGTGCCAAAACACATTTTTTGCGAGTGCTGAATTGTTGAAAATCAGGCCCTTTTAAGTTTTAAGATAACCTTCTAATGACTATGTCCTTATTCTCTTGATACTCTCCTATAAAATTTTCTGCTCTGCTGACTCTTCCAGTGTATAAAATATAATTCTGTGCTACAGAAGGATTGAAACTTTCTGAATCACTAGTACAATTTTCTTCAGGCAAGAAAGAGTAGAGCTTGTGTTAGTTTCTCTGAGCCTTTTAAGGGATTTCAGGATTGAAATAAATCATTCATAATGATTTGCTTAAAGAAGAGATGCACTCCTTGTCGTGAAAGCTGTTTGCATTATTGCAAATAGCTGCTTTATTAGGGATGATTTGAAGGAATGCAGCAAAAGCAGGGCATGGTTGCCAGGGCTCTGATTGGCATCTTTCCGTATGGGGATGGCTATAGTTGGTAGTGAAGGGGAATCACACCAATTGGCTCTATTTTGTGGTGCAATATGTTGTGTTGATGCTTTCAGTGCATTCTTATAAATCATCTCTTTTCAGAAACAGCTTCCATAATTAATACTGTGTAGGCCATGCAAAATATGAACACCTGGTAAGGAATTTTGAAATTGATTAGAAATGGATGGAGGGCACCAAAACAAGTTTAAATGAAATAAAAAATGTGTGCATACTTTCTCTTGATAAGTATAATCAATTCCTTTGACTGGTGCAATGATGGCAATTCATAGACCAGAATTTTATGTGCTGTGATTGGTCCCAAATTAGCACGAAATTGCACGGGAAAATGTTGGACAGGCATCCCGACATTGTAGCGACATCTCATCATGGTCAGTGTGTGCCCACTGTCAGTTCAAGTTCCAATAAAAGCCCCAATCAACTGGGATTTTTAGTGGCCTGTATGATTTTTGCATTTGGCACACGGACCAATCAGCCAGGCGGCCATCACATTTTTGCAGCATTTTCGAGCCAGGACTGTGTAATATGCCCAGATGATGTTTGAAGGTTGAGGACTTGGGAATATTGCTGTCAGTTGTTTGTAACTGCTTTAGACGTAGCTTGCAGTATTTATTGTGTGCTCCCTGTTACAGCTCCCTGAGGCAGCTCTCCAACAGTTGTCAGACTTCAGGGAGCTCGTTTTAAACTGCCCGCCTGCACCCTTGCTTGTCTCAGCGTCCACCCTCTTCCTGTGGGCCCCACTGCCCCACCTTTGAGCATGTTTCATGCTGGCTGCCAATTAGTTGGCCAATCTGCATGAAATCGCTGTCAGGAGCTGACGGAGGGTAGGAGCGAATTTCACTTTCGCTTCTGATGCTGCCAATCGCACTCACCTGTCAAGATAAAAATTCAGACCATAGAAATTTAGGCATTCTGTCCCTAAAATGTAGGTATTGTGAAACAAAATGCACCTTCTCTTGATTTAAAAAAAAAGTTCTTCATCATTATTAAGTGCAGTAGAGCATCGCTTCAGTTTACATACCATTTGGCTGTGTTAGATTTGGACTCAAAAGGACCTTCAATACAGCTGTGGTAAACTGAAAATCTGCTGTTTTAACAGGCCTCATCCTGAGGTCCTCCGCATCACAGATGTCGGCATCTTCAGCCTATTCAACTCACTTCACATGATATCAAGAAATGGTATACTGCAAAAACTATGGGCCCTGTCAACAACCTGGCAATCGTATCGAATTCTACCAAGTCCAGAACTAGCCATGCCCCTAGCCAAGCTGCTCCAGTACAGCCACAACCCTTCAATGTTCTGGCCAGAGGCCAGAATTTAACCCGGATCCCTGGCACTGAGACAGCAGTGCTAACCACTGTGCCACCGTGCTGCCCATGTCCACAAAAAGCAGGACAAAGCCAGTCTAACTAATTACCACCCTATTATCACAGAATCTTAGAATTGATTTGGCGCGGAAGGAGGCCATTTGTCCCATCATGTCTGCACTGGCTCTCCAAATGAGAATTATGACATGGTGTAATTCTCCTGCATTTTTCCCTTTCCCTTTCACATTGTTTCTATTCAAATAACCATCTAATTCCCTCTTGAATGCCTTGATTGAACCTCCTCTCAATCATCAGCAAATGGAAGGTGTTATTGACAGTTCTTTCAAGTGACACTCACAGCAATAACTTGCCCTCTGATGTTCTGTTTGGGTTCCGCCACAGCCACTCGGCTCCTGACTCCAGTACAGTTTTGCTCCAAATATGGACAAAAGAGCTGAACTCGAGAGGAGATGAGAGTGACTGTCCTTGACATCATGCCAGCATTTGACTGAGTGTAGCATCAAGGAACACTAGCAAAATTGAAATCAATGGAAACCGGGTGAAAAAATATACCAGCTGATGTCATGCCTAGTGCAAAGGAAGATGGTTGAGGTTTTTGGAAGCCAATCATCTCACTCCTAGGACATTGCTGTAGGAGTTCTTCAGGATAGTGTCCTGGGTCCAACCATCTTTGTCTACTCCATCAATAAATAACCTTCCCTTCATCATAAGGTCAGTGGTTGGGATTTTCACTGATTGCACAATGCTTAGTGCCATTTGCAACTCCTCAAACTGAAGCAGTCTGTATCCATATGCAGTAATACCCGGACAACATATTGGCTTCGGCTAACAGGTGGCAAGTTACATTCATGCCACAAGTGCCAGGCAATGACTGTCTCCAACAAAAGAGAATTGAACTATCTCCTCTTGGCATTCAGTGGCATTACCATCACTGAATTCCCCACTATCAACATCCTGGAGGGTTACTATTGACCAGAAACTGAACTGGACCAGCCATATAAATACTGTGGCTACAAGAGTGGACCAGAGGCTGGAAATTCTGCAGCAAATAGCTTGCCTCCTGACTACCCAATGCCTGACCGCCATCTACAAGGCGCAAGTCAGAAGTCTGATAGAGTACTCTCCACTTTCCGGGATGAGTGCAGCTCTAACAACATTCAATATGCTCAAAACTATCCAGGGCAAAGCAGCCTATTTGATTAGCACCCTATCCATTAACCTTCCACCACCAATGGACAGTGGCAGCAGTGTGTACTATATATGAGATGCATTGCTGCAATGCATCAATGTTCCTTCAACAGCATCTTCCCAACCCATGATCACCTCTACCATCTAGAAGGACAAGGCCAGCAGACAAGGCTCAGAACATTATTTTTTGAGGGATCTTTGGGAGAGGGCTACTTTTTCATTCTTACTCCTTTATCATAGAATCCCTACAGTGCAGAAGGAGGCCATCTGGCCTATCGAGCCTGCACCGACAACAATCCCACTCGGGCCCTATCCCCGCAACTGCACGCATCTACCCCACTAGTCCCCCTGACACTAAGGAGCAATTTGCCATGGCCAATCCACCTAACCTGAACATCTTTGCAGTGTGGGAGGAAACTGGAGTACCCAGAGGAAACCCACGCAAACACGGGGAGAACATGCAAACTCCACATAGTCACCCACGGCCAGAATTGAACCCGGGTCTCTGGCACTGTGCTAACCACTGTGCGACTGTGCTACCCTTTATCAGGTGATGCAGTCACATAGTAACATTACCTTCTGTATTTGTGTAGATTTTTTTTAGGGTTTTCTTCTTTAGTTAGATGAGGTGTCACATATCAAAGACTGGGTGTATGTGTGTGTGTGTGTGTGTGTATATATATATTCATCTTGGGAGATCAGGCATATGCTGCTACTTTATTAAACATTGTCTGTTGAAGCTTTAGAGGCAGATTCATGACTGGCAGGCCCTTCCATAACTGGAACAGATGAAAAGCTTTGGCCTGCAGTCAACTATTTTTTCCTTCTGCATGCGCTCTTTTCTGCCATCTGGTCATTTCTTTTGTCCTCTGCTTTTTTCATGCTCTTCCCAATTGCTTGTCTCCAGGCATTCCCATCAGTAGCAGGGACTGGCCATGCACCCATTCTGATCTGAGTCAATGGGGAGCCTTGCTTGCAGGCATCTTTGTATTGCAGGTGTGGGTGAACTTTGCTCTTGTGCCAACAACAAGATTTCTGTAGTATGCTAGGGACTACTGCATGCTGGTTTATTGCCATATACTCTGTCTTTCCAGGAGATGCCCAATATTCACCTGAGGCAGCGGAGTTGGGAGCTGATTAGCTACTTTTCTTGCCTTGCATAAGTTGTTCGTGCCTCGTTACTGTAAAGGAGGGTGCTGAGTAACAAGACTGGTACACAGCTTTGATTTTGGTTAAGTTTGCTGTTAGTCCATACTCAACGTCTAATCTTTGACATGCCAGCTGCAGCTTTGGCAATCCTAGTCCCAGCATCAAGGGACAGGTTAGATTAATCCAAGGTGTGTGAAACTGTCCATGACCTCCAGAATAAGATCGTCAATAATGATGGAAATCTCTACATCCTAATGCAAAACTTTGGACGTTCAATGTCTGCGAGAACCAACCTACAAACAACTTCGATATAGGATATCAGCAAACAGCAACTCTCAAACTATGTCATTACCCACTTTGGTCTTGCTGCGCAGTCTTGCCAAGTTGAACAGCTAGCTGTTGGCTCTACAATGCAGGTAGATGCCCTCGTTTGAGTCCCCAAAAGCGTATAGTAGCAAAATGGAGTTGGTGCCAGGAGAAAGCCCTGCTTTACCCTGCTGCTGATCTTGAAAATCTTTGACATTGCCATCCCCCCCATGCTTATCAAGGAGATTTGATCAGCCTTGCCACTATAATCTCCTTTGTTTTTGTACAAGGTGATCATTTTTGCATCATGCATGTCTTAAGGCACAAGTCTTTCCTTCCACCCAAGAGACGCAAGTTTGTGGGCAGCAATGCCGGTTTTCCAGACACACTGATTTTAAGTGGAATGCTATTGTTTCCTGAAGCTTTACCACTGGCAGAGTTAATCATGGCCTTGTTCAGCTCTACTATTGTGACTTTGTTGTCCAGCTGCTCCACAACAGAAGGGTCTGGAATGTCACTGAGAACTACTTCAGTGTCAACATTCTCCTTCGCATAGAATTTGCGTAGAGTCTCCACCCATCTATCCACTTGCTTGCTAGGTTCAGTGATCATTCCTCCCTCTCTCTTAAAAGGGGCTGGTTTGGTTGCTGCTGGGCCTGTTGTCTCCTTGATTTCTTAGTGTCCCTGGATTCAGCAGCAGGTTGTATGCTGTTGCCAAGTTTCAACCAGTATTGATTGACGCGGTGGTGAGCTGTCTGCTGAAAATTGATTCCAGCAGCTCAGAGAGCAGCTGGATTTTGTTTGCTGGGAACTTGCTTGTAGTTAATGTGGGCTTGTTGAAGCAATTGGCTTTGCAGTAGTTGGCTCCATTTCAGTCCAGTAACCACCAGCTCTCTGTTCCCATATGCAGTGAGTGCAGAGTTAGATGGTGCTGTGCAGGTGATCTCACTTCAGCCCTGCAGTCTAGCCTTGGGCATTGTCTGAAAGAGCCTGGTTGAGGATGTTGAGGAACCTCTGGGCCGTCTCTGGGTCAGTGGTAAGGCAAGTGTTGATCTGAGGGCATCCTTTCTTCTTGGGAGTGGTATAGTTTCCTTGTCTGAAACCTGATCTAGCTACACACCAGGAGTATTCAGTGTCACATTCAGTGCTGTGATGGCTAGGAGTGATGAGGACTCTGTGGAC
Source organism: Mustelus asterias (assembly GCF_964213995.1). Lineage (NCBI taxonomy): Eukaryota > Metazoa > Chordata > Chondrichthyes > Carcharhiniformes > Triakidae > Mustelus > Mustelus asterias. The sequence goes on along the minus strand of NC_135823.1, from coordinate 50,489,167 downwards.
TCTGTGGTACGTCTGGTCATGATATTTAGCTGGTGCCTGTGGCTTGATCTTGGATGTCTTCAAGACACCTTGTGGCACACCTTAGTTTGGAAGTAGCTGTTCGTCACATAAAATCCATGATAACAGCATAACTCGAGCAACCTGTTTCCATCTTTTGTTCATATTGCCGATTCCCTGGTTCCCTAGTGCACATTGGCCAACATGTATACTCAGTGCCCGCTCTTGCATTGAGGTTGCTTAGAATGTATATGCAGTCCTGGGAATTCTGCTGATGGCAACGTCAAGCCCCTCAGAATTGGTCCTTGATATTTGGAGTAGAGGTGAGTTTTGGGGCAAAGGTACACACGAGGTTAACTGGGCTCTTGCTGGCAAGTGAAGTGTAACAAGTCCCCTGAGTCTTTTGTGATTTGATTGGTGGTGGTGGGAGGTTCAATAATCGAGAGTAGAGTCTATTTTACTGCAAAACCTACTTCATGCTCATGCATTGCCTCGGAATTTTCCCCTGCCAGAGGGACATGTAGTGTTTCACTTTAAGGATCCATTTGAGCGAGCCTAATTTCTTGCAACATGGCAATGTCCACATTGAAACTTGTAAATTCTTAGACTTGTTCTTTGGTCACAGCTATTTTGAAACTTGCAGACCGTTGTTGGTACGGTAAAGATGCATGGTCCTTGTGTCCAAGCTTGCAATGTGAAAGACTGGTGTTGTCTTTGTTGAGTTTGTCTTGGCTGGTGCATAGATTAGCAACCTAAATGTTGAGCGATGACTCTCTAAGCTCAAAGTAAGCAGGCTGTGGCAGGACAGCAGTGAACTGATTGGGGGCCGCCCAACTTGAGGTGGGTGTTAGCTTTCCAGGGACACATGATCTCTCACCTTGTTGGAAATAACCCTGGCGCTCTTGCTCTATGCCTTTTGGGAAAAAGCTTGTAACTGGTAACTGTTTGTTCCCACCGTGCCAATGTAAACCACAAAACTCCAGGGGGCAGGCCCGGGAAACTAAGATGGAGACCCAGAGTTGCCCAAGGAACAGGGCCCCCCTCTTGGCATTGCTAGTTTTGTTCTAAGAAAAAGTACTGTTTGGTACCAGCTGTGCTGTATCAGTTGCCGGAAAGCTGCCTGATTGCCAGATTACAACCTACGGGACTCCATACTGTGTTTTCTGTTGGGGTTTACTCCCTTAAGTTTATTCTCTCCAAGAGACCCACAAAGCAACGGGGCATTTTACCCTTAGCTGGGGTCCTGGTTCATGGATGTCAGGGCATAACTGCATGCAGGTGCCCTGTGTGCGAAGAGTATGGGAGCCAGACCTCCTCCAAGTCCCCTGTAGTTTAGCCTGTTTATATATGCGTCAGACTTGCTGAAGAGATTGTGTACTGGTGAGAGAGGCTTAAGTACTTGGCTCCCTTTTTGGATAACTGGTACTGCTGGCCAGTGGTGAAAGCTGAAAGCAAGAGGTGACAAGCAGGCTGACCTCTACGCACCACTCAAATGGCTAACATACTTTATGGTTCATATCAATCAGCGATGTGGGTGTGTGTATAGTAGAAAGTGTTTGAGATTTAAGACACTTGTTCAGTGAATAAAGGCACCAGGTGCCACAGGTTTTGAACAAACAAAAATGAACTTTACAATGCAAGATCAGAAAGCATTCAGGGTTAATAAGGTGCATGTGAATTAACAGGCAAACTGGTTGAACACACCACTTTGCACAATAAGTGACTGACAGATGTGACCAAGAGACAGTCCGTGGATTTCTCAAAAACCCACGCAGACATCAGTAAGCATTGTGCAACAATCAATCTCACTAAAACGCTGTCTCTCTCTCTCTCTAACAAGGAATTCTAGTCTTCACCGTAAGGGATCTTGCCTTGGAATTCTCTCCATAAGTTACAGTGGCACAGTGGTTAGCAATGCTGCCTAACAGCGCCAGGGACCCAGGTTCAATTCCCTGCTTGGATCACTGTCTGTGTGGAGTCTGCACATTCACCCCATGTCTGTGTGGGTTTCCTCCGGGTGCTCTGGTTTACTCCCAGAGTCCGAAAGATTTGCTGGTTAGGTGCATTGGCCATGCTAAATTCTCCCTCGGTATACCCAAACAGGCACCAGAGTGTGACAACTGGGCAATTTTCACAGTAACTTCATTGCAGTCTTAATGTAAGCCGACATGTGACTAATAATTAAACTTTAAAAGTCGCTCCAACTCGGACTGGATCAACAACAGCTCTCCTCACAGGGTTTCAGTCTCGTCTCTTAAGGTTCCGTTCCCCTGGATTCCTGAGTCCACAATCAAGTACCAAATTACAGGCACAGCCCCCCACCCCCACCCATCCTCCGGGATCGTCCTGTTCTCCCCCCCCACCCCCGTCCCCTGCCTGGGACACTTGCCTTTTATGGCACTTTTTATACTGCCATTTTCCTTCTGGCACAGGTGTGCTGGGGCCAAAGAATGGAAAAATGCAGACCTGTGCATGTGTAGTCTGCTGCCAGCCTGCGTATGCACAGAAACTGAGGCCCATCGGGAGCTGAAGCTCTCGACCTCCACCACTCAGCATTATGGTAAGTTTGACTTTCATAACTACAGAAGATCTTTCATTTTGGAATCTGTAAATACTTTTTTTTATTTATTAGAAATAAATCTCCCATACTCCATTTCCAAAATGAAAATTCTAGCTACTTGGCACAAGGTAACTTATTGGGAACAAGTCTCAAATCTGCAAACCCTTAAAAAAAATAATGTTGCAAACAGTTAGCACTCTGTTGCATCCTTTGGTTTTATTCTGCCAATTTCAAGATTCTTCCCCTTCAGTACTTCTGTTTAAAAGTGAGTGTTTACATCAGGACACTGACTTCTAAAGATCAAACTGCAGCAAGGGGAATACACAAATTAATCCAGCAGCACCATCCAAGAATGAATGGTTTAATTCACACATTTTTTCACATTTCAGTGATCTAAGCTAGTGCACCTCCTTGCATGATCATCTATGTTTTAGTAAGACATGGATTGGAATCCCTTAGCTCAGAAGCACCCCAACACCAGGTTAAAGTCACAACAGGTTTATTTGTAATCACGAGTTTTCGGAGCGCTTCTCCTCCTTCAGGTGAGCGAAGGAGCAGCGCTCTGAAAGCTTGTGATTACAAATAAACCTGTTGGGACTTTAACCTGGTGTTGCGAGACTTCTTAGTGTGCCCTTCCCAGTCCAACGCTAGCTCCACATCAGAAGCACCCCGATTACATTAAAGACACATACCACTTTATAGATGTGGTTAACCTCTTAACCATGCTCTCCATGCCATTTTTTTTACAGTGGACATTGAAAACCTGTACAAAAATATAAAAACAGACAGAAATATGCTGGCTGTCCAAAATCATTGAATGTTACGGCTTAGAAGGAGGCTATTCAATGTCTTATGCCTGTGCTGGCTCTTTGAATGTGAGAGACAGGGCTATCAAATTAGTCCCCACTCCTGCTCACTGTTTCCTAGAGCCCTTTGAATGTTTGTCCTTTGAATGTTTGTCCATTTCTTCACTATTATAATTTATTAAACTCCACTCTTGTCACAGCCAAGGGCTGAATCAAGTTAAATTTTACAGTCAATTCAAATAAAATAAACGAAGAAACATGAAAAATTCTTAAGTGCAAAATTACCAGCACCATTGCTTCCAACAATACCACCATTGATTCACCATAATTTCCTTGAGATTGAACCACTCCCCACTGTCATCCATCTGATGCAGAAAACCTTCCAAACGCCTGTTTCCAAATGGGGCTGTATTCCTGCTCCATACTGCAGAGGCTCAAAATCAATTGTCGTCTTAAGTGTCTCTGAAGACCAAGGTCTCTGTATCTTTAATGAATTTGAGAGCCAGAATGTAGAATTTGTTCAGATGGAGGCCCCACAGTTTCTTCATCACCTCAGCTTGTGTCTGCCTCCCTTGCTGCTGCTTCTCTTCCAGCGGCATTCCCAGACCTGAGCCAGGTCCCAGCCCCAACCTGAGCATCACGGCCGCTGATCTCAGATAAGAGAGCTGCATGAGCCCTCATTGTTATCCTGCTCTCCCTTGTCCTGGTTTGGGTCCAGTGTGATTGCAGCAGTAGGACCAGTCAGAATAAATGCTCCAGCTCCTTCAATAACAGGTTCCCTCATTCCTGCCCTCCCTGTTCCTCCAATCAATTCTGTGTCTCGAGGCATCAAGGGTGTGTGAGAGAGGGAACCTGTGTTTGGAGGAGTTGGGGCAGTGGGCATGGGAGAGGCAAAATTTTTGATTGGAGGGTAGCCCCTCACTGATTCTGCCTCTTCCTCATTTGGGGCGACTTATCTTTCATTTGTCATCTCCGCCATTGATTTTTTGGGGGGGCTTTTGAGAGAAATCACCTATCCATTATTTTGAACCCTGCAATAGAAGTATGGGAACACCAACACTTACAAGATCCCCTCCAAACCACGCACTGCCCTGCCTTAGGACGATATCATTCTTCTTTCACTGTCATTGGACTGAAAACCTGGAACTCCTTAACAGTACTGTGTACCTATTCCACACAGGCTTCAGCAGTTCAAGTGAGTGGCTCACTATCACTTTCTCAAGAGTAATTAGGAATGGGGAACAAATGCTGGATGCCCACATCCCATGGAAACATTTTTTTTAAAATCGTAGATGTTTTTACATGCAGAATTCTGCAGCTGATGGACACTTCAATTTTGTTTATTGCTGGATGAATTAATAACGTTAAGCTATATTTGTGGTATTGTAATTAGTGTAATTGTCCTGATGTTTAGTCATTTTGCATTAGACATTGTGTATGATGCCAGTGGTCTGCAAATTTCTGGTTGAGATAGATTGGTGTGTAAAGCAACACAAGGATGTTATACAATTTGGTGAAGTGACCTGGAGAATGAGCTGCTGGAAAATAAGACAAAAAGTTAATTCTCTTTAGCCACTAAATAAAAATGTTGAATTAACCATCCAGACAATTCTATAATAGCGCTTTCCTATAACTCAAATAGGCCTTGCCTTTGGTCAATCTAGTTTGACAGACAGCTCTCGTTGGCATTTACACAGAGAAGTGTTTTAAATTGGTATTAAAAAGAGAAAAAAATGTTTCATAACAGTTTCCTCAGTTTATATGGATGTTTTGAAATTGCTCAATCATATTTTGTACTTGCTGAAGTCCTCTTGCCTCCAGTTTGTTACCAATGAAGTTTAGCAGATAGAATATGTATCTGAAAACTCCCTTGAAAATTGTTTATTTGGTTATTGCATCAGACAGATTATCTAAGTAATTAATCGACAAAAACATTAATTTGATTTTGTACAGAAGGTTTATTTCTAGAATTTGAGTTCATGGTTAGCTGATTTGTATTTAATGCTGGTATATCAGTCATACCCAGATTGCAATTTTCATTACTTGTCATTGTACAGTGAAGTTTTTAAATATTTAGACTTCAGTGAGTTTGTGTTAACTCTGTTCGGGTATTAAGCTGTTACACATCATTGTTGTTGTGACAATCTATGTAAAATATACAATAATATTGAATATTTGATTTTTCTGTTGCATTGTGACTCTGCACACCTATGCTAGTTTTAATAGTCCATTATTGATTCATATTGTGTGCTGTTGGTGTGACAGGTTTAGGGTTGGTTTAATTTACAGATTGGACTCTTCTGCCCTTGTTTACTGACTTTTAAAAAATTATTTTGGAAACCCTTAGTTTAGCTTTTTTTATTATGCTGAAATATAGAAACCTGCAAGTTGCCTAGAATTTTAATGCTTGTTTGGGATCAGAGTATTAATTTTGATCCGATACTGTGAGGCAATTTTGTATAAGTGATATTTCTTCTTGAATATGTTCACTTGCTAACTTGGGCAGTTTGATTGTGGCATACTTTGCAGTTAATCCCAATCCTGAAGTCAAACATTTCTAATTTTTTCAGTAAGTGCCATTGGATAGCAATGAGTGAACTCTGGCTGATTCCCATTCCCTGCACCCAGTATAATGTCGTGCTGAGTCTTCACTGACTCAGCACAGGAAATGAAACCTGTGACTTACATGGTAGCTGCACTCTTCTGTTACCAACTGACCCACTGAGAACGTGCTATCTTTCTCCTAATGAGGAATAGCTCCATGAACTGGTTAGACCACCCCACTGTATTGCATATTTGTAATCAATGTGCTTGGGTTGACAAGCTGTTAGAGCACATCACACCAAAGCTTGATCCTATCCTCGGTCACATTTCAGCAGGAATCATTTGTATGATGATCAGGAGTAGAAATCCTTGTTGATTTCTTTTTCCCACTTCCCTTGCTAGTCAAGGGCACTGAGGACATTTGTGCCCGTGGCTGCTTTGGCTACGGTCAACCAATTCAGCACAAGTCGTACTTTCTCGTCCTTGTAATTCTTCCCTCCCAAATTTGTGGGAGAAACATTTGAAGTGACAAAAAAACTCAATCTAATTTGTACTAAATGTTTAATTTTTCGAAATTACTTAAATTTGTGTATTATATCTGCATCCATTATTTTAAACTTTCATCCTTTTAGGAATAGCAAAACATTTTCGATTTGGAAACCAGGAAGATGCACACGAATTCTTGCGTTACACTGTTGATGCGCTCCAGAAAGCATGCCTAAATGGAAGCAACAAGTGAGTACAAGTCTAAATGAAAATTTCAAGGTATTTAGAATGACTTTATTATTTTACTATTAATATCTATGCAAGAACTAAGTGTATATGCATTGAGAAATACGTCTACGTAGCAAAATGGATCAAATGGTCATAGTTTGATTAGGCCAACTTAAAAATACAAACAAGTGGGGGGGGGAAAATGAAGATCACTTCCACATTGAACAGAAAAGTATGTAAGATTGTTTCGTTAGAGAGAAGAAGGTTAAGAGGTGACTTAATAGAGGCTTACAAGATGATCAGAGGAATAGATAGGGTGGATAGTGAGAGCCTTTTTCCTCAGATGGTGATGGCTAACATGAGGGGACAAAGCTTTAAATTGAGGGGTGAGAGATATAGGACAGATGTTAGAGGTAGGTTCTTTACTCAGTAAGTAGTAAGGGCGTGGAATGCCCTGCCTGCAGCAGTAGTGGACTCGTCAACATTAAGAGCATTCAAATGGTTATTGGATAAACATATGGATGATATTGGAATAGTGTAGGTTAGATGGGCTTTAGATTGGTTTCACTGGTTGGCGCAACATCGAGGGCCGAAGGGCCTGTACTGCGCTGTTATGTTCTATGTTCTATACAGATTTATATCTGGCAGTTTTTTTTTCACATCATGCAACACCTTTGAATCAGGCTTGCTGATATTGTCAGAATGGGCGTTGAAAGCACAAGAAAATTATTAGTTGAAAAGTTACACCATTCCAGTCACCTTTCTTCCGCTCTTGCTTTCCTTTGCCCCACCACTTGGAAAGGTTGATCCTTTGAAGATTGGGAGCTTGTGATTTGCTAATTCTTCAGAGGCAATGTGTAATGTCACAAACCTGCCTTTGAACTAGAGTGGTGTTTAATTTTAAGTTTAACCGAAAATTAATTTGAACATGAAAATTATACTAAATGTTCTTTCCAATACTCCTGTAGATTGGATAGACAAACTCAGGCAACCACAATGATATATCAAATTTTTGGAGGGTACTTGAGGTCAAGAGGTATGTTCCATTTATATAAAGATCAAAGTAGTTTTATATGTATGCAATGATTTTACAAAAGTTGATGCTTACAGAAATTAAAAACCATATATCTTGCTTACTCGTCAATAGTCAGTCATTGAAAAATTAGATATTTCATTAAATTGCTGACTGTTTTATAATGCTTTTATATGAATTTATATGTTGCCTTACAGAGCATTTTTCTAACAATATTTTTCTTATTTTAGTAAAATGTTTAAACTGCAAAGGAGTTTCTGACACGTATGATCCATACTTGGATATTGCTCTGGAAATAAAGGTATTGCTATGCATTATTCTCTGCTAGCTGCTACAATTTGCATTTTTAAGATGCCATTTTTCTCCTCTAAATATATACTGCATTCCCTCTGAGTTGATTTTATTCTGCACAATCCACAAGTGCAACTTCTTCAAGCTCCCTTTCCTTGCAGAGGTGACACTGCTCAGACTTGACAGCTGCTCTAATTATAAACTATGCCCTAGACTTTATGCTTGCATTTCCTGTTTTTTTGAAACAGTTGCATAGACAGGTCATGGTATTTGCATGGCTATGGTCAGAATTGCTTTATGAAGAAGCCTTTTCTTAAAAAACAACATAGGGGATCCTTGGCATTGTAAATAGAGACAGTACAAAGCAAAGAATTTATCATAGAATATCATAGAAACCCTACAGTACAGAAAGAGGCCATTCGGCCCATCGAGTCTGCACCGACCACAATCCCACCCAGGCCCTACCCCCATATCCCTACAGATTTACCCACTAATCCCTCTAACCTACGCATCTCAGGACACTAAGGGCAATTTTTTAGCGTGGCCAATCAACCTAACCCGCACATCTTAGGACTTTATGTTAATTTATGTTAAACCTTTATAAATCAAGCCTCAACCACAGCATTGTGCCTAATTTTGAGCACCACATTTTAGGAAGGACACCAAGACCTTATGAGAAGGTTCAGAAAGGATCTACAAGGATGAAAAGGAAAGTTTTGCAGGGCTATGGGAAGAGAGCAGAGGAGTGGGGCTAATTGGATAACTTTCAGAGGGCTGGCACAAACACAATGGGCCTCTTCTATGCTGTATGATTCTATTTTGACATGCCATAAAGTATTATTACAGATAAGTAGCAAGAAATTTTGACACATTGACCAAAATTAAATATCAAAAAAGCACATTCTAAATACTGTGACATTAAATGTCTGTAAATCTTCTATCACAAGTAACCTTTTTTTAATCCAAACTAGAAAAATACCAATTCATAATTTGTGATGCAAGTTGAATTTACTTAGATTATACCTGTTACAAAATCTGAAACTAAAATCTTGTACAGGAATTACAGTATAAAAAGTGTAAATCTGATCTGAAGTGGATGGCAAACAGATGCATCTTGCATTGAGTATCCCTTGCCGTCAAAAACCAAGTAAATATTAGCTTGTGATCTGTATAACTAAAGGACATGTGTTTGTGCTGCAAGGTAGATTCCAAATCCACGTTCTGATCTTGTTTATGCTGCTTTAATTATTATAGCTATTTGGATTACTGACCAGTTAGGTTACTGGTGACTTGTGCTGTAATTCAGTGGTAGTTGGTGCATGGTGAAATTCAGTTCTAAGTTTTCTTGAAATATTGGCCATAAATCCAAAATGCTTAATATGTGGTCTCTTTTAAATTTGGAAGTATTTTAAAACAGACTTCCAAAAAAAGGCAAATTACTGTGGATTCTTGAATCGGAAACAAAGACAGAAAATGCTGGAAAATCTCAGCAGGTTTGACAGCATCTGTGGAGAGCGAACCAAGCTAATGTGGCATCCAGACTTGAAATGCTAGCTCTGCTCTCTCCACAGATGCTGTCAGACCTGCTGAGATTTTCCAGCATTTCTGTTTTTGTTAAAATAAAACCTATTTGTGTCGCTATCTGAAAATTTTTTGACTTGTAAGTTACTTGTGAAAAATATGAAATATTTTATAGACTGCACCAAACATCACAAAAGCTCTGGAACAGTTTGTAAAGCCTGAACAGCTGGATGGTGAAAATGCCTACAAATGCACCAAGTGAGTAAACATTCTCATTACAAAAATAAAGATTTGTAAGTAAGTCGTTGAATACCTCTTCTGTGTGTAACTATTAATTTCTTCATGACCATGGCAGTGACCTTCCACATATACTGAATCATTCTGTTCTTGTTGCCAGAGTACTGTTTGACCAATTGATAGCACAACTTGCTATCTCAGCATTACCAAGTTCATTAGCTTGAAACTTTATTTGTAGGTCGGTATCCCATTTTTTCTGCAGAATAGATACAATGTTTAAAATCTTATATATCAAGTAGAGAATAAAAATACTAATGAAACAATACTTAGCTAGGCTACGAGGTAAAACAATGTGCATAAGAACAGTGGATTTCTCTTATGAAATATAAAGCAATGCTTTTATCTGCAGTTTACAATTTATGTAAGCATGTTGATAAAGTATAAGAATGCATACTGGATCACCAATTTACAATGCTGGCTCATTAGCTGCCCTTTTGCCAAAATGAGACAATTCACTGAGATACTATCTACATCTTCCACAGTTTTGAACAGCAACATGAATGACTAGGCCCACCAGTTTCCAAAACACTCCTGTCAATGCAAGATGACCACCAATACTCCTCTGCATATGTGCACTTGACTGAGCATGAGCAGAAAACCAATTGCATCATTTGCAGGAGAGACAGTGCCAGTTGGATCATCTTTGTATTCTGGATTACAACCGGGTGATTCAGAAACTGCAGGGAGACTGCGGCTTGACTGCCTCACCCTACCCGTTGGGGCTCAGAAACTAGGTGAATGGCTTCCCAATCTGAATAAGATCCACCCAGAAGAAACCCCAGAGCTCCAAAGGTGGAGTGCAGAAGTTGCAGTCCAGAATTGCAGCCGCCTCCCTCCCCATCCCAATCCCCAGCTCCATTCCTCACCTCTAGCCCACCGACTCGGAGAAGGTGAGGCTTTTTTAATCACTCTCTTTAATAGTTGTTAAGCAGCTCACTCCTGGCTGCTGCCTACTCCGTCGCTCACAATGGCATCAGAGTAAGACCGTACAACTGCAACGCATGGTGTTGGCAGAAAACACAACCTTTCTAAAACTATAACTGCGGTCTGTGTGTGTATGTATATACATGTGTGTCTTGTAAACTAATAAATTATAATTTATTGTGGGTACAAATTTGCACGCAATATCATAGAATAGAATCCCTGCATGGCAGAAGTAGCCATGATGTGCAGATGCCGGCGTTGGACTGGGGTAAACACAGTAAGAAGTCTCACAACACCAGGTTAAAGTCCAACAGGTTTATTTGGTAGCAAAAGCCACTAGCTTTCAGAGTTATCCGAAAGCTAGTGGCTTTTGCTATCAATTTAACCTGGTGTTGTGAGACTTCTTATTGCAGAAGTAGGCCATTCGACCCATCAAGCCTGCACCAACCACATTCCCACCCAGGCCCTATCCCCATAATCCCACCTATTTACCCTGTTAAATTGCTCCTTGGTGTCAGGGGGATTATCATGGCCAATCAACCTAACCCGCACATCTTTGGACTGTGAGGAAACCGGAGTACCCAAGGAAACCAGACACGGGGAGAATGTTTTAATATTTTGAATTTTTTGCACTATTATTTTGCCACTGCACTTCGTAAAGAGTATAAAAATGTAAAGGACTTGGAGCTAGTTGTCAGTCACCAGCCAAGTTAGTTATATTTGTCCACCAAGCCTGACAGCATGTTTAAAAACCAGACTGAAAAGCATTTTCATTGATGTATTTCATGTTATGGTGTAGTTTGTTTTGATACGTTTTTTGGGAAGATTAGAATTTAAATTTCAAATAAGGAAAATTCCTCAGGAGCAGGTGAATAAATAAAAAATTACACACTAGCATTCGTAGCAAAATGGAGACCTGTTTGATAAGTGCTATTACGTTGTAAAAGGAAGGGAGAGGACAGTAGATTAAACAGAAGTGAAAGGGAAGTAAGCTTGCCTTGTACTGCATGCACTCTGTATGTTCCCAATCCAGGAGAGGAAGTGTTATCCTCCCCAGGCTTCTATACAGTTCAAGATCTGGAAGTGTGTGGGAACAACCCAGTTCTACCCACAATGCATGTTTTGTGCTCTGTGCCTTCTAAGAATGCTAGGGCTTGGATCAGTAATCCACTATAGGGGAGAAGTGGCTGCAAAGCAATCTCTACCACCATGTAATACAACGCAATGGTGGTCCTATTTTCAAATAATGGGAAGTGGTTAATTATATAATCAGGTTGTTAAGTTTAGCTGTTTATAAATTACTCTGTTTGTCACTGAACCCTTCAGTTTGATTACAGACTTGTAACCATTCTTGACTATCCAGCATATATAATTGTTTGATTCCACAGACATCTATTAGTTGCTGAGGGATGTGCAATTTTTCAATAATCAACAGTATCCATTAACCTATATGTAGTTATGCGCTTTCCAGCAATTGAAATAAATTACAGTTAGCACTTCAATTTTTATTATGTATTGCAATTTCCCTTTTTAAAAAGTTTCTAGGGTTGAGAACAACACCAAAGCATCTACCTGTCACAAACAAGCCACCTATTTATTCTGTAGATGGTTGATTAAATGGCTTTATTTTTGTAAAACTGTTTTCAAATGTCATATAGAACCATGGAACCATAGAAAATTACAGCTCAGAAACAGGCCTTTTGGCCCTTCTTGTCTGTGCCGAACCATTTATTGCCTAGTCCCACTGACCTGCACTTGGACCATATCCCTCCACACCCCTCTCATCCATGAACCCGTCCAAGTTTTTCTTAAATGTTAAAAGTGACCCCGCATTTACCACTTTATCCGGCAGCATATTCCACACTCTCACCACTCTCTGCGTGAAGAAGCCCCCCCATTCCCTTTAAACTTTTCTCCTTTCACCCTTAACCCATGCCCTCTGGTTTTTTTCTCCCCAAGCCTCAGCGGAAAAAGCCTGCTTGCATTCACTCTATCTATACCCATCAAAATCTTATACACCTCTATCAAATCTCCCCTCAATCTTCTACGCTCCAGGGAATAAAGTCCCAACCTATTCAATCTCTCTCTGTAACTCAGCTTCTCAAGTAGTCCATCAGTACTGCACTGGAGTGTCAGCCTTGTTTTTGTTTTGAGCGTGGGGCTTGCACCCAGACTTTGTGACTCAGGCAAAATTGCTACCAATTGAGCCACAGCTGACTCATGCAAAATAACTGTGACTTAATCTATATTGGAATCCTGTAGATTAAATCACCACCACCATATTTATAGTTCTCTAATTTTATGTTTTTCGCCATTTAAATAAGGATTAAGCTGTGCTTTCTAAATTAACAAAAGTATATTCTGTTGCAATTGACTGTGTACCATCCCATCTAATTGCCCTTTTAATAATAATAATATCTGGTGGATTTTTATTTTAACTATGAATATAACGTTCCAGCTAATGGAGTTCAGCCCACATGCACATAATGCATTTGACTCAGTATGGAAAATTAGGTCTAAGTAAAGATTTGCATTTATATACCACTTTTCATGACCACCTGAAGTCTGAAAGCACTTTAGAGTCATTGAGTACTTACGAGATGTAGTCACTGTTGTCATGTAGGCGTTGTGGCAGCTAGTAATAGCACAACAAACTCTCACGCACAACAATTTGATAACCCAATAATCTGTTTGTGATGTTGATTGAGGGATAAATCTTTGGCAAGAGTACCTGGGATAATTCCCCAATTCTTCTTTGAAATAGTGCCATGAGTTTTTAATTTCACCCCAAGCAAGAATATGGGGTCTCTGAAAGATGCCACCTGCAGCAGTGTGGCAGTCCATCAGTACTGCACTGGAGTGTCAGCCTTGTTTTTGTTTTGAGCGTGGGGCTTGCACCCAGTCTTTGTGACTCAGGCAAAATTGCTACCAATTGAGCCACAGCTGACTCATGCAAAATAACTGTGACTTAATCTATATTGGAATCCTGTAGATTAAATCACCACCACCATATTTATAGTTCTCTAATTTTATGTTTTTCGCCATTTAAATAAGGATTAAGCTGTGCTTTCTAAATTAACAAAAGTATATTCTGTTGCAATTGGCTGTGTACCATCCCATCTAATTGCCCTTTTCCTTGTGCATCACATTGATAATCTGAGGACCAGCAGACACTTAATTATCCCCTCCTAGGCAGGCCACAATGCAGGTTCATAAGATCAAAGGATCAGTCATTCAATTTAAGCAGCGTCCATTGTTGGGTTGATTCATTCATGTTGTTTTGTCCTTTACTTTTGGGCAAGTAGTGAGGTAATGGAAAGCAGCCCACAATACAGCATTTTCAATCATTCCCTGAAAACTGAAGGAGTACAGTCTTGGTTATTGCAAAATAATCTAGCCCAAAAACTATTTCACAGCTTTATCTTAGAACCCTGTAGCTTCTGAGGTCTTCCTTTCCATTGCAGATATACCAGCAATTGAGTCATTTGCCCCCCTCAATAAGTTGCCATTGGGCGGCACAGTGGCACAGTGGTTGGCACTGCAGCCTTACAGCACCAGGGACCTGGGTTCTATTCCCGGCTTGGGTCACTGTCTGTGTGGCGTTTACTCATTCTCCCTGTGTCTGCGTGGTTTCCTCCGGGTGCTTCGGTTTCCTCCCACAGTCCAAAAATGTGCAGGTTTGGTGGATTGGCCATGTTAAATTGCCCCTTGGTGTCAGGGGGACTAGCTAGGGTAAATGCATGGGGTTGTGAGGATAGGGCCTGGGTGATATTGTGGTCAGTGCAGACTCAATGGGCCAAATGGCCTCCTGCACTTAGGATTCTATGATTAAATAAGACCATTCACAGGGTTCTATGTTAGGTCAAATCTGATGCAGTTTAGAACTATAGAATAATAGAATCCCTACAGTGCAGAACAAGACCATTCGGCCTCTCAAGCCTGCACCAACAATAATCTCACCCAGGCCCTTTTTACTCCATGTATTTACCCTGCTGATCCCACTGACACTAAGGGGCAATTGAGCATGGCCAATCAATCTAATACGCACATCTTTGGACTGTGGGAGGAAACTGGAGCTCCCAGAGGAAATCTGTGCAGACACTGGGAGAATGTGCAAATTCCACGTTGACAGTCACCCGAGGCTGGAATTGAACCCAGATCCTTACTGCTGTGAGGCAGCAGTGCTAACCACGGCGCCACCAAACCGCCTCTTATTGATGTATAAACTTAATGGACGAATCCTTGTTTTCTAATCCTCTAAAGTAGCTGTTAATTTGATTCGTCCACATTGCTACTTTTGATTTAATTACTGTGTTGCTGTGTTTATAGACAGTGTAGCCAACTATGTAATCTCTGGTAAGTGCCATTCATATGTGCTCTTCAAATGTGCATTGATCAAGACGAACAAAATTTGTCCCATTATTGCCACTGCAAATTACTTAATGCTGGAGGCATAATTACTGATTGTCACATAGCTATAACTAACATAACACAAATTTCAAATGCAGTGTAACAAGAGCTGCACATTCACTGTGCCAGCAGTTTCTAACTGTGCCCTTTGGGATCTGTAGTTTGCATGAGCGTCAGATGAGTGACTAATTACAACTCCCAGAGTACCCGCTGTTAAATTCAATGTGGCTTCACTTACCTAAGTAGTGTATATTTCCAAGCCGTTCAATTATAGGCAACCCAGCCAAACAATCTGACTCATGAGGTGTAAATAGGAATATAGATACATATCATTGTCCCTTAAGCCTGATTACACCATAGCTAATTGTATTTTAACTCCATCCACCTGCTGCAAGCTTTTGTCTATTCACTTGTGCCTTACCCACATGACTTCATACAAAGGCTAGATGACAATGGTGCTTAGCCTATTCAAATAAAAGAAAGCTAACGACATACTTAGTTTATGTAGTACTTTTCACAATCACAAAACATCCCAAAGCGCTTTGCAGCAAACTAAGTACTTTGAAGTGTAGACATTGTTCCAATGTAGGAAACAACTACCAATTTACCCACAGCAAACTGCCACAAACAGCAACGTGATAATGAGCGGGTAATCCGTTTTTATGATTGATTGAGAGATAAATCACTGGACAAAAATACCCCCCTCCCCTCTTCAGTATTGTGCCTTGAGATTTTTGTAATTTTGTAATAAGTGGCAACAACTAGTCTTGCTTGACTTTGAAAACATGCTGTAAAATCTGAATTTTCAGAAGAATAGGGCATGTTTTCACATGGTAGGTGGTAAGAATTGCAGTTGTCATCAACTGCTGGTGAACACTGTTGATGGCACAGACAGGTGTGCATGGCACTATCACCATTGTGAATCTCGCATTAATTCTTTGACTCATTAGGTGATGAGTGTAGGTCCAAGTAGAATGCTCCCATGTCTGAGTGACTGCAGTAGGAAGACTCATGGGACATGTTGGTTGGACTTTGACTGGCTTTTCATTTTATTTGTAGATTGCTGTGAAATTGACCAGCACACCATCCGAACTGTTACATGACGAGTCACTGTTACAAGTCTCATGCTGATTATCTATCTCAGACTGACTCATGGGGCAGACGAGGCCTCCTTTAACATCTCATTTGAAAGATAGCATCTCCAACAGTCCAACACTCTCGCTACTGTTTTGCCAGCCTTGATTTTTGTGCTCAAGTCCTAGAGTGGGACTTGAACCCACAATCTTGTGACTCAGGCAAGAACTGACCCCTAACCCAGCCCTCAGCTGGAAATAAAATTAATAGCAATTACTCTAGAAATTGTAATTAGTCATCCTTGAATGATGTAGGAGCAGAAATGCACTTGTCCTACCTCTTTCCTACACTAGTGGTGTTAAAATGTCTCCCCAGCTGAAATTGACTAGGCTTCAAATCAGGAGTGAAATTTGGAAACTCTCTAATTTCCTGTCTTTGTTTACGTTGCCTATTTCATTTGCATACTGAGCTATTCTATGAAATTTGATGTTAGAAACTAGAAGCAGGAGTTGGCCATTCAGCCCTTTGAGCTTGCTCCACCATTCAATATGATCATGGCTGATCATCAAATTCAATATCCTGATCCCCCTTCTCTCTCCCCCCCCCCCACCCCCCCCCCCCCCCCCCCCCACCCCCATAACCTTCGATCCCTTTAGCCCTAAGAACTATATCTAATTTCTTCTTGAAATCTCTCGACGCTTTGGCCTCAACTACTTTCTGTGGTAGTGAATTCCACACATTCACTACTCTCTGGGTGAAGAAATTTTCACCTCCGTTCTAAAAGTTTTGCTCTTAAACTATGACCCCAGTTCTGGATTCCCCCGGGAACATTGTTTCTGAATCTACCCTGTTAGAATTTTATAAGTTTTTGAGATCCCCCCTCACTGTTCTGAACTCCAGTGTATACAATCCTAACCAACTTAATCTATCCTCATATAACAGACCTGTCACCCCAGGAATCAGCCTGGTAAACCTTTGCTGTACTCCCTCTACATCAAGAATATCTTTCCTCAGATAAGGACACCAAAATTGCACACAGTATGCCAGGTGTGACCTCACCAATGCCCTATACAATTGCAGTAAAACATCTCTATTCCTATATTCCAATCTCTTCACTATGAAGGCCAATGTACCATTTGCCTTTTTTGCTGCCTGCTGTACCTGTATGCTTACTTTCAGCGACTGAAGCACAGGGACACCAAGGTCTTGCTGAGTATCCATCTCTCTCAATTTACACCCATTCAAGTAATGTCTCCCTATTACTGTTTCCAAAGTGGATAACCTCACATTTATCCACATTATACTGCATCAGCCATACTTATGCACAGACACTCAGCCTATCCAAATCACGCTGAAGCAACTCTGCATCCTCCTCGCAGCTCACTCTCCTCAACGTTGTATCATTTGCATATTTGGAGCTAATACATTTGGTTCCCTCTGCCAAATCATTAATATGTGAACAGTTGGGGTCCTAGCACAGATCCCTGAGGTACCCCACTAGTTGCTGCCTGCCAATCAGAAAAAGATCCATTTATGCCAACTCTTTGCTTCCTATCTGCTAACCAGCTTTCTATCCATCTGAAGACATTACCTGTAATACCATGCGCTTTAACTTTACATAGTAGCCTGCTATGTGAGACCTTGTCAAAAGCCTTCTGTAAGTCTAAATAAACCACATGTTCTCCTCAGTAAACTCTACTAGTTCCATCCTCAAAGAACTCCAATAGATTCGTCAAACATGATTTCCCCTATGTAAATTCTTGCTGACTTTGATACTACTGCTTTCCAAATGCTAAATTATATTCTAGCAAGGTTCCCAGTACTAGCGTCACGCTCACAGGTCTATAGTTCCCGGTTTTCTCTCTCCCTCCCTTTTTGTTACTACATAACAGTTAAATTGGAATTGCTAACACTCATTTGTGCTTATGATTTACATGACCTGCTTCCCTATAGTGATAATATACATGAGAAACTTGATCATCTTCCTTGTGCTTTAACTTTTGTGCTGTCTAGCAGTATCACCAGAGGTACTATAACCTTTTTAAAAATGTAACTGTATAGCCTTGAGTGTTCTACAGGAAGGAATTCATTTCTATGTGGATATTTTCCTTTATCCATTGAAATGCATGCCTTACATATGGCATGAAATGGAATCAACCATTTTGCAGCTATCTCAGTTAAGTCTTTCTCGACAGAGTGAATTCTAGAAGAGCATATTTGCCTCTTAACTGGCATCAGTCTAGGGCTATTTCGATTTTGCATTTAGACCGTTGAATTATTTGTTAATTACAAAGTTAAGTATTAAATGCCAGAGTGCTTTTGTTCAGCCTTTATTAAGCTCGATGTGAGAAGTTGCACAAGCAATCTCTGCAGATGCTCATACATATGTGCTCTTCAAATTTGGATACCCTTCAGCTAATACACCAGGCACCTCTTCAAGCATTGTACCATTAAAACTAAAGTTTGCTTTACATGTTCATTAGTTAACATTTAACAAGACACTTGTCCTCCCTTGTTGGTTCCCTTTTGCCTCAGCTTCATATTTGTGTCCCCTTCAATAATCCTCCTCCATGCCTAGAAATGGATTTTTCATCACAAACAGTTTCCTGTCTTTGTACTGTAATTAGGCTAATCCTTTCCAACTTTCTTCCTCCCATTCATTATTCTTTTATTGTTTTGAGCACTGATAATTAAATAGCAATTGAATCTCCTCTCCTTGCATCTGCCCCACCACCTTTGTTTTTTTGGTGATGTCTGGGCTATCCAATCCTCATTTCTCAAAGCTTTTATTTCACCAATACTCTTGCATAGCAGGAACATCCATTATCAATACAATACTGTCAGTTGAATAACTGTTAGTCCCATTTGGACCCTTGGATGTAATTCTACTCTTGCCTCCTACCTAATTCCTGAATTTTCTACTCCAATTTCCTATCCTGTAACTTGTTTCACAAAATATTTTTCAGTTTCTTGCTCTTTGAATTATAGATTTCAGTCTGGGGATAGAGTGGGTATATAATGTCTGATACGAAGAATTGCTTGGATCGCCTCATTCTCCAAGGGCAATTTCACTTGGAGATGGATCACATTATAATGCATTGATACCAGTGTCTTATTGATTTGGGTCTTTTTCATTTGTAGGACATGCAGAATTGTTTGATATGGGGCACCTAGCCATTGCAGTAGTTGTAAAAATGTCTGTGTTGGTCATGCAATGTTTTTCCCTTTTGTCGGCTGTATTTAGACAATTTCTCCTCCACATCCTAGCCTCTTGTATTAAGTAATATAAAAAAAACATTATTTCACAGGATGAGGTGTCATTGAGCATTTGTTGCCTATCCCTAATTGTCCTTTAAGATAATGGGGACTTGCTTTCTTGAACCCCTGCAGTTCATGTGGTGTAGGTGCAATCGGCCTTGTTAGGAAGCGAGTTTCAAGATTTTCGACCAAGCAGCAGTGAAGGAATGGTGATATAGTTTCAGTCAGCATGATGTATGGCTTGGAGGAGAATTTGCAGGTGGTGTTTCCACGCATGTGCTGTCATTGTCCTTCTAGGTGATAAGAGATCGTGGATTTGGAAGGTGTTGTCGAAGGAGCCTTGTTGAGTTGCTGAGGTGCATCTGAAAGATGGTACACACTGCTGCCACAATGCATTGATGATGGAGGGAGTGAATGTTTAAGGTGGTGCATGGGGTGCTGATCAAGCAGGCTAATTGGTCTTGGATGCTTTTGAGCTTCTTAAGCGTAGTTGGAGCTGCACTCACCCAGATATCCCATCATACTCCTGACTTATGCTTTTTGAACAGACTCTGGGGAGTCAGGAAGTGAGTTACCTGCCACAGAATTACCAGTCTCTCACCTGCTATTGTAACCAAAGTACTTGAATGGAAGGTGCCATTTCAGCTTCTGGTCAATGGTAATTGAGGTTTCTTTCAGCTTGTTTGGGTGACAGTGAGGATGGGCTAACTGACCATAGTACTGCAGTACAGGAAGCCATTCAAGTTGGGAGAGCAACAAGGAATGCAGTGGTAGGTAGGGATAGTATAGTCAGAGGGATTGATACCGTTCTCTGCAAAAAGAGCTGAGAATCCAGGTGATTGTATTGTCTGCCTCATGCCAGGGTTTGGTACATCTGCTCATGAACAGAACTTGCAGTGGGAGGGGAGGATCCAGTCGTCGTGATCCATATAGGTACCAATGACATAAGCAGGACAAAGAAGGAGGTTCTGCATAATCAGTGTAACGACCTAGGCACCAAATTAAGAAGCAGAACCTCAAAGGTGACAATCTCTGGTTTGTTAACTGAGCCGCGTGCAAATTGGCATAGGACAAATTGGACTGGAGTGATGAATGTGTGGCTCAAAAACTGGTGTGGGAGAAATAGGTTCCGGTTCATGGAGGACTGGCATCAGTATCAGGGAAAGGGGTATATGTATTGTTGGGGCAGTCTACACTCGAATAGTGCTGGAACCATTGTTCTTGAGAACCACGTAATTAGGGAAATAAATATGGTTTTAAGCTAAATAGTGGGGGCAAGGGATCAAATTTCGGAAGATCCCGTAGATCAAAGAGCAGAGACAAGGCAAAAGAGAAAGGTATTATTCCAGGATATGGAAAACAGGCCATGGCAGGAAGGGTGAGAGGATGCAAATCTAACAGTAAGTCAACAGATGAGACTAGAGTTAAAGTTTATTTATTAGTCACAAGTAAGGCTTAAATTAACACTGCAATGAAGTTACTGTGAAATTCCCCCAGTCTCCACACTACGGCACCTGTTTGGGTCAATGCACCTAACCAGCACGTCTTTCAGACTGTGGGAGGAAACTGGAGCACCCAGAGGAAACCCATGCAGACACGGGGAGAACATGAAAACTCCACACACTGACCCAAGCCGGGAATCGAACCCGGGTCCCTGCCGCCGTGAGGTAGCAGTGCTAACCACTGTACCACCGTGCTGCCCCCAGGCGGTTCTAAAATGAAAAAGGATAAAACTAAAAGCTCTGTACCTGAGTTCACTGAGCATCTAGAACAAAACAGATGAACTGAAAGTGCACATAGAGATGAATAAGTACGATTTGATAGCCATTATAGAGACATGATTGCAGAAGGATATGGACTGTGACTTGAATATTGAAATGTACAGGAAATTTAGGAAGGACAGGAAGTGAAGAAGAAGTGGTGGGGGTTGCTGTGTTTGTTAATGATGGTATTAGCACAATATAGAGGATAGCCCAAGTTCAGAAAACCAGGATGTGGACACGAGAAATGATAAAGGTGAGAAGTCACTTGTGGAAGTTGTGTAGAGGCCCCCAAACAGTAAACACATGAAAGGAAGAAATAATTTGAGCTTGTCAGAAAGGCATAACAATAATCATGAGGGGATTTAATTTGCACACAGACTTAGTCAGATAGGCAAAGGTAGCTGGGATAAGGAGTTCATTGAATGTTTTCGGGATCATTTCTCAGAACAGCATGTTCTGGAGCCAACAGGAGAGCAGGCTATACCAGAGCTGCTAATATGCAGTGAGATGGGAGATGATCTTGTGAAGACACCCCAAGTTAGCAGCAACATACGATTGAATTTTACATTCAATTTGTGTGAGAGAGGAGTGCGTCGTAGACTGTTTTTAAAAACAAGGACAATTACAAGGACATGAAAGTTGAGCTGGCATTGGCAAACTAAACTGGCAAATTAGGTTAAAGCGATGGGTCAATAGAGATGCAGTGCTAAAAATTTAAGGGGATGTTTCAGAATGCATGGAATCAATATGTTCCAAAGAGTAAGAAAAGGTCCAAGAGATGGACCCACCATCCATGGTTAACAAGAAAAATTAAAGCATATAATTATGCAAAAACAGATGGCAGATCAAAAGATTGGACAGAATAAAAGGAACAGCAAAGGATGACTTAAAAATTAAGGAGAGAAAAATTATAGTATACGAGAGAAAGCTAGCCAGAATACAAAAACAGATAGTAAGAGTCTTTATAAATATTTTAAAATGAAAAGTTAACAAAGTGAGTGTTGGTCTTCTAGAGTCTGGAGAGTTGATAATGGAAAACAAGGAGATGGCAGATGAATTGAAGAGGTATTTTGCACCAGTCTTCACTACAGTCTTCACCAGAGCAGGTACAAGTAACATCCCAAAAGTAGCTATAAACCAGGAAATGGAAGAGATTAACTCAGGAAAATTACAATTACCAGCGAAGTGGTACTGTGTAAATTATTGGAGCTCTGAGCTGACAAGAGCCTGTGTCCTGATGGACTTCAACCTGGGGTCTTAAAAGAGGTGCCTAGTGAGATAGTTGATGCGTTGGTTTGGTTTAAGTTTTCCAAAACTCCCGAGGTTCAGGGAAGGTGCCATTAGATTGGAAGATAGCAAATATAACTTAGGCAAAAAAAAAGGTTAATCTTTTTGTTTGCCTATATTAATTTATCGTATCTTAAACCCTTCCAAGATTTTCAATGCGCAGTGAACAAAGTGTTCTCTTGCACCCTGAAGCTGTCATCCACTTGATTCATCTCTGCTAATCTTTTTAATTGTTTTCTTCATTACCTTATCGTGCTCTCACATGCTGTCTATACTTATTCTATTTACTATTGCTGACCCTGCCATTTCTTCTATTCCTAGCCATTCTGGTGAAGCTTGTTTCCTTTCCCATTTGGACTCTTTAGTCTCATCTTTCACAGCCCTTGGCTCCTGTTTCCAATTTTGCATTATCATTTTTATAACTAATTCTAATATTTAATCTATAATATGTGTGTATAACTTCCTCCACATTATTCTGTCAACCTATCCAAGCTCATATTTAACACAATATGTACAATCTCAATGTTACTATTATATAGTACAGTTCTTGATTCTATTAGTTCCCATCTGTTTACACTAGTTGTTTAGTTGGACTAGGCAGATGGGGTTCTTTTCTAGTCCCTCGTTGGAAAAGCACTGGGAGTGGGACCAGCTGCAGAGAGCTGGCACAGACGCAAAGGGCCTAATGACCTCTTCCTTTAGCCATTCTTACCATTATATTGAATGCTCTTCTGGTTTTCAGCAAAGATCCTTCTTCACAACATGTTTCCCCACCATTTTTTCCCTTCCCATGCATCATCTCCCTATTTGTGGTCATCATTTACCTGTGATGCAAGACAAATTGACATCCGTTCCTCAGCATCTATACACATTTTATAGGGTTCACACTGATCCCCATTACATTGTTTGTATTGGATTTCCTTTTCCCATTTTTGAATGGTCAATTTCAGATTGTTTTTTTAAATCAGTTTTCCAGTTGTCAGCTCACCTAATAAAAGGAGATACCAATCCCTTGGTTTTTGTAGCTAACAGCAAATCATCTATTGCAACAGACTTTCTTGTTTAGCCTGCCTTTCCATTCAGAAACAGGTTGAAGTGCTGGAAGCTCTGAATGTACAAGACCAACAAAACTAGTACAGCAAGTAATTACCTTTGGCAATTGAAGTTAATTAACTGCTTACTTGAGGAGCTATAGAGAGTGGAGGTAAAGTTAATGACACTAGCAGTTTCTGAAATTATTTTTTTACTTTTAAAATTAATCCATGTCATGCAATTTTAATATAATGTATGAAACCAATTTCCCATATTTTTCCATAACTTTCTTGGGGTACCATCTTAAATTGAAAAGAACACTCAACAACTATGAGTGCCTGTACAGGGTTATTGTTAGGAAAATAAGGTATAATTTTAAGTGGGTTTAATTTAATGTATCTGTGCCTGGAAGGATAAACCTAGAGTTAACTTCATGTTAGACAAAAGTGTTTATATGTGTGGGGGTTGGTTTCAATTCCAACTACAATTCTATTATGCTTAGAGAGGGTTACAGTATGGAGAATAAATAAGCCAGCAGCGGTTGCTTAGCAACTGGGGCCTTATGAGGTAGAGAAACTTTAATGTTTTAGTTTAGCTAATTTGATTCCAGTTGGAGATGGGGGGGAGAGAGAAGGCAGTGCTCTCAGCTGTGCTAGAAGCAGTTGATTTTAGGCTAAACAAGAAACATCTCTCAGCGTTGCTAGAAAAAAAGCCATACTATGGAGTAATGATTAAGGAAACAGATATCGGAAATCTAACGTCCAGCTAGTTAAGGAAACTAGGGAAATGAGAAGTTTCCAAGGAAGTCTGGAGTTAACAGAACAGAGGAAACTGAGAACCAGAACAGATGACTGTTCAGTAAAGTCAGAGTTGAAAAGGCATTGGATCCTGAGACTGTTCTTTAGAAATTTTAACTTTCAATGTGGACTTTTATCATTTTCTTTTCCTAACTTTTTTGTAACACCTTAAGGGTTCAAGGCATGTAATAACTCTGCACCCTCTTGCACGATCCTTTATAATCCTCTGAGGCAAAGCAGCCGTTGACTATATCAGATCTTCCTCTTGCCACAGGTTTTTGTGTTCCAGACTGCCTCATCTAGCAGTTTGAGTGAAATTTGCAGCCCTCTGTTTTTCTTTTAACGACAGATTAGATCAGTCTCGCAGATCTTCAGTTTCTTCAGCAAAACTTTCTTGACATCAGTCTTTTTGGTCATGTAGACCTCTGTTTTTTGACCATGCAAGTCCTCATGGTACCTTTCCCCCTGGGATTTGGGGAACATCTGGCTCCCACATGGAGATGATCAGTCTTCCCATTCTATGTTTTACCTAAAAGAACCATTCTCCCTACCCTAGATGACTGTAAGAATTGAGAACTATGCAGCTTGTCTTGTAGTTTCCTCTTGCCACTAGCAAATCATGATGCTGTACAACTTTCTACTTGACTATCGCATTTATACAATTTAATTGATACTCTCATGTTCGTTATCCTATGTTTTGCTACATTGTTGTCGACTTTGGAAGAAGTCTATCACTTCTCCAAGGGCACATCTAGATTGAGTGGTTCAGGTTTCACTTCAGTCTAGTGACAGCCATCCCCAGCTTTCAAAAGGCCACAAGTTCAGTTCAGTTGGGGCTCGTTCATCGATGTTGTTGCATGGAGGGTAGAAGAGAGCTAGGACTGTATTCTGATTGTGTAACACCTCTTCACACCATGCTTAATAAAGACAATGAGAACTCTGGCATCTAGGACCCATGCTTGATTCAACTTCATAATTAGGAAATATTCAATATTTAGAGAGCCAGCTAGGTGATTTAAATTACGTGCTGCAGAATACCTGTTAAGTATTTAACCATACATCAACATCCCCTTGAACAAGTTATCCTGGAAACCATCAGTAGCACGAGCAATGAAGGTTGTCTCTTCATCTTTTAATATCATGTTTGAATTCTGCCCTTAATTTCCCTGTTTAAATTAGTTTATTTTTGGTTGATTTGTTACACAAATATCAGTAAAGAAAAACAATCATTCATAACTTTTGACTCTATTGCATGGTAACGAAATTGATTTCTGACACTAAGTTTCTTCCACAATGTAACCAGGTGCAAGAAAATGGTGCCTGCTTCAAAGAGATTCACCATCCATCGAGCTTCAAATGTGCTGACACTCTCTCTGAAGCGCTTTGCAAACTTTACGGGTGGAAAGATCACAAAGGTAGTGCAGTTTTTGAGCTTCTATTTGTCTTAAATACCGTAAAGCAGCAAATTCTATGGGGTTGGGAGTGAGTGATTGTCTACCTCATAGCATGTTAAAACATTTCAAGTGAATTACCTTTCACAACCTCTAGCTTCTTTATGCAGCTCTGACTATTTCCTCAATTATCCTAATTTTTGCATTGTATACTTTTCAGTCAGCTTTTTCAGGCTCAAGCTGGATTTCAGGTTGGAGGTTTGTGATGTGGCTGCTTCTGCAGAGTACAGCTTTCCCATTCAGGCCCCCGAGAAAATGAATCTGGGGAGATTGTTATGGGGAACAAGGAAATGGTAAAAGAGTTGAAAAGATATTTTGCATCAGTCTTTACGGTAGATGATGCTTCGAAAGTTAAGTCATAAGAGCCCATGGTGTTAGAGGTAGGATATTGGCGTGGATAGAGAATTGGCTAATGGGCAGAAAACAGTGAGTGGGGTAAGGGGTTCTTTTTCAGGTTTGGGTCCTGTAACCAGTGGGGTTCCACCAAGGTCAGTGCTGGTGCCTTAACATTAGTAAGGGCCATATTAATGACTTGGAGAAAGGAAGCAAATGTACTGCAGCAAAATTTGCAGGTGACACAAAAATAGGTGGAAAGGTACAAGAGTGATACAAACAGTTTATAAAGAAATATTGATAGGTTAAGTAAGTGGGCAAAAAGTTGGCAAATGTGGTATAGTGGGAAAATGTGAAGTAGTTCATTTTGGAAGGGAGAATGAAAGAACAATGTTATTTAAATGGAGAAAAACTGCAGAAAGCTGTAAGACAAAGGGACTTGGGGATACTTGTGCACGAAACACAGAAAGCTAGCATACAGGTGCAGCATGTAATCCAGAAGGCTAATAAAATGTTGGTCCTTATTTCAAGGGTGGTGGAGTATAAGAGTAGAGAAGTCGTGCTGCAACAATACAAGGTACTGGTGAGACCACATCTGGAGTACTGCGAGCAGTTTTGGTTCCCTTATTTAAGGGGAGGTTATTTAATTAGAGGCAGTTCAGAGAAAGTTCACTACTGTGATAATGGTAGTGCAATAGATATATTTTTATGTTTTAAGGGGAATATTTAACAATTCTTGCTACAGACAGACGGTATGTTTGGAAGGAATGCAGTGAAGGTTTTGGGAGAGCAGGATAGTTACTCATTTCAACCTTGCAAATGTTTATTTTAAGTAGAGCAAATAGATTTTTGTTCTTCTGGAATTTCTGATTAGAGTGATTGACAGGGTCATTTGATAATGTGGTTAATGTGCAGAACTGGGTTTGCAGTAGAGAGAAAAAAGCTTCGGCAGAAAGCAGTTAGTTGTAGCTGAAGCCTGGTTGGGGTTAGAAGGATTTTTCAGGCTTCTGGACCTCTCTGAAACCAAGTATGTTTTGGTTTGCTAGCTGTATTTATTTAAAAGTGGGTTTGATTTATGCATGAATGGGGCTTATCTGAAATTGGAACAGTCATAAGCTAGAAAGTAATGTTGCTTCCTTTCATTTTAAAATATGTTCAACTGTTAATGGTTAAGCTGCTTCATTTGTTATAGTTAAACTGTGTTATTAAATAACGTTTCACTATAAAATATCTCTATTTTGTCAGTGGGATCATTGCTGGAAAGAAATATCCAATCCTCACATTTATGCCAAGTAAAAAAAATTGTTGGGGTCTAGTCTAGCTTCATAATGTACCTTGGGGTTCTGGTCTGGGATCCTGACACTCGGATAATCCGTGGTATGGAGGGATTGTCTTATGAGGAAAGGTTAAACTGGTTGTGACTACTCATTGGAATTTAGAAGAATGAGAGATGATCTGATTGAAATATAGGATTCTTCTGGGACTTAACATTGTAAATGCTGAGAGGATGCTTCCCCCCATGCGGGGGAGTCTAGGAGCAGAGGGCAATCTCAGAATAAAGGGACACCAATTTAATACTAAGATGAGGAGGAATTTCTTCTGAGGCTTTGGATCTCATTACCACAGGGAGCTGTGGGGACAGAATCCTTGTGTATATTTAAGGCTGAGATAGATTTTTGGTCAGTAAGGCAATCCAGGATTACGGGAAGAAAACAGGAAAGTGGACTTGATGAATGTCGAATCAGCCATGATCCTATTGAATGGTGGAGCAGGCTCTACTCCTGTTCCTACTACTTATGGTCGTATGATAGTTTCCTCCATTAAACTTATCCTATATTCTTTGCCATGGCTAAGGTCCATTTCTAACATCTACCTAAGGTAGAACAACAATATTCATTTGTGTGTGCATGCATTCGTTCATTCATTTCTGCATTCATTCACGTGTTTTCTGTCTGGAGACTAGTCTTGGTTCATTTAAGTATGGAAAAATATCATTCTACTTACTAAGATAGCTCCTTTTAACAAATCATATCTAATTTGTTGTCTTAGACCTTCCATAATTTATCTAATTTTTTGGGAGTGAAGAATCCAACACAAGAAATATGGCATTTAGTATGTGATCAGTAATGTAAGTCTTTCTTTTTAGGAAGTGAGGTACTCGGAGTATCTGGATGTTCGACCCTATATGTCACAGTCAAATGGAGAGCCAGTTGTGTATGTGCTTTATGCAGTATTGGTACACTCAGGATTCAGCTGCCATGCTGGACATTACTACTGTTATATCAAGGTAATTGTTCATGAAAGTTCATCTAGAAAAGCATTTGCAGATAGTATCCAATCTACAGCTTCTAGGTTTTGGATTCATGCAGTAATTCATTTGTATATCTTTTGAATATACTTTTGTCAAGGAAAGTTACCAGCTTTCACATGTCTACACGCGCTAGCAACCATATTTGAAATTAAAAATGCAAATAAATTTATTCCCAGGCCAGTAATGGACAGTGGTACCAGATGAATGATTCTATTGTATCTTCGAGTGACATCAGATCAGTGCTAAACCAACAAGCCTATGTGCTCTTTTACATCAGGTATTTAAGCAAAATATTTATTTAAAATTGGTATTTCACGAATCTCAGAATTTTTTCGATTCTTTTACTGAAATAATGATTCATAATTTTTCAGATCCCATGATACAAAAAATAGCTCAGAACATTCTAATCACCCTGGCCAGTCATCTCCAAGGCCACCTGTCAATCAACGATTGACTACCAACCAAACCATGTCTGGCTTTATTGGACCACAGCTCCCTCCACACAGGACCAAGGTAGGAACAATTAACAGACCAGTTGACTTAGTTCGATCAGTTAACCATTTATTTCTGACCTGGTTGCATAAACTGTGCCATAAATAATCTCAACATATTTCTGTTTTGAATCCCAAACATTGTTTGTATGAGAATATCCAAGTATGGATCCAGGTAGTAGAAATGCAATTCCTGCATCAAGAGTTGATGGGGGCGTACTGGTAATGTTCATAGAAACCCAGTTCAACCCATAGAGTCTGCACCAACAACAATCCCACCCCAGGCCCTATCCCCGTAACCCTGCATATTTACCCCGCTAATCCCTTTAACCTACACATCCCGGGACAATATGGGCAATTTAGCATGGCCAATCAACCTAACCCGCTCATCTTTGGACAGTGGGTGGAAACTGGAGCAGCCCGGAGGAAACCCACGCAAACACGGGGAGTATGTGCAAACTCCACACAGACAGTGACCCAAGCCGAGAATCAAACCCAGGTCCCTGGAGCTGAGAGCCAATCACTGCCAATGCGCTGCCCAATGTTGCTGGACTCATGGCAGCTGGTGGAATTTGAATTCAGTTAATAACTGGAATGGAAAGCTAATCTCAGTAATGGTGACCATGAAACTGTAATCGATTATCTTAAATACCCATCTGGTTCACTAATGTCCTTTTTAGGGAAGGAAATCTGCCATCCTTACCTGGTCTCCATCTCTTTCCATCCTCGGTGTCAATTACATTACTCCCTGTTGCCTCACCAGCTTCCAAATTCCCTTCCTTCAAGGAAAGAAATGTGGAGGTGACACTTTAAAGATCAGCTAGTGGACAGAACGAAAAAATTGCAGATATATTTATGTATTCCAAACAATTGGATATGGTTCTCACTCCCATTCTTGAATCTCTAACCATACCAACATGCACCCAAATTGAATTGACACCAATGTTCTACACCACAAGTTCCATGTTTCCACATTGTATACCTTGAATCTTCCATTTATTATTTGTGAGATGAATAGAAAAGAAAAGAATTTGCAAATGGTCACAATTCAAACACTGAAAGCATTTGGTTAGTGAGTGGCGATTATAACCGATGAAATCAGGTGCTACTGCGACGCGTTAGGAAAGCAGGTCAGAGTTTTAATGACATTGTAAAAATCAATGATAGGGTCAGTTTTACTCAACCTAATTGAAAAGCATCATAATGCAGAGGAGAGGGTTCAGGGAATAGTGATTATCCCAGGCCTTGGGGGTTTAAGGTTTGAAGATCCAAGCAACTTTGTTGCTGTTTCTGAGGGGAGGGATGAGTGATCTTTAAAGGTACAAAGAGTGAAGCAAGCAAGCTGTTTAACTTGGGACATTGAGTATAGGGCTAGAGGGCATCATTACAAAGTTCATAAGCAAGATCATGATTGAAGATTTAGAGGAAACAAAGTTTCTTCCACAGGCTAATGGGCACCTGCAGTCAATACTTGCAGAAGTGAGTTAATTTAGGGGAATTAAGACCCTTGAAACAAAGCTTTAAAAAGAATTGTTTAATATAATCTGATTTAAACAGTGAGGAATGTAGTGCTAAGAATTTGAATGATCTGATGATTTGCATTGTGACTTTGATTTATGAGAATTGGACTTGTTATATATGGGCTCTGGATTAGCCAAAAGGCCTGGACTTCCTAAATTGTAACGGCACGGTTAGTTTTTGTTTGTGGCCTTTGAACTAAAAGATTTCTGCCTGTCTAGATTCAGGCAGGCACAGCATAATCCTTGTTCTGTGAAACATCACAAATAAGGACCTACTCCCATCCTTGTTAATGTTGCTCTATGCTGGATATTAGTTTAATGAAAATAGCCCAAATCTCGTTCTGTTGGTATAAAACCAAATATTGTAGATGTTAAAATCATCTAGTATGGTGAAATAGAAATTTTTATTTAAAATCAGAAGTTTGATTTTTAAATGACCTGCATGTGAAATCAGGGTCTATTTTCCTTTTCGATTTTCCAATATGCAAAGATTGGAAGGATAGGAAAAAAGCTGACCTTTTTTCTTTTGATAGTCTGCTATTTTAATTTGTTCATGAAGTGAAGGTTAAATTGAATTTCCAATTAGCTCTGTTGATATTAACTTACTTTTAAAATATTCTAAACATTTTGTACTTAATTGTTTTCCTGCATTGCAGAACTCAAATCACTTAACAAATGGAAACTGCTCACAGAAAGAAGTCCCCAGCAGTGCAGCACCCAGTACAAGTGGAATCAGGACCATTTCTACTCCACCTGGACCCTCTCAGAGCCGGTCATTGCCCAGACCAAGTGTGATACCTGAATCTTCCAAAAGGCAAAAACTTTCCTTCAGTATACAACCTTCCAAGCAAGGGACAAGGCAAGCTCAGACCCAGGCCAGCCTCCATTGTAGTCCGTTGGAGAATTTGTATAAAGCTCCACCCAGTGTTTCCCATACTAATATGTCTCCATCTACCTCAGGAACCTCAGCCACAGGATCCCCACCCTCTGCTCCAACTGCTATAGCCGTCACAGCTGCTAAGCCAGTAGCATCCAACACTGCTTCTTCTCACTTAATGGTTAATGGTCAGTCCAAAGGATCTTCCAGTTCTTTGGTTCCTTATAATGAAGAATCTTCAGAGGACTCTGATGAAGAACCTAAGGGCTCGATAAAGGAAAATGGTTACATGAAGGCTGTGAATGGAGCGATTAATGGAACTCGACCCAGTACACATCTCAAAGTAAACTCTGCGTCTGTAGCCACCAGTGACAGTTCCCACTCTGAGAATCTGCCTGAGGGAGTTGCAACAAAAACTGAAGCACTTGGGGAAGTGGATGATCGTGGAAAACATCATCAGCCCTGTGAATCCACTGTTACTCAGTTGCAGCCTGTGAATTGTTCTGCAAATGGTTTATCAACTACAAAGGGATCACCAGATAAAGTAAGTAATCTTTGGAAGAGTTAGATTGATTTACATCTGCTCATTATTGCCCTTTGAAACAGAGGCCAGGATTTTCCAGTCCCACCTGCACCAGTTCCCACCATGGGTGGGACTGGAAAATTTGGAGAGCAGCTATCAGTTCACATTTTTCAAATTATTCTTTTACACAAAGGTTCCATGCACTTTTAACAATGAATCCAGGATTTACCATTTCTCCTTTAGGATTTATTTGTCTTGACTCTTGTACAAACTGTTCACAATTGCTTTAACCAGCGATTCCCAGGCTCCATTAAGATGGCGTCAAGCTTTTGATTTACCTCGAGTCTGTTTTCCCACTTTAAATCTTGTCACTCTAAACACTTTGTTTACTTTTCCCCTTGAATTCTCATGACCAATACCTAGATCTATAAGACTCGGGTTCGAATCCCACCGTGGCCAATGGTAAAATTTGAATTCGGCAAGAAAACCCCGAACCAGAGTTGCTTTCCATCTGCTTACTGACTGAGCAGTTTCATGGTAATGCCTGGAACTGAGCGGATTCCCACTGATTGCACATTTGCTGGATGATGATCATTTCCCCTTACCTGAGCTGTCCAGTTTCTAGTTTTAGTTTTAATAACTCTAGAGCTAAAATCCTGCTCGATGACAGGATCTAGTAAATGATGGTACATTTTATTCGATCCCCTACTCAATAGTTTACCATTTGAGAAGGAGTATGTTCCATTATTGCAGTGATTGTACTTGTACGTCACCATCTTAGGTTTAACGAGCATAGGGGATGGCCATGAGCAATTGAAACCTGCACAATGGTTTCATCACAATATCTTTTGGCCAGTAGATGGCAGCAGGCACGGGGCTGTAAAGGAGAAATCCTATTTAACTTTGCTGAACGATGTAGCTTACATAACACTGGTCTCATGCAAAATGCACCAAAGCTGAGGCTTTTAGTGCTAAAGTTTTAAGCTATGGCCAGGTGTATGTTACAGTTTGGAAAACGCAAGGAATTCTGAGAAATGAGCCAGAAGCATAACCGCTTTGATTTCCAGTCCTTCCAACCCACAGAATATTACATCCTCCAATACATCTTTGATCTTCAATTTTTATCATCTCTTTTGATGTATTTTTACACATGGCAGGTAAGGAGGGTTTTTAAGTAACTTGTGCAGCTTTTAATATTTATCTGTAGACCTGAAGCTGATGTTTCAGCATCCTGTTGTTTGGTGTTACTGTGTAGCTCTGCATTGTATCGTGAAATAAAGGGATACTGAATATTAAGAGGCAAAGCTACGGTTCTAAATGATTAACTAACTGGAAGAGAACTTTACCAGAAAATGTGATTTCACAGGGATATTCATCTGCACATTATGGTTTACATAAACAAAGTACCCTTAATCATTTGTAATGTTTTGTAAGCTCCTGTCAATTTTATTTGAAGTGGACCACTTCATTTTGAATTACTGTCCAGTCATTAACTCTGTGACAAATACTAAATTAACTGTAGCACTTGTGCCATAACCAATTTTATTTAACCCATTGAGCACCATGGATGAGTTAGCATAAACTTGGGAGCAAGAGTAGGCCATTCAGCCCTTCCAGCATGCCCTTCCATTCAAAAAGCTCATGGCTGATCTGGTTGTATTCTGTACTCCACATTTCTATCTGTCTTATAACCCTGGACTCCCTTGACTTTCAAAAATCTGTCTAACGCTACCTTGAATAAATTCTTAGTCTCTACTGCTTTCTGGGGAAGAGAATTCCACACACACACTAACCACTCTTTCAGAGAAATCATTTCCTTATCTCCATCTTAAGTGGTACACCTCTTTTTCTTGGTTCTAGTCTTTACCACAAGAGGAAACGTCCTCTTAGTATCCAATCCCCTCGGGATCATAAGTCTCAATAAGATTACCTCTCATTCTTCTAAACTCCAGTAAATATAAGCCCACCCTGTTCGACCTTTCCTCATGAGATATACCCTTCCACCCAGGAATGAATTATTTGCGTGCGTGTTTCTCTGCGTGTGCCCGGGGTTGGGGGCGGCATGTGTGCGTTTCTGTAAGTTTATTATTCCATCACCTTAGTAATCCCTAACAAGTTACTTTGGTATCTCTCTTTTTTGGGCTTTGCACAGCACATAGCCCATTCCTGGCCAGTACGTGAGCCTTGCACAGAAACGGAGCTTTTATTTACATGAGAAAGATCAAGTCCTTAAAGCTAAAGACAGGTTGTAATGAGAAGAGAAGGAATATGTCTTTTCACTGTTGTATATTTTAGTTTAGTTATAGAAACAAATATGAGCGATTTGGAATGGAGAACAAGAGAAACATCTTTACACAGTCACGTGCCTATAGAAATAAATTTCAGGGTATATGATTGTGGCAACTCCTATGTCAGCGGTCATATTTTGAGTGGGGAATCAAGAAAGGACATGAGGATTAAGATGAGAGAATGCAATTAGGATTTTTTTTTTTAAAGTATATTCAATTTTTGCAAATCTGAACAAGCTGTTGCATGGTACATTTCGTCAAAGAGACCAAAACCCATATCATCGTCAGACTCTTCAGATTCTTCCTGTTTCTTCTCTTCCTTTTTCTCTCCAGCAGCAACTGGGGCAGCAGTGGAAACAGCTGCAGCAGCAGCTGGGGCACTGCCACCAGCACCGACGTTGCAGATCAGACTGTTGATGTCAATATTAGCCAATGCCTTGGCAAACAGACTGGGCCAGAAAGGCTCAATGCTCACACCAGCTGTCTTGATCAGGGCATTGAGTTTGTCTTCGGTGGCGGTGACTTCGTCATCATGCAGGATGAGCGCGCTGTAGATACAGGCGAGTTCCGAGGTGGAGGCCATGGCGCTGCCTGTCTGCGGGGTCCGATGATGCTAGTCGCCGGGGGTAAACTCGGCCTTAGCTTCGATCAGAAGAACCGAGCACTTCCGAACCGGGCAGAGCGAGAAGAGCTTTGGTGCAGGGTGGATGCCAGTTTCCCTGTTTTAATTTCTATATTTGGTATATAATTTGCCTCGTGTCAAGCGTGATGTCTTCCATCGGATTGCTGAAAAAGAACACAACATAAATAGGAACAGGCACGTTTAGACCATGTTGCTCATCGAGCCTGCTGCCCCATTTAAGATCATGTTTGATCTTCCACCTCAACTCAACTTTCCCACCTTCACTTGATTCCGATATCATTTGATTTCAACTTGATTCCAAGAATCTTATCAATCTTATTTAATGTACTCAATAAATGAGCATCCACATCCTTGGGTAGAGAATTCCAAAGATTCATAATCTCCATTTCCGGTCCTAACTGGCTGACCATTTATCTGAGACTGAGTTCTAATTATAGACTTTCCCAGTGAGGGGGAAACATACTCCTGGCATCAACTCTATCAAGTTCCTTAAGAATTTTATACAGTCATCTTTCATTCTCTTAAACCCTGGTATTCCGAAGGCTAGTGAACCATAATTTCCCTCATATAAACTCCAATGGTGTTGTAGTCAAGATCAGAAACTGCACGTCAAAATCTGCACTGAGAGCGGTGTGGCAGGTGATTAGTTAATTATAAGTAACTTGTGCAGAATGTTCTGAATGTCTAGGATACCAAAATCTTTCCAATTTCAAAAATGAGCCACATTATCCTTCACATGGTCGACTTGTAGTCTTGGCTGAGTTTATATTTGGGTGATGTGAAGTGATCCTTCCCTGCTTGGTTTACCTCTATATACCATGATACTCAAATCTGGAGCAAGCCAAGTGTGAACAGCTTTGGGAGATGGGATATCTACGCAAGATATTAGCAACGCATGATGATTAAAGTGCTGGCACGCAAATGAAAAAACTACTTCTATTTCTGTTATGATAATTAGTAATTATTTCAAATATTTTATCACAGGCTAGTACCGTTCCTCTGAATCCAAACACTGAAAATATAATGACGATCTCTGCAAGCAGTATAAAGCAAGAAATCGATTCGGAAGAAGCCAGGTAAGATTAGTGGTCCTGAATTGCAATAGTTATATAAGAACAGCTCAAGTCACATTATAAAGTGGATTTTTAATCCAATCTCTTGAAGATTAACTTTTGATGCAATAGTGTCAGCAGATATATATTGGTGTATACTTCAAACAAGAAAAAATTAATTTTTGTCAGTCTGGATTAGCAGAGCTAGCAGCAATTTGATGAGGGAGAAATGTTGACCGGGACTTTGGGAAGACTTTGTTCCTCTTCAGATAGAACCGTGAGATTCATACACACACGGTCTCAGGTTAACCTCTCGCCATGTTCGCCAGACAATGCTGCACCTCGTTAGCATGTCCACCTCGGTTATTTTATCAATTCCTAGGTTGGGGGTTGAAAGCACAGTCTCCAGATTTTGAGGTGAGAATGCTACCCAATTAAGTCAAGCTGGCACCGGAGTAGTTTGCGCAGCTCGTTAGCAACCCTGTCGAACCCTGATATGCTGCTCAAACTGTCCGTCCTTTGCTGTACCGAAAGAGTTTCCAAATTTTCAGGGGAGAGGAGAAAAAAAGATCTACAATTAAACATGGACCTAATGGCTAGTATAATTGGAGAAATCGTGAATCTGTCTTCGGGGTGCTTTTAATCAATCAAAGCTGCAAAGGAAATGTGGATGGTCATCTGCATTGTTCAGCTGTTTGCTATTCCAAACAGCTGAGCAGAGCTTGGCTAAAAATGCATCAGCTTATGGTTTGACATCTCCTCTATCAGACATGTTGATATTCTCAGCACTTTTAGTAGAATTGTCACCCAAAACAAACAAAGAACAATACAGCACAGGAACAGGCCCTTCGGCCCTCCAAGCCCGCGCCGCTCCCCGGTCCAGGATTGAATCCTGAATCCAGGATCCCCGCCCAATTTTCCAGCCTATCTACATACCAATATCCTATCCACCGAGCTGTCCCTCACAGCTACGATGCTTTGTTCATTACAACCTATTAACTCACCCCCACCCCCCCATTCCAGACCATGTGATCTCCAGGGAGAGGCGAAAAACGATCCGTGTGACTGATGGAGAAAGTGTAAGATTAATGTACATAGATTTTTGCAAGCAGGATTTCATCAATACAACCTGGTTAGAACTGCTGCCTCAGTGCCAGGGACCTGGGTTCAATTCCCGGCTTGGGTCAGTGTGCGTGTGGAGTTTGCACGTTCTCCCCGTATCTGCTTGCATTTCCTCTGGGTGCCCCAGTTTCTTCCCACAGTCCAAAAGATGAGCTAGTTAGGTGCATTGGCTGTGCCAAAATCTCCCTCCGTGTTCTCCCTCCGAACAGGCGCCCAAGTGTAGCAACTGGGGGATTTTCACAGTAACTTCACTGTAGTGTTAATGTAAGCATACTTGTGACTAATAAATGAATTTTACTTTAGATTTCACTGAACTATTAATTGAAGAGGGGGTGATGCATGAGAATGAGCATTGATAGCCGACCCATCTTTCTTCAATCTTTTTGTGTTCAAATGTTTGAGGTGCTTTTTAAGTAATCAATAAAATTTCTTTCTGTTACAGGGGAAATCAACACCACCACCTTATGTCTTCAAAGGCCAGTTCTGCAATAAATCACAGTGGTGGAGGTGGGGACGCAGACACAGTCCATGCGTACACGGCTGACAAACAAGCAAGCTTGCCAATCTCCCCACGAAAAGAAGCCACTGATGGGCCATCCACATCATCCACAGTTAATCTTTTTAAAAGCAACAGTGATCTTCAGAGAAATATCAATGAATGCCATCTTGCTAACAGCAGTTCCAACAGCCAGTGTCCTCTTCACAAAGTACAAGCAATCCCAGAAATGACTGATATTGAGAACCAGACTCATGAAAGATTAAGGCCTAGTCAGGTCAAAGAGGCAGTACAGATAGCTGACCAAGAAACCAATGGTCATGGTTTTGAAAATAAGCAGTCTAGTCAAGATTTAGGCAATAAGATACAGGAAATAGAAAATCACAGTAATAAATCTCAATCTAATAGCAACCAGGAAAGTTTCTTGGAAAATGAAACTCTGTCTAGTAAGGAATACTCTTATAATAAGGGAAGAACTAATCAAGATGAAAACTGTTCAGCAGGAAAGGATGATCATTACACCCAAAAAAATCAGTCTGACAGGGGAACAAATAATCAAAACCAGAATTGGGTAGTTGGAGAAAGTAGTCAACTTGTCAGTAAAGATCAGTCTCAAAAAGAGGAGGAACCGAATCAAGATGTACATCAAAAATCAGAACAGCAACCAACAAATCTAGGAAAATCTCCCGTTGAGGAAAGTTCAAATCGAAATAAGAATAGCATCTTAGAACAGGAAAACACTTCCGAAGATGTGAATCTGTCTGCAAGCAGAGTTTTGGCTGGTCCAGACGAAAACCGGGTTCAGAAGAAAGAGAACTTGGTTACTGTGCATGCAAAATCTCAAAGTAGGGAAAGGACTGATGCAGAAAAGAGTAGAATTTTACAAAAGGATAATTATAAGGGCGAATCCAATTATAGGCACAAATCCAGGGAACACAAAGATAGAAGATTGTATCAGAATGAAAGGGAGTTTGAAAAATCAGCGAGTTGTAGTTACAGGAACTGTTCCCACAAGCAGGACTGTTATCAAGACGGGAGAATTGATAAATATAGAAGAGATAATGAATGTCCAGCTGACAGGCAAAACTACTGTAATTCAAAGGCGGGATCATTGTTGGCTCATCATACTTATCACGATAAGTTTTATAGAGAGAAACACAACTCGGGCTCGAATGGAAGGACTTGCAGCAATCAGTTTGAACATAATGGACTAGAACACAAATATGAGCGTAAAAGAAAACGCAGCAACAGTGAGAATGGCGGAAGTGATGCTGAAAGGAAATGCAAAAAACTGTCGCGGGATCGGTCGTCTGAGGACAGGAGAATGAAAAAACATAAGAAATCAAAGAAGAAAAAGACATCAAAAGACAAATACAGAAATAGAGACCATAGGTATAATTCATTGCTTCCTTGGGATTGTTGTAGCCATTTTGTGTTCATAGCTTCCTGTATCAGTATTAAATGTTAAATTATCTGTTTAAATGTTTCAAAAACTTCACTGTTCGCAGAGTATTTTACAGCCCTCTAAATTTTTATTTTTGCTTATAACTAAGTTTGCCTGTGCATGCTTTATTTTTTTGACTGAGGCTGGTACCCGTCAGAGTCTTCAGGAGTCTCTTTAATCAGATACCAAAGAAACTGAGCTGAATCTTTGCAGTAGCTACTGTTGGTTCAGCCCACCTGTAGGTTGGCTGAGAATGCGGTGATCTGCATTAATGCTTACACCTAAAGTCATACATTTTGACCAATATCAAAGCAACGTGGCACTGTTTCTGCTTTCTTAATTTGAGTAGAGTTAATTCTAGATATAATTAGAATGGGAACTGGAACCTTATTCTAATTTTTGCACCCATGAAGCTGCCTTGACACTGGTTGGCTTTAAGGTGAAGCTCCTTTGGCTTTCACCAAACAATTTGTGCAAACGCCAAGATGGACAAAGGAATCCTGACTCTACCGATGTGATTTTCATTTGCCAGATCGGATGAGACCCCCATGCTCCAAGTGAGTACCAGTTAGGATAAGACATCTGTTTGGATTTGATTAGCACTGGAGATATGTGACTGTAGCAGGCAGATTGTCCTTTCTCCTTGAGAGACTCACTGGGATGCAATACTTTGTAAAATAAAATCAGTTCTGAGAAATTTGTGATGTTTTGAATAGTATTCTGTCAAGTGACTCTTGTAGATCAGAGAAGGATTTTGACTTTTACATTTGTCAATAGCAACAGCAGCATGGACAGAAATTTGAATAATGGCCCTTTCCAGCTCAGTAAGCTTTAGGTAATCAGTGTGAAAGGTTTTTATTTGTATTATCTACATTTTTGCTGGACACTAATGAACATAGTCTGCATTTTCTAGGCAGCAGTCGTTGGGTATGTCAGGGGTGAACTCTGATATCGATGAAAGAAAGCACAGGAAAAAGAAGAAGAAAAAGAAGAAGAAACATCATCACAGTGACAAAGACAGCCACGACCAAAAAGAGCATCATCATTCCAGGAAACACCAGAGCGCGAAGTCAGCTAACACTGGTAACAAATGGGAAAGGTTCTGTGAGCCAGCTCGAAGTGTCTGCTCTGAAACGAAGATGATGCATGGATGTAAACAAACATGTGATGACCAAGTACCACAGAAAGCAAAGCTTGCACATTTGGACAGTAAGCTGAACGGTTCCCATATCCACGTCAAAGGTAGGAGCTGTAATTGGCTAAATGCGCATCTTTGGTAAAAATGTAAAGCCAGCCTTAATTTGAACAGATATCCTTAAGTTTGATTACGTATATACTTTCAGAACGAAGGTTAATAATTCTGTATGTCTAGAATTCCATCTGGTTTATAGCAATATGGGGACTCCATTGTTAATATTCAATCTCAAAATGGAAAAAACCTAAGATATTATATTAACATGATGCTATTTAAAATATAGCACTTTATTGTACTTCTATTCATAATGTAATTATTTTAAGATTGTTGCACAAGGTTCATCTTCTGAATATTTGCATTTAATATCTTCAGAATCTAAGTGCTTGGTGTTATAAAGATACCAAACTGTATTGCAAAAGCACAGTCCTTTAGATTAAGCTCTCCAGAAAAGCAATCTTAGACTAGTGCTTCATCTGACACAGGGGTTTGAACAGGACAGTTTACTGTTTAAATCTTTGCAGTGGCTCCTGTTATTGGCAGTGATTGACTAATGCAAATTCCAAAAGCACTGTAGGAACCAGCAGGGCACCTGGAACAGACCAGTACCAGCTACTCTCTCCCTGTCAGTCCATATGTTCAATAATTATTGTGCAGGATATAGAAGCTAAAAGCTTGCGAAGTGTTGCAGGCAGCAGTACAATTTTATAGGGGTCAAGTGAGGGTAGGGTACACAAACAAGACAGGATGTCAATGCTGCTGCTGATACAGCTGCATTAAATGAACCAGTATCAGAACTGTATTGTCAGTTACAAGAGTATTTTTATACTTGTAAGTAAGAACATAAGAACTAGGAGCAGGAGTAGGCCATCTGGCCCCTTGAGCCTGCTCCACCATTCAGTAAGATTATGGCTGATCTTTTTGTGGACTCGGCTCCACTTACCCACCCGCTCACCATAGCCCTTAATTCCTTTACTGTTCAAAATCTATCTATCATTACCTTAAAAACATTCAATGAGGCAGCCTCAACTGCTTCACTAGGCAGGGAATTCGACAGATTCACAACCCTTTGTGTGAAGAAGTTCCTCTTCAACTCAGTCCTGGACCAGATTTCCTGGCCATGTCAGCAGTAATGGCTGAATGAAATAATTGTTGAAAACCACTACAGAAGGTAATCCATATTTTCAGAATAACTACATGAATATATTAAAGACATTTTATTTATGAACCTTTTGAGCGGAGATGAAAATACCCAGCCAAACTGTCTGCAATGGACAAAATTAAGCTTGGCCTAATTGGATTTGTTTCCTAGGCATGTACAGTAGATCTTTACTAATCAACTTAAGATTGTTTCAATGTGCATTAATGGTAAAGCTGGTCTCAGTTGTAGCTTTAAGTAAGATATACCTATGATGAATTAGTTCTGTCTGTCTTGTATTCAGTGCATCTGTGATGGGTAGAATCTTCTTGGAACAGATTATTATCAATTTCCTATCCCATAACGTAATATCATTCCCAAATAATTTCTAATTTTTTTTTTAAAGTTAATCTTATTATGATATGCTGTTTGTAAGGCCAGTGTGATTGTTGTGTATGGGTTGTTAAATCATAGCCCTAAATTGCTGCATTTATTATACATTTAAACCCTAGATGCCATTTTCTGTAATGATTTATTACTGTACTATTTATTGTCAGAGGAAACGGTGAACGCACATAATGGAAGTTTAAACAGGCATCCTTCAGACTGTGGCTCAGGATCTCTTTCTGACTGGTCTAGGCAGAGGTTGGAAAATGGCAATGATTCACACAAACCTTATTCAAAATTCAATAAAGAACACAGTAAGTCTATTCTTACATTAACATTTTAAATATTAATCACATGGGATTTAAATGCTTGCTTTTCCTCAGTTTTTCTGTTTCCCTGTTGACCTTTAACTGAGAGATAAGGATCGTTAAGCTCTGGACATCTATGAGCAGTAGAGCTGTATAACAATTTTAAAGGTGATCTGTTGAGCAAAGTTGAGAGGAAAAGCCATCCGTCCTTGTTATATAACGTTTTTCTTCCAAATATTCAACAGCCTAACTTCAGATTCCACACCTTTTTCATCATCTGCTGACTTCCATCTATCTCCGCCTCTGTTTCCCTGAGGTGCAAACCCTTATCCACACTGTTGTCACGTCCAGAATCAATTACTCCAATGTTCTTTCCCACTGACCTTCTAATATCTCCCCTGAACAAACTTCAATATCCACAGCTACCTGAATCCTCTCCTGTTCTTGGCCCCTCCCTCTCACCTGTCCTCCACCAACTCCTCACGACCTACACTAGTTTTCCATCCTTCAACGTTTGTAACTTTGATTTTGTCTTCAAGTGTTCCAGTCTACCCCCTACCTGTGCAATCTTCTCCAGTCCTGGTTGTCCTCCAACTCCAGCCTCTTGTATACCTCTGCCTCACCATTGAGAGCATTTTTCCTTTATTCTTTAATGGGCTGTGGGTGAGGCAGTTCCCTTGAACAGAGGGCAGTCAGGAGTCAACCACATTGCTGTGAGTGTGGAGTTGCATGTAGCACAGACCAGGTAAGGATGGCAGATTTCCTTCCCTAAAAGAAATTAGTCAGATTTTTTTTACAGTGATGATAACAATTGATTCATGGTCATCATTGCTGAGACGGGCTTTATTTTCCCTAATTGAATTCAGATTCCTGCAGCTGCCATGATGGGATTTGAATCCATATCCCTCGGTCATTAGTTTGGGCATCTAGGTTACTTACCCAATGATGTTACCAGTGCACAACTGTCTCCCCCTCAAAAACATCCTCAAATCCCAACTTTTTCAAGCTATCCTGTACTCACCTTTTCTTGTCTCTTTAGTATGGCTTAAAAAGC
Source organism: Mustelus asterias (assembly GCF_964213995.1). Classification (NCBI taxonomy): domain Eukaryota; kingdom Metazoa; phylum Chordata; class Chondrichthyes; order Carcharhiniformes; family Triakidae; genus Mustelus; species Mustelus asterias. Next base: position 50,446,229 of record NC_135823.1, on the reverse strand, counting down.
CTCTTATCCAACGTAAGTATTTTATAAAGGTGCTGTAATAAATACAAAGTGTTGCTGTGGTTCAGTTAAGCCACAATAGTTAAACAATGCAAGTTTTCTGGTAGTGATTTCAATTCGGGGGATCCAATTCAAGTAAATTTGAATTAGATAGACTAAATATCTAACGATAAACACATTTAAGTTGAAGTTTTGATGTGTGGCAGAAAATTTTCAGACTGTTCATTGAAGTCCAAATAATGCAAAAGTTATGGCTCGACAAATCTGCATTATTTGGGATATAATTCAGTAATGTTTTGGTAATCTGTGTCGCACTTTAGTTTCATCATGGCTGCTAAACCTTTCTGAGGGAAAATAATCTGGGAATCTACAAAGGTCGCAGTATCAGGAAAAGGGGTCAAATCGTTTAGAATGGAGATGAAAAATTTCTTTGCACAGAAGGCTGGTAATCTTTGGAAATGTCTAACCCAGAGGGTTGTATGCTCCATAGTTGAGTATATTCAAGATTGGGATAGTCAAGGTTTTGTTGCCTTGGGAAATCAAAGGATATGGGAAGGAGACAGGAAAAGTTAAAGTTTATTTATTAGTCACAAGTAGGCTTACATTAATACTGCAATGAAGTTACTGTGAAATCCACTTGTCACCAAACTCCGGCGCCTGTTCTGGTACACTGACGGAGAATTTAGCATGGCCAATGCATCTAACCAGCACGTCTTTCAGACTGGGAGGAAACCAGAGCACCCGGAGGAAACCCACGCAGACACGGGGAGAATGTGCAGACTCCGCACAGCCAGTGACCCAAGCCGGGAATTGAACCCAGGTCCCTGGCGCTGTGAGGCAGCAGTACCACCCATAAAAGTGGAGTTGAGATAGAAGACTGGCCAATTATTGTATTGAATGTAAGACCAAGCTTACGTAGCCAAGTACTCTGCGCCTGTTCATTTATCTTCTGTTAATCAAGCCATTTGGCCCACCATACTTTTAAAATGGCCCAATGCCTTCAAATGTTGCACAGTTAGAAATCTGCAGTGCGTCGTCCATTGACAAGCTTTAAGTTAAACTCGAAGCCTGTTTTGTTGACTTGGGAAACGCTACCAGACGGTATATGTGGCAATAAATGGCTTCATTTTAGATTGCCCTCCCGTGGTTTCCTTCTGTCACTACACTTCCTATTCCAGATTGGTGGCACAGTGGCGTCATTCTGAGGCAATGAACTGGTCTGACCAGTTTGCCCTCCCCACAAGATTGGAATTTAAAATTCTGGATTTCAATGGAGAACTGATGCAACTCACCTGCTGAGGAGAGCCAAGGGTGAAGAATAGACCAGGAAGTTATGATGTATTTTTAAAAATGCAAGTAAAATGTTTAGTTACACTTGTGTTCCAAAACTCTTTTTTAAATACTACTGCAATATTGTTGAAAAATTTTGTATTCCTTGATTCCAAAATTCTAAAATTAGATATATCAATTCCTCCAATTAAAATGCTCTAGATTTTAAAAATAATTTTAAATAGTACAGCAATATCTGTCAGCTTGTCACTGCTGGCATTTAGTCTGAGCAGATTGAAGAAATGGCCACCCGCAGCCTGAACTTGTTCTTCTCTCACTAAGCGTGGTTCTATCAAATAGAGTTTGCCATTGTGTTTGTCACTGACTCAGGGAGATAATTTTTTCTGGCTTAGGGGGGGATCTTATTTATAACTTCCAATAAACCCAAGGCCACTGCCTGAGGGAATGCTGCATTTTAATCCATATGTCCCAGTTTGCTGTCTGTTTTTATTATCCAGTGATTAAAATATAACATTTGAATGTTGACGACATTTTTAACTAGCTGAAGTGAATTTAATTTTCATTTATTTTTCTAGTACAAGAAAAGTACTATTCACATGGTTACAAAGAATATGGTCCAATGGACAACAGGAATGATTTGACTAGTGTTAGTTCTTTTAGGGCTACAACAAGGTGGAAGGTATGTGCACATTAGTTTATTTAATTATTTTTAATGGCTATCTTGTGATGGCCTGATTTGTTTTTTTATTATTTTGTTCAGATTAGCAACAACACTGCAACGTTGCAGATTTTAGTGGTGATTAGATGGAACATTGGTTTAAACAATTTGTTACTTTCAACCGGAGGAAGCCGTTCAGCCTCTTGTGCCTGTACTGCCATTCAATTAGATCTTCAGTAATCTGTACCTTAATTTTATTTACCTGCTGTTGCTCGATATCACTTTGCCTTTTTTAAAGTTATTACTCTCAATCTTAAGTTCTATTTTTACCGGCACCCAGACATTCGCAAATTCCAGATTTCCAATATCTCCTGTGAAAAACTCCTTCCTGATTTTCCTCGAAGAGCCGAGCTGTAATTTTGAAAGTCCTGTCCCCTCACTCTCAATACCTCTGACAGAGGACGTTATTTGTCTTTATCTGCCCTGTAGAATACTTGAAATATTTTAAATACCTGTGACTATGTCACCCCTCAATCTATGCTCAAGGGAATATAAACCAAGTTTATGCAATTAAATTGGGTTTGAATCCAGATCAAACTGATGAAATGTTGCTTTTAGGTTAGTACGGGGAAACTTAATGCCAAGTTGAGTTGACATGTTTTTCTTGTCACCGGATTGCTTCAAACCAGGCCTATTGGAGACTTGCAGAATCATCATACAGCACATAAGGGAAGCCATTTGGGCCATTGTGTCCATGCTTGCTCTTTGAAAGACCTATCCAGTTAGGCCTGTTTTTAATCCAGTCCCCTAAAAATGTTTCCTTTACATTCAGAGGATTATGCCATCTTTGTGAGTTTAAAGCTGATGAGAGATAAGTGCAAGTGTCTCATTTTCCAATTCTAGCGCTCAGCACTTTTTAAAAAACTCCCAAAATTTCCCTGAACTGTGAAGCGCACAGTTCAGAAAATTAAAATAAATGTTCACCTGTTGCACTATTTCAAGTGTTTCGTCAACATATATGCTTGTCCACATTGCATTGACAATGGGCCCTTGGCTGGAGAGAATTGAGCATTGATGGTTACATTTGTTTTACAGACTGGTGAAAAGAGGTATGAAGAGCAGAAAGCCCACTAAGCTTGCATGGAAGAGAAACTTTAATACAGGTTGGTGATCAAACACTGGTGAAAAACTCATGAAGTTATAGTTTATCTAATTACAAGAAGTCTTCTTGTACCAGACCTTGTTCAAGATTAACTTCGAGTCCCAGAGAGCTTTGTACTGTTAAATTTGACTTTGTTTTCAAAGATAAAGCCAGAAACAGTGAACTGGTAGAAGTTTAGTTTTGAAGTGTTGAGATTAATCTTGAAGAAAATTAATAAGTAAATCAGACTTAAAAACAGAACAGAAGAAAATCAAAGTTATTTAAGGATATGAAGCAGCTTGAAGGGGAAAATAGTCTATTATTAAACGGTTAAGCACAGCAGGACTTAAACTGTAATGTTTTGATGAAAGGTTGGAAGGAAGTTTAAAAAAAACAAGCAGAAATGTTTTAAAATATGTAAGTGCAGAGGAGTGAGATTTATTTAAATGGAATCTAAGGATTAACTCAGTATTAGAAAAAGTTAGAAAAAATAGATCAACAACAAAGGGATTTTAATGGCTTTAAAGTTACATTAATAGCAGACCAAAGGATAGACGATGGGGTGAACTGGCGAAAGCTACTACATGAGATTCTGGACAGTGTAACAAATGAAATCTTCAATCCTCCCAAAAGAGGACAGATTCCAGCTGTTGTTCATGGGACCAGGGAATCCATAACACGCATTAGAGAAAATATTCAATGCAGAAACCAGAAGGACTAAGTATCCAGTAGATTCCTGAGCCAGATGGAATTCATCCTGGAATCATCAATGAATTAGAGGAAGTGAGTGATGCCTTGAGTAATTTTTTTTCATAGCTGTATAAATATTGGAGCCATTCTTGAGGACTGCTATAAATGTAGTCTCTAAGTTCCATAAGGGTGGTATAAACCTGGTAATTATTCATTAGCCTCATTATTGAAACACCAGTATGATTAAAATACTTGAGGGTATTGCATAAAATACCGAATCCAAAAATCTAAAGTATGCATGAATCATAGGGAGTAGTCAATCAAGTTTTGTCAGTGAGACTTTTGAGCAAGCAACTATGTGGATGTGTGGGGCTGGGCAAGTGGTTGTGGTTTGATAGGACTTTCAAGGAAGATGCTTCAACCTATTGTGCCTCTGCCATCTCTCATGACACGGCTGTCCACTTAGTCCTATTCCCCATACCTTTGAAATGCTTTTGTAAATATTTATCCATTTTCCTTTATAAAGCAGTAACAGAAGCAAAATCCCTAATCACTTCTAATAGAAATGTTGCAACAACCTGTTGTGTAAAAACATTTCTCTGAATTTCTCCCCTTTTCTCTTTTGGTGGTGATCTTAATTTAGTGCCCTCCCTGATTTATCTATCTTATTGAATGATATTACAATTTTGAACACCTCATCACCATCTCTGATGGAAAGAGCTGCAGTTTTTCCAGATTCTCCTCCTAACTGAATCCACCAATCTGTTTGCTACGAGGCTATGGATAATCTTCACAGATATAGATCAAGTATTTCAAAAACATTCACAAAAAGCTAAACAAAATTGGTCAGAATTCTTGATGGCGTTGCGTTAATGTCAATTCTACTAATTCACTTAAATAATCATACTTGAGTGTTAATGTTTAGCGAGAAGAGATGCAGTACTAAGAATTAATGCATGTTTTTATGTAGTTTGGTGACTCAATATCTAGTGTAGTTTTTTAGATTATTACTCTAGATATTTTTCATGGGTTTATTATCTTAGACCATTCCCACTGCCTCCTTTTCCTTTATCTTCCTTGGGGAAGCCAATCATTGCTGTATTTAAAATTCCTATTTTAGTACTTCAAACCACCTAACCTTCTACCCTGGAACATTTTATCTTCTGTCTATGCTGTCTGTGAACACTAAAGAAGAATTCATCTTTTATTCCCTTGAACTGTGACAATTAGAAACAAAAAGGGTTTTTTTAAACCCCATTTACCTGTTTCTCTGCACTCAGTTTCTATTAAAGGAATTAGTTGGGTTTTTTTAGTTGCAGGAAGTTAAACATGTGATTTGTAACTTTAACGAATGCTACGCAATGGTGCAGGTGTCTGGTTAATACATCTTTATTTGATGTTGCAATGGGCAAGTCATTAGGCTTCTGCATTATATCATGCCATTAGATCTAAATCTTTAGAGCTGGGTTTACTTCACTGGCTGAGTCACCAGCTAACGATAACTGGCATACAGTAATCCAAAAGTATTCAGAACCAGAAGTAGTAAGAACTTCAGAAAGATTCCATACTCTACTCACAAAGGAAGCTACCGTCTGGTCAATGGGGGATTACTTTTGCTAATTTAGCTAATGCTGAGTCTAATTACATAATCTTTTCTGTTTTTGCTCAGATGCGTGACTGGGTTAAACGATCTCTGCAAAGCGTGATACCGTCAAAGAACACTCACTTGGCAATTCAGATTGTGGTGCTTTATTCCTTAAAATACTGTACAGAATTTTACCAACCGGGTGGGAAAACTTTAGTTTTCTTCTTGGGGAATTTTTTTTTTAATTTACACATTTAGTGAAAAATCCGAAATGGATTGTTAGTTTCTGTTCCTTGATGAACACTGTACAAATATTGTATAAATAACTGTAATTTATAAATGGTCACCCTGGAATTTTTTTTAAAAGATTCGAATGCTGCTCAGCCACAGACTCAGGTTTGATTACTACTCATGTGTTATGTGTAATTTTTAGTGGTTAAATATCGGGTGCAAACTGGTGCAAAAAAAGGACCAGGAAATGGCTACTTGGAAAGCAGGAATAGTGCAACAGACTGTGAAATCATTGGTTTGTTTGAATAAACCGAGCACTAAATTTTATTTGATAAACCCAAAGTTTTTCAAGAACAAAATGGTCATAAGAGAAGCAGACTTTTGAGAGAAATCTTAACAGCTACTTATCTGTACTGAGTTACTGTCTGAAACTAGAAACTTTTAAATAACTTTCAAAATGACATGAACCTAGAATATCAGGTTTTGAGGTTTTTTTTCCCACATTCTTAATTTAAAATAAGTAATTCAGTAATGGATACTCTTCATTTTAAGTTTTCAAGTTATTTGTGCAACAAAAGGGCTTTAGAATGTAAATTATTTTAGTATTACTGTTCTAAATTAGTGTACACTTTGTACAACTAAACTTCTTTTTAAATGTTTCCCAGGGCAAAATTATACATATATCCATATGTTTTCTTTTAAAGTGCCATCTTGACCATTAAAGATGTGAATCTGCTGCCCAAAAGTGATGGCAAAGGATTTGGGTATATATTTCTGCTGGGCTTTATCTGCAATGCAGCAATTACCTTTTCTTGCACATTTGCTGCTTCCTATCCTTGTATTGACCATAAACAGTCATTTTAAATGTTTCTAGTTACAGACAGAAATGGATCCTGTCAATTAGATTAAAACTGAGACACACTCAAACTGTGATACCAGCGATTTCAACTTTGGTCCTGTATCAGGAAAACAAGTCAAAACAAAAATGTAATCTGTGTGATTCTTATAAAAAGTGTGTGTGGCTCAGAGCTGTACTGAAGTATGTTTAAGTTTAATTAATTGGATTGGTCGAGACTTTTTGGATGGATAATCCACCATCTGCCCATATTGTACTGTAGCATGTGAAATTTGTAGAATGTACAAACATGAAGTAAAGCTGAAAAGAAATGTGTATACAACGCAATGTGTTGATGCATTTGCTTTCACATCGGGCAAGTCAACATCCAAATGCAAGCAAAGAACAGCATTTCCCTTGTGCACTGGTTCAAAGTTGTGTATTCAGAGCTTTTATCTTCATGTAACACATGAGTACCACCACAGATGATTTCCCTCTCAGTTGTGTTTTACTGTTTAAATTGCAGCAAGTAAAATTTGATTTCTTATAGCTTTGCGAGCTTTCTCTGACTTGAAGTATAAATTTTACTGACAACGTTTGAGCTTTCTTTGAATTGTGGATGACAGGTGCTTGCTGACCTCCCAGTGCTTTCCCCTAAAGACACCAGCTCATTCCAGGCTGCATTTCCACAAATGCTGGAAACCCTACCCAAATTCCTCCACCCTTTGTGCCTAAACCTCAACAATGTAGTGGTCAGGCTGTTCAATCATGGGGACCTTGAGTCCTGTGCCTAGTTTGGAACACTAAAGATAATGGTAGCATCCTGCTGCCCTGCTTCACTACCTCCAAAGATTATTCATAGGTCGACTTGGCTGAGTATCCAAGTGGTATAATTACCAATGGAGATAGTGGGAGAATCTTCAGCTGTCTTTTTTATAAAGAGCACAAAAAGAAGAGTTTTGTAATAACAGGATTTATTTTTATGACATGCTTGCCCACCCCCCCCCCCCTCTCAAAATTGAGGTTTGCCTCAGTTCATTTTTTAACTCTCCACTAATCTGTAGTGAAAAAAAAATACAATGTATGTGACAACCAAAAAAGTTTTTTTTTCCAGAATTACGATCAAGATTGAAATATTTTTATCTCCATGTTGGGAAAGTGAATCCAACCAGACCTAATTCCTATTATTCTTGATATTGTAGTTAAAACACAAAAATAAGGTTTTCTGGTAAATTCTTTAAGCTAACCTCATGCAGCAGGAAGTTAACACATTGTTAGCTGGGTCAGACCCCAACAACCTTTGGCACTCCTTTATGGTGAAGTCACCTGCAAAGATTTGCATCTGTAGTCAGGATTTGCATTGAGACCACTAATCCTTCCCTGCCTCAAATATTCCTGTTTATTTACATTTGGTTAAGGTTTCAAAGGTGCAAAGCTTTTCTGAGCTTAGCAAGAGCGCTTTGCATAGCTTGATAAGAGGAAGCAGTTATCATGGTTGCAGGAACATCCAACAGAACAATGTTTCAGCTGCCACACCATTGAGGAAACAGTCTCATGGCTCCACATCTGACCTGATATTATTGAAGGTCGATTAGTGAGAAAGGATAATCCAGAGATGTTTGAGAGGAAGTGTTGCACCAGCTCATCTGAGGGAGGAGAAATCATGATCCTCAAAGAATAGAATTAACACTTTTGGTATCAGGTATGGCATACGGTTTTTAAATTGACATGTAATACAGCACCCAGATTATCTTTGTAAATACTATTTATTACCTGTGATAAGTAAAAAGCACAGAGGTACACTTGGCCTCAATATGCTTTTATCTTTGTCAATTTAGTCTCAATCATTCTATATTTTGAAATGGTCCAAAATGGGGGAGGGATCATGTCATCGATAGAGCTTAATACTTTGTTAACTATGTCCTAGTCTGTTTGCATTTAGAAGCTACACTGCATTCAAACAAAAAGGACCCCTGCCAAAGGTAGGTAATGTAGCATTGAATACTGGGAAGTGGGACCAGCATGTCAGGACAATAGTCTAGAAATCAATATTCTTAATCCTTTGTGAGTTTGATTGCTTTTCAAAAAAGTAACTTTGTTTTTAGACCTAGAATTGTTAAATTTGATTTATTTGGGAAAAACAAAACCTTTCCCTAAAACATCCTTTGATTATAAACCATTTGTGGATTGTTGTATTTAAAAACTTTAAAAGTAGGCTTTCGTTTTTTCCTGGAAGTAGATGACAGCTGTGTGAGAAAGCCACTGACTAGTTTTATATAGGGGTATGAATGGAATTCAAACTTATTCATTACCAATTACTCTGCAGAGGGATGAGAAAGTATCACTGAATATATATCCTGATATTTAATCTTATGGTGAAAGTAGAGTTTGCTTCAATTAAGTGTCTTCAAACAGATGTTTTGCAATGAAAGGCCTTATTCAAACAAAGCAGTGACATCAATCCTCTAAATGCATTTTCATCACCCACATAATCATCAGAAAAAAATCCTAACAAGTCATTGTCTTTGCATCTCCAGTATACTCTACCCCCAGTTTTAATCTGTTGCTATTGTGAGTAAAAGATTCACAAACTGCTTTCTTCAACAATTAATGCAAAATACTGTGGATGCTGGAATCTGAAACAGAAACACGCTGGAAAATCTTAGCTTCTGTGGAGACAGTAGAACCAACATTGAGGCTAATGACCCTTCCTCAGAGCTCTGATGAAGAGTCATCTAGACTCAATGTTGGTTCTGCTCTATACTCTCCACAGATGCTGTCAGACATGCTGAGATTTTCCAGCATTTTTCTATTTTTGTTTCTTCAAAAGGTTGATGTTTCTTCAAAAGGTTGATGTTTCTTCAAAAGGTTGATGTTTCTATGACTTAGTTAATTCTTGGATTTCTAAAAAGTAGCTTCCATGAAATTCCTGATTAGAAAAATGACCATCTACAGTCTCTTACAATTAGGACCAACAACTATTTAAACATCAGGGATGCACACAACCTTGGCATCTATCCCAATGTTCATTTCTACTGTGTCTTTCAGCCAGTACAAACACATCTAGTCATGGTCCTTGTTATTTTACTTTAGGATTTCTCAATTGTTCTTGGCTTTATACAAAAACTATTAATATAGCAGCTTGGGGACCAAAAACTTGGTCAAAGAGGATCTTAGGAGGTGGCAGAAGTTGAGAGAAATCCAATGCATAGATAGCTGAAGGCAAAGCCATGATGGAAATGAGAGTCTGCAAAAGGTCAGAATGGGAGCAGCACAGATTAGATTGAGTGTTTGTCATGGTCAAGAGGTTAGAGAAAACCTAAAGGGATCCTTTTTCCCCAACTGTAATAGGTTTTATTTCTGCAGGCCATTGACAATATGTATTGTAATATTTTAGTATCAACAAAACACTGTACAATATTTACACATAACTTAAAAGGTTTAGAACAATTACAATACAAACATTTTGCAACTGGACTAAGAAAATAAATATACAATTACCATGTTATAATGCAGGTTATATATTAAATTAGGATCATTCTTGGTGAGAATAGTCAACATTTGGTTTCACTTGTGCCAGAAACAGCACTAATCCATGATTCTCAGGTTGCAACAAGAATGATTAATGCTCTTTTTTTCTATATAGTTTTACTCATTCTAGCAATATTTAAAGTATTTTACAGCTGTTTATCTTTATGGCCTTTCAAATTAATACAATTAGTTTTTCTAATATAAATTGATAAACAAAAATATGTTGATAAACAATTTTTTCCTTGTGTAGATGCAGCTCATTTGTTTTTGCGAAAGTCATCCAACCTCCTGCACTCCGGCCTCAGGCCTGCTGGGTCAGAGGTGCTATGATTTGCCCCTAGATAGAAACTAGTTTGTGCAAAAATGTTTTTTAAAAACAAACTTTCATACAGCTGCACGTTGCTTCAGTTGAAGTTTCTGATTCTGTCTTAACACTTTTTTAAAAATCAAGGCTTATGCAAAACTAGGCAGAGGAATGCCCAATAAACTCCAGAAAGGACAGTTTGTTGCTTCCTTCATTTTTTTTTTAAAAAAGCTTCAAAAGACTGGTTTGTGGTTCAGTACTGCCAGGCGACTCGGAGCCAGCATGTGATTGCACCGTTATTTCTTATTAGCGATTCTCCTTTTCCTGGTGGCCAGCATGTCATAGAAGGGGTCCTTGCTGATACTGGCTCTAAAAAAAAAACAACCATATCTTAGTCCATGCAGATTTAAACTTTAAACCAGGTCCTTAAATATGCAAAGTTAAGCAACAAGACATAGCTTGGCTGGTGTTAAGAAAGCCCTTTCTTCCTGATTGCCTGGTATCTACCTCCACACATCCCCACTACAGACTCCTCAATGGGGAAGAGATCATTGTCCACATCCTCCTGGAATGTGCCTTTGCCAAAGGAGGTCTGGAACGAGGTCATCATTTTTGTCAAGGTTCATTCCCAGCAGCTTCACCATAACAGTAATCTGTATTCTATGGGCTCTTCCCAGGGATACACACAACCTTGGCATCTATCAGTGATAGTGTTGCACACTGTAATATTCTAAGAGCCAGGGGTGCACTAAAGCTTGTGGTGGCAGCCACCACAAATGCAGTGAGAAAAGGCCACCAAAGGTTTGGAAATGGGTTCTGTGAATATTAACTAATTGTAAATGTAGTGAGCGACAAACAGCATTGAAAAAAACTGATTTGGTTTGTACCTTATGTAATTTACTTTTTACACTGAGTTTACTCTTTGGAACACTTGCCAGATGGTCTGTGTTCTCTGAACAGACTCCTCAGTTTTCCATAAACCACTGTTCTAAAAACTTTGACAGTTTCCCTGCGGATACCATTCATGATTATAATGCCAAAATGTTTCCACAAATAACTCACTACATGAATGAATGGGAGGCACATCAGCCACGATGACGGTGGAGCAGGCAAAATAACCTGCAATTGTTTCAGATATTTTGAGTAGTCTAAGGAACAATGAGCCTGTTTGGAGCAACCAGCATTTAAGTTCTCCTTTAGGTCACTCCTATACAAGCATGAGCATGCAAATGTCCAAAGATTCTACAGTACAGGTTTAGAACAATTACAATACAAACATTTTGCAACTGGACTAAGAAAATAAATATACAATTACCATGTTATAATGCAGGCTTTGATGCTGGCTATTTTCTACATCAAATGCATCTCTCCCTCCATAAACCCCAGTAGTGTACCTGTTTCAATTAATTTTCCACTTTCACTCAAAGGTGAGGTCTCTTCCCCAATTGCCTGTCATAATCTTAACTGTTAATCCCAATGGAAATATTTTTAGCTCTGATGGTCATCCAAACTCCACTCCACAGATGCTGTCTGACCTGAGATTTTCCAGCATTGTGTTTTTGTGTCTAAAATCTCAAGATTCTCGTTGTGCCCATGTTTGCTTCCATCATCCTTTTTTAAATTCATTTATGGTATGTGTTGCTGGTTAGGCCAGCATTTACTACCCATCCCTAGTTGCCCTTGTGATGGTGAGTTGCCTTGAACGACTGAAGTCCCTGAGGTGTAGATATACCCAGTGCTGTTAGGATGAGAATTCCAGGATTTTGACCCCACAAGTGAAGAAACAGCAATATATTTCCAAGTCAAGATGGTGAATAATTTGGAGGGGAACCTCCAGGTGGTGTCCTTAAGTATCTGCTACTCATCCTTCTTGATGGTAGTGCTTGTGGGTTTGGAAGGTAGCCACCATATTTATATGGCGAGTCCAGTTGAGTTTCTGGTCAATGGTAACCTCCAGGATGTCGATATTGGGGGATTCAGTGATGGTAACTTGCCTGGCACTTGTTAATGATTATAGGGGGGGTTTTAGAAGTAATATTTATGCCACATGTTCTGCTCAATCTAAACTATCCCTCATGTCTTTGTTATAGGATGCCAAAAAACTACACAGCAGCAGGAATTCACCAGATCCAAGGAGCATAAAATTAAGACTAATTCTGGTAATTAGCGCTCAGCTGAGGTTGTGATACCGAGATACTGGTTTCAGTAGCAGTTCTGCTTGTTCACGGTAAAGGCAGCAGAGCACTGAACCATCCACAAGATGGATGTCCTTCTAAATAGAGTATAGCCAAATCTTTAGACCATAAGACAATTAAGGAAAGATGTACTTGACCAGTCATGCATAGTCTCATGCAATGTTACACCAGGCCTTTCCCCCACAAGCAAATGTGCCCGTCAGTGCTTTGAGAACCATCCAATTTGCTCCTTACCCAAAGCCCTGCAAGTTTTTACATTTTCATGCATGGGCAGCACAGTTCCAAGCACTGCTGCCTCATAGCGCCAGGGACCCGGGTTCAATTCCTGGCTTGGGTCACTGTCTGTGTGGAGTTTGCACATTCTCCCCGTGTCTGCAGGGGTTTCCTCCCACAGTCTAAAGATTTGCAGGTTAGGTGGATTGGCCATGCTAAATTGCCCCTTAGTGCCAAAGAGACTAGCTAGGGTAAATGCATGGGATTATGGTCGGTGCAGACTCGACAGGCCGAATGGCTGCCTCCTGCACTAGAGATACTGCTATGAAAAATATATATACAAGGTTAAAACATGATTCAGTACCAAGTTTGATATTTGATTGCCAGGTACCCTCATGAACTCTTGTTCTAGATTATAAATAAATTCAGATGCACCGAGAACAAAGAACATCATACCCAAATGAGACACCAAAACCTATTTACATACTTGATTGATTTTATCCATTCATCTTTTTCCTCTGGTGTTGGTGCAGATATTCTGTAAACCACGTGATTGCCTTCAACTACCCGGCCATCAGCTTCAGTCTTGCAGGCTTTGATTACCTGGCCTTTGTGGCTGGGATTGAAAAGCTCAAAGCAGTTCTGAAGAGCAGAAAAATGACGTCAAAACAGGAGTCGATAGTAAGCTGCATTGACAATGGCACAGTTGTTAGCACACTCGTCCCTGAGTCAGAAGGTTGACAGTTCAAGTCCTATTAGGATCAAATAAAGTGTGGAGAGGCCCTTTAGCCCATCAAGTTCACGCCAACACATTAGAAACACCTGAACTCCCACCTAAACCCATCTGCCAACACTTGGCCTGTAGCTCTGAATGTTATGTGCCAAGTATTCATCCAGATGCTTTTTAAAGAATGAGGTAACCCTCCTCTACCACCCTCCCAGGCAGTGCATTCCAGACTGGCACCATCCTCTGGGTAAAAAGGTTTTTCCTCAAACCCCCCCCTCACCTTGAAGGTCTGGCCCTTCAACTAAGGGGAACAGCTGCTTCTTATCCACTATGTCCATGTCTCTCTCAATCTTGTACACCCTGATCAGGACATACATGTTTTCTCTGCTCCAACAAAAACTACCCAACTTCTATGTTCCATTCCAAGCAGCATCCTAGTGAATCTCCTTTGCACCCCCTCCAGTGCAATCACATCCTTCCAATAATGTGGCAACCAGAACTACATACCGTACTCTAGCTGTGGCCTCAAAGTTCTATACAACTCCAACATGACTTCCCTGCTTTTGTAATCTATGCCTCAATTGATAAAGGTAAGTGTCCCATATACCATTCTCACCACCCTACTAACATGCCCTTCTGCTTTTAGAGATCTGTGGACAAGCACACCAAGGTCCCTTTGTTCCACAGAACTTTGTTACAGCAGGTTTACGAGAGAAGCAAATAATAGAAATGCCTTTGACAATATATTTCGTCCACTCAGTAAGATTATTTTAAAGTTCCCTGGTTCATCTCTACATTGAGTATTTCCTGGTCAAATTACTCCTTCCAAAAGTATCACCTCATACTTTTCAGGGTTAAATTCCATCTGCCACTTATCTACCCATTTGACCATTCCATCTTTATCATCTTGTAGTCCAAGACACGCCGCCTCACTGTTAACAACCCAGCCAATCTTTGTGGGAGGTAGGATTAGTAAATTTGTGGATGACATAGTCAATGTAAATGAATAATAGGGGGCCCAACACAGATCTGTGGTTCGCCACTGGACACTGGCTTACAATCACTAAAGCAGTCATCACCCTGTCTCCTACAAATGAGCCAATTTTGAATGCACTAAATTACCCTGTATCCCATGTGAATTTTTCTTCTTTGCAAGTCTCCCATGTGGGACCTTGTCAAAGGCTTTGATGAAATCCATATAAACTACGTTGACTGCACTACCCTCATCTACACACCTGGTCAGCTCAAAAAATTCAAATCAAATTTGTTAGACATGAACTCCCTCTGACGAAGCCATACTGACTATCCCTGATCAAACTGTGCCAAGTAGAGATAGATGCTTTCCTCCAGAAGTTTCTCCAATAGTTTTCCTACCACTGACACAAGGCTCACTAGTCTGTAGTTCCCTGGTTCATCTCTACAACTCTTCTTGAATAGCGGAACCACATTAGCTGTTCTCCAGTCATCTGGTATCTCCCCCATGGCCAGATAGGAATTGAAAATTTAGGTCCGAGCCCCTGCAATCTCCTCTCTTGCCTCCCACAGCAGCCTAGGTCACAATTCATCTAGACCTGGAGATTTAACGACTTTTAAGACTGCTAACACCTCCAATACTTTGTCCTTCCTTGTTTGAGCTACATTGTCTTTTGGATGAGGCGTTGAATTGAAGCCCCACCTTTGTTCAGTCCCCATCATTTAAAGAATTTCCAACATGGGTTAGGTGCTCATGTTAGTGAATTCATTTTAGCTCACCCTTTACAAAATTCTGAATGTTTCTCAAGTTTCAGTTCCACAAATATTAGCAACCCATTGGTATTATTCTTAATCCACAAGCCCAGACAGCAAACATCAATCGCAAAGATAAAGGGGCATGGGATTCTGGTCACATGTACTAGCCTTCTCTCTACTGCACTGCAATTTGCAGGAACTTGCTTACTCCATGAGTCTTTTGGCTAAGATCAAGCACAAGATCAGGTGTGTATTGCACGTCCTTGTCAGCTTGGATCGGGTGCATCTCTTCTGTGGTGGAAATGAATTGGTGTTTGGAGCAAGAGATAGATTAAGGGCTAGCCCTGCAGTCTGCACATTGGCTTTTAAAATTTTTATTCCTTTCTCAATTATAAAGTCTTCCTGCCTATGCCTTACTGAATTGGGTACAGTGATGTGCTTAAAGCATGAATTCATTGCCCACACAGGTAATAACCACACCCTTACAAGTTAAGGACTGGGGATAGCTGACCTTGAGTATTTAAATATTTGAGATTAAAATTCATTCAAGTCTGGTGACAAAGTGAAGACTGACAATTTTTTAAAATCCATTAACATGGTATTTTTTTTATTTTATGGTCCGATTGCCAAATTCTTTGATTCACTCAGGCAGATAAATCACAAATGACCCAATATCACGAAGTCAATTACTCACAGGTTTGCGTGGATCTTCAACTTCCCGGATACTGAGATTCTCTAATGGAATTATTCCTCTAGGTTCCTTGTCCTGTGATAATGATAAATTAAGACCTTAATGAACATCAGCAATTTGGATTCCACAACACACACACAGCCCACTAGTTTCTTTCCAGTACTGAATCACAATGACATGTGCCCTTTATGGTAGCTCAACTTGCACATGCAGCAGACCCAATACCACTAACAAGTTGGCAGAGGCAATGCAATGCCATCACTGGCAGGAACATTTAATTAGTGACATGTTTACATAGCCAGTTTCCATTATAAATATAAATATGGGAAATAATGATTAAATATAAAATAAAGTAGGACTAAATTACTTGTTTCTTCACTCCAGCTAGGCATGTGGGGTTCTGAGATATATAATGAGATGGATGGAGAAAGCAAAGCACAACTAATGGCTAAAAATCCAGATAATAATGAAAGATAATCCAAAGGTGAATCTGCCAATACACTTGCTGCAAATGAGGCAGTGCCTATGATAATCTTTGTCCGAATGTCACTATGCCAGTTTGAGTAATCTGGAAAGTCAGTATGTATTATACTTTAATGATGAAGATTCACACCAAATTTCTTGCACTCAAATATTTTCATCAGCCTTAGGCAGAATTACTGTCAAGAAAATGTTTTTTTTTAGACTAATTTTAAATATTATCTTTATGTTCAATAAGCTCAGGCAACTTACGGTTGTATATTCAAAGTAATAGAGGCAATTGTCTGTGAGAATGAACCATCGCCGTTTCCATGTTTTTACTCTTCCTCCTAAAGTAAAAAAGAAGTTTTGAAAACACAGGAAAAAGCTTTAGAAACAACTTAACTTTAAAACGTCATTTTAACAACTTTTTTATACAAAAAAACACATGACTAATGCAAAACACCCACACTTTTTTCCTACCACACAATGACATTTCATTATTTAGCTAGTCCAAATATTCTTACTATAAAGTTCCATCTGTTTTAAGTCCACAAGTGATCCTGTGGCATTATACATATTTTTCCTCTTCATTTTTCACACGAGACACACAAATGTTACTTTTGAAAAGCACAGTACACTGGCAGGAAGGGGTCACATTTCCCTAGAAGAAAACACTATGTGCTGCAAAGAATATTTATGACAGCTGAAACAAATTCAATCTGCAGGATGTTTTGGCGCAACCTTCTACTAATAGATGGTGACTCAACCCTTTTAAAATCCCTTCAGCAACAAAGGGGAGGGGATGGGTTGGAAAACCAGTCCTTTTCTGTTTTGTAGCTAGCTTCCTTCACCATCTGTAGCCATTTTGTAACAGGGCAAATGGTTCTGATCAGAGTCTGAATGTGTTGAAGGAACAAAAACAAACTTGTGAACAATGAGTTGTGGCACTGACAAAAATGTTACCATACTAACCCAACACATGTACCATCCAGTAGGGTCAGTCAATAGCAAGTCAGAGTCCTAACCCTGCCTTATATTCACTGCCCTGGACAGAGCGCATTTTAAACTCAATCTGTGCCCCAGCTGAGCTCAAGAGTTGAGGTGAACTGTCCCCGGGCTGGCCCCATTAAAGAACACAGCAATTTATAAACACAATGTCAGAATCTGTGGGCAGCACAGTGGTTAGTACTGTTGTCTCAGCACCAGGGACCAGAGTTCAATTCCAGCCTGTGGAATTTGCACATTCTCTGTGTGGGTTTCCTCCGGGTGATCTGGTTTCCATCCATAATCCAAAGATGTGCAGGTTAGGTGGATTTGTCATGCTAAATTGCCCCTTAGGTGTCCAAAAACATGCAGGTTAGGAGGATTAGTGGAATAAATATGTGGGGTTATGGGGATAGGGCAAGGAATGGCCCTGTGTAGATTTGGTGCAGACTTGAAGGGCTGAATAGTCTCGTTCACTGCACTGTAGGGATTCTAGGATTCTAATCCAAAACAAAAGGAGGCCATTCAGCCTATTGTTAATGTGCTAGTTCTCAAAGAACCATCTAATTAGCCCTACTACCCTGTTCTTGCCCAATAGCCCTGCAAATTTTTCTTTTCAACTATTTAACCAATTTCCTTTGGAAAATGATTTCTGCTGCCAATACCTTTTCAAGCAGCACATTTCAGATGATTTTTTTTGTCAACTATTATAAATCTAAGTTTCTCCTATTCACTAGCAAACCTATTCACTAAATCGCTTAGTGAGGGGGAGCAACTGAAGGAAATCAGTATCAATAGATAAGTGGTGTTGGGGAGATTGAAGGCTGATACATGTGGCCTTAGAAATAGTGGATACACTGGTGGTCACCTTCCAAGATTCTATAGACTCGAACAGTTCGTACACATGAGGGTAGCCAATGTAACTCCACTATTTAGGAAACAGGCAATTACAAGCCAGTCAGCCTGATGTTAGTAATGGAGAAAATACTATAGTCTATTATCAAAGATCTTATAGCAGAGCACCTGGTAAACAGTGGTAGAATCGGAGAGAGCATGGATTTACGAAAGGGAAATCATGCTCGACAAATCTACTGGAATTCTTGAGGATGTAACTAGTAGAGTTAATGAGGGAGAGCCAGTGAATGTGGTTTACTTTGACTTTCAACAATGTCCCACATAAGAGGTTAAGCGTGTAAAATTAAAATGCATGGGATTGGGGGATAGTGTATTGAGATGGATAGAAAACTGGTTGGCAGACTGGGAAAAAAAACAAATCATTTTCCAAATGGCAGCAGTGACTAGTGGGGTAGCACAGGTATCAGGTATTCACAATATATATTGATGATTTAGATGAGGGAACTAAATGTAACTAAATGGTATGTTGGCCTTCAGAGAGAGAATTAGAGTACAGGAGCAGGACTGTCTTGCTGCAATGATGATGTGGAGATGCCGCCGTTGGACTGGGGTGAACACAGCAAGAAGTCTCACAACACCAGGTTAAAGTCCAACAGGTTTATTTGGTAGCAAATACCATAAGCTTTCGGAGCGCTGCTCCTTCGTCAGATGGAGTGGAAATGTGCTCTCAAACAGTGCACAGAGACACAAAATCAAGTTACAGAATACTGATTAGAATGCGAATCCCTACAGCTAGCCAGGTCTTTAAGATACAGACAATTGCTGCAATTATACAGGGCGAAGTGAGACCAAACCTGTAATATTACAGTTTTGGTCACCTTATGTTGTTGCTATACAGGGAGTGCAAAAAGGTTTACCGGACCGATGTATGAGGAGAGATAAAGTCGATTAGGTTTATGTTCACTGGGGTTCAGAAGAATAAGGAAGATCTAACAGGACTATACAGGGTAGATGTAGGAAGGATGTTGCCAATAGTAGGAGTGTCCAGAACCAGGGGTCATAGTCTCAGGATATGGGGTAAACCTTTTAGGACTGAGATAAGGAGACATTGCTTCACCCGGAGAGTGGCGAGCCTGTGGAATTTGCTATCAAAGTTGAGGCCAAAATATTGTATGCTTTCAAGCAGGAGCTGGATTATAGCTCTTGAGGCAAAGGGGATCACAGGATATTTGGGGAGGGGGGAGGAGGAGGCAGGATCAGGCTATTGAGTTGGATGAACAGCCATGATCATAAGGAATGAATGATTAGGGCAGCATGGTGGCACAGTGGTACTGTTGCCCAACAGCACTGGGGACCCAGGTTCAATTCTGGCCATGGGTGACTGTGTATGTGGAGTTTGCACATTCTCCCCGTGTCTACATGGCTTTCCTCCCACAGTCTAACCATGTGCAGGTTAGGTGGGTTGGCCACGGTAAATGTGCGGGTTTACGTGAATAGGACGGGGAAGTTGGCCCTGGGTAGGATGCTCTTTCAGAGAGTTGGTGCAGACTCTTAGAAACCCTACAGTGCAGGAGGCCATTCAGCCCGGAGTCTGCACCAACAACAATCCCACCCCAGGCCCTAACCCCACAAATTTATCCCTCTAACCTACACATCCTGGGACACTAAGGGGCAATTTAGCATGGCCAATCAACCTAACCCACACATCTTTGGACTGTGGGAGGAAACCAGAGCAACCGGAGGAAACCCACACAGACAGTGACTCAAGCCAGGAATCGAACCCGGGTCCCTGGTGTTGAGAGGCAGCAGTGCTAACCACTGCGCCGGGCCAAATGGGCCTCCTCTGAACTTTAGGGATTCTATGGCTGTACGTAATGGTAGAGCAGGCTCAAAGAGCCGAATGGCCTCCTCCTGTTTCTCTGATTTTGAATACCTCTATTAAATCTCCTCGTCTTAAGATTCTCTTCAAGGAGAATAATCCCAGTTTCTCTAGTCTCTCCAAGTAATCCAGTTCCAAATTCCTGATACAATTCCAGTAGATATCCTCTGCACCCCTCTCGAAAACCTTGACATGTTTTCTAAATTGTGGTGCCCATAACCAGACAAAATGTTCCGAGGTCTAACCAGTTATTTAGAATGACTCAGCACAACTTCCTTGATTTTGCTTGTTTCTAAAGCCATGGATCCCATATGCTTTTAAGATAGGAGGTGCTCAGCAACACATTATTCAAGCAAGTTTTAAGTTCTCAACAAGACTCCAGCCTAAGAGACAGAAAGCACTGTTGCTGGGAGGTGGCACTAAAATTTAGGAATGCCGTATATAATTTGTGCAGAATGAAATGGTAAACTCTCCACAGATATGCAATGTTACTGTGGACCATGAGCAGAACCCAATGCCAATGTGTAATGTTCCAATCATTCCCTATCCAGAACAACAGGAAAATTGGATCAATTTGTTCGATCAATTGCCCTACCTGAAAACTGTAGGAAGGAAGGAAGAAAGGCAGTTCCCTAAAACTACCCCAGCATTGTTTATATTCATCACCACAAGGAAGATCTGTGAGGAAGCACCTTTGATAAAAGTAAATGGGCAAGGCTTGAATTATAGCAAACAGCCAGTTAAAATGCTAAATGATTAATCCAGAACATTACCAGTCTGTGGCTACTAGTTAACTGTGCCTGCCAGCAGCATACATGCCGAAAGGTCTGGCCAAGTGCAAATAACGGAGTAAAGTGCCTGTTGCGAGTTACTACAATCTCAGAGTGCATGCAAACCTTTTCAATACCATGTTCGGTATTAATCAGATACAAATTCATGTCATCTAGTATTTCAGTGTTGGTTCTAGCATAGTGTTTGAGAAGTTAACGCAAGGCACAGCAAAACAGCGAATACAAGTATTTCACTAATTTGGTCTGGTGGTTAGAGAGAAGCAAACATACCAGGATCCCAAAAGTCAAAGATTGTGCGTTTCACGAACGAATATGCCAACAATCCTTACAAGATACTGTAGGTGTGTCGCAGAAAGGAGGGGGGGGGGGGAATCAGATCTCGTAGTGGAATGAAACTACACAGCAAAGCGTTATCGCAGGAGGCACTTCACAACAATGTTTTCTTTTAAAAAGAAAGGGAAAATACAAAAAGGAGGGAAGGGAAAACAGAAGTTAAGTAATGCAACCAAGTCAAGAGAATCAGGAACCTCCTCTGGTACGTACCTCCTAATGCAGAATAAGCAGAGACAGCCAGTCATAGAACAGAAAGGTGACAGGTCATAGGCCATAAGGAAAACAAGAAGGCACATTTAAGCCAATTTTATAAAAAAAAACTACAGCAAACACACAAACCAATAGGAAAATCACAAATAATGCAAGGAAAAGAGAGACACATACAAATTATAACTCTGAAGGTGCAACCTGCTTCATATGTGGAAAGTTGAAGCAGTTCAAATGTAACAATCATGCAACTCCCTTCAGTACTGCAGCAAAATAAAAGCACCAAGTCAAATGGTTTAGTTTTGTAAACAATGTTTCCAGCTCCACTATCCAATATGTTGGTTGAATAATGGAACTGTAAATCAGCATCATTGTACAAACCCCACATACTGATGAGCAAAGCATGTAGAAAGAAACCAGTGTTAAAATACAACACACAATAGTTCCTTTTATTAAACAGAAAATATGAAAAATTACAGTAATTTCCAGGTATTATAGTTGCAGTAATTGTTTCTCCTGCACACTGTTGATTATGCCAACCTTCTGGGGCAAATGATGGGCAATGGCCCAATTGATTTCCTTTCTTCAGGCATTATCATTTGGTGCTGCCAATACGTCATACTCATGGCCGAACTGTATACAAGCTCATCGCACAAACAGGCAGCCACTCCTAGCGTCACCTGTTTTTTTTGAAACACAAGGTAGGGCAACACAAGAGACATCGGGCAAAACCAGACAGACATTGCTAGTAGCAGTCAGTGGACAACACAAAGGTTACAACCAGAACACCCCTCCTGAGCCTGTGATCTCCACCACTTAGAAGGCCAAGGGCAGCAGAAACATGGGACTTTTGCAAGTTTCCTCCCCCAAGCCACACTCATCCAGATTTGGAATTTTATCACTGTTCCTTGGTCAAAAACCTGGAACTCCCTCTCTAAGTGCTGTGGGCATACTTGACATCACATGGATTGTGCTTCAAGATGCAAGTTCATTGTCACCACTTTGACAATGAGGAATGGCAACAAATGCTGGTCTTTCCAGCAATGCCCACATCCCATGAATTAATTAAGAAATGAAAGATTGAAGCAGTATAAAATGGGCAAGACAATTTAGTATTGTGACTTTCGAGCTATGGCAAATTCATCACTTCATCCCCATTTTGGTATCATTGCAATAGCCTTGACATAACACCCGCCACAGCGCTGTTAGGTAGGGACTTCCAGGATTTTGATCCAGAGACAAAGGTGGCACAGTGCTACATTCCCAATAGAACGAAAGTGGCAGAAAAAAAAAAGAGACAAAATCCCTTCAATTTAAACTGTTCGCTCACTATTTCCCATTCAAGGATAACCCAAGCCCAGGATTCTACCAGCATTGATGCATCAGAGAATGTGCTTGACCTCTTTGATTCCATGCAGAAGCAGAGACCACTACAGTGCCTTATCCCAACAGAACAGCTAACTTCAACTGGTCAGGAGGGATCTCATGAACCGGAATCCCATAGTAGGTGGTTTTACACTTGTCCACATGCCCACTCATCACACTCTGCCCACTGAAACCAACGGATGGAAAACCACGATGCAAGCATACAATTGGACAGCCCTGCCAGTAAATGATGCACTTTATTTCGTCTTCTGTTGAATGAAAGACTTGTGTCTATACATTACCATTTAGAACTTCAGGGTATCCCAAAGAACTTTATAGCCATTGAAGTACTTTTTGAAGTATGTTTACTGTTGTAATGCAGCAGCCAATTTGTGCACAGCAGTTGCATCTGCAAAAGTGACCAGATAACCTGTTTTACTGATGTTCGTTCAGAGATAAATGTTGGTTTAGAGCATTGAGAAGATCCTCCCTGCTCCTTTTCAAAAGTGCCTGGGGTCTTTTAAATTTACCCAAGGAGGACAGATGCAAAGAATGACACCTCTGATAGTGCAACATTCCTTCAGTACTGCACTGGAGTGTCTTCAAATTTATGTGCTTAAGTCTCTGGAGTGGGACGTCAAACTCCTGACTAGAGGCGAGAGTGTGGCATGGGTTACAAGTGTACCTAATCTGATAGATACCCAAAATGAAACAAGACTTGGGTAATAAATCTCAAGTTTTCTACAACACTGTTAGAGTATGATGAGCCAACTAACCTAATTTTAATAGCCAGCCTTCTCGATCAGGGTTAAAAAACGTGTGGGTCAAATCATTCCCATCGTCTTCTGGGATTTTGAAAGGTTCATTCTTAATACTATCATACAAGTTCTGCAGAGGGATGGGAAAGAGAGAGATTAACATGAATCTAAAGCACAATACACCAGTTAGAGAATTACAAAATATTTAGAGCACAGAAGCAGACCATTCTGCCCATCTGTCCTATACCAGGTGTTCATTTTCGACATCTTCCAGCTCTCATCAACATAACCTTCTATTCCATTCTTCCTCATGTACTCATCTACCTTTTCCTTCAATGCACACATGCTTTTTGTTTTAACTATTCTTGTGCTAGATAGTTACACATTTTAACCACTTCTGGATAAAAAAGTTCCTTCCAAATTCCCTATTGGATTTATTAGCGGTCCCTAGATTGTGTCTCCCCGTAACTGGAAACATCTCTGTTTGCTCTATTAAACTCCTTCAGAATTTTAAAGACCTATCATCAGGTCACTCCAGAGATTTTTTTTCTGGAGTATAGAGTTCAATCGATATAACCCCCGAGTTCTGGAATCCCTATAAATCTTCTTTGCCCTGTTGCTTTATATACTGGCAGAATCATTTCAAGTGGAGCTCAATTTGTTCACAGACATAACATTATTTTGCAGTACAGACAAATGCAGCAGTAAAACCATCCCACAGACAATAAAAGCTAAAATGACAGGTCATTTCCCCACCCCTCCTATCAACTGACCTAGGCTAAAATACAAATTATTAACTCACTGAAAGCCACTTATCCACCGTCACCACTCCATCTACATTTTGAGAAAGCATGTAGGGATGGTGGAAAAGAGTTTTGGTTAAGCACTTACCCTGAGCAACTCCTCTGGGAGGTCTCCTCCTTCATTGATGCCCCGATTCATGGATATAAATCTTTCCACTGCGGGTTTGTCCCTCACATTGGGGTTGTGCAAACTTGTGTTCAACATGATTATGGCAAATGATAGCACGTAGCAAGTGTCTGTTGAGGAGAAAGACAAGCCAATTAAGTACACTCTCCCCTAATGTTGATTGTGCCTTCAGTTGCCAAGGCCTTGGGTCTCTCCACTGCTCCTCAGAAAACCTTCCACTTCTGACCAAACATTTGGACACTATCTCCTTTGAAGCCCCATGAAATATTAAAATACGTTAAAGATGCCAAATAAATGCAAATTGTTTTATATTTAAAGTGTGCCATGCTCCAATTACAAATTTTTCTTGTTACTAATCGATCGTTCATGTTTTCTGAACTTTGGCTTCATGTGCATGAAAGCCAAGCAGCCATTCTTTTCAGATTCTTTAAAATCAGGCCCTGGGCAAAGACCAACAACAATTTACTGTAACCCATTAAAGAGTGACACCTCCATTTCAAAGTAAAGAATGAACTTGCTAGGGTTGTGAAATGCATGACCCAAAGCACTTCAACCCGAATTTTTTTAAAAGTGCAGTTACTGTTGTAACATAGGAAACAGATCAGCCAATTTGCACACAGACATCAATACAATCTAGACCATCCAATCTGTTCACTAGTGGTATTAAAGGGTCAGATATTAATCCCTGGACATGGAGAAGAACTTCTTGCTCTTCCTTGAAATTGTGCTCGAGATCTTTTACATCTTATGAATGCAGTCATGACCTCAGTTTAACGTGTCAGCTGGCCAGCAATGCCACACTAAAGGTGCCCTATGTTGAAGCGTTAGCCTAGATTTTAAGCTCAAGTCTCTAGATTGGAATTTGAACCCACAACCTTCTGAAGAGAGAGTGCTACCACTGATCCATAGTAGACAGTCATCATGCAAACTTCAGGAAAAGACAAACGACTTTGGAAAGATGAGAGTCATCTTGACAGGGCGCAGAGGAGGTTCACCAGAATGGTTCCAGCATTAAGGGATTTTAGCAATGAGGTTGGGTAAGAGAAGCTGGGGCTGCTCTCCTTAGAGCCAAGATTGAAGGGAGATTGGATAGAGGCGCAGGATTTTATTACAGGTTTACACAAGATAGACAAACAAAAATTGTTGCTATTAGCTGATCTTACGAGAACATAAACCTGAGATTTGGGACAAGAGATACAGGGAGTGGCGAGGAAGACATTTTAAAACAAAGTGAGTAGTAATGACTTGGAACTTTCTGCCTACGAGGGTGGTGCAAGTAGGATGGACACTTGAGGTAAATAAACTTGCAGGACTCGGGATAGAGTGGGGGAAATGGGACTGACTGAATTGCTCTATTGTGAGTTAGCATGGACACCATGAGTTGAATGGCCTGTGTACCCTAATGATTCTATGACATCAGAACCATTCTGAATAAAAGCTGCTGGCTGGTCTGTTGCCTCGTTAGAGAGTCTGCTGCAATGGGGAGCTGGAAGACGTCTGCACACAGAAGCAACCATTTTCTAATCTATTCTTTGGAGAGTTGGATCTAGGAAGGGGAAATAAGTAGGGATTTAACAAAAATAGGCTTCCATACAGAAACTAACAGGTTCAAAACTAAACCAAAATATTTTACTTTTTCTTCCTTCCTCCCTGGTAAGTTTTAATTAGCGTTTCTCAAATAAATAATTTTAGGGTCAGCAGTGTTAAGTGGGGGTAGTTGGTGCATACTGTTTTACTGTGCTGCTAAAACTCAGACACCCATGCCGTTTCCTTGCCAATCTTCTTCAAGTCATTGTCTCCCTCACTGCAGAGTTTCATTGCTGGTGCACTCCATAAGTCATCAGAAACCAGATTGCAGTCAGCAACTAGGAATCTGGACCAGATCTACCTACACCCTCTGCAAAGGGGGCTTAATAACTGCACTCCAAACATTAAGTTACAAGGAGAATTTACACTTAACCCACCAAATTAGTGATTACAAACAATTTAAGAGTGATTTAATGGAAGGTTTAATAATATCACGAGGAACAGATAGTTCCATCCACTTCTGCTGCTTGGGGAATTCAGGACTAGGGAGCAATTAGTCTAAAGATAGAGCCAAACATTTCAGGAATGAAATTAGGAATCTCCTACATGCAAACAGTGTTAGTGTGGAACTCTGGATGATCAGAGATTAATAGATTGCTATCCATGATTTGTGCAAAAAGCAGGTATATGGAGTTAGGTCATAGCTCAGCCATGATTTTGTTGAATAGTAGGACAAACTCAAGAGACTAAATGACCTCCTGATCCTACATGAGAGCTTGCAAATCATCTACCACTGCCCCGGCCAAGATCAGCAAACCCCACAGAGACCAGGGAGTGAGACAGGGTCATTTCGAAATCTTCAGCATTATTCTTTTCAGTAAGGTGCTAATGAGCTTTAGGAGGATGGCTGGATTTGGTTTCATTAGATGATTTTTTTTTTTTAAATGACATTGCAGCAATAATTCAGAAGAGATTCCTCTTGAGATCAGCAGGTAAAAAAACAACCTGCATTTACATAGCACCTTTAATAAAATGTCCCAAGACACATCACAGCAACAGAAAATTGACACCGTACGAATGAGAGACTGAATTTTGGGGGGAGGTGGGGGAATGATCATTCTAAGCTCTGCCCAGAGATATCACATGTGGTTTGGTTGTCATGGGGACAACCCAGGTTGAAATCCAACTGCTAATTTCACGCTCTAGACCAAAAAGAGAGCACAGTTGGTCTGCTTTGACACAGACTCAGACTAAAAGTCTGAGAGAATGAGGAAAACATCTGCTGCTGCATCAAGCAGAGGGAAAGACTGTTTTTGTGTTAACCACCATCACAATGCTGGAGAGAATGGATTTCCTGTTTGAAGAGAAGAGCTTTGTTGAGTCTTAAAGACTCTAGAGTCACCAGAGTGTGCCTTGTGGCTGGAAGTCAGTTTGATGCTCAGGAGATTGAGTGGAGCAATTTTCAAATGAGACACTGACGTACTCTGGTGTTGCAGGGAGAAGAGACCTGCAGAACAGTCAGGTGTTTGGGATTTTATCTACAAAGTTACAAATTTGCTGGGAGCGTGACCGAAGGGACAAAAATAACTTGGGATTTTCGGTTGTGTTAATGTTAATTAGTTAATTGGGAAAGTAACTTTTCTTTAGTTTTGCATAAGAGTTGCCCAGCACTGTTTAGTCGATGTTGATTTTAGTTTGTTACAACAAAATTTAAACTTGAAATCTTGTGCAATTCTTTTCATCGGATGTTGGGAAAGCCATATTTCTTTAAAAGTTATCAGTCTCTATGGGGATTGTGACAACACCATAGGAGATATTAGGTGACCGAAAGCTTGATTAATGGGGTAGGTTTTAAGCAGCTTCTGGAAGGAGGAGAGGCAGAGAAGTTTAGGAAGGGAATTTCAGAGTTTATGACCTCAGCAAGTCCAGTAGATTGTGCTGCAAAAATAAAGATTTGAATTTCTATAGCACCTTTCACAATCACCAGTGTCTCAATGTCTTACAACTGGTGAAGTGCTTTTGAAGTGTTGTCAACTTTGTAATGTGGGAAAGATGGCGGCTAGTGTGTACATCAAGTTCCCACAAACCACAATCACCTAGACCAGGGAACAATTCTTCTTGTTTGCCTAATTAGTTAGCATATATGACAGAAAAATGGCCATCAGGTGAAAGAACCCCTTCAATGAAGCCCATTTGAGACAGGTTAGTAGAATAGGCAAGACAGATCAATTCAGGGAACAGTGAAGGTAAAACCACCAAAATGAGGGAGCAACAGGTTGGGAAAGATAGATCTAGGGTGTTAACATGGGCAGCAGAGCTTTAGATGAGCTCATGGTTACAGTTGGTGGGAGGCCAGCCACAGGAGTACTGGAATAGCTGTGCCTGGATGGTATTGAAATACCAGTGAGCACTAGCCCTTTGTTATCTGTCAACCAACTTATCATCAATGCTATCACAGTTTAATCAACACTTAATTAGGAGGCATGGAACTGATCAATATCTTTATGTCCAAGCTTCAAGGGTTGAACAAATCTCATGTATTAGTCAAATTGAGAAAATCTGCTGGGGTTCCTGTAATCACTATTTTCCAACACTAGTAAAACCTACCTTGGGGCAAAATTATTGTTGTCATTCCAGTCCTACCCCAGACCTCCAATATTTAGATCGGCTCAAATAACAATTTGATGCATTAATGCAGGCTGGCATTAATCCTCACTGTTGGTGAGAATCCTGGCTGTTTCTCATCTTGTTTCACCATCCAGCTCAAAAATCAAATTTTCAGAGACTTTTCCAGAAGAGAAACAGCTTTTGACACAATGATTAGGTTCAAAATAAGTTGCTGGAATGATCAGAGATGTGTCTACCCACACCACTGCTGAACAGTCATCCACTCCCTCTTCTGCTCAACCTCTAGTCTGCTGAAGCAGTATAGCCAAAAGAAATCCTCTGAGGTGGTAAGGAAATTAGCTTGCTGAACACAAACTCAGGTGTTCCATTATTAGTCAGGCTCATTAAAATGGGGTGAAAAACTCAGTAGAAAATTGTTGAGGCATCTACTAGTGGAATAATTTGTAATCATAGTTTACGATTAGGAGGAAACCAGTCAGCCCCTTGAGCCCATTCCACCTTTCAATATAGACTGTTTGGTATCTCAACCCCATTGACCAGTCTTGGTTCTGTAACCCTTCAGCATCCCTTCCTAACAAAAATCTGGTTTCCCCTGCTTCACAGGAGGTGGTGCAGTAAAACAAAGACAAGACCTAGCGGGGTGTAAAAGAAAAAATGAAGCCAAGGAATGAATACTATTGTATTAGTTTACTATTTATAGACATAATCCAACTAACCTGTCGATTGAAAGACCCCAGGATTACACTGACAGTATCGTGAGGCAAATGCTTCCATCATTCGATCTATTTTCTGTGCCTCACCTGGCAACCTGAAGCTCCATAGAAACTGCCTGTCACCATAAAAAAACAAAATGGACAGCTGTGAGCACCAGTCATTTAAGATCAGAGTGAAGAGGTGCTGAGGGCTTATTGATTGCAATGAGCTCCACAAAGCATTTAGTCGCTCAGTACTTGAGCAGCTTGAAGCTACCATTAACTAGAATGTTCTCTCATCTTTTAAAAGTATTCATGGTTTAATAAAACTCAACATAATTACAAAATGTAAAAATCTAGCCCTCCGACATACAAAAACATGAACAAATCTTTGCTGATGTGATATAAGAATTATTGCTGGCATATGGCTTCTATTAAAAGTAAAGTTTATTTATTAGTCACAAGTCTTACATTAACACTGCAATGAAGTTACTGTGAAATTCCCCTAGTCGTCACACTCCAGCGCCTGTTCGGGTCAACGCACCTAACCAGCATTCAGATTGTGGGAGGAACTGGAGCATCCAGAGGAAACCCACGCAGACACAAGGAGAACGTGCAAACACCACACGGACAGTGACCCAAGCCGGGAATCGAACCCAGGTCCCTGGCGCTGAGACAGCAGTGCTAACCACTGTGCTACCATATGTAACTGGTTTTAATTCATAAAAAGCAACATAAAGACAGGTCCATGTTAGTGTTGGTTCTGCACGAGCAGATGTCCTATTCGCATAATAGAATTTGCATTTATACTGTGGTTTTCACCTCGGTGTCCAAAACTCTGTATAGCCAATGAAATACTTTTTGAAGTGTATTTATTATTGTAATGTAGGAAACATAGCAGCCAACCTGAGCACAGCAAGCTCCCAGAAACAGCAATTATAACTACCGGGTAATCTGGTTGAGTCATGCTGATTACCATGGGGAGCTCTCATGCTCTCCTTTGGCTATTGCCAGAAGATCTTGTACATCTGAATGTCCACCCGAGGGGGCAGCCAGAGCTCCTCAGTTAACATCTCACGCAATAGTGCAGCACTCCCTTAGCCTGGAGTGCTAGTCTGGATTATGTGCTCAAGTCTCTCGAGTCGGGCTTGAACCCACAAACTTCCACCTTGGGGGCAGCCACTAAGTGCTGGAGTGTGACGACTAGGGGAATTTCACAGTAACTTCATTGCAGTGTTAATGTAAGACTTGTGACTAATAAATAAACTTTACTTTTAATAGAAGCCATATGCCAGCAATAATTCTTGTATCACATCAGCAAATGTCAACTCTTCTCCTATACTCCCTCATGCACCTTGCTAAATAAGCTCAGAGTAGCCAAGGCCCTCTGCACAACCAGCCTCCTCTGCTGGGGCTTCATTACAAACCCCTGATGCACTTGGTGAAATACAAACAATGCTGCACATTACCGAGAAATGCATTCCCTCTGCAGACTAAGTGGCCAGGTAATCACCTTAAACTCAGCAAATTGAGAGGCTATCATTTGGCTTCGAGGATTTGCATTCGTTAAATAAAATAAATCCCCCTTTCAAGTACTCCTCAGAGAGGAGATATTATGCAGGAAGCTGTAAAATAATAGAGCACTGTTTGAGAGTATATAAACCCAACAAGAATGTTCATGCACTGGATTTTAAATCATTTTAAACTTGTACTTAGCACTTTGGCGGGGGGGGCAGTAAAACAAACCTCAGAGCTTGAACTAAGTGAAGGTCGGCAAACTCATGAAGCTCAACAAATGCTTGAAGAACTTTGAGGTTAAATTCATCTCTGCAACGAGAAAAAACATAGTGCGTTTAATATTCTTGCAATTCTACAAATTTGGTCAGTTGTGCCTGTGCCAACTCTGAGCAATTCAACTACTCATCCCATTCCCTCCTGCACTCTCCCCATAGGTGTGAAAAATTTCCCTTTTAAACATTTATCCAATCCCCTTTAGAAAGTTATGACTGATCAGCTTCCAGTACATTCCAGACCACAACTCGATGTGTTTTTTTTTAAATTCTTCGCTCTCTCTGGCTAACCCTCCCATCAGTAAAGTTGCTTCTCCTTATTTTAATCACATCAATGCTACTCAAAATTATAACATCTCAAATTCACTTTTAGTTTGAAACGAACAGAAAAATGATGCTTCTGCATTAAATAAGTTTTAATGTTTTCACTCATGGGATGTGGCTAGGCCAGCATTTATTGCCCATCCCTAATTACTCTCAAGGTGGAGTGGTAAAGCCACCATGAACCACTGCAGCCCATGTGGTATAGGTACACCCACACAGTACTGCTATGATCTTGATCCCTATTAACATAGATGTCTGCAATAACCATAGGGTGCATTAGATAAAAGTTTTTTAAAAATGAAAATGCATCAAGAAGCTTGCTTTCTGAAAGGGAGTTTACAAGAAAGCATAACATGATAGAATTTTTTTTTATCAAGTTGGAGAGTGAAGTAGTTGATTCGGAGACTAGGGTGCTGAATCTTAATAAAGGAAACTATGAGGATAGGAAGTGCGAGTTGGCCTTGATAGATTAGGGAGAGTTACTTAAAGGGATGACAGTGGATAGACAATGGCAAACATTCAAGGAACGCATGGGGGAACTGCAGCAACTGTTCATTCCTGTCTGGCACAAAAGCAAAATGGGCAAGAGGGCTAATCCATGGCTTACAAAGGAAATTAGAGAGATTGGCCAAGAAAAATAATAGGTCTGAGGATTGGGAGCAGTTTAGAATTCAGCAAAGAAGGACCAAGGGGTTGATTAAGAAGGGAAAATACAGTACGAAAGTAAGCTTGCAGGGAACATACAGACTGACACTAAGAGTTTCTATAGACACGTGAAGAGAAAGAGGTTGGTGAAGACAAATATAGGTCCCCGACAGACAGAAACGGGGGAATATATAATAGGGGACAAAGAAATGGCCAAGCAACTGAATACATACTTTGGTTCTGTCTTCACAAAAGAGGACACAAATCAGACGCCAGAAATGTTGGAGAATGCAAGATTTAGTGAGAGGGAACTACTGAGGGAGATCAATATTAGTAAAGAAATGGTGCTGGGAAGGTGGATGGGATTGAAGGTGGATAAATCCCCAGGGCCTGATAATCTACATCCCAGAGTACTTAAGGAAGTGGCTCTCGAAAGTGGATGCATTTGTGGTCATCTTCCAGGATTCTATAGACTCTGGAACAGCCTCTGCAGATTGCAGGGTAGCGAATGCCACTCCAATATTCAAAAAGGGAGGTAGAGAGAAAACAGGGAATTATAGACCAGTAAGCTTATCAGTAGTGGGGAAAATTTTCAAATCGATTACCAAGGGCTTTATAGCGGAGCATTTAGAAAGCAGTGGCAGGATGAGTCGGCATGAATTTATGAAGGGGAAATCATGCTTGACAAATCTGTCGGAAGTCTTTGAAGATGCAACTAGAAGAGTTGACATGGGGGAACCAGTAAATGAGGTATATTTGGACTTTCAGAAAGCGTTTGACAAAGTCCCGCACAAGAGATTATCATGCAGATTAAAGTGCATGGGATTGGAGGAAGTGTATTGAGATAGATAGAAAACTGGTTGGCAGAGAGGAAACAAAGTAGGAATTAATGGGTGCTTTTCAAATTGGCAGGCAGTAACTAGTGGGGTGCCACAGGGATCGGTGCTGGGACCCCCAGCTATTCACAATATATATTAATGATTTAGATGAGGGAACAAAATGTAACATCTCAAAGTTTGCAGATGATACCAATGTTGGGTGGGAGGGTGAACTGTGATGAGGATGCAGAGATCCTTCAGAATGATCTGGACAGATTGGGTGAGTGGGCTAATCAATGGC
Organism: Mustelus asterias; assembly: GCF_964213995.1. NCBI lineage: Eukaryota > Metazoa > Chordata > Chondrichthyes > Carcharhiniformes > Triakidae > Mustelus > Mustelus asterias. The sequence continues at coordinate 50,413,124 of NC_135823.1, read as the reverse complement.
ATATGCAGTATAATTTGGATAAGTGTGAGGTTATTCACTTCGGAAGCAAAAACAAGGCGGCAGATTACTACCCGAATGGCTGTAAATTGGGAGGGGGGAGTGTGCAGTAGGACCTGGGTGTCCTTGTGCACCAGCACTGAGGATAAGCATGCAGGTGCAGCAGGCGGTAAAGGCAAATGGCATGCTGGTCTTCATTGCGAGAAGTTTCGAGTATAGGAGCAGGGATGTGTTGTTGCAACTATAGAGGGCCTTGGTGAGGCCACATCTAAAGTATTGTGTACAATTTTGGTCTCCTTTTCTGAGGAAGGATGTTTTCGCTCGAGGGAGTGCAGCGAAGGCTGATTCTGGAGATGGCGGGACTGATGGATGAGGAGATATTGACTAGGTTAGGATTGTTTTCGCTGGAGTTCAGATGAATTGGGGGGTGGGGCTCAGACACTTAAAAAATTCTAACAGGTCTAGACAAGATAGATGCAGGGAGGATGTTCCCGATGGTGGGAGGAGTCCAGAACCAGGGGTCACAGTCTGAGGATTCAGGGTAGACCATTTAGGGCAGATGTGAGGGAACATTTCTTCACCCAAAGAGTGGCAAGCCTGTGGAATTCATTACCACAGGAAGCAGTTGATGCCAAAACATTGAATGTATTCAAGAGGTAACTGGATATAGCACTTGGGGCAAATGGGATCAAAGGTTGTGGGGAAAAAGCAGGATTAGGCTATTGAGTTGGATGATCAGCCATGATCGTAATGAATGGTGGAGCAGGCTCGAAGGGCCAAATGGCCTCCTCCTACGTTTCTATGTTTGCCTCCACCACACTCTAGAGCAGTACTTTCTAGATCTAACCCAGTCACACTTTGATCTTTGCCCAGCAATAGAGCACTGTCCACACAAATATCCCCACTGGTCCACTAATATTAAAGATAATACCAACAGCAGCACCATCCCATGAGCTCAACCATCTTGGCAGAGAATGGGGACCATGACCAACCTGACCTGTGAGGCTCAGCGCCACTTTACATATTGCATTTCCCCATGGAACCATGGCAGTCTGGGTCATGCATAAGTTAGAGGCTTGCATACGTGAACCCAAATGGGAAGAAATTCCAAAAATGCTCTTGGGTGTACAAAACACATTTTTACAGACTTCAAGTAAAACACACACCATCAATATCACCTCCCCCACTCCCCCAATACTATTGCTGTGTGAAAAACACTTTATCCAGCTCTGCAAACAGTGTACTTATCTAGTCCATAGCATCAGTTAATACAATTAGTTAACTCTCAGCATATAAATTCCTACTGAGGTCTGTTAAATGCAAATACTTACCTTTCACCCAAATAGTCACCAATGACTGTTTTATTTAACCCTTCTCCCTTGTATAGAAACTGGGAAATGTCTTCAGGAGTGTTCTGGAGAAGATCATTTTCGATTAGAAACTGGATCCCCTGCAATCAGGTAAAACAACAAGACTCAGAACAATTTTGGGCTTGCCAGGGCAGCTTCCTGACTGAAATGCTGAGGCCACCTCTTTTCCCCCTCACCCCACCCCCTCACCTTTTCTGAAGGTGTTGGGACACAACTTCATGGGCACCTCATCCAAGTGACCATTCATTCATCTGTAGAGGAGCTTGGACAGCAAGTACAGGCAAGCTGTTTTACAAGTGGAAGTAGCGCAGCTTAGCTCTCTTCGTACCCAACATGCAGACAAACAAGCAGCATTCAGCAGGGCTCACCAAATTGCAAACAGAAGCGGAAATCTTGGGACTAACTGGAAGGCCACACCTTGTCAAAGTTTCTAGAAGGAAGGACCTACATATCAGCCTTCTGGGTCATAAATAATCTCAGATAAAGGCAGGACTGACTAAACCACAATGTTCCCACAGTTGAATAGCATGCCAGCATTCACTACGTACACACCTGGGCACAGTCATGAAGAACACGGCTTGGTTAAGGGATGCTGTGGGCTGGGGGTCCCACAGCATCCACTCCAGTCTCTCTCGCATTACTCAATCACCTCATTTGCGTGCAGTAGAATCTAGCCCCCTCTTCAAGTTAGATGACCTGCAGTGTTCTGTACCAGGCCCATTCCTCTTCTCATTCGCCAAAGCATTGCAATCACATTACTGGCCAGCGTTCCAATACCTTGGATTTCAATCAAGAATCCTTTCTACTTTAACTACACTCCTGCCCGAGCATTCTCTTACATGCAAAATCAGCTTGGTTTGCTAAATAACTATCCATTTGCTAAGCTGCACATCTGTAAAATATTCCCTCAAAATTCTAGATGCAATTTGGTGACCAGATTAGGGCATACTGCACTCCTTCCGCTCGTGAAATTTCTCATCCGCTTTTCTTTTTTTCCCCCCCCCCCATCCTCAGCTGGCACCCTCTACTGTCAACCATTTGTCTACTGCCATCCTTGCAGCATCCTCACTTGACATCCCACAAAATCTCCTGTGCTCAAGGTTGTTCTATCTTTTTAAAAGAAACACTGCAAATTCCAAAAATATATACATACACTAAATTCCAAATTGCCCTCCCCAAATTTCTCCGTGCTTTTATTTATACCAACTAAGGCTGATCTTTTGTGCTCTCTCCAATCCTGGGGCTCTTGAACACCAGGCTACCCTTGTCACTAGTAGTGTTGGGGACTAAAATGAAAGCAAAAACACAAGTACAGAGAAGGCCATTTAGCCCTTTGAGCCTGTTCGGTCATGCAATGAAACCATGACTGGTGCCTCAACTCTACTGCCTTAATATCCCTTAATACACGAGTACAGCAAAATATCTACCAATGTCAGATTGAAAATTATTAAGCTAGCATCCATTGCTTTTGTACGGGAGTGAGTTTCACACATCTACCACCCTTTCCCACATTCTCTGCTGAAGGGCCAGGCCCACCACCCCCATACAATATACATACACAGATGCAGAACAATTACAGTCCAAATTAAATTCAATCCTGTGACGTAAGCATTGCACTTCTATTTCATTTATATTGCAACATGCAGTAAAATATACAGTGGGACACAGCTGAAGATATCTCATTGCTATACCAAATTGGAGCAGATGATACAGATCAGTGAAAAGAAACCAAAGAGTATAACAAATATTTTTTTTTTAATTCATTCAAGGGATGTGGGCTATTTATTGCCCTTGAACAGAGTGGCTTGACAGTATTTAAGTGTCAAGCACTTTGCTGTGGATCTGGAGTCACGTATAGGCCAGGGAAGGATGGTAGATTTCCTTCCCTAAAGGGCAATAGTGAACCAGATGGGCTTTTACAACAATTGTTTCATGATCATTAGGTCAGATTTTTACTGAATCAAATTTCACCATCTGCCATGGTGGGATTCAAACCGCCATCCCAAAGCATTGCCCTGGGTCTCTGGGTTACTAGTCCTGCGACAATGCCACAAGGTCACCACCTGATAAATTAAAATATCCAAACTTAAATATCCATTACCTTTTTGGGATCCATGTTGAATTTCTTTCTCCCCATAGCCATTTGTTTGTTCCTTTGAGTTGTCTTACTGCAAATATGAAAATAAGGAAAGTAGTGAGGAACGCCTCTTCCTATTTCTCTATGAATTCATATCACGGATTGACCATTAATGCAACCAGTTATTTGCCCTCCTCACCTCATTAAGAAACAGGAGAAATAGAAGTAGATAATTCAGCCCTTCCTAGCTGACTGCACTACTCAACGAGGTTTTTCTGATCTACCTCATGTCCACCTTCCTGTACTATTCTCATATCCCTTTACTCTTATTAGTGTCCAAATATCTATTGATCAGTCTTGAACATAACTGATTATGTTTGCGACTGTCCACTGTCATTCTTTCAGTATTGAACCGCATCACTTGAAGGTGGCAAAGGCTTCTCAGAGGGGTTCCTGATCCCCTGCCCAAAGTCACTTTTTTTCTGGAGATGCCCAGTGACTTAACCTCTGCCAATGTTCAAGTCACAGATCACACCTTCTGCTGTCATTGTGGTAACGCCGCCTGACCATAATATTATTTAACAATACAATCAGCTTCATTCAAATAACATGGTCATGAAGTTCCAGAGATGACGGACTTTAGGCACAAAAGATTAGGTTGGAGAAGTTAGGCTCCATCTCTTAAGCAAAGGGGATTGAGGAGAGATTTGATAGAGGTATTCAAGATCATGACAGGTTTACACAAGGTAGACGATGAAAAGATGTTCATTAGCTGAGGATACAAGGACTGGGAGGTCACATGAAGATTTTTGGGTAAGAGATGCAGGGGTAACGAGTTGGAACTCACTACCTACAAGGGTGGTGGAAATGAAGACGACAAATTATTTCAAAAGGAAACTGGATGGGCACTCAAGGGAAATAAATTTGAAGGGCCACAGGGGTAGAATGGGGAAATGAGACCAACTAAATTGCCCTATGGAGAACCAGCATGGATTTGATGAGCTAAATGGTTTCCTTCATTACCATAATTACTGACTGTAAAGCTCAGAACCTGTTTAGGTTGGTTGAAAATGGATTTGCGTTTTTCCTTTAATCTGCTTTCTGTTGGTGATTTCTCTTGTACCATACCCATATTACAGTCATACATCATACAGTCCATCTCTAGGGAGGGGAGCAGAAACCATAAAATCACTCCAGAACTGAAAGAAGCCATTCAGCCCACAAAGTCTGCACTGACCCTCCGAAAGAGCATCCCCTCCGCCCTATCCCCGTAACCTCGTGCATTTACCATAATCATAACCTAACCTACACATCTCTAGACTATGGAAGGAAACTGGAGCACCCGAAGGAAACCTGGCATGGAAGAATGTGTTGAGTTTGCACAGTCAGCCAAGGACAGAATCGAACCCGGGACTCTGGTGCAGTGAGGCAACAGTGCTAATTACACTGCCACCAGCAGATCCCACCACCAACCAATGGCGTGCCGCCTTCCACTGCTAGAAAGATGCTGCGGGGAGACCAGAGAATCTCATATGTAGATAGATTCAGATGTAACTACCTGGGGCTGAGGGTATAAGGCCACTGAAGCCCTACACTAGATGGGGCAGTTTTTGTACAGTGTGTGCAGGAGGGTTTCTTGACACAATATGTGGATAGGCCGACATGAGGTGGGGCCACATTGGACTTGGTACTGGGTAATGAACCGGGCCAAGTGTTAGATTTGGTTGTGGGAGAGCGCTTTGGAGATAGTGACCACAATTCGGTGTCTTTCATTATTGCAATGGAGGGGGATAGGGCCAATCGGCAGGGCAAGGTTTATAATTGGGGGAGGGGTAATTATGATGCGATTAGGCAAGAATTAGGGAGCATAAGATGGGAACAGAAACTGTCAGGAAAAGACACAAATGAAAAGTGGAGCTTGTTCAAGGAACAAATACTGCGTGTCCTTGATAGGTATGTCCTTGTCAGGCAGGGAGGAAATGGCCAAGTGAGGGAATCATAGTTCACAAAAGGAGGTTGAATGTCTTGTCAAGAGGAAAAAGGAAGTGTATGTAAGGATGAGAAAACCAGGTTCAGTTGGGTCGCTTGAGGGTTACAAGGTAGCAAGGAATGAGCTAAAAGAAAAGGGCTGAGGAGAGCTAGGAGGGGGCATGAGAAGTCCTTGGCGGGTCGGATCAAGGAAAACCCCAAGGCTTTTTACTCTTATGCGAAAAATAAAAAAATGACCAGGGTGAGGTTAGGGCCGGTCAAGGATAGTAGTGGGAACCTGTGCATGGAGTCAGAAGGGATAGGAGAGGCGATGAATTAATACTTTTCTTCAGTGTTCACCAAGGAGAGGGGCCATGTTTTTGAGGATGTGTGTGAGATACAGACTGATAGACTGGAGGAGTTAGATGTTGAGGGAAGATGTATTCGCAATTTTGAAAAACCTGAGGGTTGATAAGTCCCCTGGGCCAGATGGGATATATCCTAGGATTCTTTGGGAGGCAAGGGATGAGATTGCAGAGCCTTTGGCTTTGATCTTTGGGTCCTCACTGTCCATGGGGATAGCGCCAGAGGACTGGAGAGTGGCGAATGTTGTTCCTCTGTTCAAGAAAGGAAATAGGAATGACCCTGGTAATTATAGGCCGGTTAGTCTTACTTCGGTGGTCAGTAAGTTAATGGAAAAGGTCCTGAGGGATAGGATTTATGACCATTTGGAAAGATGCAGCTTAATCCGGGATAGTCAACACGGATTCGTGAAGGGCAAGTCTAGGCCACAAATTTGATTGAATTCTTTGAGAAGGTAACTAAGGGTGTAGATGAAGGTAGAGCAGTTGATGTCGTATACATGGATTTTAGTAAGGCGTTTGATAAGGTTCCCCATGGTCGGCTCATGAAGAAAGTAAGGTGGTGTGGGATAGAGGGAAATTTGGCCGATTGGATAAGTAACTGGCTATCTCAGAAGACAGAGGGTGGTGGTGGATGGAAAATTTTCAGACTGGAGACCAGTTACCAGCGGTGTACCACAGGGATCAGTGCTGGGTCCTCTGCTATTTGTGATTTTTATCAATGACTTGGAGGAGGGGGCTGAAGAGTGGGTCAGCAAATTTGCTGATGACACCAAGATTGGTGGAGTAGTGGATGAGGTGGAGGGCTGTTGTAGGCTGCAAAGAGACATTGATAGGATGCAGAGCTGGGCCGAAAAATGGCAGATGGAGTTTAACCCTGATAAGTGCGAGGTGATTCATTTTGGTAGGACAAATTTGAATGCGGATTACAGGGTCAACGGCAGGATTCTGAGGAATGTGGAGGAACAGAGAGATCATAGCACATAGAAAAAATACAGCACAAACAGGCCCTTCGGCCCACAAGTTGCGCCGGTCATGTCCCTACCTACCTAGGCTTATATATAGGCTCACCTATAACCCTCAATCCTATTAAGTCCCATGTACTCATCCAGAAGTCTCTTAAAAGACCCTATCGAGTTTGCCTCCACCACCATTGATGGCAGCCGATTCCACTCACCCACCACCCTCCGAGTGAAAAACTTACCCCTGACATCTCCTCTGTACCTACTCCCCAGCACCTTAAACCTGTGTCCTCTCATAGCAGCCATTTCAGCCCTGGGAAAAAGCCTCCGAGAATCCACACCATCTATACCTCTCAACATCTTGTACACCTCTATCAGGTCACCTCTCATCCTTCATCTCTCCAAGGAGAGAAGACCAAGCTCCCTCAGCCTATCCTCATAAGGCATGCCAACCAATCCAGGCAATATTTTTGTAAATCTTCTCTGCACCCTTTCAATCATTTCCACATCCCTCCTGTAATGAGGCGACCAGAACTGAGCACAGTACTCCAAGTGGGGTCTGACGAGGGTCTTATAAAGCTGCATCATCATCTCCTGACTTCTAAATTCAATCCCTCGATTGATGAAGGCCAGCACACCATACGCCTTCTTAACCACCTCCTCTACCTGCGAGGCCGATTTAAGAGTCCTGTGGACCCGGATCCCAAGGTCCTTCTGATCCTCTACACTGCTAAGAGTCTTACCCTTGATATTATACTCCTTCATCCCATTTGACCTGCCAAAATGGACCACTACACATTTATCAGGGTTGAAGTCCATCTGCCACTTCTCCGCCCAGTCTTGCATCCCATCTATGTCACGCTGCAGCTTCTGACATCCCTCCAACCTATCCACAACACCACCAACCTTCGTGTCGTTGGCAAACTTACCAACCCATCCCTCCACTTACTCATCCAGGTCATTTATGAAAATGACAAACAGCAAGGGTCCCAGTACAGATCCCTGGGGCACTCCACTGGTGACCGACCTCCATTCAGAAAAAGACCCATCTACAACCACTCTCTGCCTTCTGCGGGCAAGCCAGTTCTGGATCCACAAGGCAACAGCCCCTTGGATCCCATGCCCTTTCACTTTCTCGAGAAGTCTTGCATGGGGGACCTTATTGAACGCCTTGCTGAAGTCCATGTAAACCACATCTACTGCTTTTCCTTCGTCAATGTGTTTAGTCACATTTTCAAAGAACTCCACCAGGCTAGTAAGGCACGATTTGCCTTTGACAAAGCCGTGCTGACTACTTTTGAGCATACTAAACTTCTCTAAATGTTCATAAATACTGTCCCTCAGGATCTTCTCCATCAACTTACCAACCACTGAGGTTAGACTCACCGGTCGGTAATTTCCTCGGCTAACCCTATTCCCTTTCTTGAATATAGGAACCACATCTGCAATCCTCCAGAACCTCTCCCGTCTCCATCGACGACGCAAAGATCATCGCCAGAGGCTCTGCAATCTCTTCCCTCGCCTCCCACAGTAACCTGGGGTACATCCCATCCGGTCCTGGCAACTTATCTATCTTGATGCTATTCAAAATTTCCAACACATCCTCTTTCTTAATGTCCACATACTCAATCTTTTCAGGCCGCCTCAATCCTGTAGTACAACCACCCAGGTCTTTTTCCACCGTGAATACCGAGGAAAAATATTCATTAAGCACTTCTGCTATTTCTTCCGGTTCTGTACAGACTTTCTCACCTTCACATTTTATAGATCCTATTCCTTCACATCTCATCCTTTTACTCTTCACATATTTATAGAACGCCTTAGGGTTCTCCTTAATCTTATCTGCCAAGGCCTTCTCGTGACTCCTTCTGGCTCTCCTAATTTCTTTCTTAAGTCCCTTCCTACAAGCCGTATACTCTAGATCCCCATCATCGCCTAGCTCTCTGAACCTTTTGTACGCTTTCCTTTTCTTTGTGACTAGGTTCAGCGCAGCTTTCGTGCACCACGGTTCCCGTAACCTACCAACATCTCCCTGTCTCATTGGAACATTGTCATGCAGAACTCCAGACAAACATTCCTTGAAAATCTGCCACCTTACTTCGGTACTTTTCCTCGAAAATGCCTCCTTCCAATTTATGCCTCTAATCTCCTGCCTGATGGCTTCATATTTCCCCTTACTCCAGATAAACACTTTCCTAGCTTGCCTGATCCTATCTCTTTCCAATGCTAGCGTAAAGGAGAGAGAGTTATGATCACTATCCCCAAGATGCTCCCCCACTGAGATCCGACACCTGTCCAGGCTCATTAGCCAGTACCAGATCGAGTACAGCCTCTCCTCTTGTAGGCTTATCCACATGCTGTGTCAGGAAACCCTCCTGAACACATGTAACAAACTCCTCCCCATCCAAACCCCTTACCCTAGGGATATTCCAATCGATGTTTGGGAAATTAAAGTCTCCCATCACGACAACCTTGTTATTACTACATCTCTCCAGGATCTGTTTCCCTATCTGCTCCTCAACATCCCTGTTACTATTGGGCGACCTGTAGAAAACACCTAGCAAAGTTATCAACCCCTTCCCGCTCCGAACTGCCACCCACAGAGACTCCGTAGACAATCCCTCCACGGCTTCCACCTTCTTTACAGCTGTGACACTATCCCTGATCTTGGGGTTCATATCCACAGATCTGAAGGTTGCCACTCAAGTGGATAGAGCCGTGAAGAAGGCCTATAGTGTGTTAGCGTTTATTAACAGGGGGTTTGAGTTTAAGAGCCGTGGGGTTATGCTGCAACTGTACAGGACCTTGGTGAGACCACATTTGGAATATTGTGTGCAGTTCTGGTCACCTCCCTATAAGAAGGATGTGGAAGCATTGGAGAGAGTGCAGAGGAGATTTACCAGGATGCTGCCTGGTTTGGAGGGTAGGTCTTATGAGGAAAGGTTGAGGGAGCTAGGGCTGTTCTCTCTGGAGCAGAGGAGGCTGAGAGGCGACTTAATAGAGGTTTATAAGATGATGAGGGGGATAGATAGAGTTCAGAGACTATTTCCTCGGGTGGATGTAGCTGTTACTAGGGGGCATAACTATAAGGTTCATGGTGGGTGATATAGGAGGGATGTCAGAGGTAGGTTCTTTACTCAGAGTGGTTGGGGTGTGGAATGGACTGCCTGCTGTGATAGTCGGACACTTTAGGAACTTTCAAGCGGTTATTGGGTAGGCACATGGAGCACGCCAGAATGATAGGGAGTGGGATAGCTTGATCTTGGTTTCGGACAAAGCTCGGCATAATATAGAGGGCTGAAGGGTCTGTACTGTGCTGTACAGTTCTATGTTCCATGTACACCACAGCCTTTGGGAAGTTGCTTTCCGTCTCCATAAATTTCCCTGAACTGGCAACAGTATCTGCTATGCCAGGAAACTGCACAGCTTATGGAATGAGTCATTGCGGTATGTCTGGGTGTTGGTTTAATGACACGCCCCTCAACCTTAATTTATCATGTATTACATCTCAATCAAGGGCCATCCAAAAGCCAGAGGCACTAAAATCATCTAATGCTTTCCAAATCAGTCTGCTTGTCATTTACTGGGAGCTGAAACGGGGGTTTTCCTAAACAATGCAGTTTGAGGTACCCACAGGAGGAGGGACTTGAGTCAACTGAAGCAGAGAGCAGTGAAACAACTTATTTCTGGTAATGTAAAACTGGAGGAGGTCCAAAGATTTTAACATAATATTTTTCTTACACAGATGGTGGGTGCCTGGAACTCTGCTGGGGGAGGTAGCGGTAGGAGGTACGATAGTGAGTTTTAAGGGGTGTCTAGACAAATACATGAATAGGATGGGAATAGAGGGATATGGTCCTCGGAAGGCTAGGGGGTTTTAGTTATTGGTGCAGGCTTGGAGGGCCGAAGGGCCTGGTCCAGTGCTGTAATTTTTTGTTCTTTTAAAATTAAGGCACACTTCATTTAACACTCAATTCTGACCCTGTGGCAGAACCTCTGAAGCAAAGAACACAGTTCGGCAACTGAACTCCATTCTTTCCCTTCTAATTCCTCACTTTCTTTTCCTCCTCCCCACACAGTTATTCAACTTGTATTCATCCTCTCATGGGAACTCATGAAGTCTGCCCACAGTAAATGAAACTCCTGCAACTCAACAATGGTAGCCATTTTTTATGCATGGCTTTTCGTCCTTCTGCTATCTTTAACCTCTTCCAACACCAAATCCCTTCAAGAACTCAGCGCTCTCCAATTTGGCCCCAGATTTTCATCACTCAGTCACTGGTAGCCGTGCCTCAAGTTGTTTCAGCCCTGAGCACTGGAATTTGTTCCCTACACGTCTGTCTCACTCTCCTCCTTTAAGATGACCTTTCAAACTTCCCTGTTTGATCTGGATGTCTCATTATGTAGCTTGGTACAAAGCTTTGGGATGTATTATCACATTAAAAGGTGCTATATAAATGGAAGTTGTTGTTAAACGTAGGGCCTTGTTGGCAATGTGGCTCTGAAAATCTACAGGACATGAGATTCAGTTGCTGCAGAATCTTTAAAATTGTTAGCGTTAGCATCAGTGTCATTTGTCTCGCTCCGACTTGCACCCCTTTCCAAACCACTACCCCCCCAAACCACCATCACCTTACTCCACCATTACAAGTTCAAAGGTGGGAGAGACAATTAAATTACAAGTCCAGCATTAAATACGTCAAGTTTTTTAACCAATTCAACTCCAAAAAACACAAGAAAAATAAAAAAAATGTTGTTTGCTCTAATCCACACATGCAGGCCTCCCTCATACGGAAAGGTCATTTAGGGTAACAGTTTAGTTTCTAAAAAGCAACCATTGGAATGATGATCCCCTCATAGCAGGGCAAAACAGATCTCTTGCTGTAAAATTTCTATTGGGAAATATTACTTAAATCAATACATATTTGCAGAGAACATTTGGAGTAGTAAGTTGGTGCATTCATATTTTATTGATTAATGCAAATCAAGTCCTTTTTTATATAAATAGAGCCAGCATTTTTACAGTCGAATAAAACATCAACCAAAGCAACAACAGCATTCATCTTCAGATTCAAAAAGCATTCATGCTTATAATTTTACTGCACGCAGACACATCGCCCCATGTCTTCCTTAATAAAAGATTTTAAAACCATCTGAGCTGCAGCAATTGTTAGAATATGAACAGCCAACTCACCTCTCATCAGTGCAAGTCAGAGTCTCAATCTCACTCATTACCTCAGCTATCTCATCTTTCAGCCTCTGTAAAATAAATATTAAAACGTTAAATCTACAAGGCATTGAACTGCAGTTTTACAAGATAGCTTTAAGAGAGAACCCCAACCACAACCCCCACCCCTCCCCCAACAAGATTCCAAAATCCTGATGCCTCAAAAGATGAAGTAATTGATGAAATATAAGAGCCCAACAAAGCAAGCCTTATTCATGTGGCAAGCAGCTGTAGACAGACAATACCACAAAACTAAATCACTCCCCTGTTTTTCCCCCCTCTCCTGGGAATTCAAACCTACTCCCAGGACGAAAGGAAGAACAAGAATTGCAAAGCAACTGGATAATGCTACAGGAAAATCTGGGACAGAATCCTGAAGATTTACTCAAGGCAAGTGCCAAGTGATGCACTCTGCTCTACTACAGTTGCAGTTGAAGTGAGGGCGGGCAATGTAGAACAGCACAGTTAGATTTCTATACTTATCACATTGAACACAATTGTTCCCAAAGTATCATTATTTTGCACAAAGGAGGCAGTGAAAATGACAGCTTACAAATGACAAACCACTTGCCATGGTTATAGTGTATGCCGGAGGACAATGGGGTGCCCAAAACACAATAGCGTGGGACGCAGAAAAGGTCCGATTGTCTTATATTGGTTCTAGTATTAGAATGAGGATGTGTACTGTATTCAACATAGATTCAGATAAAATCCAACAGCGTAATAAATTTGTTTGAAGGCCAGGAAGCAACTGTAATGTCCCCGTCCCCCCCCGCCCGAGTGGATGATGCAATTAGAAAGAAAAAAGACAACCGTAATGACTTTAAGAGTCAGACAAGTTAATCAATTGAGCAGCCAGATAGCAGATTAAATTTAATATGGCGTGCTATTTTTATAAACAGGGAGAAGAAAGGGTAAATACACCAAATAATAGAACCTCAAAAGTAGCCGAGAACACAGACTATTTACTTTAATTAAAATTAAGGTTTATAAAGCTGTTTTAGAAAAATGCAAACATAAATAAAGACCTAGAGCAATGCCAACATGGACCCACAAGGACTGAGGAAATTCAAGGGGGTGGTTCCCCATCATCTCCTCAGGGCAACCAGGGATAGTCAATAAACAAGGTCTCACCAGCAACACCCATATAGAGAGCAAATTTTTAAAAACACCAATTTGGATGCAGCATTCTCAGCTATGACCTGTAAGGTTGCATTTGCCATTCCATATTTTGCAGAGAGCATAGAAAAATACAGGATTTGCAAAAATGCAAATGCTTTGCACAGCAAACATAAGAATGTTGCTGCTGTCACATCAAATAAAATGTAATCTTCTGCAAATATGCTTCTAAGGGGTTGCTACAGAGACAGAGTGCGCAAGCACATTTTCAATTAGGCAGCGCTTTTAGATGTGGAATTGTTCAGAGTGTTGATCAACTTCAATGCAGATGTGCATAAATTCAAATGGATCAAAGAGAAGATTAGAATTTGTGTCACCAAGTCCCCCTAAAGTTCCCGGTGGTCTCCCTTTCTTGATGGCGTCCTGTGCCAGCACACGTACAAGCACACTCTGGACAAGTTCTTTAATTTTAAAACATTTTCCTACAGCAGAGGTTATGCATTAATGCCAAGGAGATTGAATCAAGCTTAAAATCAATAGACCCAAATTCAATCTGACCTTGATGTAAATTGAGTCCATGGTAATAGATGCGAAGCCATATAACGTGTAATCAACATTAAAAAATATGGGTGCACAAATTACAACAACAACTGGTATTTATATGTCTTTGTCATATTAAAACATTGCAAAGCACCAAACCGACACCAAGATACATTGAGATATTAGAGTGGATTACCAAAAGTGTGATCAGAAGTAGTTTTTAGCAATAGAGACAGGGAATGTTTGGGAGCTCAGGCAGCTGCTGGCATGGTCACCAATGGTGGTACAATTAAAACAGGGCTGCTTAGAGGCCAAAACGAGAGGAGTGCAGGTTTCTCAAAGGGTTGTCAGGATGCAGGAGATTACAAAAGATGTGGAGTGGGGAGGCCATGGTGGGATTTGAAAACAGGGGTGAGAATTTCAAAATCAAGACGTTGCCAGACCAGGAGTCAATGCAGTCAGCATACACAGGGGTGACTGGTCTCGTCAAACATACAAATTAGAAGTAGGCCACTCAGCCCCTCAAGCCCACTTTGCCATTCAATAGGATCATGGTTGATCTGATTGTCACCTCAATCCCACATTTCTGCCTACCTTTATAATTCTCCTCATCTGTCTTAAATGAGTGACCCCTTATTTTTAAACAGTGACCCCTAGTCCTAGAACAAGATTTAGTGCAAATTAGAACAGAGGCAGAGTTTTGGATGACAGAGGATAGAACGTGGGGGGTTAGGCAGGTGTCCATTGGGACATTCCAATCGAGAGGCAACAAAAGTAAACATAAAACTCAAGGTGCTTCAACAGCACCATTATAAGACAAACAAAGTGACACAAAGCCAAAAGAGATAACATCGAAAGAGATGACCAAACGCTCAATCCGAGGTAGGTTTCAAGCAGTGTCTTGAAAGATGACGACGTTCAGGGAGGGAATTCCAAAGCTTGGGATTCCCAAAGCAACTGGGGGACATACAAGAGGCCAGAACTGGAATAACAGCAGAGAAATCAGGTACCAGGTTCAAAAGCCAGACCGACTCACCTCAATGTCAGCCATTAGTTCCTTCTTCCTCCGTCTAATATTGTCCAGTTCCTCCTTCTCTTCAAGTGATAGCTCAGGTGGTACTGCAAAAAGGAGAAAATTTAAATAAGAATTGTAATGCAAATTAAGGAATGAGAGTGGCAGGTTACAATCTTAAAACAAACATTGCAAATAAATATACCTGTGAAAAATACACACTGCAATTATTTGTGCTCGATTTCTGATCTAAGTGAAAATACCCAACAACTCCAAGTCGTCATAATTTTATAAGTTTCAAATAGAATACTTGTAGTTGCTGTACAATATTAAGCTCCTGCTGCAAGTATTAAAACCAGATCTGAAGAAAATCAAATCTCATTATACGGTCATTATCTCTGCAAGGCTTATTTCTCCAAGTATTTTGCTGAATGGCAGAACACCAGCTTCCAAACAAAAGACTAACCCTGACAACCAGAAGCTACACATCTTCAGATTTTGAAACGGAGCGTATGCTATAGCATTCAAAATATAGAGCCAGTGGTCCACAATGCAATACATCTTCCAGCAATTTCTAAACCAATTTCTCTGTGGGTTTGTCGACCAGGAACAATCGTCATCCCTCAAGCACCCATGAAATTCTGCACTGTGCAGCAGAGAAAACTGCTGCTGCAACTCAGTGCAGCTTTGTTCAGCCTTTGTCATTCGCACATCTTTCCTCTTCACTGTACCTGAGCAGCAGTACAGATGCAGTCAATATCCCAGACCTCTAACTGCTGAAAAGACAGATCCAATGATCACAATCACACATACACAGCCACGAGAGGTGGGAGACGAAGGCCACTCTCAGTAAAAAGCACAGACGAGTTCTGCCAATCTACCCAGACACCTGTTTGCTGCAGATCTTGCTAATGCAACCCTGATTTTACAGCAAAATGATGCTGCAGTGTTTAGCATTATCCCCAGCACGCTGCAGGCTGTACAAATCAATGTTTCTGTAATAAGACACTCCCTCACATTACAAGTACTGCTAACGTTCACTCTTCCAGGCAAGCTTTACTCATCAGTGGTGCCTGGGCCAATGCAACACTTTTTTTTTTCAAAAAGGATTAAATCAGGCTGATATATTGGGAAAGCCCACAACTAGGTCATAATAGGTAGATGATGGATTGGCAATGCTCTTGTAAGTTAGCCCCATCTCATTTCAAAGTACACGAAGATGTTCCTTTTAATTGAAAAAGCCTCAATTTTACAATAAACAGAAGCAGGCATTATACACAGACAGGACACCGAGTTGGCAAGTCAAAACAATCTCTTACAGGAAACCGCATTCTCCCAATCATCATCTTACTAGTTTCTCAGGGTTAGCTACAGACGGATTTTAAAACATTGCATGTTGTCTTTGAGGAATTAAATGTTTCCGAGGATGATTACACTGCAATGGCAAGCTGCTTCAATAAACGAACAACTGAACATCAAACATTCAAGGCTGGGACCATGAATGAATTAGACCCTTACTGTCATAGATTCAGTGTTAAGAGCCACCTGAAAGTTGACTCAGTGGCGAGTTTACTATAACCAGGCTGTCCTCAGTAGCTGTCAGTGCAGGAGGTACTGTTCTGTACAGCCCACACTAGTACACACCAAGAACCTTTTGGTAAGATACATCCATGTTAATGTTACATTGATCCTGTGAGATGCAAAGTTAATTCCATTGAAAAGAGACATGTCCTAAATACCAAATAATCCTCAGAGTCTGGAAATAAGAGCAGACATGTGTTCCAGCACACAGTAAATAGGACACTTGCCTGATATTCTAATGAAAAGTCCAGATCTGCCGAGACATTGTTTATAGGACATGATACACAATCAGTTTCAAATGAAGCCTTAAAAGAAAAACACCTTGGGTTTCTAAGAAGCAGCATGAGCTCCCTCAGAAGCAACAAGAGAACAACCACACTAAAACACATCAAGGTTGCCAGCAATAAGCAGCCACCTGGGTAGTAATCAGTTTAAAAGTGCCCCCCCCCCCCCCCCCCCCCAGGGGGACTATCAAGTTACTGGTGCTGCCCACACTGTTGATCAGGACAAATTGTACAGTCCATATTCTATTGGAGAGAAAACAGAATACAGCAGATCATTATTGTGAAAAAAATACAAAATGACTTACAACCCAAGTAGATGGAACACAGTTGCAGTAAATCACAGCAAAGGTCACACAACATCAATATAACCACAAGTGTACTTAGGATGTTACAAATTGCATCGATTTCCTTGGGGAATGGAAGTTGGACGCATAAAACTGGAAGGAGGAGGCCACAACTGAACTGCACCACCCAGTAATTAGGAGATACAAATACACACTTTTTATTTGAATATATACCACTCATAAGCAGGCTTGCATTTTAAATACGACATTTAACCTGAAAGTCAAAATAAATGGAATATTAAATGTTTGAAGCATTTCTCCCACAGGGATGTGGGTATATTTCACTTGAAGCTTTGGACCTGCATATCTAGACCAGATATCTGGATACACAAGTACATGAACAGTGTGATCTTCTCTAAAGGCCTGTGCTACATGTCCTCCTCACCCTTAGCAATCCACCCCCCTTCCTAGATTGTTCACCCCTCCCTCCCAAACCATTACCCCCACCCCCATACCAAACAATTCTCTTTCTGCCAACACTGAAGACAAAATGAGATTTTAAAAATCAATACAATTCTACGGAATGACTGATGAGTGATGCTTACGTGAGATGTCAGTACAGCATTACTTTTTCATCTTTGTACAATGCCCAGCTGAGGGGCCACTAGACCCAACATCTGTTTATAACTCTGAACTCTACTTGACCCAGCAATCAAAAGGAGAAAGCATTTCAAATTGCTGTGTGACAGTAAAACTGAAGCCAGCCTTCACTTCCATTTGTTACACTGACCATTCTAGACAATTGTAATGTTGCAATAAAATTAACCTTCTGTTCATTAATTGCATTACATACTTACAAAGTAATGATGGAATAAAGACAAAGACAGGCAGAGACTTGTATTTCTATAGCACCTTTTACAATCGCAGGATGTCCCGAAGTAATGTAGGATAGAACTATACCAACATATCCCAGATTCTCGAAGAGGAAAATAAAACCATGATGCATGAGGGTGGTGAGGAAATCAGACTTTTGTCATCATTCATGCTTCCAATTATCCTCAGTCAGATTTCTGGATATGACACCAACATTTCCAGATGTCTGCACTTAGTCATAAAAATGTAGTGGTAATCATCATACTGGTAAAGCCCAACACAGCCAAGCCCTAAGGCAGCTTGTTTATTGTGAAACGAACCTAAATAATGACTTGCATTTATATATATATATATTTATCACCTTTAACATCAAAATGTCCCAAGGCATTTCACAGGTGTATTATCAGATAAAGGTTTGACACTGAGCCACTGAAGGCAATATTAGACCAAAAAACTAGGACAAAGAGAAGGCTTTCTAAGAGTGTGTTGAAAAGGAGGAAAGAAAGAGAAAGTCGGAGAGTTAGGGAAGGTACCCCAGAGATTAGAACCCAGATAGCTGAAAAGCACAGCAGCCAAAAAAGAAAATCAGGATATACAAGAGGCCAGAATTGGAGTAATGCAGAGATCTCAGAGGATTACAGGACTGGAGGAGATTAGAGATAGGGAGGGGCAAGGCCATAGAAGGATTTGATCCCAAAGATATGAATTTTAAATTTGAGGTGTTGCTGGATCAGGAGTCAGTGTATTCAATGAGCATTTAGGATAAGGAGCAATAGTCAAACGTTAATCTGTTCATTGCTGAATTAGGCAAGTAATTTCTCTCCTTCTGAAGGCACAAACCCATTACTGGATTTCACTGACATAGGAACAGTGAACATAGGAGCAGGGATAGGCCATTCAGCCCTTCATACCTGCTCTGTCATTCAACAAGATCATGGTTGATCTGGTTGTGGTCTCAATTCCACTTTGCTGTCTGCACCCCCATAACCCTCAACTCGTTTGTCTATCAAAAATCTCTCTCACTCAGCCTTGAATAAATTCAACACTCCAGCCACCACTGGTTTTTGGGGAAGAGAATTCCACAGACCAACAACCCAGAGAAAAAAAAATTCTCCCCATCTCCACCCTAAAATGGAGACACCTTATTCTTAAACTGTCCCCCCTAGTTCTCGTCTCCCTCAAAGGGGGAAACATTTTCCCCATAACCACCCTGCCAAGTCCTCTCAGGATTTTATATTTTTAATAAGATCACCCCTCATTCTCCTAAACTCCATTGGGTATAGGCCCAACCAGTGCAACATTTATTCATAAGATCAGCCCTTCATCCCAGGAATGAACCAAGTGAACCTTAACTGAACTGCTTTGAATGCAAATTACTTCCTTTTTCAAATGAGGACAAAACTGTACACACTATTTCCACAGGAATCTCACCAAGGCTCTATGCAGCTGCAGCAAAATATTCCACTCCCCTTGCAATAAACTCCAACTTTCCATTCACTTAATCACTTGCTGTAGTTACATACTAACTTGAGATTCATGTACCATGATATCCAGATCCCTTTGCTTCACCAAGTTCTGCAATCTCCATTTAACTAGTACACTGTATTCTTCTTGCCAACACAGTTAAAGTTCACATTTTCCCACATTACATTCCATCTGTCATTCAGCCAATGCAACCCACAGATTGCTCAAAAGAATTCCCCATCTATCCCAGCATCAGAATGGCTCAGTGCATATAGTACCATCACCACTCAAAAACAGTAAATGGTGGAAAATCTCAGCAGGTCTAACAGAGAAAATAGAGCCAACGTTTCTAGTCTAGATGACCAAGGGTCATCCAGACTCAAAATGTTGGCTCCACAGATGGAACGTAATGTGGGAAAATGTGAACTTGACTATGATGGCAGGAAGAATTTCAGAAGTTGGTAATAGAGGGATTAGTAATTTCTGATACGGTAGAACTGCACTGTCAAAATGTTTGCTGAACAGCATTGTTGGACTAGGTCTCGGCTTTCATTATTTTGAACATATTTCAGAAAATACATGAAGTTAGAGAATTAGGAAGTGCATTTAAAGGAGTGATCTAAAGTCCCAAGAATTGCATTGAATGTACAGTGCAGGAAC
This sequence comes from Mustelus asterias, assembly GCF_964213995.1. Lineage (NCBI taxonomy): Eukaryota > Metazoa > Chordata > Chondrichthyes > Carcharhiniformes > Triakidae > Mustelus > Mustelus asterias. The sequence continues at coordinate 50,393,344 of NC_135823.1, read as the reverse complement.
ATGTCATTCAGCACGAGCTTCCTCCCAACCCTCTTCATTGCACCTGATCCGTTTATCTTTCTATTTTTTTTCTCTTTCATGCCTTTATCTCGCTTTCCCTTAAATGCATCCATATTATTCACCTCTTGGAAGAAAACGTAACTGGTCTGATTAGCAAGTTTGTGAATGATAGTAAGATTGATGGAGTTGCGGATAGTGATGAAGATTGTTAGAGAATGCAGAAGGATTATAGATAGGCTAGAAAACTGAGCGGAGAAATGGCAGATGAAATTTAATCTGAGCAAATGCGAGGTGATGCATTTTGGTAGATCCAATTCAGGTGGGAGCTATAAAACAAATGGCAGAACATCAGGAACGTAGACACAGATCTGGGAATACAGGTCCACAGATCCTTAAAAGTGGCATCTCAGGTGGAAAAGGTGGTGAAGAAAGCATATGGCATGCTTGCCTTCATCAGAGAGGGCAGAGTACAAAAGTCAGCAAGTTATGTTACAGTTATATAAAATGTTGGTTAGGCCACATTTGGAATACTGTGTCCAATTCTGGTCATCACACTACCAGAAGGACGTGGAGGCTTTGGAGGGAGTAGAGAAAAGGTTTACCAGGATGTTGCCTGGTATGGAGGGTATTAGCTATGAAGAGATATTGAATAAACTGGGATTGTTCTCCCTGGAAAAACAGAGGCTGAGGAGCGACCTGAAAGAAGTTTATAAAATTATGAGGGGCACAGATAAGGTGAACAGTTGGAAGTTTTTCCCCCAGGGCAGAAATGACAATCACAAGGGGGCACAAGTTCAAGGTTGGGGGGGTGGGGGGGTTCAGTAAAGATGTGCAGGGGAATTTTAAAAAAAACAGAGGGTGGTGGGGGCCTGGAATGCACTGCCAAGCGGGGTGGTTGAGGGAGATACGTTAGCAATATTTAAGACTTACTGGATAGGCACATGAACAGACAGGGTATAGAAAGATACAGGCGGTTGGTTTAGGTAGAATGTGATCGGCACAGACTTGATGGGCCGAAGGGCCTGCTCCTGTGCTGCACTGTCCTTTGAGATAAGTTTGATATTCTCAGAGCTCTCTAGATAAAGAGGTTTCTCTAGAATTCCTACACTGAATTTATTGTTGACTATCTTATATTAATAGTCTCAAGTTTTGTTCCCCCACCCAATGAAACTTTAAAATTAGATATTTTTTTGACAAGTTGTATGCAGGTTACATCAAACAAATGCGGAGGAAATGTTTCAAAGGCAGCAACAAATGTCATTGACTGTATCCAACATACAGAACTAACAAATCACAACATCAGGTCAAAGCACAAATAGATAAAATTACACCAGTGCCAATGTAATCACTGATCTTGCCATGAGGAGTCAGAGGTTTACAGCATGGAAACAGGCCCTTCGGCCCAACTTGTCCATGCCGCCCTTTTTTTTTAAACCCCTAAACTAATCCCAATTGCCCCCATTTGGCCCATATCCCTCTATACCCATCGTACCCATGTAACTATCTAAATGCTTTTTAAAAGATAAAATTGCTCCCGCCTCTACCACCACCTCTGGCAACTTGTTCCAGACACTCACTACCCTCTGTGAAAGAAATTACCCTCTGGACACTTTTGTATCTCTCGCCTCTCACCTTAAGCCTATGCCCTCTAGTTTTAGACTCCCCTACCTTTGGGAAAAGATATTGACTATCTACCTTGTCTATGCCCCTCATTATTTTATAGACCTCTATAAGGTCACCCCTCAGCCTTCTACGCTCCAGAGAAAAAAGTCCCAGTCTATTCAGCCTCTCCTTATAACTCAAACCATCAAGTCCCGGTAGCATCCTAGTAAATCTTTTCTGCACTCTTTCTGGTTTAATAATATCCTTTCTATAATAGGGTGACCTGAATTGCACACAGTATTCCAAGTGTGGCCCTTACCAATGTCTTGTACAATTTCAACAAGACATCCCAACTCCTGTATTCAATGTTCTGATCAATGAAACCAAGCATGCCGAATGCCTTCTTCACCACTCTGTCCACCTGTGACTCCACTTTCAAGGAGCTATGAACATGTACCCCTAGATCTCTTTGTTCTGTAACTCTCCCCAATGCCCTACCATTAACTGAGTGAGTAAGTCCTGCCCTGGTTCAATCTACCAAAATGCATTACCTCGCATTGGTCTAAATTAAACTCCATCTGCCATTCGTCAGCCCACTGGCCCAATTGATCAAGATCCTGTTGCAATTGGAGATAACTTTCTTCACTGTCCACTATGCCACCTATCTTGATGTCATCTGCAAACTTACTAACCATGCCCCCTATATTCTCATCCAAATCATTAACATAAATGACAAATAACAGTGGGCCCAGCACTGAGCCCTGATGCACACCGCTGGTCACAGGCCTCCAGTTTGAAAAACAACTCTCTACAACCACCCTCTGGCTTCTGTCAAGAAGCCAATTTTATATCCATTTAGATACATCACCCTGGATCCCGTGAGATTTAACTTTATGCAACAACCTACCATGTGGTACCTTGTCAAAGGCCTTGCTAAAGTACAGGACACTGATCTTGCCATGGCAACACAATACCTTAAGTGGTGAGGGCAAAGCTCATTGTTAGATCCATTGACTAGGGAAGGGATCTTGAGCCAGTGTCAATATCCATTAACTATAACTTCTATAAAGTACCATTCTCTCCTTCACTCCATTCTTTAAAAACTAAGGAAGCTTTGAATTTAATTAATGCCTTTCATGACCTTGGGACAGCCCAAAGAATTTAATGAAGTACCCCCCCTTAGGGGCTTTTTGTCCCCTCTCTTATCCATCTCTCCATTGTTCCTCGGGAGCTCTTGGCATAGTGGGTAGCGGCCCTGCCTCTGAGCCAGAAGCTTTGGGTTCGAAACTCACCCAAGACTTGATGACCAAAGGGACCCAAGTATCCTGGTTCATAAGTCACTGAAGACTAACATGCAGGTGCAGCAAGCAATTAGGAAGGCAAATTGTATGTCAGCCTTTATTGAGAGAGAATTGGAGTACAGGCTTGTATAGAATGCTTTGGTGAGCCTGTACCTGGAGTAGTGTGTGGGGTTTTGGTCTCCTTACTCAAGGAAGGACATACTTGCAACAGAGAGAGAGCGTGCAACAAAGATTCACCAGATTGATCTCTGGGATGGCAGATTGTCCTACGAGGAGAGATAGATGAGATCGAGCCTATATTCTTTAATAACGAGAGGTGATCTTACTGAAGCATATGAAATTCTTACAGGGCCGGGCAAGGTAGATGCAGGAAGGATGTCAAATTTCTAGTTGTTCAGGGCATCAAGGGATATAGCGATAGAGCAGGAAAATGGCATTAGGGTAGAATATCAGTCATGATCCAGAGCAAGTTCAAGACATCAAATGGTCTAATCCTGCACCCATATCCTATATACAAATCTTTTCCCAGCCATTACTTGCTGTGAACAGGTGATCAGATTCTGGCCCTTTTCTAGTTTGCAATGTATTGTAAAAAAAAACTTCTTACATAGTCTAGCACCAAACAAATTATACTTGCATAGCACCTTGTAAAATTGTAATAAGCTTGCTCTGAATAAAGTCCGTTCATTTCAAGAAAATTGTCCAAAGTTTTCAATGCTCGTTAAGACGTGAAACCACCCTCATTAAAATCAAAAACCAAACAGATCAAAATATCAAGAATTTTGTGACCGTAAAAAGGATTATTGAACTCAAAGTTAGCGATTTGTACTTTCAGTCAATATGAGGCTTAATAAGTGACTTCAGTAATGTGGAGACTGGAGAAGATTATTTGTTCTCCGAGCACTGGTTACCGATGTTCAAAAATCACAATGGGTCGGGTAGAGTGCGAAAGTAGAGACTTAAAGAAAGATCAGTAACAAAAGGACAGAAATTTAAGGCAACTGGCACGAGTCAAGGCAGGAAAGAAGGGCGATTGTTGCTCTGCCCGAACGGGTGTCGGAAACCGTCAAAAGGGAACTGCATAAATTCTTTAAATACTTAAAGTGAAAAGAACAAGGCCACAGCACAACAAAGCTTCCGACATGTCTTTTTCCCTGAACCAAGGATGCACCTTGCTACAAACAGCTACTCTGGGTCAACGTTTTGCTTCTTCTTTAAGGTTATGGGACTAACTCTTCTAAAGTGCCAGCATAGGCACATTGGATCGAATGGCCTCCTTTTGTGCAGCAATATTCTATGATCCAAGGAATACTAAATTTAAATGAGCCATGGAAAATTATACTTGGATCAGGATCATCAACAGGCATTATTTTTTTTAATTCAAAGTCCCCCTAATCTGCATACAGCTCCTTTATGTCCCATTAAACACAGACAACACCATAGGGCATTTATGCTAAGCACAGTTAACTCATCACTGCAGAATAGATGCAAAATTACACTTCTTAACCCAATCCTGGTATGCAAAATATAGATCCATACAATATTTGATGACAAAAGTTGTTTCATCTGTTTACCATTCTGTACAGTGCAATTGTGATTCATGAAATTAAATCTTGTGAATGCAGAAGTGTGAAGAAAATCTCTTGCACAGCAGGCACCAAGGATGGGAGAGTAACTCCAACCAGAGGCCAGCTGTAGGGAAACTGAGGGGCTTGGGTGGAACTCTGGTTTTACACTGTCCAATTGAACTCTCCACAACTGGGTGGGTTTCTAATCCCAGCAAACTGGTTTAAAATGTATCCCCATGAAGACTTGCTCTAATATAGCACCTTTAATACAGTACAGTTTGTGACCGTTGTGACAAGACACTTCAAAGAATTCAGACAGCATCAGAAGAGGAGTTAGAAGATATGACTTATGTGATAGTAGGAGACCTGTAGGCTCTACAACAACAATAGGAAACCTAGGATTGTAAGTGTGCCCATTTCATCTCAGTAAGCCACAAGATTGAAATCAGGCTTGTTCGCTAACCATGACTCCATGAATACGATTAAATACATTTAAGACACACCAAATATTTCACAACAAGTAATAGAAAATCCTTAAATGGTTTACATATTAATAGAACTATCAACTTCAAATGGTAAAGACAAAATAAATATTTTGGACACATGGCTCTCAGTCAATGTTACGTGCAATCAGCATGCACCTCACTTGGTCTTGCTTTACATGTGTACCACTTCATTCATACCAGTAGGAAGAAACATGGATGGAAATCAGCAGAACGTGACAACCGACACATGGACAGCAGTCAACAAAATATCCTGTGAGTCGCACGTAGCTCCTAGACCACAGGTTGCCCACCATTGCTCTCCAAGGTCGACCATAAGGAAGGATTTATGAAATAAGGGAGATGTTGAAATCAATGTGGGAATGGGCAGTGAAAGTTGCTGAGCATATGGGTGGGTGATTGATAAGCAAGTCTTAGAACAAGAGGGTACACGCTGTTCAGTATTAGACAGTTTGGAATTTATAGCGACTGGTTGGCAAAGAAAATGAAGGAGAAGTGGAAATGAGAGGCAACATAAAAAAGGGTATCTTCAAAAAAATGGTGAATAAAATTAGATGATCATTGGGAAACCCCTTATTTTGAAACTGTGACCCCTCTAGTTCCAGATTCCCCCACAAGTGGAATCAAAGTTCCCTCGGAATCTTACATGATTCAATAAGTTCAAACTCCGAGTACAGGTCCAACCTGCTCAACCTTTCCTCAAGACAAACCTTTCATTCAGTGAGCCTTCTCTGACCTGCCTCCAATGCAGATATATCCCTCCTTAGGAGATCAAAAGCATAAGCAGCATGCTGGGTGGGGGCTGTACAATTGCAGCAGGACATGCCAAAGAATTAAAAACAAAAAAGGTGCATGCCAGGCTATTTTAACGGCATTGGAGGCACAAGAAATAAATACTTCTATTTCTATAGCACCAACTAAGAATTTTTGTAGTCACTGTTGTAACGTGGGAAATTAGGCAGTCAATTTACATACAGTAAGATCCCACAGATAGCAATGTGATAATGGCCAGATGATCTGTTTTAGAGATGTTGGTTGGTGGATGTATATTAGTCAGGAAACTGGGAGGAGCTCCTCGTATCATATCAAATAGTGACATGGGATCTTTCACATCTACCCAATGTGCCTGACACTGTCAAATTCAACTTCTTGTCCAATAGACAGCATCTCTGATACTGCAGCACCCCCTCAGTGTTACGCTGGGTACGCAAGTCTGGATTGTGGGCTCAAGTCACTGGAGTGGAGCTTAATCCCATTCAAGTGGCCTCAGATTATATTCTGGTGGTGGCGGGGGAGGGGGGGGGGGGGGGGGGAAGGAGGAGGAGGAGGAGGTGTGTTGGTTGGTGTTGGGGTGGGGGGAGGAAGACTGACTTCATACATATCCACCTTATTTGTAATGCACAAACACCTACAGCTATGTTTATGGTGAATATATTACAACATTTACTGGTGATCAAGACAAATGTTGAAATATTATTCTTATACATCTGGCTAGTCCTGGCCTCTTGTTATTGTCCAGTGATTCCTTCTGGAAACTGCAAATGCGAGAATGAATGCATCAGATTGAGAGGAGGGATTCTCACAGCCAAATAGTTATTAATCACTCTAGTGAGGTTCGCACACAAGAAAACCCACTCAGGTCAACTCACTGAAGGCCGCTGGCATTTGTGGAACTGAAACTTCAGCACCACAGGAAGCAGGACCTTTGAGGAAGAGGAGAAAGTAAGTTGTGGGAACCAAAGAAAAGCTGATTCTGTTGCAAAATACCTGCCACGACAACTTGCATTTATACAGCACTTTTAACATTGTAAAATGCACCAAGACACTGCAGATTGTGTAAACAAATAAAATTTGGCACCAAGCCTACATAGCACAGGTGACCAGAACATTGGTCAAGAAGGTAAGTTTTGAGATTGTAAAAATCAAAAATTAAAGAACTGTCAGCATTGGAGGATCACAGAGATTTAGGCAGGTTGCAGGGTCAGAGGAGATGGTCAAGGTACAATACAGTCAAATTCCAATCGAAGGAAAAGAAAAGTACAAGATTACAAACTCTTCACATCTATGAACCCCATCTTAAATGGCTTGAAATAAAAATTCCCTCCTTTTAAGGATTGGTTTTAAGTACAAAATAAAATGCTGCGGTTGCACACAGCCATTTAAAGGCCCATTTTAAAAATGGAAACAGAAAATTGTTTGATTTCCAAACTCATGACTCATGCACTAGGTATTAAAAAGACTAACTAACGTATGATGTATCTGAACAACTCAGGTTCTACACGAGCTGGGAGAAGCTCGTACATAAACACAATAAACAGCAACAAAGTTGATAGATCGGCAAGCTAGAATTTTAATTCTCAATGAGCATTCAGGGTCATGAGTACTTTTTTTCTTTGAGAACTTGGCTCAGCTGACAGAGTGGAAGGATGCTGCAAGTAAACAGGAAATATCCAAATGTTCGTCTTGGCTCAAAGCCACGTTCTCTCTCCTCTCTCCCTCCACAACCACCCCCCTCCCCCCCAAACCCATTCCAAAGCCTGACAACCAATCATTACAGCTCATTCCACTTAGTTTGGTCCGATGCTAAGTCTGCTATGGGCTTTAATACACGTCTCACATGCATGCTTTCACTCACTTCCTTACATAGGCACGTAAATTTTTCCCCAGTTGATCCAAGAAAAATTTAACGTATCACAATACTTAATCTCAATTGTATTGGAGGACTTTCTATTACTTAAATATCAAACAAAAACCCCCATCTGCCTCTCACTTGGATGCAAAAGCTCTCATGGCACTATCCAATGATGACCACCACTGTTTTCTCAAGTGCCGAGGGTCAATATATCAGCCATTCCTTTACTGTTGCTGCATTAAAACCCTGGAATTCCCCCCAACAGCACTGTACCTACACCATATGGTCTGCAGCAGCTCAAGACAACAGCTCACCAACACCTTCTGAGGGGCAATTAGGGATGGGCAATAAATGTTGGCCTTGCCAGTGATGCCCACATCCCATGAATGAATAAAAAAGTTATCACAACCAACATATGGTCACTATCATACTAGTGCTGGTGGGAGCTTGCTGTGTGAAAATTGACTGTTGCCGTTAAACCTGTGACTACACTTCAAAGATAGTCTTTGGTGCATTTTTAAACTGCACTTTACAACCTCAGGGTGCAAGTTTTTTCATTATTTTATCCATTCTTAATCACTTGCTGATGTAGATAGTTTTTGTGCTGAGCCAGACAGCATTTGGCTAGTGCGCGCTGAAAGTGCATATACACGAAAAGTTTTGCAACAATGGGGGCAGATGATCATCTCTTCGCTCCAGCTCTGCTCCTCAGCCCCTACTGTAGTCAAACATGAAGTATGGTAAAGGAATAGAGGAACCAGCACCCATAAGAACTGCAGTCCAGCAAAAGAAAAACCTCCAGATTAAGGTGGTGATGGTAGCAGAAAAAAATGAAACAATGACCTATCTCAATGATCTTCATCTGTAATATTCCGCGGCACGGAGCCTCAGTTCCACCATCACCCTATGTGCTCTTGTCTAGTTCCTCTGCCTTCACATTCCTCACCCTAATTTTCATCATCCACCATGCCTTCACATTTCCCCCACTTTACTGAATACTAACTGTGATTCATTCCCTAATTATTGGAAAGCAGCAGTACATACAAGCAGCTTTATGATATATATACACAATATTTGTGGCCATAATCTACAGTATTGTATCATAATTTTTCCTAGGTGAATTAATTCAGAATGCTCCTGTAAACTACATCTGGTAAGGGTATAACTATGTTGATTCAAAAGAAAGATCACAACAAATAATTAGACTTTGAACACTCCATTTTTGTTGCCTCTGATCAATAAACACCAACACAAGATAACTTAATGGACACATATGCACTACTATCTAATAAACCCAAGAGTGTGTAAGAATCTGCTTCTAACTGGTGAAGGACATTGAGATTACTGCTGCAGCACATGAATTGCGACAAGACTTACAGAAAATCTGGAATTAAACAAAATCCTCTGAAAGCATTCCACAAAGGAGAGCGCCAATGTGTAGGAAGATAACGAGGCTGGCGTTTGGGGGGCCGGGGGCGTTGTTGTCAAAGAGCCCAGTTTCAAAAGTAACCAGGAGAGGCGATTAAAAAGTGAGTTAACATATACTAGAAATCCCGCCCCCCCTCTCCAATCGCACACAAATACCAGAGTAAACCAAGCCAGATGCAAGTAGAAGCATCTTGATCGTTTATTATTCTTGGAAAATTCTCAAAAACCCAAGACACCCCACTGTTCATACTTAATGGAACAATGTACTTGCACAAGTCAGTACATCTGATCCCTTTTCTGTCCCAGTCCCACAACTACACCAGTGCAATGTTTAACATTCTGTCCAATCTGTCTGAAGTAAACCAGAGGCCTGATGTGGATAATCACCAAAAAACAAAATCACCAGGGCAGGAAATAATGGTGAATGCTTCAACTTCTCATGGTCACAGGATACCATTGTACAATACACGTTGAAATGGTTCCAACTGAAAATGGCAACAAAATTTCTAACTAGCAATACTTAAAGGGGCAGCATGGTGGCTAGCACAGCTGCCTCACAGCACCAGGGATCCGGGTTCAATTCCCGGCTTGGGTCACTGTCTGTGTGGAGTTTGCACATTTCATCCGGGTGCTTCAGTTTCCTCCCACAGTCCGAAAGACATGCTGGTCAGGTGGATTGGCCATGCTAAATTCTCCCTCAGTGTACCCTAACAGGTGCCGGAATGTGGCAAATAGGGGATTTTCACAGTAAGCTCATTGCAGTGTTAATGTAAGCCCACTTGTGACAAATACATAAACGTTTTTCAAAGTTCAGGCAAAATCATTCACTGCCCTTAACATGTACGAGACCAATTATTTGATGCCAGCAATTTCTAATCAAAACCATCTTGTGTTTCTTTTAAGAGCAAATGCCAGAATGTACCACAAGACTGAACCTGTAAAAAAGGTAGTGTCACAGAGACCTTTCACTTTTTGGTTCTGCTCCACACCATGGCAACTTGCAAAAACAACAGGTAAAAACTAAAATATCACCATTTCAAAATACAAAAAATAACAAAACAAGACTAGCATCCTGACAGCATCTTTCACAATCTCAGGAAATCCCAAAGCACTTTACAGCCAATGAAGGACTTTTGAGGTGTAGTTACTAATGTAGGAAACGCAACAGTCAATTTGTGCACAGCAAGCTCCAAACAGCAATGTGATCACCAGTTTTACTGATGTTGACGAATTGGCCAGGACACCAGGGTGAACTTGCCTACTCCTCTTCAAATTGTTCCACAGAATCTTTTAGGTCCACCTGAAAAGCCAGGTGCAAATTATTCACACAATTCCTTCGCCTATGTGATCATATTTGGTTCCTGGTAACATCACAAACAATGCTCATTACAATTCTGCTCCAAATAAAGAAATTAACGAAGTAGTAATGTCACACAGTGGATTGAGATCTGGAATCTGTGGTGGAAGTGGATTCCACAGGAATTTTCAGAAGGGAATTGAACATGCACTTGAAGAGAACTAATTTGCAGGGCGATCGAGAAGAAAGCTGGAATGTGGGATTGAACTGACCAATTCTTTCAAAAGGGACAGTACAAGACATAATCAGCCAAATGACCCCTAATGCACTGTAAGATTCTATGGCCCCAACCAACCTTAACTGGGATGCGGTTTCTGAGCCACGTACAAGAGTTATGGTTGGAAAAAGTCTGGATTAGTAACTGAACAGCGTGCATCTTCTCTCCCAACAGATTCCCCACTTAGAAGTTGGCCTGATTGTTCCCCGCCCAGCTGCCAGTCTGAAGTGTTTTGCACCTCGGGAGTAGGTAGGAAGCCTGTGGGGCAATAAAGTGCAGGTCTGTGCCTCTCTAGTTGTTGGACTTCCTGAAGCCCCGGAAACCTGGGTCAGCCCGGGGAGAGATAAAATAGAGGCACACAGTCTCAATATTTAAATTGTCGAATGCTTCCCAAGATCGGCTGGTTGCCCTCCCCACCCTGTCTCTGTTAAAATTGGAAATGGATGGATTGAGGTCTGGCTTGAGATTTAAATTTCACATCCCATCCGACTCAAACCCACCTTTTTTTGGATGTTAAAATTCCCCGTGATTTTAAGGAAACCTACCTCAAATGTAATAGGATTTGGTAAATTTTTACAAGTTATAGTCACCAACACTTGCATGTTTAAGCTAACTGCAACAATTCACAGAATCCTTGACACACTACTATGAAGAAACACTTAAGAAACATTAAGCTCTCAACATTTTTCATCAACTTCCTCTGCATTAATCTGCTGCTCAGCAAATAGCTCACAGACAGGAGCTAGAACAGGTGTATGCCATTCAGCTTCTCGAGGCTGTTCTACCATTCAATGAGCTAATGTGTCTCTTAATTTCATCAACCCACCTTGGTTGTGTCACTCAATACTTCATAAAAATCTTTTCAGCTTCAGTTTTGAAATTTTCAACTAACCAACACCCTCAAACTTAGAGGGGAGTCAGAGGCCAGAATTCTCCAGCAGTTCATGCCCCGCTGTCAACAGGGACAGAGAATTTGATGTTCAGCCAAATCTCTGTTCGCTGCAGTGACACCAGAGAATCCCCCTGGCATGAACAGCTAGAGAACCCCACCCCTAGATTTCAATTGTGTGTGAATACGTGCTTCCTGACATCACCCCTGGAAAGCCTGACTTAAGGTCATGTCCCATTCTTACTGACTTCCCCAACCAGAGAAAATAGTTTCTCTCTCTGATGAATACATTCATCTTAAACCTCACAAGCCAGTGTTGTCTTTTTTTTTTGAATGGGATTGGGATGGTCAGAATTGTGTTCTTTTGATCAAATGAACCAATTGGGACATTTTGTTTTAAGTTGTCAGACAAGGAAGGATAAAACAATTTGGAAAAGTTTGGGAGTTGGATACTGCTCCTAATCAACCCAGATGAACTCCACATTTCCTTTAGAAATTTCCGTACTTAACATCTTTGACCTGAAATACAGGGGAAAATTTTAACCATCACAGCAGAGCAAATTAGTTTACAGGTCCCAGTGCTTTCCAGCTTCCCACTTTTCTACATGGACAACACAGAACAGTGGCACACACAAGGGATGTGGCTTTTAACATCAATGGGATGCCTTGAAGTGCTTTACAGGCAATGCAGTACCATGTGAATTTTAGTCACCGTTGTATTGCATTCAGTTTACTGACTGCAACTTGTGTGACATCAGTGTGTTCGCCAAGGCAGGAATAAACTGTAACACTGCAAAGGAAACTGGGTTAGTAGCTCGCCCAGTAGAATTTCCTGAATTCACCGAAAGAACAATATGTGAACTAAATGCTCAATGGCCTTTACAGGCGAGGGAGAAAACAAGATGCTAAAGAATAGAATATTGCTGGGCAGGGCCTGGGTGGCATCGAATGGAAATTTGGGAAGCAGAAACAAGTTCAAATATTGTACTACGCTCAGATTTTCTATACGAACAAATCAAAAAACGAAAATATGAAGGTTATTCCTACTGTGTTCTGACTTGTTCTCTCCAAACAGAATACACGGAGAGGGGTCTCCTACATGAAACGTTTGATCAAGTTACTGGGCACAATCACAGTCGTAAATCAACATAATACAATACTTATTGAATATGAAGTTTTTTTATTGATTAGAATATGGACATCACTGATTGGACCAACATTTATTGCCCATCCTTAATTACCCTTGAACTGAATGGTTTGCTTGGCCATTTCAGAGGGCACTTAAGAACCAACCACTTTGTTGTGGATCTGAAGTCACATGTAGGTCAGACCAAGTATGAATGGCAGATTTCCTTCCCTAAAGGACGAGTAAACCAGATGGGTTTTTAATGATAATCAACAATGGCTTCATGACCATCATTAGACTTTTCATTCCTGGCTTTTATTGAATTTAAATTTCACCTTCAGCTGTGGATTTGAGCCCTGAGCATTAACCTCTAGGTTAATTATCCAGTGATAACACCATTACACCACCACCTTCCAATGATGCATAGTTTAATGATTTGTGCATTGCACTCTTGCCCGAGTCCCACTCCAGCGGCTCAAATAATGTCCAAGTTGACACTCCCAGTGCAGTGCTGCAACGTCAGAGGTGCCAACTTTTGGATGAGACATCTGAGGTCCCATCTGCCTGAGAAGACAGGTGTAAAATATTTCATGGCACTATTTGTAGAAGGGTAGGGGACTTATTTCCTGCATCCTAGCCAATACTTATCCTTCAGCCAGCATCATGAAAACATGATTAACTGATTACTTTCACTTTGCTAGGCACAAATTGGCGGCCACATCTTCCAACAGCACATTTTAAAAAACTGCATTGGTTGCGAAGCACTTTGGGGTGACTAATGATTGTGAAAAGTTGCTATATAAATTCAAGCTCTTTGTTTATGTAGTTAGCAGACGAGCACAAACTGTGGTCTGAGGATTTCTTTCAAGCCCATCATTGTCATTAGTCCCATTAATTTCAAGTTGTGATACAATTTTGAATTAGGCTTGCTGCCAACAACTCACTCTCAACACTACAATCATTTGTTACAATAGAGTCGAGTCAAACAATTCCAAAAGAATAATCCAAGGCTGCTGGAAAGAAGTTGGAAGGTTATAAACATGTTACCACTGTCTTCATTTAACCTTTTGGTGCCATTACTTATAACAAATTCATATTGAAGCCAAATTTGTGCAAGATTCTTACACTATGAGCTTTTATTAAAATTCATTTACTGGATGTGGGCATCACTGGCAAGGCATTTATTGCCCATCCCTAATTGTCCCGCAGAAGGTGATGGTGAGCTGCCTTCTTGAACTGCTGTAGACCTGTAATGGAGGGAGTTCCAGGATTTTGACCCAGTAACAGTGAAGGAACAACGACATATTTCCAATTCAGGATGGTGAGTGACTTGGAACAGAACTTCCAGGTGGTAGCATTCCCATTTGTCCATGTCCTTCTAAATAGTAACAGTCATGGGTTTGGGAAGCGCTGTCTAAGGAACTTGAGAGTTCCTAAAGTGCACCTTGTAGATGATACACTGTTGCTATTGCATTTCAGTGGAGGGAGTGAATGTCTGTGAATGGGGTGCCAATTCAGGCTGCTTTGTCCTTGGTGTCAAGCTTCTTGTGTTGTTGGAGCTGCACTCACCCAGGCAAGTGGACCGTATTCCATCCCATCTGACTTGTGCCTTGTAGATGGTGGACAATCCTTGGAGGAGTCAGGAGGGAAGTTACTCACTGCAAGATTCCTAGCCATTGGCCTGCTCTTGTAGCTACAGTATTTATTTGGCTAGTCCAGTTCAATTTCTGGTCAATGGTCACCCCCAAGATGTTGATAGTGGGGGAATTCAGTGATGATAATGCCATTGAATGTCAAGGAGTAGTAGCTAGATGCTCCATTTTTGGGAATGGTTATTGCCTTCCATTTGCATGGTACAAATGTTACTCATCACTTGTCAGCCCAAGCCTGGCTGCATTTAGAAATTCTGAGTCGTCGCAAATGGTGCTGAACATCAGCGAACCATCCCCAATTTATGAAGCTGGAACACTAGCTACAAAGCAGCAAGATTGAGGAAGCATTTGAGAACCAGAAGCTTTTCAAAAGTGGTGGATGCACGCAAGAGGCATTGGGAATCCTCGTATAGACGAGGATTAAGTTGGAAGCTTTTTGATGGCAATAAGATCAGCGAGAAAAACATTGGAGAAGTCAGTCTCTGAAATTATGAATGAGCCTTGCCACAATGGCGAGGGAAGAGATCAGGACCTTGGCCTGTGCAATGATGTTCCAGATGCAGGAAGAAAAAATTCCCAGCAATAGACCTACAGTGCGAGTAACTCAAGTCAGATTCAATCTGAACATTAAAAGGAGTTGAAGCTAGTGAGACACAAATGATGGCAGAGTGGAAATGGATGGATTTAGATGGACCCTTTGTTGTTTAATGGGTTTAACCAGAGTTCAGATTATATCAGTGATTGGTGGAAAGTCCAATACATCAGAGAGATACCACGCTGGTGAAGGCCTCCAGTTGATGGATGTCGGAATTTCTATTCGGATTTCAATTTCCCCATCCCCCATCATTTAAAGCTAAAAGGAAATTTGCAAATGTTCACAGCATGGTCACAGTCAGTGCAATGGAGTACAATGTGTAATTAGCACCACCTAGTTCCTGCTTATTTAGTTAGATTAACATCCTGTGATCCGTTATGCAATTTATTCCCACCCTACCCTTTCCTTCAGCACAGAATTAAATTCTCAGTAACCCACCACACTGAACTGTGGACAATTTTCCCTTCATCCACACCCCCTCTGCAGGTTAATTCAAAAAGATTCTCCTCTTTGGCTAAACGCCATATAAATGGAGAGAGTAAAAACAAAAAGAGGGAGAAAGGAAAAAAAGTTTAAATAGGAGGGAAATAAAAATGAACAACTGGTGGAGAGACAAAATATAACTTCTCTCAAGAACAGAGATATTCTGGCTCTATATACTGTTCACCTTTATTTTGATTCAACCGCATAATCAAAACTATATATGAATAATGCAGAATGGCAACATGTTTTATATCTGAACTTTGACTAGATTGGTGGAAATTTGTAAATACAATTTACAGCAATCTCCTCTTCCCTTTTATGAAGCAGCAAGAGATTAACTGGGAGCATTTGAGTTATTGCCCTTCGTCGTGACCCACTTTTAGAATGAGCAACTGTTCAATTTGGAGCCATTACAGACAAGGTTAAAGGGGGTCTTGTTGGCACAGTAGGTAACATCCCCCCTGCCTCTGAGCCAGAAGCTCCAGGTTCAAGTCTCACCCCAGGACTTGATGGCCAAGGAAGATGTGTTCGTAACATGGGCAAACAGGTTGAATGCATAAACCTGCAAATCTTTCTAAACACGCCAATGGCTAGCTGCAAGAGCAGGAGACACCCCTGGTCAGCCACACTCTGTGGAGTGGCACCCCTCCAGCAATAAGCCCTTGGCAGACTTGTTCCAGGAAATCACTATCTATTAGATACAGATGAAAATCTGCCTTAGTGCACTAGGTGCGGGAAGAGAATTGAAATTGGAACAGAGATGGTCACCAAACTTCCAGGATTGCCCTGGAGTTTCCAGGAATTGCTGTAACTCAGAAAAGACATATCACAGGAACATTAAGCAAATATACTGGAGCTAGGGAAAAGAAAGATGTTTTACTGGGGCAGGTTGGTTGGAAGAGGGAGCTCACATGATGGAACCTCTAACTAAAGCTGGCAACACGAGGCAGGGAGCTCAGGTTCCAGTCACAATCAGACAACACAATGAGGCCTTTCAACAACAGGACAATGCCAAGGTCTGTCTCACTGCAAGTAACAGAGGCCCAGGACTTTACTTAAGTATTACAGACTGAATCATGCTGTATTAAGCCTTAAAAATATTTAAGATATTAAAGTTACCACCCAAATTAAAAACAGCAAGTGTTAGTTAAATTTAAATCGGGCAGATTAGTTCACTTGTGTCATCCAGAGCACTCACGCATGCAAACATATAATATACACACATTAATGAATCATTCTGACAATTTAAAAACTGCGTCATGAGCTTGATCAGCATTACAAGACATCCAGTTTTGAAGGTATATTTGCAACAGTTTGCTTGATTGGCACGAAAAACTTGTGTGTTGTTTAAATTGTGGCACAGCTGCAATCACTGCACCACCTCCTCAAGATAATTATCCATCATAAGAAACTGACATTTCCTTGTGGAATCAAATCTAACATTTTTTGTGCCCGTTAACTTATGTGCTCCTGCAATTATTAATACTGCTAATTATATTTTCTTTGAATAAAAACTTCCTTAAGTACAGCCCCGATCGATGTGTTTATGTGCCTATGTGAAGTAAGTCTGGGAAGGTTTCAACCTAGTTCAGTGGTGGGCAACCTACAGCCCACCATGTGACCCATCTGGGTCCCAAGTGCAGCCATAAGACATTTTGTTGACCACTGCCCACACGCACGAATGCGACATTATGCTGGTGTGTGTCTGTGTAGTTTGTTCCCTACCAGTATGAATGAAGTGATACACACAATAAAGCCGGGGCTAGTGAAGTGAGGTGCATGCTGATTGACAACATTAACAGAGCTGTGCACTCCCTTTGTGTCCAAAGTGTACATATTTTTGTTTTTACCATTTGAAGTTGATGATAGTTCTATTAATATTTAAAAATTAAGCATTTTCTGTAATTCGTTATGAAATAGTCAGCATGTATCAAGTGGATTTAATCTTATTCATGGGGTCGTGGTTAGTGAACAAGCCAGATTTCAAACTTGCAGCTGACTGAGATGAAGGAGGGCCACTCGTGCAGGCCATTCATGGAGCCTACTCACTAGCCTAGGTTGCTCATCATTGACCTAGATAGACTCCATGGTTCCAGATCATAGAATCCTACAGTGCAAGAGGAGGCCATTCGGCACATCAAGTCTGCACCAACCACAATCCTACCCAGGCCCTATCCCCATAACCCCACAAATTTAGAGCATAAAACCATAAGACATAGGAACAGAATTAGGCCACTTGGCCCATCGAGTCTGCTCCATCATTCAATCATGGCTGATATTTTCCCATCCCCATTCTTCTGCCTTTTCCCCATAACCCCTGACCCCCTTATTAATCAAGAACCTATTTATCTCTGTCTTAAAGATACTCAATGACCTGGCCTCCACAGCCTTCTGTGGCAAAGAGTTCCACAGATTCACCACTCTCTGGCTGAAGAAATTCCTCCTCATCTGTTTTAAAGGATCATCCCTTTAGCCTGAGGTTGTGCCCTCTGGTTCTAGTTTTTCCTACTAGTGGAAACATCCTCTCAATGTCCACTCTATCCAGGCCTCGCAGAATCCTGTAAGTTTCAATAAGATCCCCCTCATCCTTCTAAACTCCAACAAGTAGAGATCCAGAGTCCTCAATCGTTCCTCATATGACAAGCTCTTCATTCCAGGGATCATTCTTGTGAACCTCCTCTGGACCCTTTCCAAGGCCAGCATATCTTTCCTTAGATATGGGGCCCAAAACTGCTCACAATACTCCAAATGGGGTCTGGCCAGAGCCTTATACAGCCTCACAAGTACATCCCTGCTCTTGTATTCTAGCCCTCAACATGAATGCTAACATTGCATTTGCCTTCCTAACTGCCAACTGAACCTGCACGTTAACCTTAAGAGAATGTTGAACAAGGACTCCCTTTGTGTTTCTGATTTCCTAAGCATTTTCCCCATTTAGAAAATAGTCTATGCCTCCATTCCTCCTTTCAAAGTGCATAACCTCACTTTTCCACATTGTATTCCATCTGCCACTTCTTTGCCCACTCTCCTAACCTGTCCAAGTCATTCTGCAGCCGCCGCCTCTCCCCCCCCCCCCCCCCCCGCCCCCGATTCCTCAATACGACCTGTCCCTCTACATATCTTTGTATCATCTGCAAACTTAGCAACAGTGCCTTCAGTTCCTTCTTCCAAATCGTTAATGTATATTGTGAAAAGTTGTGGTCCCAGCATTGACCCCTGAGGCACACCACTAGTCACCGGCTGTCATCCTGAAAAATATCCCTTTATCCCCACTCTCTGCCTTCTGCCAGTCAGCCAATCCTCTATCCATGCCAGGATCTTGCCCTTAACACCATGGGCACTTAAATAATTTAACAATCTCTTATGCGGCACCTTGTCAAAGACTTTCTGGAAATCTAAATAAATCATGTCCACTGGTTCTACTTTACCTAACTTCCTTGTTACCTCCTCAAAGAACTCTAACAGATTTGTCAGACATGACCTCCCCTTGACAAAGCTGTGCTGACTCAGTCCTACTTTATCTGCGATCTCATCTTTAATAATGGACTCTAAAATCTTGCCAATGACCGAAGTCAGGCTAACCAGCCTATAATTTCCCGTCTGCTGCCTCCCTCCCTTCTTAAACAGCGGTGTTACATTAGCTACTTTCCAGTCTCCTGATACCCTTTCTGCCAGTGATTCCTGAAAGATCACCACCAATGCCTCCACAATTTTCTCAGCTCTTTTAGAACCCTGGGATGTAGTCCATCCGGTTCAGGTGATTTATCCACCTTCAGACCTTTCAGTTTCCCCAGAACCTTCTTCGTGATGGCCACTACACTCACCTGTGCCCCCTGACTCTCCTGGAGCTCTGGCATCCCATCTTCCACCATGAAGACTGATGCAAAGTAACTATTCAGTTCCTCTGCCACTGCTTTGTTTCCCATTATTACTTCGCCAGCCTCATTTTCCAGTGGTCCAATGGCTATTTTTGCTTCTCTCTTACCTTTTATATATTGAAAAAACCTCTTCCTAACTTCTTTTATATTACTAGCTAGCTTACGCATATTTCATCATCTCCCCCCCTTATTGCTTTTTTAGTTGTCCTCTGTTCACTTTTAAAAGCTTCCCAATCATCCTTGACACTTTGTATGCTTTTTCTTTTATGCTGTCCTTGACTTCCCTCGTCAGCCATGCTTCATCCTCCCCTTAGCACGTTTCCTCTTCCTTGGGATGAATTTCTGTTGTGCCTCCCGAATAACTCTCAAAAACTGCTGCCATTGCTGTTCCACTATCTTCCCTGCTAGACTCCCTTTCCAATCAACTCTGGCCAGCTCCTCCCTCATGTCTTTGTAGTTACCTTTATTTAATTGTAATACCGTTACATCTGATTCCAGCTTCTCCCTCTCAAACTGCAGGGTAAATTCTATCATACTGTGGTCACTGCTCCCCAAGGATTCCTTCACCTCATCTTCCCTAATAAACTCTGCCTCATTACACATCACCAGATCCAGAATTGACTGTTCCCTAGTTGGCTCTGTCACAAGCTGCACCAAAAAAAACATCTCTTAGACATTCCACAAATTCCTTTTCTTGGGATCCACTACCTACCTGATTTTCCCAGTCCACCTGCATATTGAAGTCCCCCATGATTATTGTAATCTTGCCTTTATGTGCCTTTTCTTTCTCCCAATTTATTTTCTGCCCCACATCCTGACTACTGCTGGGGGCCTGTACATAACTCTCATCAGGGTCTTTTTACCTTTGTGATTCCTCAACTCTACCAGAGATTCTGTGCCTTCTAATCTTATACCACTTCTTGCTATTGATTTAACTTCATTCTTTACTAACAATGCAACCCTGCCCCCTTTGCCCATCTGCCTGTCCTTCCGATAGGACACATATCCTTGGATATTTAGATCCCAGCCCTGATCCCCTTGCAGCCACGTCTGTGATGCCCACAACATCATACCGGCCAATTTCAATATGCGCAACAAGCTCATTAACCTTGTTCCATATACCCCAGCTAGTCCCCCTGACACTAAGGGTCAATTTAGCATGGCCAATCCACCTAGCCCACACATCTTTGGACTGTGGGAGGAAACCAGAGCACCCAATGGAAACCCACGCAGATACGGGGAGAACGTGCAAACTCCACACAGATAGTGACCCAAACTGGGAATCAAACCCTGGTCCCTGGCACTGAAGCAGCAGTGCTAACCACTGTACCACCCCAAGACATATGATAAACTGACATTTCATCCATCAAAACAGATTATCTGGTCATCATCATACTGCTGTTTGGGGTATCTTATTATTCACAAATTAGCTTCTGTGTCACAACAATGGCCACACTTTGGCTGCAAGGTCCTTTGGGATGTTCCGAGGATGAAAACGGCCCTATTAAAATGCAAGTGCCTCTTAACTAGTGGCAATGGGTTCTATTCTATTCATTCTTGGAACATGGGTGTAACGAGCACCTACCCAGAGATGGTGATGGGCTTTTATCTTGAAATACCATAGCAGTTTGATACAACTGGGAATGGGCAGTAGAGGCAATGGTAAACCAAATTGGATTTTATCACAATCCAAAAACTGTGTCATTTTTACTGATACAAGTTTTCTTTATAAACTAAAGTTAGATTGTCAAACTTACATGGCAGAATTTGAATTCCTATTCTCTTAATTATTCATCTATATCTCTGGATTACTTGTCCAATAACATAACCACTACATGTCATCCCTGCTCCCAGAAAAATACATATTTTCCTGAAGGAAACAAACAGCGCAAGACAAACTTTCCTTTGTAGTTGATCTGCATACCGTCATGCCCTTTCCATTATCTTTTTTGAAGCATATTAGGAATCATCTTTCTCAGCCTTGTATTAGCATTACATCTTTGGACTTGCACTCAGCACCTGTCAAGCTGTACAGCCCACTTGTTTTGAGTCAACAACCCTTGGCTTATCTTCTGGAAAGCTTTTGCACAAAATAGTAATCCATTATTCTCAAACTGGTCACCTCAATGCATTATACCATTCATTAAGAATCCATTTTCACAATTTAATTTTCTTTTAAGGAAGACATATAATTTATAGCACATCAAAAGATGTGCATCACGTGAATAATTCTCTACACAATCTCCTTTAAAATAGATGCAATTTGTTATTTTGACAATTATCCTAAATTTAATGTCTTTGGGTTTACATCCCTCCCGTCAGTGGAAATAGCTTATATTTAACTGTATTATTACCAGATTTTGAATAGTCCCCACAAACCAATATGTGGAAAGTACATAAATAGCAGTGCCCCCAATAATTGAGTGCTAACATCTGACAGTGCAGCACTCTGTGCTATCCACCTCAGTGCT
Source organism: Mustelus asterias (assembly GCF_964213995.1). Lineage (NCBI taxonomy): Eukaryota > Metazoa > Chordata > Chondrichthyes > Carcharhiniformes > Triakidae > Mustelus > Mustelus asterias. Next base: position 50,371,642 of record NC_135823.1, on the reverse strand, counting down.
GCCACCCAACTTCTAACCTTGACAGTACAGGTCTCCCTCAAGTGTTGCACAGAAAGCGAGTCCAGATTAAAGATAGACTTGTATTCATATAGCACCTTTCACAACCATTGGACATTTTGAAGTGCTTTATACCCAATGAAGTACCATCAGTTGTAATGTAGGCAACACTGCTTGTACACAAGCTGCCACAAACAGCCATGTGATAATAATAGGTGGTGTGTTTTTGTGATGCTGGTTGTGGGATAAGTATTGGCCAGGGGCATGGGAGAATTCCCCTAATCTACTTCAAGTAATGTCATAAGATCTTTTATGCCGAGCTGAGACAGCAGGGCTCAGTTTACTGTTTCATTTGAAATACAGCACCTCCGGCAGTGCAGCACTTCCTTAGTACTGCACTGGAATGTCAGCCTGGACCTTAATGACTCAAGCGGGGCTTGAACCCAAAATGCCAAGAACACTTCCACTAGACCATGAATGACATTGTGAACAGATGGATCACATTCTGAAAACAGAACCCATCTGATTTCCCTCCACTGAGACTAAGACAGAAGGAAAATCTGACAGATTCTGGCAGTGAACACACTCCACTCAGTTTTTCATCACTCATTCCACTCAACAGCTGGTGTTAAAAATGTAACAATCAATCTTCATTCTGAAGGTTTGGAACAACAAGCTTTCTGAACAACTCATACAATTACACAGGATATACAGCATAAACAGGCCAACCAGTTCATGCTGCCATTTATGTTCCATTGAAGCCTCCTCATATTTCCTCACTCATCTAAATCTATGCTCATAACCCTTAATTGCCTTCTCTTTCATTAGCTTCCCCTTAAATCCATCTATTCTATTCACCTCAACCACTCCCTGTGGTAGTAAGTTTCACATTCTCACCATTCTTTGGGTAAAGAAGTTTCTTCTGAATTCCTAATTGGATGTCTTGGTGAATGTTGGATATTGATGGCTTCAGTTATGTTCTTCCCCACAAGTGGAAACATTTTCTGTACCCACTTTCATAATTTGAAGGTCACTATTATGTCACTCCTTGGCCTTCTTTTTGGAGAGGAAAGAGACCCAATTATTCAATCCTTTCCTGATATGTACATCCATACATTTCTGGTGTCATCTCTACACCCTCTGCATTACCTTTGCATCCCTTTAATAATGGTGACTGGAACAGTACACAGGCTTAGCATAACCTCCCTAATTTTCCAAGTGTATTCTAACTCACCTTTGCACACCATTTCCTATTCTGGAGATTAGGAGAAGGTGAAAATGGGATAAAGTGCAAAAACAATTGGATCTCTTCACCTCACTGTGTTGCACCTTTACAACATATTTTTGCACTCTGTTGTTAGGAAGACAAACGGTAGTTTTAAAGGGATTTATATTTGTACTGGCAAACATAGAAATAAGGTACATCTTAAATGGGTTTAATTTAATGTTTCTGTGGCTGGAATGGTAAAACCTATTGTTAGATCCATGCTGCACAAAGGTGTTAGTATGTGTGGGGTTGGTTTCAACTCCAACTGTTTCTATTGTACTTAGAGGGGATTATAGCATGAAGAGTAAATAGAAGCTTGCAGAAGAAGCAGTGTTTGCTTAGCAATTGGGGGCCTAATAGAGTAGAAAGGTCTTTTCAAAATTTAGTTTTAGCTGAATATATTGCAGTTAAAGTATACCAGGGAGTGAACATCTCTCAACTCTTCCAGGAGAAGGTGGACAGGACAAGGGAGCAGCAAGAGGTAGACTTCCCAAGGAACACAATACACAACATAGGAACTAGGAGCAGGAATAGGCAACTTAGTCCCTCGAGCCTGCTCTGTCATTTAATACGATTATGGCTGATCTCATCTCAGCCTCAACTCCTGCCTGCTCGTCATAGCCCTCCAAATTAATTAATTACTAATTAAAAATCTGTCCACCTCTTCCTTAGTCCAGATAAACTGGGGATTGGGACAGATCCTCCACAATCATCCTCAACATCGTGCCCCACAAGGCTGTGCCCTCAGGCCCCTACTATACTCCTTATACACCTATGACTGTGTGGCCAAATTCCCCTCCAACTCAATTTTCAAGTTTGCTGATGACACCGCTACCATGGGTCAGATCTCAAAGGAGAAACAGGAATGAGATAGAGAATCTGGTGAACAACAATAATCTCTCCCTCAATGTCAACAAAACAAAGGAGATTGTCATCAACTTCAGGAAGCATAGTGGAGAACATGCCCCTGTCCACATCAATGGGGACAAAGTAGAAATGGTCAAGAGCTTCAGGTGTTTAGGTGTCCAGATCATCAACAACTTGTCCTGATCCCTCCCATGCCGACACTATAGTTAAGAAAGCCCACCAAAGCCTCTATTTTCTCAGAAGAGCAAGGAAATTTGGCACGTCAGCTACAATTCTCACCAACTTTCACAGATGCATCGTAGAAAGCATTCCTTCTGGTTGCATCGCAGCTTGGTACAGCTCCTGCTCTGCCCAAGACCACAAGAAACTACAAAAGGTCATGAATGTAGGCCAATCCATCGCGTAAACTAGCCTCCCATCCATTTATTCTGTCTACACTTCCCGCTGCCTCGGAAAAGCAGCCAGCATAATTAAGGACCCCACGCATCCTGGACACATTATCTTCCACCTTCTCCCGTTAGGAAAAAGATACAAAAGCCTGAGGTAATGTACCAATCAACTCAAGAACTGCTGCCAGACTTTTGAATGGACCTACCTCAAACTATGTTGATCTTCCTCTAAACCCTATGACTGTAGCACTACATTCTGCACTCTCTCCTTCTCTATGAATGATATGCTTTGTCTGTATAACATGCAAGAAACATACTTTTCACTGTATATTAATACATGTGACAATAAATCAAATCAAAGAAAGAATGACTTAAGACTGAAGTTAAGAGAACAGAGACCAAGGTATCAGAAGAATTCAAAAGAAAAAGTAAACAGCGTTCTGAGTTAAAGAGACAGCTTCAGTAACTCAAACTCAAAGTTTGATGCCACCTTAATAGAGCCTGGGAATCAATAGTTAAAGAAATGGTGAACAGTTTGTACCACAGTCAAAACAAGAACTCCTGAAGAGGGAGGATATGAGATTTGCTGTTGAAAGTAAAGTGAAAACTTTGTTTCAACGAGTAATTTATGAAGCCAGGATTGGATATCAGAATGTAAATTGCTGATGGAAAGCATTGTTGTGGAAGAAGATTTTAAAGCATTTTTTTTAGGAATGGAGTTTGAAAACTCTCATGTGACAATCATCTGGGTGGGGATTCAGAGGAGAAATCCACAGACACTAACTTGGATTCAGAGTAGAGGATGTGGATTTGATCACAGCCAATGATAAGACTTTGTGTTATTGTGGCCATTGTAACTTAAGATATACTTTGTAATTTGTGTTAACCTTAAAATCTGTGTATATTTATGGAGCTAAGGGGGAATAAAGGAGCATTGTATCATAATCCAACTTTTCATGTTTAATAAATGCTTTTTCTCTTCTTGTTAAAACTAGTTAGTGGTCTTGTAACTAAACTAAAAGTTAATGTTTTGTGCAAGGTTCCATTCTGGGATCTTCTGGTCCAGTTACAAAATCCACTGGGATCCTAACAATTTTCCATTACCTCTACCCCTACAACACAACATTTCCTTTGTTTGAAAGTAAACATTTGCAAATCACAGGGCTCCCATAATGTCAGCCACCATTGGCAAGATTCATCATAACCATCATCTGCACATAGTCCAAGTTACAAATATTGCATGGTAATCACACACGTTTACAGGTGCATTTAGCAAAGCAACAAATGGTTCTGTCCACTTAACTGCAACACCAGTACTAAAGAACAAGCTTGCTTTTTGTGATTTATGTTTGTGATTTATATAAACGATCTGGAAGAAGGTGTAACTGGGGTGATCAGTAAGTTTGCGGACGACACAAAATTGGCAGGACTTGCAGATAGTGAGGAGCATTGTCAGAGGCTACAGAAGGATATAGATAGGCTGGAAATTTGGGCAAAGAAATGGCAGATGGAGTTCAATCCTGATAAATGCAAAGTGATGCATTTTGGTAGAAATAATGTAGGGAGGAGCTATACGATAAATGGCAGAACCATAAAGGGTGTAGAGACGCAGAGGGACCTGGGTGTGCAAGTCCACAGATCCTTGAAGGTGACATCACAGGTGGAGAAGAAGGCATATGGCATGCTTGCCTTTATAGGACGGGGCATAGAGTATAAAAGTTGGGGTCTGATGTTGCAGATGTATAGAACGTTGGTTCGGCCGCATTTGGAATACTGCGTCCAGTTCTGGTCGCCACACTACCAGAAGGACGTGGAGGCTTTGGAGAGAGAGTACAGAGGAGGTTTACCAGGATGTTGCCTGGTATGGAGGGGCTTAGTTATGAGGAGAGATTGGGTAAACTGGGGTTGTTCTCCCTGGAAAGACGGAGGATGAGGGGAGACTTAATAGAGGTGTATAAAATTATGAAAGGCATAGATAGGGTGAACGGTGGGAAGCTTTTCCCCAGGTCGGTGGTGATGTTCACGAGGGGTCATAGGTTCAAGGTGAGGGGGGGGTTTAACACAGATATCAGAAGGACATATTTTACACAGAGGGTGGTGGGGGCCTGGAATGCGCTGCCAGGCAAGGTGGTGGAGGCTGTACTGGGAACATTTAAGACTTATCTAGATAGCCATATGAACGGAGTGGGAATGGAGGGATACAAAAGAATGGTCTAGTTTGGACCAGGGAGCGGCACGGGCTTGGAGGGCCGAAGGGCCTGTTCCTGTGCTGTATTGTTCTTTGTTCTTTATTTGTCTAGCACCTTTCACAACATTCCTAATGTCAAAATTAATTGCAAGTGCAGTTAGTGTTAACAGAGGGAAACCCAGCAGCCTAAATGACCTGATAACCTCTTTGACGATCTTAACTGAAGAATAAATATAGGCTAGGACACTAAGAACTAATTTGTTCTTCATCAGAACAAAAAAGGTCACAAGAATGGTTCCAGAGATGTGGGACTTCAGTTATGATAAACTGGTGAAACAGGATTGTTCTCCTTAGAGAAAAGTGAAGGATAAGAGGAAATTTGAAAGATATCCAAAGTCATGAGGTCCAGACAGAGTAAATAGAAAGAAATGGTTCCTGTCACCAGAAGCGTTGAAAGTCAAGGACACAGATGGGCAAAAGAGCCAGAGGCAGAATGAGGAATTTATTTTAAACATAGCACACAGTTATAATATGGAATGCTATGCCTGAAACGGTGCTGGAGATAGATTCAATCATGTCTTTCAGGAGAGACTTGGACAAGTACCCAAACAGAAAAAAAACTGCAGGGCTATGGAGGAGAGCAGGAGAGGACTACCCATGTTGCTCTTGCAGAGAGTTCGCATAAACACAATGGGCTGAATGGCCTCCTTCTGTGTTGTAAGCATTCCATGATTCTAATGCATGCCATGATATTTTTCACATCAACCCAAGAGGACAGAGGGGGTTTGGCCTAATTTCTCATCTAGCAGTTTGAGAATCTATATGCATGAGTGGACAGTTGCAGTTTCCTTCAAGCGCTCAATTCATCTGCCACAATCCTCTGCCTGTTTTTTATTATTTGAGATGTGGGCATCCCTGGCAAGGTCAACAATTATTGCCCATTCATAATGGCCGTCGAGAAGGCAGTGGTGATCCACCTTCCTGAACCACTGCAGTTGATTTGGTGCAGATTTGTCCACATTGATAAAATTCTAAGTCAGGACAGTGAGAGACTTGGAGGGGAATGTATGCAGGCGATGGTGCTCCCATGCATCTCCTGACCTTGTCCTGCTAGGTGAAGAAGGTTGTGGACTTGGGAGGTGCTACCAAAGCATCCTAGGCAGATTGCTGCATATTACACTGGTCCAACTGTGCATTGGTTGCGGAGGGAGTGAATGTTTAAGGTGGTGGATGGGGTGCCGATCAAGCTGGCTGCTTTGTGTTGGCTGATGTCAAGTTTCCCCGAGTGCTTTTGGAGTTGCAATTACTGGTAAATGGAAAGTATTCCATCACACTCCTGATTTGAGCATTGTAGATGGTGGACAGGCTTTGGAGAGACAATAAATTAGTCATTGCCACTAAATTGTCAGCTTCTAACATGCTCTTGTAGTCATTAATATGGCTAGTCCAGTTGAGTTTCTAGTTAATGACAATCACCAGGATACTGATGTTGGGGGAATTCGGTGATAGCAATGTCACAATGTCAAGGAGATGGTTATATTCTTTGTTGGAAATGGGCAATGAAGAAAGCATCTGCCAAGTAGATGGACAGAGACATGAAAAAACAAAGGTGGCAATCAAATGGAACATAATCCCAACACAGACAGAAAAATGCAGCAACTTGGTCTTCATGTTCCGATAGCAAGCTTTTTGTTTACAGAAATAATCATTTAGTGTTACTATACAACAACCATGTTGTGGAAATACCTATGCATCAATGCAGGTATCTTGGCACAGTGACGAAAGGACCAACACCACAAGTCAATAGTACATGACTGCACAATTATATAGGGCACAATCTTCAGCTTCAAAAAAATCAGCCTCCTATCTTTTTTTAAAAACCGAAATGGAGGTAATGCAGGGGCGAGCGAGATGAAATAAAAAGAGGGGAGGCTAGGAATGAAAGATCATAAAACTCCCTGTGCAATGATAGAATGCACCAAAGCCTGCAAGCAGACTACTTTCCCACCCTATTGGCTTAGAGATGCCATAACACCGACATAAAAATAAACTTCAATGTTCAAGGTCAAACCATTGCAGATTCAGTTTATAATGTCCTTATGGAGATCATTAGTAAACATAATGAAAACCAAGCACAGAATCCTTTGGGGCTGCACTAGTCATCCCTAACCAACTCACTTTCCATAACCACCCTATGTTTCCCTCCCACGCACATAAACAACAGTTTAATCCTCTCCCAAATGACCACTGTAATTACAGTTTTCCAATTCTTCCTTTTTATCCCCCAAGACTTTGCTTTATAAAGTTAGCCTGAATGTGTTATTGCGTACCATCAGATGTTATGCCTGAGCGCATTCCCTTGAGAACCCAAGATACTTTACCTTATCAATGACTTGGAATTCCGCCTGAAAAACTTTGACATGCATCAGCATTGCGCACCCTAGCTTTTTTTTTAAAGACAGTAGGTATTCCAATTTGTATCCTTTCCAGATTTCTCTGGAGAGCATCCAGTTTTAATTTAATGGTTTATTTTATTAATCTTTTTCCTCAGCAATCACTCTGCAGCTCTTACATTTCATAAACACTCTTTCCTTACCCTGACAACAACCCTTTATACCCAAGAGTTTTTAAGCCCCTTAGGTTAAATTATATAATGACATGCTAAGTGCTGATCCTGGTCCCTTATTTAACAGCCTGAAGCAAGGGACCAACTTTCTGTACAAATTCTGCCTCATTTCAACCACTACAGCAAAGTAATCTATGATTAAAACATTCCCAATTTCAGAAACACATGCTACTTTGTTCTTCAGTTCCAGAATGATTTGATCATTGTCCTGAAGGAATTATGCCGTTGCAAAGTTTTCCACCCAAACTAAGTCAGGCACCTTGCCAGCTGAACCATCACTGAGCTTCAGGAGCTCCTACACAATGAAGATTACCTCCTGACTTTGAGAAATAGCCTGGTGGGTATTCAATTTTAGCATATTCAACTTTGCACCATTCGGTCTGACAAAAGGTTCTCATTCCAATGGGCACATTTCATGCACAGTTCCTTAACTTCCTAACACACTCATGGATGGATGCATAAATTGCTGTCAGGTTCTAGGGTTTATTTTATTGGTACAGTAACATAGTGGTTATGTTAATGGACCAGTAATCCACAGACCAGGACTGATAATCCAGAGAAGTTAGTTCAAATCTCAAAGTGGCAGTGGGAAATTTAAATTGAGTTAATTAAATAAATCTGGAATATAATGCTAGCACCAGTAAATTATGACCAAGAAACTATTAGACTGTCATAAAGGCCCATTGGGTTCACTCACATTGTACGAGAAAGAAAAGCTCCCCTTTTTAGCTGGTCAAGCTGATATGGGACTTCAGACCTACTTTCAATGTGGTTGGTTCTCAACCTTCCTCTGAAACAGCCTATCAAGCCACTCAGTTGTCACTACCACATTCTCTGGGGTCATCAGGGGTTAGCAATAAACACTAGTTTTACCAACAATGCCCACATCCTGTGAATAAAACAGTCTGCCCAACACTACACTATTTTAATCAAGCTTTGATATAATTTATCATTTATTTCATTCTGCCATCAAATTAGAGACTCTCAAATTTCATAATACATTACATCTTGCTTGCCATAATTGCCTTCTGTTCCTGTATGACTCTTTCAACCACTCAATTCTACAGCATTTCTTGAAAAACATCCTTTCCCCTCATTAAAATAGTGCCAAAAACTACACTCTATACTGCTTGTGCAGACACAAAAGAAAATATATGCATTTTTTTCTGAAAGTTAATCTTAGTTTTAGATGCTTGCCAAGTCTCTAAAACAAAATACCATAGATTCTTCCACTGAAATATTTTAACAACAAAATCAAAAACTAGCAAACAACATTAAAGACAGGAGCAGTTATCAGTTTGCAAATGCTGTCATTTATTGCTTTTAAAGTAGTATTTTGCAACACTAGATCAAACTAAACTGTTTTGAAAAGATTGTAAAAGCACAAAATTGCTGAGATACTAAATGACAATGTATAATTGTGTATTGTAATAACTGCATTAACCTGAATGGATGTCAAGTCACTCAATCCCAATATTATAACTGAGTGTGCAACACATCATGCATCGTTGCACAACATTTGCCAGAAGGTTTAATTTCACTTAATATAACTATCCCAAAACATTTGCTTCCACAGACTAAAAACTGTACTGATTTTGGATATTCAACCATAAACTACCAGATCTAATCAAGGTAATATCCAAATATTAGAGTTAAAAATTCCTTCAGCCATTGTGTTCCAGGAGACACCAATAGAACTTGGGGGCTTTACTTCACGCAATTCTTCCATGCACAAATCTAGGCAGTGGATATGACTACACAATTCAACTGTGGAAGCATCACTATCAAAGTCCAATCACTTGCACAGCTGCAAGTCACTGACTAGTGATTTTTTTCTCTTCCTCCACCATCATTCCCCCCACTCCAAAGACCAGGAACAACTATCCACATGCTCGCCCCCAATGAGTATCAGTAAAACCTGGATGTTGCTAATTTATTTAAAATGAAAGAAAACAGCTCTATGGGAATCTAAGCCCAGTGTATTTCTTTGCACCTGTTTGATCAATTTTGTAAAATGTTCTGACTCCAGCTCCCAGACTGGCCCAAGTCTCATGTGCAAAGTTGAAGTATTTCCTACAGTTTCAGGACATCCTAACGAGTGTTCCCTCTCTCAATGAAAAAGACAAGCATTTCATAGAATCAATCCCTACAGGATTGTGAAGGGTAGGTCGTGCCTCACAAACCTTATTGAGTTCTTTGAGAAAGTGACCAAAGAGGTGGATGAGGGTAAAGCGATTGATGTGTATATGGATTTCAGCAGAGCGTTTGATAAGGTTCCCCATGGTAAGCTTTTGCAGAAAATATGGACACATGGGATTGAGGGTGATTTAGTGGTTTGGATCAGGAATTGGCTAGCTGTAACAAAACAAAGGGTGGTGGTTGATGGGAAATATTCATCCTGGAGTTCAGTTACTAGTGGTGTACCGCAAGGATCTGTTTTGGGGCCACTGCTGTTTGTCATTTTTATTAATGACTTGGATGAGGATGTGGAAGGATGGATTAGTAAATTTGCGGATGACACTAAAGTCGGTGGAGTTGTGGACAGTGCGGAGGGAAGTGGCAGGTTCCAGAGGGACATAGATAAGCTGCAGAGCTGGGCTGAGAGGTGGCAAATGGAGTTTAATGTGGAAAAATGTGAGGTGATTCACTTTGGAAGGAGTAACAGGAATACAGAGTACTGGGCTAATGGTAAGATACTTGGTAGTGTGGATGAACAGAAGGATCTGGGTGTCCATGTGCATAGATCCCTGAAAGTTGGCACCCAGGTTGATAGGGTTGTTAAGAAGGTGTACGGTGTGTTAGCTTTTATTGGTAGAGGGATTGAGTTTCGGAGCCAGGAGGTCATGCTGCAACTGTACAAAACTCTGGTGTGGCCGCATTTGGAGTATTGCGTACAGTTCTGGTCGCCGTATTATAGGAAAGATGTGGAAGTGTTGGAAAGGGTGCAGAGGAGATTTACCAGGATGTTGCCTGGTATGGTGGGAAAATCGTATGAGGAAAGGCTGAGGGGCTTGAGGTTGTTTTCGTTAGAGAGAAGAAAGTTAAGAGGTGACTTAATAGAGGCATACAAGATGATCAGAGGATTAGATAGGGTGGATAGTGAGAGCCTTTTTCCTCGGATGGTGTTGGCTAGCACGAGGGGATATAGCTTTAAATTGAGGGGTGAGATATAGGACAGATGTTAGAGGTAGGTTCTTTACTCAGAGAGAGTAGTAAGGGCGTGGAATGCCCTGCCTGCAGCAGTGGTGGACTCGTCAACGTTGAGAGCGTTCAAGTGGTTATTGGATAAACATATGGATGATATTGGAATAGTGTAGATTAGAGGGGCTTTAGATTGGTACCACTGGTCGGCGCAACATCGAGGGCCGAAGGGCCTGTACTGCGCTGTAATGTTCTATGTTCTACAGTGCAGAAGGAGGCCATTCAGCCTATCGAGGTTGCACCGACAACAATCCCACCCAAGCCCTATCCCGTAACCCCTGTTAATCCTCCGGCATTAAAGGGGTAACTTAGCATGGCCAATCCACCTAAACCACACATCTTTGGAGTGTGGTAGGAAACCGGATCACCCAGAGGAAACCCATGCAGACAGGGAGAGAACGTGCAAACTCCAGATAGTCACCCAAGGCCAAAATTGAACCCAGGTCCCTTGTGCTGTGAGAGAGCAGTGCTAAACACTAAGCCCACCATGCCGTCTTTATGGGACAAAGCATCAGCAGGTAGGAAAGGACTACTGTCAAGAGAACCAACCAAGAAAGTAAACATTAAAATTTTATGCATTACAGAAAAGTGACAGAGGGAAATTACACCAGCGGGGAAAAAGAATCATGGGAACTACATTTCATGTGTGTTCAGGAAAGAGAAAAAATAATAGGAAAAATCATATGATCCATAGGAAATGGCTCATCAGGATATACATACACTTCACAACTCAAACGTTGGTTGGTAATTGCAAGTTGGTTGCCGAGTTTATACATTTGGCTAGCTGCATTCTCAATAGAGTAGGATGCATCAAGTTAAGGCACACACTGTCCTTGGCAGTAAGTATTCTTGACAAGATTATTTGGGAGGAAGTAGTAGGTTGTGTGTAAAACAAATGAATGAGGCCAGTGTGGTCAGCTGGTCATCTAACAAAAGCACAGAAACAGAATAATTGCTACTGAAAATATTTATAAGACAGGCTTTTGGGCATCATGTGAGCGAGGGTGTATGAAGTGTACAAGAAGTTATTTTGAAGCTCATTGTACTATGTAGGCCACTGTATCGACTATGCTACACACAGCAAGATTCCACCTCAGCAACAACTGGGGGCAGCATGGTGGCACAGTGGTCAACACTGCTGCCCTCTTTATAGGTCAAACCAAATAATTTTTTTCAAGGACTCGGGTTCAATTCCCGGCTTGGGTCACTGTGTGTGGAGTCTGCACATTCTCCCAGTGTCTGGTGGGTTTCCTCTGGGTACACTGGTTTCTCCCACAGTCCGAAAGACATCCTGGTTCGGTGCATTGGCCATGCTAAATTCTCCCTCAGTGTACTGAACAGGTGCCGGAGTGTGGCGACTAGGAGATTTTCACAGTAACTTCATTGCAGTGTAATGTAAGCCTACTTGTGGCACTAATAAATAATCAAATGAGTAATCAGACAATCACCATTCTGGGGAGACTGTCATAGGGTCTTCCACAGGGGAGCCCTGGGAATACAATAAAAACATTACAGTGAATGACCACAGTAGATTGTGTGCACCAATATGTCAAATGATTGACACCCTTGGAAAGTGCAGGTTTGCTGGGAATAGACCATGAAACTGCCAAAGCTAAGAAAGAGATTGCGCATATGTGAGAGCAACAATTGCAGAAACGTGCAATTCTGTGGCATCTATGGTCAGCCAGGAATATTAACTAAACCCCAACAAGTTAGCATTAGAAAATGTGGAACTAAACTACAGCGCCAAATATTTTAACCTCTGTCAAGTTTGCCATGAGATCATTTCAAAGAATCCTGCAAAAAATAGTTACATTGTCAGTGCAAAGACAATGAACGTTCGAAGGTCACAGGAACACATTAAACAGCACTACAATATTCAATTAGATAACTCTGAATAGTTCCCCAAGTCAAAAGACAGCTAGCTCATTGCTGTGCAAGCGTATCCCTAAAGTTTATATGCTTAACTCTGGATGATGTAAAGAACAATTTAGAACATATCTTTGCAATAAATCCAGCAAATGAGATAAAATTGACTGGCCTCAATCAGTTCTGTATTATGCTATGATTCTCATCCACTCTGAAGCAATTTAGTAGTCACTCACCTTCCCAACCAACTGCAATGAATAAGTGCACGATGCGTGGTGTGGCTTTAAGCCATTTCAACCAGTTAAATTTGCAGGGATTACACCAAGCTAAATGTAGAGAATGGCAGTGCAGGGAAAGAGACCACAATTGGTATTAAGTACCTCCAGGCCTATACAGGGAGTGGGTGTAGTGTGAGAGAAAAAACACAATTATCCAAGAATCCTATCCACCTCTGCTGGAAAGTGGGAGTCTGATGGTGGGAGGCAACAGAATTTGGTTATAGTGCTCCTCACAGTCTGTTAACATGAACGATCTAGGTTCGTGATACTGAAGGGAGATTTGGGCAAGTTACCAGGGAGATAGTCACCCCAGAAAAAAAAACAATAGGATTTGCCTCACAACCCCTATTCAAAATAAACAGTGTCTCGTTACAATATCTGATCAAATTGCATTATGTTTAACACAGTCTTCATAGACTGCAAGTCTCCTGCTTAATTTGGATAATAACGGCTTACAATAAAACAAACCACAATAGTCACTGTTGATAACGAACCGTGTTGACTTGTATCAGGTTTGGTTCAAGTTCAGTACAACAAATAAATAGCAAGCAACTGAATCTCATCGTTTGAAAACCAAGAACATTTAAAACATGGGGATTAATCCTTTGATGTGGAGATGCCGGCGTTGGACTGGGGTAAACACAGTAAGAAGTTTAACAACACCAGGTTAAAGTCCAACAGGTTTATTTGGTAGCAAAAGCCACACAAGCTTTCGAGGCTCTGAGCCCCCCCTGAAGAAGGGGCTCAGAGCCTCGAAAGCTTGTGTGGCTTTTGCTACCAAATAAACCTGTTGGACTTTAACCTGGTGTTGTTAAACTTCTTACTGGATTAATCCTTTAACAAGGGTCACAACAAAAATCCAGTGTGGAAAGGGAAAGAAAACATTTAATTCCAAATTGATTTAAAACACACACATAGCCACTCCCCTTGGCAAAACAGACAGGGTTCAGTGATAATAACAGTTCGAGGTTAGAGACATGGTGTCAAATGCACATTTAACACATCACTGAGCTACAAAAGCAATACACTTGATTAGCAACAAGTTTGTTACAATATAAATATCAAATAAACAGGATGAGGGAAGATGAGATGCCCGTTATTAACTTGGAGACAAACACATTCCGAGGGACACCGCCCCCATCGTCAGCAATGTCTCTGAGCAAAACACGAGAGAGCAGAGGGGAAGCTGTGGAGGACACAACTAGATCACCCGAGTAACTAAGGAGGAAACCAATAAAGAGCAAGCTTGAAAAATTAATTTAAAATTACAATCTGGTAATCGGTTTAATACATGAGGAGTGGCTGCTGTTGTGGGGTGACTGGGGCAAGAAAGCACTAACTGGGCTGCAGTCCTAATCCCTCCAATCCTACACTCACACTCCCTCTCTTTTAACCCCCCATCCACACCTCCTCACACCCCCGCCCCGCTCCCTCTCACCACCCCCACGCTCCCCCTCACACCCCCCCTCCACATCCCTACCTCCACGCTCCCCCTCACACAACCCCCCCTCCACGCTCCCCCTCACACAACCCCCCCTCCACGCTCCCCCTCACACAACCCGCCCCTCCACGCTCCCCCTCACACAACACCCCCTCCACGCTCCCCCTCACACAACACCCCCTCCACGCTCCCCCTCACACAACACCCCCCTCCACGCTCCCCCTCACACAACACCCCCCTCCACGCTCCCCCTCACACAACACCCCCTCCACGCTCCCCCTCACACAACACCCCCTCCACGCTCCCCCTCACACAACACCCCCTCCACGCTCCCCCTCACACAACACCCCCTCCACGCTCCCCCTCACACAACACCCCCTCCACGCTCCCCCTCACACAACACCCCCTCCACGCTCCCCCTCACACAACACCCCCCTCCACGCTCCCCCTCACACAACACCCCCTCCACGCTCCCCCTCACACAACACCCCCTCCACGCTCCCCCTCACACAACACCCCCTCCACGCTCCCCCTCACACAACACCCCCTCCACGCTCCCCCTCACACAACACCCCCTCCACGCTCCCCCTCACACAACACCCCCTCCACGCTCCCCCTCACAACACCCCCTCACAACACCCCCTCCACGCTCCCCCTCACAACACCCCCTCCACGCTCCCCCTCACAACACCCCCTCCACGCTCCCCCTCACAACACCCCCTCCACGCTCCCCCTCACAACACCCCCTCCACGCTCCCCCTCACAACACCCCCTCCACGCTCCCCCTCACAACACCCCCTCCACGCTCCCCCTCACAACACCCCCTCCACGCTCCCCCTCACAACACCCCCTCCACGCTCCCCCTCACAACACCCCCTCCACGCTCCCCCTCACAACACCCCCTCCACGCTCCCCCTCACAACACCCCCTCCACGCTCCCCCTCACAACACCCCCTCCACGCTCCCCCTCACAACACCCCCTCCACGCTCCCCCTCACAACACCCCCTCCACGCTCCCCCTCACAACACCCCCTCCACGCTCCCCCTCACAACACCCCCTCCACGCCCCCTCTCACACACCCCCCCACACTCCCTCTCACACCCTGCACGCTCCCTCGCACACGCCCCCCCTCCCTCTCACACCCCCCTCCACGCTCCCTCTCACAACCCCCCTCCACGCTCCTTCACACACGCTCCCTCTCACACACCGCCGCCTCACACCCCCCCACCTCCACGCTCCCCCTCACACAACACCCCCTCCACGCCCCCTCTCACACCCGCCCCCTCTCACACACCCCCCCACAACCCCCCCTCCATGCTCCTTCACACACGCTCCCTCTCACGCCCCCCCACCTCCACGCTCCCACTCTCTCCCCCTCCCTCCCTCCCCCTCCCTCCCCCTCCCTCTCCCTCCCTCTCCCTCCCTCTCCCTCCCTCTCCCTCCCTCTCCCTCCCTCTCCCTCCCTCTCCCTCCCTCTCCCTCCCTCTCCCTCCCTCTCCCTCCCTCTCTCCCCCTCTCTCCCTCCCTCTCTCCCTCCCTCCCCCCCTCTCCCCCCCTCTCCCTCCCTCCCCCTCCCTCCCTCCCCCCCCCCTCCCCCTCCCTCCCCCCCCCTCCCCTCCCTCCCCCCCCTCCCCCTCCCTCCCCCCCTCTCCCTCTCTCCCTCCCTCCCTCCCTCTCCCTCTCTCCCTCCCTCCCTCCCTCCCTCCCCCTCTCCCTCCCTCCCTCTCCCCCCCCTCTCCCTCTCTCCCTCCCTCCCTCCCTCTCCTCTCTCCCTCCCTCCCTCCCTCCCTCTCTCCCCCTCTCCCTCCCTCCCTCTCCCCCCCTCTCTCTCTCTCTCCCCTCTCCTCCCCCTCTCTCCCCCTCTCTCCCCCTCTCCTCCCCCTCTCTCCCCTCTCTCCCCTCTCCTCCCCCTCTCTCCCTCTCCCCCCTCTCCTCCCCCTCTCTCCCCTCTCTCCCCTCTCCTCCCCCTCTCTCCCCTCTCCTCCCTCTCTCTCCCTCTCCTCCCCCTCTCTCCCCTCTCCTCCCCCCTCTCCCCTCTCCTCCCTCTCTCTCCCCTCTCCTCCCTCTCTCTCCCCTCTCCTCCCTCTCTCTCCCCTCTCCTCCCTCTCTCTCCCCTCTCCTCCCTCTCTCTCCCCTCTCCTCCCTCTCTCTCCCCTCTCCTCCCCCTCTCTCCCCTCTCCTCCCCCTCTCTCCCCTCTCCCCTCTCTCCCCTCTCCTCCCTCTCTCTCCCCTCTCCTCCCTCTCTCTCCCCCTCTCCTCCCTCTCTCTCCCCTCTCCTCCCTCTCTCTCCCCTCTCCTCCCCCTCTCTCCCCTCTCCTCCCCCTCTCTCCCCTCTCCTCCCTCTCTCTCCCCTCTCCTCCCTCTCTCTCCCCTCTCCTCCCTCTCTCTCCCCTCTCCTCCCTCTCTCTCCCCTCTCCTCCCTCTCTCTCCCCTCTCCTCCCTCTCTCTCCCCTCTCCTCCCTCTCTCTCCCCTCTCCTCCCTCTCTCTCCCCTCTCCTCCCTCTCTCTCCCCTCTCCTCCCTCTCTCTCCCCTCTCCTCCCTCTCTCTCCTCTCTCCCCTCTCTCTCTCCTCTCTCTGGGGAGCAGTTGTTAGATTGTACCGCGGGCTGTAACAATCCTTACCCTGCGGATCCGCTTCCATCCTGGATACAGTAACAAGAGTTGAAGGGATGAGGGAGTGGGTGATGGGGATTAACTGGGAGTTAACTCGCTAACTAGTTCACTAACTAGCAGAGTGAGCGGCTCGCTCGCGCTCGGACGGTTTGTTTATGAATCGGCTCGAGACGGAGCGCTCCAGCTGCCCCGCAACGTCACCCGGTCACGTGGCACTGCTGACAGCCCCGCCCTGGTGACGTCACCCGGTGACGTCACCCGTAGGCGGCCACAGCAAGTTGCATTTCTATAGCGCCCTGAAGGAGCTGTGACATGTCCCAGTGTGTTTCATCACAAGGATGTTATCAAAGTAAATTTACACATAACAGGAGATTTATATATATATATATATATATATATATACATAGTAGGTGATCAAAAGCTTGGTCAAAGAAGTTGATCTCAAAGTGGCTTAAAGGAGGGGATAAGAGGTATGGGGGTAATAGGAAGGAATTCCCAGAGCTTAGTGCTCAGGAAGCTAAAGGCGAATGCCCCAATGGCGAAGTGACAGAGTAAAAAGTCTCACAACACCAGGTTAAAGTCCAGCAGGTTTATTTGGTAGCAAATGCCACTAGCTTTCGGAGCGCTGCTCCTTCGTCAGATGGAGTGGAAATGTGCTCTCAAACAGTGCACAGAGACACAAAATCAAGTTACAGAATACTGATTAGAATGCGAATCCCTACAACCAACCAGGTCTTAAAGATACAGACAATGTGGGTGGAGGGAGCATTAAACACAGGTTAAAGAGATGTGTATTGTCTCCAGACAGAACAGCTAGTGAGATTCTGCATGCCCAGGAGGCAAGCTGTGGGGGTTACTGATAATGTGACAAACAAAGTGACAGAGACCAGGGATTCTGGAGCGACCAGACCTGGAGAAGCACAAAGCTTGATTGTAGAAGGTTACTGAGATAAAGGAGGGGTCTATACCTGTGCATGAGAATTTTGTATCCCAGGACTAGGAGCCTGGGATACCATTGTCGGTCAGTGAGTGCAGGAGTGATGTGTGAACAGGACATGGTGTGAGTTATGTTGCAGTTGAGTTGAATGAGTTCACGTCAATGGAAGGTGAAAGATCAGAGCTCAGGCAGGTCGTTGAACTGTTGTCTACAGCTGGTGGGCCACATAAAGACCAGAGTATATGAGAAATATTATGAATAATTATATCATGATTTAAGTTATGCACTTCCTTTGCTTTATGATATAGTTTTATATTAAATATAGTTATCTGAAAATGAGATACTTCTGTTTGATAACACTGGATTGCTGTCTTATCATTTTAATTAAAAAATATATAGAACTGTAGAGAATGTGTGCCAAGCAGAATCCCATCATTCATCCATCATGTCTGTGCCCGTGTATTTTTCTTCACAAGTTTAAATCCTGCTTCCCTACTGCTGCCCATAATGTTACTCTTTTTCAAACTATCTAATTTCTCCTTTTGAAATTATTTATTGATTATCATACAGGACAGACGGTGACTATTCAGCCCATTTATTCCTGCACTGGACCTTTGAAAGAATCTCACTCTCCTTGTTTCCCTTTTTGCTTTTCAAGTACTTATCAAATTCCCTCTTGGAAGTTACTACTGAAATTGCTTTCATCCCCTGTTCAGGCAGTGCATTCTGAATCATTGTTAGAACAAGGGCTATGGCAATGTATTTCAGATTCCAATCAACTATAAATATAATCTCTTTAATTCTTACCTTCAATTTATGCCCTCTCACTGTTTTATAAACTACTGGAAGTATTTATGCAACATATTTATCTAGATTAGGATAGGGTATGTCTTACTGATAATTCTGTTCAGCAGAGAGACACCTTTATACAAAATTCAACATGAAAAAATATTCCCTCATATGCCCAACAACACTGCCATATATACATTGCAATAAAGCTTGCATTCATTCTTACCCTACAGGAGTTCCTCAGAGCAGTGTCCTAGGTCCAACCATCTTTAGCTGCTTCATCAATGACTCCCATCCAGTGGGGATGTTCATTGATGATTGCACAATGTTCAGCACCATTCATGACTCTTCAGATACTGAAGCAGACCGTGTCCAAATGCAGCAAGATCTGGACAATATCCCAGCCTAGGTTGACAAGCGGCAAGTAACATTCACGCCACATAAGTGCGAGCGATGACTGGCTCCAACAAGAGAGAATCTAACCATCTCCCCTTGACACTCAATGGCATTACCATTGTTTAATCATCATTGGATGATTACTTGAATAGAAATAATGTGCAGGGGTACAGGGAAAAGGCAGGGGAATGGAACTAAGCCATGATGCTCAATTGGGGAGCCAGTGCAGACATGATGGGCCAGATTGCCTCCTTCTGCACTGTAACAATTTTGTGATTTTGCAATCCCCCATTGTCAACATCCTGGAGATTACCATTGGAAGCCTGTCCACATCTACAAGACACGAGCCAGGACGGGTGAGTGCAGCTTCAACAATACTCAAGAAGCTCGATACTATCAAGAACAAAGCAACTGCTTCATTGGTACCACATTTACCACCTTAAACAGTTACTTCCTCTACCGCCAATGCACAGTAGCAGTGAAGTCTACCATATACAAGATGCACTGCAGCAATTCTTCAAGCCTCCTTCGACAGCACCTTCCAAACCCATGACCTCCACCGCATTGAAGGGCAAGGCCAACAGATGCAGGAGAATACTACCACCTTCAATTTTCCCTCTAAGTCACACCATCCTGGTTTGGAACTATATCACCATTCCTTCACTGCTGTTGGGTCAAAATTCTCATAGAATCATAGAATTCTGAGACTCTTAAGGATCCAAGATTGCGCTGGAGGGAGGAGATTTCTTGCAAGCTGTGCCCAGCATACCATCTAATTCTATCTTTTAATCTCGTTCTATGCTTCTAAAACTTCATTCTAAGTCTTTTAAATTCTCTAGCAATGCTCTAATTCAATCTCTTACAGATTTGGATCTTTCTCTACATCCTAGCTATGACTGTAACACTACATTCTGCACTTTCTCCTTTCCTTCTCTATGAACGGTAAGTTTTGTCTGTACAGCGTGCAAGAAACAATACTTTTCACTGTATACTAATACATGTGACAATAATAAATCAAATCAAATCTCTTCCTAACAGCACTGCTCATGTACCAATATTGCGTGGACCTTTTCAAGGGAAATTAGGTAGGGATCGGCAACATTGATGCCCGCATCCCATGAAAATAAAATAATTCCTTTCACGCCAGTGAACTTCCATCCATTAATTCATTTAAAAAAGCCCTATCCCACACAGCATACTAGTTGCCATTCATCCATTAGTATCACAGCCCTTTCTATGACGCACAGTGGTACAGCCACCATTTATTCATCAATATTGTAATAAATTGATGAGGCTTCAGAACACAAAGGCTTTATTGCTAAAGCAATGAATAACAATATATACAAATAGGGTCTGACAGAATAACTATACGACTGTACACTACTTCTCCCCCACACCGATAGCAAGCTTCTGCCCTTGATGTTGTATCCTTTTTATTGGACCCTTTAGTACCCGACCTTTGCAACAGCCGCTTCCCGCCACAAGTGGTTTACTTCATTTGGCACGCCTTGCAATTTGCTTACACCCTGTTCTGCACATTCGGTCACCTGGGCTAGCTCCACCATTTTGTCCAGAAAAAGTTTGGTCTCTGCCAACATTTTCTTTAGTAAAATCAGGCTGTTTACACCACAGACCAAATGGTCGCTCAACATTTCTGCTAAAGCTGGGCCGAATTTGCAATGCTCTACTAGTCCTTTCAACCTCGTCACGAAACCTGAGTCTATCATAGAAATCATAGAAACCCTACAGTACAGAAAGAGGCCATTCGGCCCATCGAGTCTGCACCGACCACAATCCCACCCAGGCCCCACCCCCACATCCCTACATATTTTACCCACTAATCTACGCATCCCAGGACACTAAGGGGCAATTTTGGCATGGCCAATCAACCTAACCCGCACATCTTTGGACTGTGGGAGGAAACCGGAGCACCCGGAGGAAACCCACGCAGACACGAGGAGAATGTGCAAACTCCACACAGACAGTGACCCAAGACGGGAATCGAACCCAGGTCCCTGGAGCTGTGAAGCAGCAGTGCTAACCACTGTGCTACCGTGCCGCCCCTATCTCCGAGGCTCTCGGACTGCTGAGTGAAATTTGTACCTCAGCATAATAATTGAAGGTCAAGGGTTGAAATGATTCTTAACTAGCTCAACTATCTGGTCAAAAGATTAGGGGCCCTATTTTACCATTTTGATTCTAAGTGCTGGGCGGACTTGAAATTGGGAGAGTTTCAGATCCGACTTTTAGACCCGTTCTCAGGCGCCCCCATACGCACTCCGCCTGCAAAAATATCAGCAATTCTGAATCGTGCCGCAGAAGACTGTGTGGGTGGGGCTTAATGCATCCGAAATCCTGCAGCTCCAATCAGTACCTCCAACTGCGCATGCGCAAAACAAAATGATAGAATGCCGCTCCCCTACCACATCCCTCTCAGGCCAGACAATGCCTCCCCCTGACCCCCACAGATATTGGCCCACCCCCATTACATTACTGACCCCCTTATCCCCCCAGCCCCCACCATCCAGACCAATTGCGGGCCCTTCCCCTTTCCCCCCACCAATCTCAGGCAGAGTGGCAGCGGACCCTCCCCTTCCCCCCCACTGATCTCAAGCAGAGTGGTAGCGGACCCCCCCTTCCCCCCCACTGATCACAGGCAGAGTGGCAGCGGACCCTCCCCTTCCCCCCCCACTGATCTCAAGCAGAGTGGCAGCAGACCCACCTTTCCCCCGCCCCTCCTCTCCCCACCAATCTCAAGCAGAGAGCCGTCAGACGCTAGACACCTACCTCCTCACTAACTGGAGCGCCTGAATCAGACTTCTATGGAGCGTGTCTGTGTCATGCCAATTCTGGATGGGCGAACTCGGTGGTAAAGAGGGAAGTGCCGGTAAAGTTGGCTGTGCAGCCCATTAGGTCAATTTAAATGCATGCACGAGTGAGGCCTCACTCACCGCTACTCGCTCACGCCTGACTTTACCAAGTTTTCACGCCTGAAAACTAGGGGGCACAGGTTTAAGGTGCGAGGGGCAAGGTTTAAAGGAGATTTACGAGGCAGATTGTTTACACAGAGAGTAGTGGGTTCCAGGATCTCGTTGCCGGGGGAAGTAGTGGAAGCGGATACGGTAGTGACTTTTAAGGGCCGTCTTGACAAATACATGAATAGGATGGGAATAGAGGGATATGGTCCCTGGAAGGGTAGGTGGTTTTAGTTCAGTCGGGCAGCATGTCGGTGCAGGCTTGGAGAGCCGAAGGGCCTGTTCCTGTGCTGTAATTTTCTTTGTTCTTTGTTCTTTGAAAACAAGTGCAATACGTTGGCAAAATCGGATCCTCGGTGTCTGGAGCATCAGGCGATGTTAAACTTCTGATTAAATTGTAAGTCTGTGGGCCACAAACTGTGAGCAGAATAACCTTCCGCTTTTCATCAGTTGTTATCTCATTCGCTACAAAACGTAACATAATCTGTCAATATACTGGCTCCAGTTTTCTACTTCAAAGTCAAACTGTTCTAATTTCCTGATTAAAGGCATTTTAACACTGCACCTGTCCCTTGCTTTTTGTTATCTTTGATGCTTCAGTCTCTTCCCCCTCTAGCCATGCACTGCAATTCCTAAGAAACTTGGAAAATCTTTCCTCGTTGCCAATGTAATAAATCAAGGCCGACTTGATGAGGCTTCAGAATGCAAAGGCTTTATTGTTAAAGCAATGAGTAATGATACATGGAAATAGGGTCTGATAGAATAACTATGTGACTGTACACTACTCCTCCCTGACTCCCACTGCTGATCCTTCCCAACCTGGGATGCATGCCCTCATACTCCATCGGCTCAGTAATGTCTCGACACCTCATAGGGTGCGACCTGACCATGTGGCCCGCGAGGAACGGCCCCTTAAGCAGGCCATGCTACCACAAATACCCTCATTCATCTCACAAACTCCCACTGGATGGTATTCATTTGTAGGTCATTTAAGTCAGTTTTTAAAAGTTTATTTTTATTTCCAATGTCTATTTGACTTAAACTAAAATGCGGTTTTACTTTATGTATTTATACTATGTTGTTAAGTGAAATACTGCTCTTTGAAATTATTATTAGAGGATTGGTTTACCCTTTTTATGGGATCAAAATAAACTGAAATGAAAAAGAATTAAAGCAACATTAGATTTTTCGTTAAACATTAGTCTTCCTATCAATATAAATAATCACCATCTGGCTTTTGATCCACAAGAGTTGGACTTAGGAGTTAACTTTTTCATGCAGCAGGAAACCATATTTACCACTGGATAAAAGCAAATTACTGTGGAAAGAAATTCTCTTTTGGAGCCATACTTCCAGTTCAAATAGAATCCTTCATTCACTGATACAAAAAGGAGCTTTGCTTCTTTTAATTTCGTAATATTCCCTCGTCCATGTAGCTTGTAAAATATTTTTAAACTTTAGCGAATGGTTCTCTTTAGCCCTGGTTCTCTCAGCCTCTCACTTGCCAAGTGTACAGGCCTTGGAATTAAGCAGACGTGTTTGAAGATAATGTTGGAAGTATTGTTCGTTTACAATGTGGTGGGACTGAAAGGTCTGTGGTTTATGTACAAGTCAGTCCCGATCCACATCTATTGAAAGCATTGGGTGGGGCTTTCCAGTTCTGCGTTCACCAAAAGCTCAGAGTTTCCACGCTCTGCCAAGCTGTCGTATCCATCTTCTTATTCACCTATAATTTATTCCTACCCCTCCCCAGTAAAAGTCAACAAGGAAGCCCTTTCCATTGTGTTATGTTGCTTGTTGTTTTGAAAGAAAGAAAGAACTTGCATATCTACAGCATCTTCCACCGCCTCAGGATGTCCCAAAGCATATTTCAGTCAATGAAATATTTTTGAAGCGTAGTCACCGTTCGAAAGCAGGAAACGCAGCAGAAAATTTATGTACAGGTCAAGATCCCACCAATCCAAATGAGAGAAATGACCAGATAATCTAATTTAGTCATATTGGTTCATAGTTAAGCATTGACCAGGATGCCAGAAAGAACTCCCCAGTTCTTCTTTGAAATAGTGCCATGAGATCTTTTGCATCCTTCTGAGATAGTTGACGTGTGCTCAGTTTAAGGTCTCACCAAGTCTCTGGAGTAGGATTTGAATCCATGACATTCTGACTTAGGGGCTGCTTCCAACTGAACCATGCCTGACATCTCAGTTCGCTTAGTTTTAATGAGGGCCTCATTTCCCTTCTCTCTCCCCTACCTTAAAAGAAAGCTAATAGATTCCCTGATCCAGTTTATTCAATTTCACAACTGACAGCTCAAGTGACACACCATTGTTTCTGTCACTGTGCTACATGCTGGCTGAAAAGCTAGGCTGAATTCTAGGTGGGTAAGGGCACAAATCTGCTGTCATTTCAATCTGCCCACCTTGTTAGGTGGATTCCTGGGAAAGCGATTCTCTTTGGATTAAAAATGCTTATTTGCAATAAAATTACAACATGAGAAATTTCTGTGAGGAAGTAACAAGCAATGTGGATAACAAGAAACTTGTGGATGTACCGTACTGAGATTTTCAGAAAGTATTTGACAAGGCGTCACATCAAAGGTTACTGCACAAATTAAGAGGTCATGGTGTAGGACATATTAGCATGGACAGAGGATTGGTAAGCCAACAGGAAACGGGAAGTAGGCATAAATGGGTCATTTTTGGATTGGCAAGATGTGACAAGTGGAGTGCCAAAGAGATTAGTACTGGGCCTCAACTGTTTCTAACCTATATAAATGAGTTGGATGAAAAGACCAAAATTATGGTTGCTAAATTTGCAGAGATAGATAGGAAAGTAAATTGTGAAGTGGACATAAGGAGTCTGCAAAGGGACATAGGTAGGTTAAGTGAATGAACAGAAATTTGATAGATGGAGTATAAAGTCGGAAAATGCGAATTTGTCCACTTTGGCAGGAAGAATAAAACAGCAGCATATTATTTAAATGGAGAGAGATTTTAGAACTCAAAGGTACAGAGGGATCTGGGTGTCCTAGTACATAAAACACAAAATATTAGTATGCAGGTACAGCAAATGATTAAGAAGGCAAATGGAATGTTATCATTTATTGCAAGGTGAATGGAATATAAAGTAGGGATGTTTTGCTACAGTTGTACAGGGCATTGGTGAGACAACATCTGGAATATTGTGTACAATTTTAGTCTCCCTATTTAAGAAAGGATATAAATGCATTGAAAGCACTTAGAAAAGGTTTAATCAACTAATACGTGAGTTGGGGGGGTGGTTATCTTATGAGGAAAAGTTGGACAGGTGGACCTGTATCCATTGGAGTTTAGAAGATTGAGAGGTGATCTTGTTGAAACATAAGATCCTGAAGCAACTTAACAGGGTGAATACTGAGAGGATGTTTCTCCTTGTGGGCAAAACTAGAACTAGGGGACACAATTTAAAAACAAGAGGTCTCTCATTTAAGACGAGACAAGAAGAAATATTTTCTCTTGGAGAGTTGCAAATCTTTGGAACACTCTTCCCCAAACAGAGGTGGAGGCAGGGTCATCAAATAATTTTGGGGCAGAAGTAGATTCTTGACTAACAAGGGAGTCCAATGTTATCAGAGATAGGCAGAAGATGGAGATAAGGCCACAATGAGATCAGCCATGATCTTACTGAATGGCGGAGCAGGCTCAAGGGGCCAGATGGCTCACTTGTGCTCATAATGCATATGTTTGTATGTGTGTTCATATGTTCGATTCTGCCACGGCCAACAATGTCGCTTCCCAAACTGCAGAAAAGGAAATAATTTATGCAACACCACAGCCTCTACTGATAATATCAACCAATACTCAGTAAGAAGTCTCACAACGCCAGGTTAGAGTCCAACAGGTTTATTTAGTATCAAGAGCTTTCAGAGCGCTGCTCCTTCATCAGGTGAGTGCTGCTCCTTCATCAGTCTCACCTGATGGAGGAGCAGCGCTCCAAAAGCTTGTGATACCAAATAAACCTGTTGGGCTTTAATCTGGTATTGTGAGACGTCTGACCATGCCTACCCCAGTCCAACGCTGGCATCTCCACATCATGGCAACCGATATTCAAACATATTACACACAATGTACTGCATAAACAGGTCATTTAGCCTAACTAGTCCACGCCATTTTTTATGCTCTGCCTTAACCTCCTCCCATTCCTCTTTCTCTCATCCAATCAGCATATCCTTCTATGGCTTTCTCCCTTATGTTTGTGCAACTATCCCTTGTATACATCCAGGCTATTCACCTCAACCACTCCCTGTGGTTCCACATTCTTATCACAACGGTCTATGTTATTATATAAACACAAATGTGTGTTCAACAAAAAGGTCGTAGGCTTTGTTGATAGCTCTGTGTGTAAGGGCACTACCTGATATGATACTGAATCCTACAGCCCAGAACAGTCCCAGGCTAGACCCTGAGTTGTTACTGAGTTGCCTGACTAGAGGCATTGAGAACTAAAACTTTCCTAAAGGCCTTTGAGCTCAGAGGACTAGTCATCAAAGCAGAAAGACTGCAGGGAAAACCTAACTTCAACTCCCCGAGACTGTCCTATTGACCAGCCTGAGCTGGAGTCTCTGTTGGGGCGTTCAGGTTGACCTGAGTCTCCTTGGGCGAAGGTCAGGATTACACCCAGTGGCTAATCACTATCCAGGGACCCTTGCATGGGCATTCGCTGAGGACAGGCTGAGGCTGATCCGTGATACTTCCGTGATGGAAAAACTCCCGAGCTACGGGCTTGCATCAGGAAATATGGCATCTTGTTTGACACAGAGACTGGAGAACACAGCTGGTTTTTATAAACTATACAATGCCAAAAAGAGAACACATGACTGACAACTTTAAAGGAATACATCACAGCTAAGAAATGCAAAAAAGGGAAATAAAAGTTTTTTTTGGCATCCTCTGTTTCTCATAATCTAGAATTGACAAAGGCCCCCAAAAATGTTGCTCATGGTTACTGTTACAGCTCACATTCTGTAGCAGGAGTTTGCTCATTTCAGAATAACGTGCTGAGATGAACGACCTGAGAGGTGAATTGAAGAGCTTTGGGACATTTCCTTGGTCAGCAGAGCTCACAGTGCACTGTACCTGCTGGCTGGAGTATGTAGGAAAGAAAGTCAAATGAACAATTACAACTTGGCCATGTTGATGAAAAGGCTGCCAAAAGAAGCACAGATATTGTAAACTTGGCTCAGGAGAATGCAATATGTTCAAAGTATTTATAATATCAGTTCCAGAAAAGTGCATAATTTAAATCTCTTGCATAGGATCACATTCTGCCTATGGTATGGAGACGGTGAGGAAATGGCTGGTAACACTTCTCATTATTCACTAGGTCAATGTACTTGTGGGGCTTCAAGTTACATCTTCCCCCTCCCATCCATTACTTTTCCGGCAATTGCCAACCGGATCTGTGACAAACATTGTAGCCCGTAGGGGGTCTTCCAAAAAGAACAAAATGCAACAATTGGTTTTATCATAAAGTCAATTAGGGCAGCATGGTGGCACAGTGGTTAGCACTGCTGCCTCACAGCTACAGGAACCCGGGTTCAATTCCAGCCTTGGGTGACTGACTATCTGTGTGGAGTTTGCACGCTCTCCCTGTGTCTGCGTGGGTTTGCTCCGGTTTCTTCCCACAGTCCAAAGATTTGTAGGTTAGGTGGATTGGCTATGCTAAATTGCCCCTTGGTTTCAGGGGGATTAGCAGGGTTAGTACTTGGGGTTACGGAGATAGGGCCTGGGTGGGATTGTTGTCGGTGCAAGTTCTATGGGCTGAATGGCCATTTTCTGCATTGTAGGGATTCTATTCTATTCTATTTTCCTGTTACAAAGGCTGGAGAAAGTACAAGCAAGCATCAAGATGGCCATTCGGAATTCGTGGATGGCCTGAAAGAACTGTTGAACTTTTCCAATCTGCTTTGAACGCTGTGTGAATTTAAAAATAAAATATATTGAAAATGTGTAGTTATATAAACTTCTAGTTAGCTCCCTCTGGAGCAACACATTCACCTCCATTGTATTCTCTCTCCACAGATGCTGTCAGGCCTGCTGAGATTTTCCAGCATTTTCTGTTTTTGTTTCGGATTCCGGCATCCGCAGTATTTTCCCTTTATCCTGCTTCCTATCCACAACTACTTGCTGTCTGCTGTAGTCCAAGGGAAAGAGGATATGATTTGGAATTCAAATCCTTTCTCTCCAATCTCTCCCCTCTACTAGGGATGAGACTCCCTTCTGGTTGCCCTCTGTGCTTCACCCATTCAACCCATGTGAACAGAATACTCCTGTGACCTGAGCTGGCATTTTTCCAATTGCTCCACATTGCATCTACACTCCTTCCTTTCTCTTTCAGTTTTTCCCATGTTACACAGGGTCGCCACAATGTTTGTTGATCACCCTTTGTATCAACCATGGTTTATATTTTTGGATTTGGCTGGCAATTTTACAGCTGGTTGCCCTTCCTTCTGCTGTATCCCTCCCCACTTATCTGGGCTAGAGATTGGCACTGACACAGGTTGGCTTGCCTGAACCAGTGGCTAGATTCTTCCATGGTAAACAAGTCCTGGAATTGGGACTTGAACCTTTTGGCTCACAGAAAGGAGAGCTCCTCATTAAACCTCTCCAGCTTCCTACATTGCATCCAGAGTCAAGGGTAGGCAATGGTTTAGTGGTATTTTCACTATATTATTAATCCAGAAACTCAACTATTGTTATGGGAATCCGGGTTCGAATGCCGCCACGGCAGATGATGGAATTTGAATTCAATAAAAAATATCTGGACTTAAGAATCCACTGATGACCATGAAACCATTCTTGATTGTCGGAAAAACTCATCTGGTTCACTAATGTCCTTTAGGGAAGGAAATCTGCTGTCCTTACCTGGTCTGGCCTCCATGTGACTCTAGAGCCACAGCAATGTGGTTGACTCTCAACTGTCCTCCAAGGGCAACTAGGGATGGGCAATAAATGCTGGCCAGCCAGCGACACCCAAATCATTAAAAAAAATTAAAAATCGTAAGTGCTTAAAACAAGTCTGAAATGACTTTAATCATATACAACCTCAACTTGAGGTTGAGGAAGATATGTTTATGTGCGTATATAAAATGCTTCTGGATCACAGGTTAGGTCTCAATCCAATGATATTACCAACTATGGTTATGCAAGCACAAAACATTCATGCATTTTCTTTCTCAAGCCAGTACAAAAGGGAATCCAGCAAAAAGAATAAGGGGAAAAAAATGAATTTTATTACTACAGGCAAGCAGTAGGATCTCAATCACATTCTTTACTATTTACAGAGCTTGGAACTATTACACTGGTCAATTAACCCTTGCTGTACCAAAAGGTTTCCAAAACACTTTTAACAGAGCCTCTGCAAAATTTAACTTTTGCCAGTTTGTTCATCAAGTAAAACTAAGCAGCGTTAAGAACGACAACTCATAAATTTGTAGAATTATTTTTAAAGCTAAATCTATAGTTTGGGATGATAAGTCTTGTTAAACTCTAAGTGGTTAAAAATATGTTTGGAAAGCTTGAGAGGAACATCTGATACTAATGGATCCAGGCTGTGGTCTCTTCCGACACATTCTCTCTCGTTTCCTGTTGAATTTCATTCTTTGGCCTTTCCTATTTGTTTAATGTCTTTTTTTTTTTGGCTTCTACTTCCCTTCTTTGCCTTTTTATCTTTGGTTTTCAGATTTGTCTTCAACAATCTTTTCTGCTTCATCCAAAGAGAAAAACAAAGCCTCGTGAATGAATTGGAAAATAAAACAGATTGGAAAACTGTCTCGCTCATGTCTCAAATCAGGTTCCTTTTATTTAGCAATTTTCCTGGTTTACTCAAACCTGCAAGCTCCCAGAACTGAATGATGCGTATGAATCTGGATAGAATGGAGAGAGTCGTACCTTGATTTGGTTCATATTCCTGAGTTACATTGTGGAGCAGCAGCCCTGATAAGAGGGTCACCCCGGCCTGAACTGATACACTGCTTAGATTTAACGCAACATTTTAACATCGGAGTTGGTTTCCTTCTTGCTTTTTGGGGCCATCACGGCTGCTATGAAAGGAGAAGTCATGAAAATACCTTGAAACTAAAAACTGCAGATTCCTATTAGCATTAGATTGATGGAGACTGGCTGGAGGTCAGGGACTGGTCAGATGATCACCTAAACAGGAAGGGGAGCAAATGATCTACATCTGGAGTCCTAACGACATGTTGCATCAAGGAGGCAACCAACCAACACCTTCTCAAGGACAATGAGGGGTGGGCGATAAATACTCGCCAAATCAGAGACACCCTCATCCCATAAATTAATTTTGGAAAAAAAGATAGGCAGCAATGACTGGCACAGGAAGATGAGAGTCATAGAAATAACTTAACTGTGACATTTCATCAAACCTTACCCAAAGATCACCCACGAAAGGTTCACTGGATAATGATCACAACTCATTGGTCACCCCTTTCAGTGTCAGGTGAGGCTTAGGAGGTGGCACACTCACCTCTGAGTCAAATCCAATCCAGAGACCTGAGCACACAATCCAAGCTGACATTCCCAGTGCCAGTACAAAGGGAGTGCTACACTGTCAGCGTTGCTGTCCATCAGATGAAACATTGAAGCAAAGCCCTGTTTGCTCTCTCAGGTGGATGTATTGTTTTGAAAAAGAGCAGGGGGGTTCATCCCAGTGTTTCAGAAAACGTTTATCCCTCAACCAATGTCACTAAAGAACAAATCAGCACGGAAAACACTGTAACTTCTCAGTAGGTCAGATAGCATTTATGGAGGAACAGTTAGTTTCAATTCAATGACTTTCTTGATCAGGAATTTCCAACATTTTCTGTTTTTCATTTCAAATTTCCAGCGTCCGCATTTTTTTTGTATCACTAAAGAACAGATGATCTGGTCATTATTACGTAGTAGTTTGTGGAACCTTCCTGTGCGCAAATTGGTTCCCATGTTTCCTACGTAGCAACAGTGTTAATATTTCAAAATTAAAGTACTTAACTGATTGCGAAGCACTTCCAGGCGTTCTGAGGTCTTGAAAGACATTGTAAAATTCAAGTCATTCCCTTTTTTGGAGGTCTTGTGCCTGTATCATGTACAGACTGCCGTGCAGCAACTCACCGAAGTTTCTTTGACAACACCTTCTTTTCCTCTACGACCGAGAGCAGCAACGTGTGAGAACCCCTCCGAGTTCAGGACACGCTCCAGCCTGACTTGGACTAATGCTGCACCATCACTTGGTCAACCTCCTGGAATCACCTAGCCAAAACCACTGAGAAAGAACCGTGACCACACAGACTGCAGCGGTTTAAAGAGAAGACCCACCACCACATTCACACGGCAGTGAGCGTGAGCAGTGGGCAATCTATGCCAACATCACCCATATCCCAGGACTTTTTAAAAAGTCAGAACCCTGGTTGATTTTCTCTTTTCCCAGCACAGGGGCTTTGTGGCTAATTGTTGCTTTCTCTCTGGCTGCTTCTGCCCACACAACATGGATTGGGTTAGAAGCGGGATCCCTTCTGGTCTGTATGGCCTAGTATTGGACTGCATGGAATGTTTAGCTACAGAAACGCTAGAAGTGATTTAAGATAAAGTTTTCAACTCATAATGAACCAGGGGCAGTATGGTGGCACAGTGGTTAGCACCGCTGCTTCACAGCACCAGGGACCCAGGTTTGATTCCAGCCTTGGGTGACTGTGTGGAGTTTGCACATTCTCCCTATATCTGCGTGGGTTTCCTCCGGGTGCTCCGGTTTCCTCCCACAGTCCAAAGATATGCAGGTTAGGTGGATTGACGATTCTAAATTGCACCTTAATGTCCCAAGGTGTATGGTGAGGGGGATTAGTGAGGTAAATATGTGGGATACAGGGATAGTGCCTAGGTGGGATGCTCTGTCGGAAAGTTGGTACAGATGCAATGAGCTGAATGGCCTCCTTCTGCACTATGGGGATTCTATGGTGAGGAGCTTAAAGATAATTACTGACATTTAAAGTTTTAAAGTTTATTTATTTGTCACAAGTAGGCTTACATTAACACTGCAATGAAGTTACTGTGAAAATCCCCTAGTTGCCACATTCCGGTGCCTATTCGGGTACATAGAAAGAAAGCCACAGCACAAACAGGCCCTTCGGCCCACAAGTTGCGCCGATCACATCCCCACCTCTAGGCCTATCTATAGCCCTCAATCCCATTAAATCCCATGTACTCATCCAGAAGTCTCTTAAAAGACCCCAACGAGTTTGCCTCCACCACCACCGACGTCAGCCGATTCCACTCACCCACCACCCTCTGAGTGAAAAACTTACCCCTGACATCCCCCCTGTACCTACCCCCCAGCACCTTAAACCTGTGTCCTCTCGTAGCAACCATTTCAGCCCTTGGAAATAGCCTCTGAGAGTCCACCCTATCCAGACCCCTCAACATCTTGTAAACCTCTATCAGGTCACCTCTCATCCTTCGTCTCTCCAGGGAGAAGAGACCAAGCTCCCTCAACCTATCCTCATAAGGCATGCCCCCCAATCCAGGCAACATCCTTGTAAATCTCCTCTGCACCCTTTCAATGGCTTCAACATCTTTCCTGTAATGAGGTGACCAGAACTGCGCGCAGTACTCCAAGTGGGGTCTAACCAGGGTCCTATAAAGCTGCAGCATTATCTCCCGACTCCTAAACTCAATCCCTCGATTAATGAAGGCTAGTACGCCATACGCCTTCTTGACCGCATCCTCCACCTGCGAGGCCGATTTAAGAGTCCTATGGACCCGGACCCCAAGGTCCTTCTGATCCTCTACACTGCTAAGAATGGTACCCTTCATTTTATACTGCTGCTTCATCCCATTGGATCTGCCAAAATGGATCACTACACACTTATCCGGGTTGAAGTCCATCTGCCACTTCTCCGCCCAGTCTTGCATTCTATCTATGTCTCGCTGCAACTTCTGACATCCCTCCAAACTATCCACAACACCACCTACCTTGGTGTCGTCAGCAAACTTACCAACCCACACCGAGGGAGAATTGAGCATGGCCAATCCACCTAACCGGCACGTCTTTTGTGTTGTGGGAGGAAACCGGAGCACCCGGAGGAAACCCACGCAGACACAGAGAGAACGTGCAGACTCCACACAGACAGTGACCCAAGCCGGGAATTGAACCCGGGTCTCTGAGTTTATTTTAAAGAAAAGTCTTATTTTCGGAAATGCCGAATGGTTTATTTTCTCGTTAGAAATGCATATAGTAAGATCAGAGGATAAAACTACAGCTCTTATAAAACTTTGAAGAATGACCATTACTCCTTCCCCTCCTTCAGATACCATGTCCTAAGAGGGAAATGGCAACTATAGATTCCCTTTGGATTGTGATTGTTTGACAAAATACTGCAGTTGTCTGCCTTTGCCTCCTGCACTATGACTGACCAGAAATTTCTTTTGCTCTTACAGTCTGCCGTTAGGCATAAAGGACGGATGTACAGTCTGATAATCAACCTATTTGGCCATGTTACGAATACATCTTCCATAGCCATCGAGTCTTTGGAGTGGGACTTGAATCCAGAGCACCCGGGCAAGACATAGGGGTGATACCCACTGCACCACAAGACCTCCACTGACCATTAATATAAGTCTGAATTCTGTGACAAGAGGAACATTCTTACTACATGCAACTTTCCACAATCCCATAGGGAAAAGAAAATCATGTGGTTTTCAGATTACAACAGGTTTCATGTCCTCTGCTTTCAGTACCACACCTGATTTCTAATCATCAGTCAAACACCCATATTCTCTGCTTCTTCTGGGGTCTATAACCACTCTAAATGCCATTGTATTCCATTAGCCAATAGATGAGACATAACCAAGACTCCCCATCCCTGAATCGACACTTTGGCATGACGATACCCTGAGAAATGAATTATTGCAGACCGTAAGTCTGTAGCAGGTTCTCCTCGATTATTTACTAAAGCAGCTGTCAGCTGTGGTTACACCCACTGGAAATGTACACAAGCCACGGCCTGCCATGGGGGACGTGTCATTACATTTTTTTTGTGATAGATACAGAGAATGGGAAAACCCCACTTGTTTAAGAGGTGAATGATCAGCAGACTTACCTTGTGAACATTGCATTGAATTTCCAGCCCAGAAGCAGGCCATTCAGCCCAACTGCTCTATGCCGGTGGTTTGTGCTCCACACATGCCTCCTCCCACTATACTTCATCTCACTCCAATAACTTCTCCTCCCTGGTTTCATCTTAAGTGCATCAATGCTCTTCAACTCAGCCATTCCTGTGGTAGCGAGTTCCACATTATCACCATTCTCTGGATAAATTCTCCTGAATTCCCTCTTGGATTTGTCAGTGACTATCCTACATTTGTTCAACCCACACAAATGGAAATATTTTCCCTACCTCCATCCTATTGAACCCTTTCAAGATCTTAAAGATCTCAATCAGGTCTTCCTGTCTAGAAGACGGTTCAGCCACATGGGACAGTGATGTACCAAACAAGAAGTTGCTATTTATATAATATAGAAGAATAAATGGTATTTTGGAAAGTCCAAGTGGTCAAGGGTGAGTTTTTGAGGAATGGGGTGGTGATGGTAGTTTTGAAAGGGAGGGAGACAAACTTGTGGAGAAAGAACCATACACATGACAGCCGGCAGTGGGAGGTTCACTAGTGCAGAAGGAGGCCATTCGGCCCATCGAGCCTAAACCGACAACAATCCCACCCTGCTAATCTCTCTGACGCTAAGGGTCAATTTAGCAAGGCCAATCAACCTAACCCGCACATCTTTGGACTGCGGGAGGAAACTGGAGCACCCAGAGGAAACCCACGCAGACACGGGGAGAATGTACAAACTCCACATAGACAGTCACCCGAGGCTGGAATAGAATTCGGCTCCCTGGCGCTATGAGGCACCTGTGCTAACAACTGTGCCACCGTACTGCTAGGTGGTCGGTAGTTGAGGGGGATGTAGGGAGTGGGCCAAGGGAGCAGCTTCCATCCCTGCTCTGTTTTGATTTAGCTGATCCCAATGGGGCCAGCAGTAAAAACTCTACAACTGGCCTCAATATACCTAAGTTAAAGAAAGGAATATATCCATCAGGGTCCACCAACCCCACCCACCAACAGTTCCTGCTCACTAGCCAGCAGACATTGCTGGACAAGCCCCCGTGTGGGTGCTGGGTGGTCAAGATTAGGTATGAGTGTGATGTCTCTCACAGTCAATAAATACTCTGCACTATTAATAGGTATCAAAGGGAGCCAGGCTATCGATTGCCAAATCCTCAGAAGGAATGCCCTGAAGGAGAGGGGAATGCAATTCATTGCATAGTTTATCTTTGAAAAAAAAGGGATGAGGCAATAATGGGAAGGAAATGAAAGATGAAATATCCTAGTCAATTGTCCATTAATGATGATATGTGGATTAGTCAGGTGAACTAATTATTACCACCTCATTCCACTACCTCTGCCTTCAAAAATACTGCCTGCTTTCAAAAATAATGATTGTTTTTGTTTCCTGTCTCTTTTGCTGTTTGCTCTAAAATTATATCCTTCAAACATTCTTCCTAAATTTTACATCTCTTGCCACACTGTCCCCTCTCCACTCCCTCCACTCCAGACTTCCTCCATACTCACTTAATGCCCAACTAGTATTGGCTTGCATCAGTTTCTCTTTGTAAGCTCATTTCGAATTCCAGGCTCAGGCAATATTCAGGATTGGGAATGGTGCCGACTGGAAGTGCTCTGGCAAGGAATCCTGACACAGCAAGATTCCAGGATTGTCAGCCATCATTTAAAGTGATAACTTTTCTTAGCTGGCATAAGAATTAGAAAGCGACATTCCCAACTCCCAATATTTTGCTCTTCTCACCCCTTCCGGTTCACTCCAACTCTATTACCCTCTTTGAGACCTTTCATTTGTGTTCCGGCTTGCGTCACTGTCTGTGTGGAGTTTGCATGTTCTCCCCGTGTCTGCATGGGTTTCCTCCCACAGTCCAAAGATGTGCGGATTAGGTGCATTGACTATACTAAATTGCCCCTTAGAGTCCCGGGATGCATAGGTAAGAGGGATTAGCGGGGTAAATATGTGGGTTACGGGGATAGGGCCTGGGTGGGACTGTTGTCGATGCATTCTCGATGGGCCAAATGGCCTCCTTCTGCACTGTAGAGTATCTATGATTCTATGATTTCCAGCCTCTTGAATACCCCTGCTTTTAATTGCTCTTCCACTGGCAACTGTGCCTTTAGCTGCTTGAGCTCGATGCTCCAGAATTCCCTCTCTAAACAGCTCTGTCTCCACACTGCGCTCTTCTTACCTTTAAGACATTCCTGTCTCTTTGACCAAGCTTTCAGCTGCCTGTTCTAATATATACTTATGTGGTTGGGTGTTGAATTTGTTTGATAATTGCTCTTGGGATGTTTTACTGTGTTAAAGGTGCTATATAAATGCAAGTTATTGTTGTTGTTGTTGCCAGATCCCCCCCTCTCCCCCACTCCCCCTACCCTGCTCCACCGCCTCACTGACCTGCATTCACTCACCCTCTCCCAAATAGATTACATTTAATATTCTGTCCTCATCTATGAGGTTTGCCCCTGCAAACTCTTCCAACTCCATTCTCCCAACGCTACCCTATCCCCTGTAGTCCTTCAACTCTGGCAACCCATTCACCAAGCCCTAACTTTGCTCTCACAGCCTGCAACTTACTTAGCCCTATTTCATAAAACTCTCCTTCACCAAAACATTCACCGCCCTTTCCATTTGCTAAACCAATCTCGGAAAGTGCATTTCTCCAACCAAAGTTTCATTCACCAATCCCAGCGCTTTCCGTCAAGACTCAGTGCCTCCTCCTCCATGGATCACCTTAGGACATTTCTCAATGTTAAAGGTGCTGTATAAATGTGAGTTTATTTTGGGCTCTTTTGATGGGACGCAGTTCAATTATCCTCAGATGCTTGCAGCTTTTCCAAATGGGCATTCCTCAGCCTTGGCTTAGTGGAGTAGCATCTTCTCATCTCTGAGTCAAATAATTTTGGGTTCAAGCCCCGCACAGAAATCCTGACTGACATTTCAGTGCAAAGGGAGTGCTCATTGTCTGAACTGCTATCATCCAGATGACATGTGAAACTCATATCTTGTGTGCCCACTTTACATGGATCCCATGGCTTTACTTGAAGAAGAGATGAGAATTTTATCCTTTAGCCAATTGATGACTAGTCATTTATCTCATTTCTGTTTGTGGGAGCTTACTATGTGCAAATTGACTGTTGGGTCTTCATTGATTGCACTCCAAAAATACTTCATTGGGATTCCCCAAGGATGTAAATGGGGCTATTTAAATGTTAGCCCTTTCTTAAAGTTTATTTATTAGTGTCACAAGTAGGCTTACATTAACACTGCAATGAAGTGCGACAACAATAATCTCTTCCTCAATGTCAACAAAACGAAAGAGATTGTCATCGACTTTAGGAAGCGTAGTGGAGAACATGCCCCTGTCTACATCAACGGGGTCGAAATAGAAATGGTCAAAAGCATCAAGTTTTTAGATATCCAGGTCATCAACAACTTGCCCTGGTCCCCCCGTGCCGACACTATAGTTAAGAAAGCCCACCAATGCCTCTACTTTCTCAGAAGATTAAGGAAATTTGGCATGTCAGCTATGACTCTCAACAAATTTTACAGATGCACTACAGAGAGCATTCCTTCTGATTGTATCACAGCTTGGTATGGCTCTTGCTCTGCCCAAGACCGCAAGAAACTACAAAAGGTCGTGAACGTAACCCAATCCACCACGCAAACCAGCCTCCCACCCATTGACTCTGTCTACCCTTCCCGCTGCCTCGGCAAAGCAGCCAGAATAATTAAGGACCCCACGCACCCCGGACATTCTCTCTTCCATCAGGAAAAAGATACAAAAGTCTGAGGTCATGTACCAACTGACTCAAGAACAGCTTCTTCCCTGCTGCCATCAGACTTTTGAATGGATCTACCTCGCATTAAGTTGATCTTTCTCTACACCCTGGCTATGACTGTAACACTACATTCTGCACTCTCTTGTTTCCTTCTTCATGAACGGTATGCTTTGCCTGTATAGCGCGCAAGAAACAATACTTTTCACTGTATGCTAATACATATGACAATAATAAATCAAATCAAAGAGAAGTTACTGTGAAAATCCCCTAGTTGCTACACTCCAGCACCTGTTTAGGTACACTGAGGGAGAGTATGGCATGGCCGGTCCATCTAACCAGCACATCTTTCGGATTGTGGGAGGAAACTGGAGCACCCAGAGGGAACCACGCAGAGACGGGGAGAACGTGCAAACTCCGCACAGACAGTGACCCAAGCCAGAAATTGAACCCAGGTCTTTAGCGCTGTGAGGCAGCAGTGCTAACCACTGCGCCATCGTGCCCAGATAGTGAATAGCAGGGGGTCTGTGCAGGTATTTCTTAATCTGGAG
Source organism: Mustelus asterias (assembly GCF_964213995.1). NCBI lineage: Eukaryota > Metazoa > Chordata > Chondrichthyes > Carcharhiniformes > Triakidae > Mustelus > Mustelus asterias. The sequence continues at coordinate 50,333,331 of NC_135823.1, read as the reverse complement.
GATGCAGATGTTCACTTGGATTAACTTGCTGAATATTTGGGGCAGGAACAAGCAATTGTTCAGAAATGAAACCGAATAAGGTGAAGGGAAAAAGTAGTTTATCATCTTGTCCTCCTATTATCCTTCAGCATAACAGTTAGAAAGAGAGAACTAAAGACTTGAATTTACATAATGCCCTTTCTCAGCCACCATGAAAACTCTTTACAGCCAATGGAATACTTTTTTTGAAGTGTAGTCACTTTTTAATATGGGAAATGCGGCAACCAATTTATACACAGCAAGATCCCACAAACAGCAATGAGATAATGACCAGGTATGGTTTTTGTGATGTTGGCTGAAGGATAAATTGGCCAGGACACCAGGGATAACTCTGCTGCTTTGCTTCAAAATCAGTGGCCCCCTGGGATCTTTGACATCCACCTGAGAGAGCGCCCAGGGCCTTGTTTCACTTACTCATCTGAAAGGTGGTACCTCTGGCAACACAGCACTCTCTTAGTGCTGCACTGAAGCTAGAATGTATCCAAATTTGGCTGAGTAGAAATTATTGTTATGGAGATTATGCACTTACATTTTGATGGATCTTTTGTGTCAATATTTCTATGCCTCTAATATATAAAACCATTGTAGTCAAGATGTGTAGACAATTTGTTCCAACTAAAATGATGGGTGACCCAGGGATCACTACTTGAAATTATGTAAGGCCAGGACTAGCTGAGATATCAGAAAATGTTTCTTTTCTCAAAGAAAAGACAACCTCTGGAACAGGCTGTGGGCTTGTGTGATGGCCTTGAATTCATTAAATTCTTTCAAGCATATTCCCTCCTGGGGCAGAGATTCCCTTGTATCAGAGGTAGGTATTGCAGGGAATTCAAAGCCAGAAGTGATCTCAAGACATGTTTCAATCTCTTAATTAAGAGAGTCAGGAACGAATATTCCAGATTTTGTCCTTTAATTGGTCAGGGTCTTTAACTTTCAGCTGTCCCAGATGAGTTCTGTGCCTTTGGGTGGGATGGAAGGGTATATCCTGATGCACAAGGCATTGTGTGGGACAAGTCGGGTGGACAGTTTTCAGCTTACACACATTCCTATGTAACAAAGGCCGTTTTGTTCCTGGCTTTTGGCATCCATGTTCTTTGCCCGGTTTTCCCTGTCACACTAGTGTTCTTTACATACATTTTGCTTTGTATTTTTTAGAATCCCTCCAGTGCAAAGGGAGGCCATTCAACCCGTCGAGCCGGCACTGACCACAATCCCACCCAGGCCCTATTCCTGTAACACCACATATTTACCCTGCTAATCCCCGTGACACCAGGGTCAATTTAACCTGGCCAATCAACCTAACCTGCACATCTTTGAACTGTGGGAGGAAACCGGAGCACTTGGAGGAAACCCACGCAGACACGGGGAGAAGGTGCAAACTCCACACAGACAGTGACCCAAGGCCAGAATTGAACCCGGGTCCCTGGCGCTGTGAAGCAGCAGTGCTAACCACTGTGCCACCGTGCCACCCCAGTCCCAGAGTTTCTCTTCCCTCCTTGCCCAAGCGCTGCACCATCAGAGAGAACATAAATTCCTAAAAACTACCCTTATTCTCTCTGACGGACATTTACATTCCTCTTGACCCCATTTCTCTTCAGCCTCCTTTGACTACTCCTCCTGTCCAAGACTTGTTCAGATGACCTCCTTTCAGTTGTTTCTTCCCCCCACTACATCTTGACAATTCGTGACCTTACACTCCCTTCCTGCTGTTTCCTTCTAGTCAACATTTATTGCCAAACTGTCACTGTCCCTCTGTGAGACTTGCTCTTTGACTGCATCAGTATCCAAATTCTCCCAAACAGTCCAAAGCACAGGGATTTGTTGCGTTTCTTTTTACCATGGGGACAAGAACATAAATCACAGAGCAGAGGCAGCTGAAGCAACAGACATCAGCAGTGTTAGTGCCACAGTATTAACGAGCGTTGAAGCATCAGATCTAAATCCCTTCGTTAACAGTGGGACAGGATTTCCAAAAACCACCAACGCAGATCCCGGCAGAATCTCAGCAGCACAGAGCAGCAACAGATGCCAAAAGAATGCAGAAATATTGTCCCTGGCGTCACTCCATCAATTCTCAAGGAATTTTGAAAGACAAAAGCGTTCATTTTCTTCTGTTAAAGCACAAGGTTCTGAATGGCTTCATTTTACTTATTTTTCGTGCCAACAAAGTGATGGAAAAATCATCCTTGGCTCAAACGTTTGTTTGCAGCTATTCCTCGGTGAGCTGTTACCACTTTAAACTAAAATCCACTTCTCTTTCCACACTTCCCACGCTGTATACTGAGGGAGATTCATAACCTAGACCGCGTAAACAGTCAGTCCGCTGTACAGAACCGCCAACCTGGGCTCTATGTTCCGTTCTGGGTGCCACACCTTAGCAAGGTTAGGAAGGGAACTCTTCAAGGTATTCAGGGGAACAGAAAGGGTGGGTGGCGTGAAACTAATTCTGCTGGTTGGTGAGACAGAAGTGAAGTCATAGGAATCATAGACACCTTACAGCGCAGAAGGAGGCCATTCGGCCCATCGAGGCTGCATCGACAACAATCCCACCTAGGCCTTATCCCCGTAACCCCACATATTTACCCTGTTAATCCCTCTAACCTAGGCATCCCGGGACACTAAGGGGAAATTTAGCATGGCCAAAGCACCTGACCCGCACATCTTCGGACTGTAGGAGAAAACCAGAGCACCCAGAGGAAACCCACGCAGACACGGGGAGAACGTGCAAACTCCACACAGACAGTGACCGAAGCTGGGAATCAAACCCAGGTCCATGGAGCTGTGAGGCAGCAGCGCTAACCATTGTGCCACCGTGCCGCCTATGTGCCACCGTGCCACCCGGATTTAGTTTAGGACTAGAAAATATAATCTAAATAATAGTCAGAACTTTCAGTAGTGGAGTTTTCTTTAAGGGATGTGGGTGTCACTGGCTAAGGCAGTAGTTATTGCTCTTTCCTCATTGCCCCGAGAAGATAGTGTTGAGTCACCTACTGGAACCATTGCAGTCCCTGTGGTGTAGGTACACCCAGTAAGAAGTCTCACAACACCAGGTTAAAGTCCAACAGGTTTATTTGGTAGCAAATACCATAAGCTTTCGGAGCATGCTGCTCCTTCGTCAGATGGAGTGGTCTCTGTTCTCCAACAGTGCACAGACACAGAAATCAAGTTACAGAATACTAATTAGAATGCAAATCTCTACAGTGGAACAGCCAGAGATTTGCATTCTAATTTAGTATTCTGTAACTTGATTTCTGTGTCTGTGCACTGTTGGAGAACAGAGACCACTCCATCTGACGAAGGAGCAGCGCTCCGAAAGCTTATGGTATTCGCTACCAAATAAACCTGTTGGACTTTAACCTGATGTTGTGAGACTTCTTACTGTGCTTACCCCAGTCCAACGCCAGCATCTCCACATCGTGTAGGTACACCCACAGTGCTATTAGGGAAGGAGTTCCAGGAGTCAGAGACAATGTAACGACAATGATATATTTCCAAATCAGGATGATGAGTGGCTTGGAGGGAAACTTCTAGGAGACACTCCTACATGCAAAGGACGGGAAAAAATAGGAATTCTCCTCTGCAAACAGCAATTAAATTTGTAAATCATAAATTGTAAATTTTAAAGCTGAGATTGATGGACTTTTGTTAACCAAAGGTATTAAGGAAGATGGGGCAAAGGTGGGTATATGGGAGCTAGGCACATGATCTCACTGAATGGTGGGACAGGCTCAAGGGATTGAATGGCCAACTTGTTCTTTTATTCATTCACAGGATGTGATTTTCTTTTCATTAGACAAGGTCCATTGCCCATCTTTAATTGTCCTTGAGAAGATGGTGGGCTGCCTTCTTGAATACTATGTGTCTTGCTAGACCATTTCAGAGTCATCCAATTGCTGTGCGTCTGGAATTACATAAAGGCCAGATCAAGTAAGGATGGCAAATTTTTTTCCCTAAAGGACATTCATGAACAAAAGGGATTTTGATGACAATCTGGTAGTTCCAAGGCCATCATTACTGTTACTGCTATTTTGTTAATTAACCAACTGAACTTAAATTCCCTGCTGCCCTGGTGGGAGTTGAACTCAGGTCTTTATATTACTAGCCCATATTTCTGGATTACTAGCCCAGTAACACAACCACATTGTTACCATATCCTGACGCTTGTTATTTCTGACACTGCCAATAAAAAGCACCCTATTTCCTTATTGAGCCAACCAGATGAGGAGCAAAATGTTGCCATTTGAAGGTTCAGCAAGTGGTCTTTGGTAACCCTCCCTGCATCAGGAGATCCATGGGGATTATTTAAGGATGAGACCATCTAATGGTTAACTAATTGAACCAGAAACCCAGGGATGAAGAGTTCAAATCTCACCGTTAATATGAATCCAATAAATCTGACAACTTGTGTGCTCAGTCCAGGAAAAATGTGTAGTGGAAATCCCAGCATTGTCCTTCTGGGCAAGGATCCTGTCACTCCTACTCATTCTGGCTTACACATGACTCCAGACCCACACAATAGCAAATAAAATATGTTCACTTCAAACAGTAATTGGATAAATACTTGAAGGCAAAAGAAATTGCTGAGATATGAGTGGGAGTAATGAGCTTAAAAACTAACTAGATTTCTCTTTGAAAGAGCTGGCGCAGATTTGACAGGCAGAATGGTCTCCTTCTAGGCTGAATAATTCTGTGATATGATTCTATATAGGTTTGACTTTTAAAATAATTGGGGCAACTGTGGATCAATCAGGGAACTGGCCACATCTCAAGGTCAAGTATATTACATTTTTAAAAATCACAAAGACCTTTGTGACTTCCAGCTACTTCAACCGAGGCATATGAGTCAAGAATAAGGATAGCCAGCAATGAACATTGTATTGTGGCACCAACTCAGGCTGGTCCCAATATTAACAAAGAGTGAAACCCTATCATATATCGACTAAGTTATATAGAATATACAGCACAGAAATCATCATGGAATAGAAATCATAGAATCCCTACAGTACAAAAGGAGGCCATTCGGCCCATCGAGTCTGCACCGACCACAATCCCACCCAGGCCCTACCCCCACATATTTACCCGCTAATCCCTCTAACCTACACATCTCAGGACTCTAAGGGGCAATTTTTAACCTGGCCAATCAACCTAACCCGCACATCTTTGGACTGTGGGAGGAAACCGGAGCACCCGGAGGAAACCCACGCAGACACGAGGAGAATGTGCAAACTCCACACAGACAGTGACCCAAGCCGGGAATCGAACCCAGGTCCCTGGAGCTGTGAAGCAGCAGTGCTAACCACTGTGCGACCGTGCCGCCCCAAATGAGGTAATTCAGATCAACCGATCCAAGCCAGTGTTTACGTTCCACACGAGCCTCTTCCTAACCTCTTCCTCCAACTCTAGGAACAGAAGCTTCTAATCCTTTCTCCCTCGTCAGTTGTGTAGCTTTCTCTTTATCCAGTTAAAACAAATCTGTGGGTGCAACTCCTTCAGAATGGACTTTACTCCAGCACACTTAGTTAAAGATTACATTCGCCACTTAGAAAATTTTGGTAAGATTGCCCCCATAGTATTTATCAACACTAATACTGGACCATGGTGCTTCTTGGGTCCTCAATCTAGACCAGTAACACAACCACATTTCTGTTTCATAAGGCACTCTTACAGTAATTGTAGATTGAACACTCAGATCTGTCTTCCATGTACCTCACTGAAACCAAATTCAAGAACTGGGCGTCTCATGCACAAGGACCTGGGGGTCCTTGTGCATGAGACGCAAAAGCCCAGTCTGCAGGTACAACAGGTGATCAAGAAGGCAAATGGGATGTTGGCCTATATTGCGAGGGGGATAGAATATAAAAGCAGGGATGTCTTGATGCACCTGTACAGGGCATTGGTGAGGCCGCAGCTGGAATACTGTGTGCAGTATTGGTCCCCTTATATGAGGAAGGATATATTGGCATTGGAGGGAGTGCAGAGAAGGTTCACCAGGTTGATACCGGAGATGAGGGGTTTGGATTATGAGGAGAGGCTGAGGAGATTGGGTTTTTACTCGTTGGAGTTTAGAAGGATGAGGGGGGATCTTATGGAGACTTATAAGATAATGCGGGGGCTGGATAGGGTGGAGGCGGAGAGATTCTTTCCACTTAGTAAGGAAGTTAAAACTAGAGGACACAGCCTCAAAATAAAGGGGGTTCGGTTTAAGACAGAGTTGAGGAGGAACTTCTTCTCCCAGAGGGTGGTGAATCTCTGGAATTCTCTGCCCACTGAGATGGTGGAGGCTACCTTGCTGAATATGTTTAAAGCGCGGATGGATGGATTCCTGAGCGGTAAGGGAATTAAGGGTTATGGGGATCAGGCGGGTAAGTGGTACTGATCCACGTCAGATCAGCCATGATCTTATTGAATGGCGGGGCAGGCTCGAGGGGCTAGATGGCCTACTCCTGCTCCTATTTCTTATGTTCTTATGTTCTTATGGTGGGTTAGGATATTGGCCTTTCAGTTCTGGGTTCAAATCCAGTACTGGTGTAAGAGTGAAAGGCTCACAATATGTTGGCCATAATGGAACTATATTTTGCTTTCCAAATCCAATTGCTCATAGCTGTACAATACCTCTATACAAAACCAACCCTACTTCAATAATAACTGGCAATCACCCAGAAAGAACCAATGAGTGGTGGGCGTGAAAAGTGAATAAAATGTTCCACTGTTCCCATTGGGTTTGTCTTCAGAATTTGACCATTCCACAAGCATGGGTCGAAATAGCAAACACTGGGAGCCAACGGTAGCCCATTCCAAACTAGTCATCACTACATCTCTAATAATGAGGCAGCACTGTTGCCTCACAGCGCCAGGGACCTGGGCTTGATTCCAGGCTTGGGTCACTGTCTGTGTGGAGTTTGCACATTCTCCCCGTGTCTGTGTGGGTTTCCTCCGGGTGCTCCGGTTTCTTCCCACAGTCCAAAGATGTGCGGCTTAGGTGGATTGGCCATGGTAAATTATCCCTTAGTGGCAGGGGGACTAGCTAGGGTAAATGCATGGGGACATGGGGACACGGCCTAGGTGGGATTGTGGTCGGTGCAGACTCGATGGGTCGAATGGCCTCTTTCTGCACTGTAAGATTCTATGCATACATTTGCCAGAACATGTCACTGGATAGCAATCAAGTGGAAGGAGTCTGATTGGTTCTTTCCTTTGTTTGGGCCTGGGGCAATTCAACTTTTGATGTAGCGCAAATTTCAAGTAGGTTGTGTAACAGCAGGTGTAAAATGGGTGGGGGTACAATGGGATGAAATTTCTAAGGGACAGGCAATCAGCTTATCCCTGTTTTGCGCCCAGGCTGAAGAAATGTTTCACTTCAACTGCTGCACCAACCTCAGCTCAAACATCTCAAACCATTGAAAAAACCTGAGGTTGTTGGTTCACTGGCATCCGAGCAGTGAATTTATTCATCAAACCCAATACTCTTATTCATTGAGCATAAACCAGATTGATGCACATCAATTTAGACACGAGGCTCGAAGCTTCAGTAAATGAAGGCTTTTATTTACTATTAATGAAGCTATCAGAACTTAAGTACACTATCCCAGACTGAAGGTGTCCCGGCCAGAGCAGAGACTCTTATACCTCTCCCAGGAGGCGGAGCCCGACTGGGATGTGCCACAACAGTAACAAACACAGGTGTAACAACCCCACCCTAACCCAACAGCAACAGTAGTACAATCCAACAGTAACATATATACATCCTTGTAGTACTAGCCAGCCCTGGCTCAGTACTATCCAGTGGGAACCAACAATGGTTCACCACACAGATGGAGCAAATGACAATTTTGGAATATGCAGGTAATGATACTGTCACTTTTAAATTCACTCGATGCTAAAATAAAAAACTACAAGTTGTGAAATTAGGAATGGACCTCAATCACTGTTGTTTACTAAATGGGTTCCACCAGTTTGTGGAGTTAATGGAACTGAAAGATAAGGCAACAAATACCATTGTAAAAAACATGTTTTGGGGACGGGGTAAACCTCTATTTATTCGCCAGCATTCTTCAAAGAAAGTGTATACTTTAAATTCAAAAAGAAATAAAGACTTAAGCTTGCATTTATATAGCACCTTGCACAACCTATTAGCTTGATTGGGAAAATGTTAGAGTCCATTGTGAAAGATGTAATAGCAGGGCATTTAGAAATACATAATATAATCAAGCAGAGTCAGCATGGCTTCATGAAGGGGATATTACGCCTGACAAATTTATTAGAATTCTTTGAGGTGGTAACGAGCAGGATAGATAAATGGGAACCAGAAAGATAAGAGTGCATGGTGTTGAGGGTAGAATGTTAACATGGATAGAGGATTGGCTAACTGAAAGAAGACAGAGAGTTGAAATAAGGGGGCAATTTCAGGATGGCAACCTGTAACTAGTGGAGTGCCACAGTAGGTAACTAGTGGGATCAGTGCTGAGGTCACAGTTATTTACAGTATATATTAATGACTTGGACGGGGGAAGTGAATGTACTATTGCCAAGTTTACAGATCACATAAACGTAGGTGGGAAGGCATGTGGTGAGGATGACACAAAGAATCTGCAGAGAGATACAGATAGGTTGAGTGAGGGGGTAAAAAATTGGCAGATGGAATATAATGCAGGAAAATGTGAAGTTATGCACTTTGGCAGGAAGAATAAAGAAACTGAATATTGTTTAAATGGAGAAAGACTGCAGAAAACTGCAGCACGGAGAGATTTGGGGCCCTCATGCATAAATCACAAATAACTAGCATGCAAGTTCAACAGGTAATATGGGAGGCTAATTAAATGTTAGCTTTTAAGTCAAAGGGCATAGAATATAAAAATAGGGAAGTCTTGCTAAAAGCATGCAGGGAACTAGTTGACTATACCTGGAATACTGTGAACAGTTTTGGTCCCCCTATCTAAGGGAAGATATACTGGTGTTGGAGGCAGTCCAGAGAAGATTCAATAGGTTGTTCCCAGGTAAGGAGGGATTTTCTTATGAGGAGAGGTTGAGCAGTTTGGGCCTGTATTCATTTTGCATTCAGAAGGATTGAAAGGCAACCTTTTTGAGACATGTAGGATTCTCAAGGGGCTTGACAAGGCGGATGCTTAGACATTGCTCCTCCTTGTGGGAGAGTCTAGGACCAGAGGGTCGCCCATTTAAGACAGAGATGAGGAAGAATTTCTTCTCCCAGAGAGTAGCGAATCTGTGGAATTCTTTACCACTCTTCTATCCCATTCTTGGGATGTCCCAAAGCGCATTGCAGCCAATTAAATACTTTAAAAGTGTAGACACTGTCGTAATGTAGGAAACACAGCAGCCAATTTGTTCACAGCTTGTTCCTACAAACAACAAAGCGATAATGATCAGATAATCTATATTTTTGTGTATACCTATTGGTCAGGACACTGGGGAGAAGTCCCTCCTTTTCTTTGAAATAGTGACTATGGGGCCTGGCTTTAACATCTTGTTGAAAAGATGATACATCTGACAGTGCAGCACTATCTCAGTTCTGACCTTCCGAACACTGCAGGACTACCTCAGTACTAACCCTCTGACAGTGCAGCATTCCTTCAGTACTGACCCTCCGACAGTGCAACACTCCCTCAGTACTGACCCTCCAACAGAGCAGCATTCCTTCAGTACTGACCCTCCGACAGTGCAGCGCTCCCTCAGTACTGACCCTCTGACAGTGCAGCATTCCTTCAGTACTGACCCTCCGACAGTGCAGCACTCCCTCAATACTGACCCTCCAACAGTGCAACACTCCCTCAATACTGACCCTCCAACAGAGCAGCATTCCTTCAGTACTGACCCTCCGACAGTGCAGCACTCCCTCAATACTGACCCTTCGATAGTGCAGCACTCCCTCAATACTGACCCTCCAACAGAGCAGCATTCCTTCAGTACTGACCCTCCGACAGTGCAGCGCTCCCTCAGTACTGACCCTCTGACAGTGCAGCATTCCTTCAGTACTGACCCTCCGACAGTGCAGCGCTCCCTCAGTGTTGACTCTCCGACAGAGCAACAATCCCTCAGTAGTGACCCTCTCTGACAGTGCAGCACTCCCTCAGTACTGACCCTCCAACAGTGCAGCAATCCTTCAGTATTGACCCTCCGATAGTGCAGCACTCCCTCAGAACTGACTCTCCGTCGGTGCAACAATCCCTCAGTACTGATACTCTGACAGTGCAGCACTCCCTCAATACTGACCCTCCGACAGTGCAGCAATCCTTCAGTACTGACCCTCTGACAGAACAGCACTCCCTCCGTACTGCACCAAGAGTGTCAGCCTGGATTATGTGCTCAAGCTTTTTAAAGTAAAGGTTTTGTTGCATTGCCTATCTTTGGCTTTTTTTAGCAATTTAACAGAGATTTTCTTTGCTTTCGGTACCACAAGTTGTACATAGTGAACTCAATACAAAGTTGGATTAGTCTAATTCTTCACAGCTGTGATTCCAAAATAACAATCTCAGGAATGTTTCGAAGAAATCGGGTCTGTGAGAATAGATTTTACAAAGGGACTATTGTAATTAAAAAAGAAAGAAAATTCGCATTATTGTCACAGGAAGGATCAGAATGTCTAGACTGAAGGCTGTAATGAGTTTATTTAAATTGTGCTATTCCTTTGAGACAAGTAATTTATAACACTTTGTCACTTAAACAAATAATCTTTTCCCTCAATTGGAAACCTAACTGATTGCTTAATGACCCCATGAGTTTTTCCAGGGAGTAGCTAGCTGAGTGGTACAAACCGGCAGGGTCCCAGGTTCAATCCCCAAGTTCAAACTCCCATCTGACTCACTTCAGTTGGGACAGCGATTGGTGTGGGGCAGTTTGCCTCAGTAGCACAAGGTTCTGGACGGCTTAAACAAAACAGGATTCCCAATCCAGAATCAGCCTCATGTGTGCTGCCCTACAGAGTCGACTAGCATGTTGACTCTTATCGCTGAGGCAGCTTATACGTGAAGTATAGCCATTCAGGATAAAAGAATCAACCTGGGGTGGCACAGTGGTTAGCACTGCTGCCTCACAGCGCCAAGGACCTGGGTTCGATTCCCGGCTTAGGTGGCTGTCTGTGCCGAGTTTGCATGTTCTCCCTGTGTCTACGTGGGTTTCCTCTAGGTACTCTGGTTTCCTCTCACACTCCAAAGATATGCGGGCTGGGTGGATTGGCCATGCTAAATTGACCTTTAGCGTCAGGGGGGCTAGCAGGGTAAATGTATAGCGTTATGGGGATAGGTCTGGGTGGGATTGTGGTCAGTGCAGACTCAATGGGCCGAAAGGCCTCCTTCTGCACCGTAGGTTCTATGGTATGAGTTCTGAAGAGCTGGAAGAGGGAGGGGAAGAATTTGTGAGTGGGAGGAAAACACTAAAGAAAATGTAATCATCATAATGAGTAGCTTAAAGATGAAAATGCAATGAATGTCTGCAAGACGTGAACTAAAAAATTGATCCTCCAAATGTGTTTAACATTGCAGCGAGTGGATACGTGTGAATTATATAAGAGTAACATTCTAACAACAACAAATAGCACTAAAATATCCCCAGCCCACTACATAGAAATATGATCAAACAAAACTTGAAACAAGCCACAAAAGAAACTATTAGGACCAAAAGCTTGGTCAAAGAGAGAGGTTTTAAGGAATGCCTTAAAACAGGAGAGAGAGAGGTGGGAAGGCAGAGATGTTTAGAGAGGGAATTCCAAAGCTTAAGCCCTAAGCATTTGAGGGCACATCTGCCAATTTCAGATCGATAAAGATCAGAGATAAGCAAGAGGCCGGAATTAGAGAAGCACAGTGATCATAAAAATCAGAATAATACTTAACTAGTTTCAACCATCGTTTGAATCCTAAGATTAGATTACAGCCATGAACCCAGTGCATGCTATGCACCACTGCCAGCGCATATGGTTTCAGTTTATGTAGAGATTATTTGTTTTTTTTGGGGGGGTCAGTTTTCCTGCGTTTTGGTTTCTGAAATCCATTTCTTTCCTCATACATTTCAAAGTCTTCTATTTATAGGAAGTGCCTGTTTTCCCTGCAAGAACAGTAAAGGTCAGGAAAACAGGAGAGATTTCAAGATACATTAGGTCACTTACAGAGGGCATAAATGAACAGATACCAGTGGGGATAATCAGCCAGTGCAGTGATTGTGAACGGATGTGTATAATGGAGGCCAATTAATTATCAGTTCAATGTCTGTGTGAATGTATCCCACAGCTATGTGTGTCTGTGTGACACTAGCACAGAGTGGCAGGATTGGCTTTATATATGCAGTTACAATACAGGCCATTCTGCCCAATTGGTCTATACTGGTGTTTACGCTGCACATGAGTTTCATAGAATCACAGAGTCATAGAGGTTTACAGCATGGAAACAGGCCCTTCGGCCCAACTTGTCCATGCCGCCCTTTTTTTTTAAAACCCCTAAACTAATCCCAATTGCCCACATTTGGCCCATATCCCACTATACCCATCGTACCCATGTAACTATCTAAATGCTTTTTAAAAGATAAAATTGTACCCGCCTCTACTACTACCTCTGGCAGCTTGTTTCAGACACTCACCACTCTCTGTGTGCCCCTCTGGACACTTTTGTATCTCTCCCCTCTCACCTTAAACCTATGCCCTCTAGTTTTAGACTCCCCTACCTTTGGGAAAAGATATTGACTATCTACCTTGTCTATGCCCCTCATTATTTTATAGACCTCTATAAGGTCACCCCTCAGCCTCCTATGCTCCAGAGAAAAAAGTCCCAGCCTAGTCAAACTCTCCTTATAACTCAATCCATCAAGTCCCAGTAGCATCCTAGTAAATCTTTTCTGTACTCTTTCTAGTTTAATAATATCCTTTCTATATCCTTTCCTCCCACCCCTCTTATCTCATCCTAACAACCCCATCAGTTGTGCTTCAACCATCATTTTTTTCTGAAGTGCATGGATTTTTCCAGCTACCAGATCTAAGGAACAGAGGGTGACTATTTAAATGCAACAACAACAGCTACTTATATTTATGTAGCACCTTTTAACATTATAAAACATCTCAACCAAACATCCAAAGTAAGAATTAATAAGTGGCTTAACAAGCTCACTTGAAAACCATGCTGAGAGCAAGAAACATCTAAGGAGAAAGCAGCTAATGAAGCATTAGGGGCTCCTCTGAAAGTACTGTTCAAGGGAAAAGAGGATTTTAAAGTAATGCAGCTTAAGTAACTTCACATCACTGTTTTAAAGGACCTTGCATTCCTCGGATTATTCTGTGGGTGACTGCAGTGTTTGTACTCAGTTTCTAACCTTAGTTTGGGTGGTAATAGCACCTCATGGAATCCCTACAGTGCAGAAGGAGGCCATTCGGCCCATCGAGTCTGAACCGAAAACAATCCCACCCAGGTCCTATTCCTGTAACCCCACATATTTACCCTGCCAATCCCCCTGACATGAGGGGTAATTTAGAATGGCCAATCAACCTAACCCGCACATCTTTGGAGTGTGGGAGGAAACCGGAGCACCCGGAGGAAATCCACGCAGACCCGGGGAGAATGTGCAAACTCCACATAGACAGTGACCCGAGGCCAGAATTGAACCCGGAGCTGTGAGGCAGCAGTACTTACCACCGTGCCACCTCAGTTAAATCAGAGAAAATGCCTGCATTTATATAGTGCTTTTCATTGGACAATATTTATCCTCAGTCAACGTCCCTATAACAGATTATCTGGTCATTTATCTCATTGCTGTTTGTGGGACCTGAGAGTGGGCAAGTTGGTCGCTGCATTTCCTTACATTACAACAGTGATTACACATCAAAGAGTATTTTATTTTGGGATACCCTGAGGACTTGATCAGTGCTACAGAAATGCAGATCTTTCTTTTACCTTTTGTCAAGTTTTAAAAAGCTGCATAGCCCGGCCCACTGTGGCATGGGTCTTACAAACTGCTGCCAGGTTGACCAGGTCAACCTTTGCACCAAGTTCATTGGCATGTGTTAGGTACAGGAGGAGGCCATTCAGCCCATTGAGGCTGCTCCACGATTCAATTAGATCTTACAAAATAGGAGCAGGAGTAGGCTATTTGGCCCTGAAAGCCTGCTCTGTCATTCAACATGATCATGGCTGATCTGTATCTTAACTCTATCTACCCGCCTTGCTTTTGTAATCCTTCAGTACTCTACATATCAAAAAAGTTGCTAAACCACAGTTTTGAGATTTTCAATTAATCCCCAGGCCTGGCAGCTTTTAAGGTTGGGAGACTTTCACACTTCCACTACCCTTTGTGTGAGAAGTGCTTCCTGACCTCACCCGTGAATGGTCTAGCTCTTAATTTTAGGACAAATTGGAACACCATCACTTGCAAGTTCCCCTCCAAGCCGCACACTATCCTGACATGGAAATACACCGCCACTTCTTCACTGTGGTTGGGCAAAAATCCTGGAATTCTGTCCCTAACAGCACTGTGGGTGTATCTACACCACAGGGACTGAAGCTTTTCAAGGAGGCAGCTCACCACCACCTTCTCAAGGGCAATTAGGGATGGGCAATAAACGCCAGCAAAATCCACATCCCCTGAATGAATTAAAACAAAAGATTCCCTCCCATTCTGGTCTCCTGCCACTGGAAGAAATAGCTTCTCTATTTCAATTCCTTTAATCATCGCAAACAATCCGTTTAGATCACCCCTTAATCTTCCATACTGCATTGAATACAGTCCTAGTCCATGAAACCTGTCCTCAGAACTTGACCCTTTTAGCTCTGCTATCACTCGAGTGAATCTGGGCTGCAATCCTGATGAAAAACCAGGAATGACAGCTGAAACGTGAATGGCTTTGGAAGTCTGGAACTGTGCCACATTTCCCAAATTTAATGCCAAGATGTAATAGTGCCTTGGCAAAGGAACACAAATTAATCCAAATTAGATCAAAGTTAATCAAACGGCAGAAAATTAAAAAGCTTCCCTTGTGACAGGAGAGCCTTTGTTTAGTCTTTGAAAGCTCTTGAAATAGTGCACATCAACACTTTTATATGGGCATTATTTATGGCATCAGTGCAACAAGAAAAGACATCCACCACATCTACAATTAATGGAGGATTGCACATCCAAGCTTCTTTTAACCACTAATGTTTCAATCCCATTAACATAACTAACTCAAAGTGTTGACAAAAGCAGAAAATCTATTACTTTGCACAGTTCTCAGCAAAATATCTATTTTAGAAATTACTGGTTGGCTCACATCTATTCCAGACTGAAGGTGATTTCTGTTTATTGTTTACCCCAAAGTGAAGTGAGTTTGGGCAGGTTTTGCTCCAGTAACCACGGTTCCATCTCTGCAATGTTTCCTCTTTCTGTTCCTACCTCACCTTTGCTCTCACGGTCAGTGGGGATGATGCCACAGAACAGAAATGCCCATGATTTAACACCGATTGTCACTCTCAATCAGAGATGGCTACTCTGATGGATGGAAAGTTGTTAATCTGGGGTACTAGGAGGAGCTTCACTTAGAGGATGGAGCCTAGGTTATTTTTTGATGAAGAATTGAGGAAAATTGGGCGTCTGTGTAACCACCCAATATCTGATCTGGGAGTTCTCAAATACCCCATTCCAGAATTCCAATATCCTTCACTTTGTAGATGGATAAACTCCTCCCAAAATATTATTCCAGGTGTCGATTGCAGATTTAAACTGTTTTAGACTTCTGCTACCCAGCAAGCCAAACAGAAATGAGATTTCAGTCGAAATCATAGAATCTCTACAGTGCAGAAGAGGCCATTCTGCCCATCGATTCTGCACCGACTCTCTGACAGAGTATCTTACCCAGGCCCTCTCCCCCACCCTATTCCGTAACCCCAAACATGTCCCATGGTTGATCCAACTTACCTATGCATCTTGGGACACGAAGGGGCAATTTAGCATGGCCAATCAGTCTAACCTGCACATCTTTGGAGATGCTGGAGTTTATTTTGCATTTCTTTACCAGTAACATTCAGTGCAATATTATATTATTGGTCATTGACAAAATAAATTGTCTGGTACCCTTCGAAGGAAGATGTAGCAAATTGGAAGAGTTGATGATGTGCCTTGGAAAAAACTGGGCCTATGGTGGTTGAAGGGTCCATCATCAGTTGTGTAGCAAGTTGGAAGATATGCAATAAGCCATCATAGGAAGAGCAAAGGATGTCAGCCAAGGCTAAGTTGGTAGCACTATCCAGAGATTTTGGCACAGAATCAGGGTAAAATGCTCCCAATGCAGTACTGAGGGAGTGCTGCACTGTAGTAAGCACTGTCCTTTGGATCAGGTGTTACATCAAAACCCCATCTACTCACCCAGGAAGAAGCTGCTATAAAGTTCTCTTTCTATCTTCCTTTATGCAGGACTTGAGGGTGTTGTAGAGGTGGAGTGCATGTGGAGGCCAGGGAGGAATTTGTAAACCAGGATGAGAATTTCAAAAATCAATGGGTGGAAGATGGGGAGTCGGTGAGCGAGGCAGGAAGAGCTCAGAGTTAAAGGTTGAAGTGAGGCCAAAGACCTGCCAAACGTGGAGGTAATGAAGGCTGGATGTGGATTTCAGAGGCAGGATGGGTGTAGGAGGAATACAAGGAGGCAGAAATAGTCCTACTGATGACCAGGATAGAGAGTTTGAAGCTCTGATAGCAGTATTGTGTGATGATTCCGTTAAAATGAATCAGGGTTGGAGGCCAGTGTGCTGAACCTCTCCTGGGAGTCATATATAACAATGTGGGTGGCAAACTGGTTAGCACTGCTGCCTCACAGTGCCAGGGACCCCGGTTCCATTCCCTCCTTGGGTCATAGACTGCTTGGAATCTGCATATTCTCCATGTGTCTGCGCGAGTTTCTTCTGGGTGCTCCGGTTTCCTCCCACGCTCTGAAAGGTTAGGTGCATTGGCCGTGCTAAATTCTCCCTCAGTGTACCCGAACAGGCGCCGGAGTGTGGTGACTAGGAGATTTTTATAGTAACTTCATTGCAGTGTTAATGTAAGCCTACTTGTGACATTAATAAATAAACTTCAACCTTGTCAATATTAAGCTGAGGAAGGGGAGGAGATCTACAGAATATTTTTCCCATTCTCCTCCTCTCTCTATTTATTGATAGGATATGCAAGGGTCCATCACCAGTTGTGTAGCAAGTTAGAAGATATGCAATAGGCCATCATAGGAAGAGCAAAGAGTGTCAGCCATGGCTAAGTTGGTAGCACTATCCAGAGATTTCAGCACAGAGTCAGGGTAAAACGCTCCCAGTGAGGTACTGAGGGAGTGCTGCACTGTAGTAACCACTGTCTTTTGGATCAAGTGTTACTCCAAAGCCCCATCTGCTCGCCCAGGAAGTTCCCAGTGCTGGGAGCACATTCTAGGAACTATGGTCAAGATTTGCTGCGGGGATCAGAAAACCATAAAAACAAAATATTTAAGGCTAATTGTTCTGATCGTCTTTCTGGAAAACAATTTACAATTATTAAAAACATGCTTAAAAATATTAATGACTCAATCCTCACTGGTAAGTTAATCTGACAAGTCACGTGACACCTTGAACCACAATACCTCACAATGAAATCCGTGACTGCATTATGAAAGGGTTTGCTGACAATGTTAACTACTTGGATGTACAGTCATTAAGCCGAGTGTTAATCGTGAGGAGAGTTAAGCAGAGAGGGGTGGTACGGTGGCACAGTAGTTAGCACTGCTGCCTCATAGCACCAGGTTCAATTCCAGCCTCAGGTCACTGTCTGTGTGGAGTTAGCATGTTCTCCCAGTGTCTGCGTGGGTTTCCTCTGGGTGTTCCGGTTTCTTCCCACAGTCCAAAGTTGTGCAGGGTTAGGTTGATTAGCTATGCTAGATTGTCCATTAGCGTCAGGGGGATTAGCAGGATAAAATGCATGCTGTTGCGGGAATAGGGGCTGGATGGGACTGTGGTCAGTGCAGACTTGATGGGCCGAATGGCCTCCTCCTGTACTGCAGGGATTCTATGAAATAGCCCAGTGTTAGGATGAAGGGACAAAAGCAAAACATCAGCATCAAAACTAGATTAACACTTGTGATCTACAAGATTTGTAAAGAAAAGCTGAGAGCTGTGTGTCATCCATTACAGACAGCACATTTATCACGAGGGAGCAATGCGAAAAGGCAATCTGTCTGCAGCAGATTTTATTTAGACCGAGCTCCATATATAAAAGGAAAATCAGAACAAATAGGTCTATGTATTTTTGAATAGATCACCGTTTGTTGAAATTATTACAGTTTCAGTGAAAAGAAATTGGTGATGAAAAAGCAAAAATCCTGTATTTTCTTTTGCATGAATAACTGAATTGTACAAATGTGAAACATGGACAGTAATTAAATCCACAATTAAAGGGAAATTCAACTGGTTTGTGACCTCTTGAGAAGACAGTTATGCTGACGGTAAAAACAAATGTGTTTTGGACCATAAGAGATTATAGAATTCCTCAAAAGGAAATAAAGCCAAATCCACAGGGCATTCACAGCAGGAAGTAATTTGCGGTTTCAGATATGTAGACACGCAGACACATAGAAGAACTGAAGTCAGAATTATAGGGGGTTTCCCCTTTACTGGCCCCTCAAAACAAGATCAATTACTTTTGGAGAAAGTACAGAGAGAAAAGCATATTTAGTGAGAACGGGGTTAAAAGTTTGAAGGGTTTCATATTTGTAAATTTAAAGCCTTCCATTGTGCAAAGATGAGTAGACAATATGTACATCCAAGAACCACAAGAGTGGTTCAACATCGTGCTTCAGTTACCAAATGTTTCCAGATACCCAGTCGGATTGTCAGAGGGAGAGAGGAATATTAGATTACTTCGATTGGGTGAAGTGCTGTAAAGGGTGAGACCACAGAAAACTGACCCGTCGGGCTGAATGGCCTCTTTCTGTGCCATCACATTCTATGCAAATATAAATAAGGCATGGAGAAAAATAAATCTGAGGTGTTTGGAAAGGCCTGCGCAGGACTGGCAACAGCGTTGAAATTACAATTTTTTAAAAAAAGCTTGGCTGTGTTTCCCCCCCCAAAATACCTTCCCACATTTGGTGAAATAATAAACAAGGACTGGCTTTTCAAGGAAGTGAAAATAAAACCGGAGAGTTGGCCAGCTTACTCAGTTCAGATTGCACCCTTCGAATTCCTGAGTGTGTGAATTGCGGGAAAATGCCAACTTACAAACCAGAGCACTTGTGAAATGCAATCAAGAACATCTTTCAATGGCAGCATCTGTTCAACTTGAATATTGTCAAGTAAGACGAGCCAAAGTTTATTACCCATTGCTAATTAAAGGTAGCAATGGGCCACCGCTGCAGTTTACGTGGCGAAGGTGCTCCAACATGGTTGCTGTCGAGTCGGGAGTTCCAGGATTTTGATCCATGAAGGAATAACGACATATGTCCAAGTCAGGATTGTGTGCGTGTGTGTCTTGATGGTGTGCCCATGCATCTGCTGCTCTGGTTCTTCTAGATGGGAGGAGGTAATGGGTTTGGGAAAGGCTGTACAAAACTTGATATGCAGCGGCTCAGAAACAGTACTGCACCAATGTTATCTTGCAGATTTCTTACCCAAACTTGAGAAGTTGTGAGTGGTACAACTGCTCTCTTCACTGAAAGTGGCAATGACAGTGATGGACAACAATGAGCATTTAAGCTGACCAGTTTTAAAGAAACTGCTGTCTTCAAATGGAAGCGAACACATTGAAGCATGCGACTGCTGAATATCTGGAAATTACAAGTTATTCTGGGGTCTAGGTTAACCATTGAGATGTGGTTGATGCTGCAACCAGCGATCCAATCACACTTCTATGTGGTCCTGACCCATGAAATATCTGTGCTATCAACTCGCTTTGCACATATATCTTGAAAACTATGCTTACGCAGAGTAAAACATGATAAACTGAAGTGTAAAATTCTTTATTGTTCCAGCGGGGCGGCACGGTAGCACAGTGGTCAGCACTGCTGCTTCACAGCTCCACGGTCCTGGGTTCGATTCCCGGCTCGGGTCACTGTCTGTGTGGAGTTTGCACATTCTCCTCGTGTCTGCGTGGGTTTCCTCCGGGTGCTCCGGTTTCCTTCCACAGCCCAAAGATGTGCGGGTTAGGTTGATTGGCCAGGTTAAAAAAAAAATTGCCCCTTAAGAGTCCTGGGATGCGTAGGTTACAGGGATTAGCGGGTAAAATATGTGGGGGTAGGGCCTGGGTTGGATTGTGGTCGGTGCAGACTCGATGGGCCAAATGGCCTCCTTCTGCACTGTAGGGTGTCTATGATCTATGTGTATATACTATTGTACTGTGTCCTTTTAGTAAGAGCATTCTTGCATATCCTTCAGACCCAAGGGTAGCCCAACAGCATACACTGAAGAAGCATATATTCTTCCATGAGTTTACAGATTTGCAATTTATAGGGTGGCATAGTGGTTAGCACTGCTGCCTCACAGCTCCAGGGTTCGATAACTGTGTGGAGTTTGTACGTTCTCCCCGCGTCTGCACGGGTTTCCTCCGGGTGCTCCAGTTTCCTCCCACTGTCCAAAGATGTGCAGGTTAAGTGCATTGGCCATGCTAAATTGCCAGCGTCCCGGGATGCGTAGGTTAGAGGGATTAGCGGGGTAAATATGTGGGGGTTACGTGGATAGGGCCTAGGTGGGATTGTTGTCAGTGCAGACTCGATGGGCCAAATGGCCTCCTTCGTCACTGTAGCGATTCTATGATTTATGGCTACCTCCTCTCTTCTCCCCCACCCTTCTTTTGTATCTCTTCATTTTTCCTTTCTTCCCCTTCCTCCCCTCCACTTGGTTCTTCATGGAGAGAGAGGTTCTTCACATCTCTCTCTCCATGCTGTCTTCCTCCTTTCCCTCTCTTCTCTCACCCTATGCCCTCACCCTCTTTTGATGCTTTTAAAGTTATTTTACAATTGAGTACGACAAAAAAACATGGAAAATACTTAACTAATGAGGAAGATAAAAATTCACAGATGTCTCAACAGTCATAAATAATTTTATTATATAGATTATTGAGCAGAGGGAAATTGCTCTCTACATAACAGTCAATGTATTCTTAAAAAAATGCATATACCCATTCAATATGAATAAAATGATACATAAATCAACAAGATTTCTAAACAACAGCCTTTTAATTTGCCACTCAACAAACCCATTAAAGAATGACGATAAAATCATACAGTATTTGGCAATTACAAAACGTAACAAGATGATGTTTGAGGAAAATGATACTTGCACCCAGAGCAGTATTGAGTCAGACTGAGGATTGGCCTTCACTCAGACTTTGGCCTGTGTTGCTGGGTGTGGATCTCAACTGAGGTACGAAATCTCCTCAGTATTCCCGGGCTACAGTGGGAGTGGGAGAGAGAAAATAAGCCAGAGCTACCCGTCCCCATTCCTGCACATCGATCCTTGCCTCAACGCATTTGTCACTTTCTGGGCACCGACAGTAAAGAGTGGAGTCCATGCGCACTGCTGGTGCTCCAGGAACTGTACCTCCCGTGGCAAAAAGGAGAATAAAAATACCAAGAAAAAATACTTTGCTGAATTCTCTGTAAATGTCAAAAATCTTACATCTGCAACCCACCTCCGGTCAACCTTTTCCAATTCCTGAGGCCACATTCTCATGAAAATAATTAACCGCAACTCGATTATTCTGTAACTATGCCTTCGCACCATTGCAGGCACACAGCCATCACTGGCAGAACATTTTATAATAATGTGGCATGTTTATATCCACAATCCCCGTCATAAATGCAGACACAGGAATGTATGACTTCACAATATTGGAATCATGTCCTTTGCACTCTCTACTAATCAACTCCTGCTGGCTTAACAAGGGCCAAGGTGAGTCAGTTGCATAATTGGCATCCGTGTCAAGAATTAATGGCGACAAAGGTCCCTGCACTGACTTGCTAACTGGTAACAGAAACAAGGGTTCCCTCCATATACCGATACACTGTCCAGCGACCCAAGCTGGAAGTGGATTGAGGATGTTCCGTGGGGCTTTGCTGAGCACTGCACACAGTTTCAGTCTAATTACCGAAGGGACGATATATATTTGTCTTGGTGCATCAAAGGTTTACCAGATTGATTTCTGGAATGCACTTTGAGGAGAGATCGAGTAGAATGAGTCTATATCCCCAGGGGTTAAGAAGAATGAGAGGTGATCTAGGCAAAGAAAAATTCTTCGAGGGCTTTGTCAGGGTAGACGTTGAGAGGCTGTTTCCCCCTGGCTGAAAAACTGGGGGTGGAGAAGGGGTTGAGTGTCTTTGGAATTCTCTACCCCAAAGAGCTATTGATCTTCAATCATTGAGTGTATCCAAAACCGAGCTTGATAGATCTTTGGACACTAAAGGAAATAGGGGATAAGGAGGGAAAGTGTAGATCAACCATGATCTTATTGACTAGCAGAGCGGAGTCGAGGGGCTGTACGAGTCCTGCTTTTTTGTTGCTCATGTTCTTATAGCCAGCTTGCACGGTCAAATGGGCTGTTGCTCTTAGCAATGGAAACAGCTGTCACGGTCAGGGTTTCAAAGGATTTCCTGCAGTTGTGGAGCTGTCACCACTTCAGAGGAAGAGATGTGAACGGAGGAACTAAAGACCAAAATGTGTTCTGATACGTGAAAATAAATCGAGTGACATATCATCCAACAAATACTCTCCGAAAAATATGAAGGGGTCAGTGCTTAGTCCTCCCAATTGAATTACCATGAAGTAGGAAGAAACATTTAGTGAGGATGGCGAAATAGCAACGGGAATGTTTGGCATGACAGGGTGACAATTTATCAAAATGAAAGTGTGTGTATAAAAAGGCCAGATGGAAATTGAAATCTTGAATATTTTAAAGCATCTCTTGCTCTCTCTCTCTGTGCTCAGCATCCTGAAGCATCGCTCTACAATCGGGCAGCTGTACGGAGAAGACAAGACAAAAATCACCCCCTCCCTCCCACACACGCCAATTCCTTCCTTCCAGCAGCTCCGCTGAGAACTGAAGAAAGGTTATTGAACAATGATAATGACAGTAGCCTTGGAACTCGAAGCAGCAAGCTTCAGATTGTGTGTGTGTGTACATGTGGGCAGAGGGGGGGGGGGGGGGGGGGGGGGGGGGCGGTGAAGAGGGACATTATTTGACAAGATTCAACACTGAAATGTTGTATCTGCTTTTATTGATGTCAATGGGCATTTTTTCTTAAATCAGTTTGTTTTTATTTCAAATGCCTAGTATTACTGCATCCCTCACTTATCAGATTCAAAAGGAAAAACATCCAAATGTAGCGATCAAGCAGCTTTATACCAAACCCTTTAGACACAGTTAAGCGTTGTTTGTTGTGTTAGCCACACAGAATTTATTTTTGCAGCAAGGCAATGTATAAGCCGCTGATGCAATCTCAAAACGCGTCGAGCAAGTAAAACCCAATTAAGTGCACGGGGTTAATTGCAAATTTACATGTTAACACAACAAGAAAATGTGGAAACATGTGAATTTATCTTGAACCATGACCTGAACTCAGCAAACGGCTGCAAGGGAACAGGAAACATCTCTTTATTCTGCTGCTGTCAGGACTGAGGCACTGAAGTGTGTTCACAGACGCTTCCATTGGCACGATTTTTATACAACCGTTGGAAGCAATCATGATTGTAAATTGGTCAGGCATCATCCATGAAGTGAGAAGGAAACAAAAAGACACAGGGGACTGGATGTTTTGCAATAAGCAGGAAGGTTGGTTGCTGACCTTGAAGGCGGCTGCCCCGACCATCTAGAAATCTCCGTGTCGCGAATTCCCCCTTACTTCCCTGATGCTAACACAAATCTGGCACCGAGTCAAGGGGATCTCCAGGCAGCAAGCGGTGTCATCAAGCAGGGCAAGGAGCCAATCATATCGAAGAATTCCCAGGCAGGAAACCAGGAAGTCAAAAATGTGGATTATCCGTCACTTTTTAAATATCATTTTTACAAAGAATGAAATAAAGATTGGGGCATTCGTGGGATTAAGCTAGAAATTGAAACATTATAGAAACAAATTTAAAATATGCGGATGTTTTAAATCAGAATGGAGAAATTTGACATTCCACAAATATAAAAAGCTAACGTTTTCGGGGCCAGAGGGGTTATTTAGCAGTAATTATGAATTTAGTACACCATTAAAAAATCCAGCTGCACCTCATCTAACAAGACTGAAAGGTGTACAATGGTACATTCTCATCCGTTCAGTGATACCTAATAGATTTCTGGCTGCAACAGCGTGTCCAATATAGAAGCTGAGAATTACTGACAGCAACATTAGGATTTCCGTGTTTGACTGCCAATGTGGACACTCCAGAAATTGCTGTCAGTTTCAGAGGAGGTGGTGAATGAACAAAGAATACAGCACAGGGACAGGCCCTTCGGCCCTCCAAGCCTGCGCCGCTCATGTGCCCAACAACGCTGCTGCTTTCACTGTCGTTTACCACCACAAAATCCAGGTTAACGTTAATGCTTCAATTCAATGACCTTTCAGAACGACTCTGACAAAAAAAACTAACATTTTCCAAGATTTCCAGTTTCATTTCAGATTGCCAGTGTTTGGTATGACTGCAAATTAATCGAAGTGATTGAAATTCAACACTTGGCCGTGTGTCTTTAGCAGCACATATTTTGATTGAACACACAAAAAAAAAGGCATTCCGATCAGAATGGGGAATAATTAAGACATTCACCCGGTGTGCAAGGCTGTGAATAAATCATACAAACCTCAGTTCCTTCACCCTGGCGCTGCGGCTATCCCTTCACAAGCTTGATTCCCACAACAAAACCATCAAACCTGCAATGAATTCCAGCAAATTATTTGTAGACTGCCACAAGGTGAGGGTAGAACTGAAGCAAAATTCATGAATGACTTCTCAGTGAATGCCAAGAGCAGCAATGGGACTTGTTTTTACATTTCATGCTCTCTCCTTGGGTGAAGTAGCGGGACAATTGGAAAGTCGATGAATAGTCTGGCAGGCCATGATGTGAATGATCCCTTCCATGACTATAATCAGCTGATAGGGGAGTTAGTTCCAGACAGTGGGAAGCTAACGGGCTCCCTCATCCTATACAATTCAGAGGATAAGCTCTGGGGACTGCCCCGGCTGCCGCCTGGGGCCCCCGTCGCCCCCCCTGGGGGGCCGCTTGGAGTGGGCCAAAAACTCAGCATCTTGTGACTCCAAGGTGGAATTTAACCTGAGAAATTATTCAGAGATTACCTTCCAGCAATGGACGATACAGTCATGAGAAGGAGTGCCCTGTAGACAGTCCTGCTAAAAGCTGAGCAATCTTTTAAAATATTTCACATTGAGGGACTTGAAAAAATTTAATATTGCACAAACCTAAAAACTATAACCATCACACACTACACCGAAGTTTATGATTATCAAACTGTAAAAATAACCACTTAAAACACTTCGCACCAAAATTATTTATAAAAACTGCACACAAACTGGACAATTTATTTGAAAGCTGGCTAATCTTATCATAATTGCAGTATTTTTTACTGCATAACTTTAATTTACCTTAAAGTACAGCATACCACACAACACCAATCACAAAAGCCCTTATTACGAATGTTCCGCTGTGTTGCAAAGTGAACATTTCGGATCGGACGACAGAGTTTTCTATTCAAGAATGTGCTCCAGTCACAAGATCAACAAACACAAAGGATCAGCTAGTTTGCAGAAGGTGTGTCGGAGAGTTGCAAAATGTGAAACAAAGGACGCCAGTCAGATCCCAAGGCCGCCTCGTCTTTGCATCCAATCCACACGCAAACGAAAAACTCAATTTGTCTTTCAGGTTCTCTGACTGCAGCCCTTTTTGCTTTGCAGTTACAGGGTCTCTCAAACAACCAGAATTGTGTAAAGTGCACAAACATTTCCTCCGTGTAACACCGCATTCTGAAAATCATTTGTAGACGGTCAGTCACGATTGCTGTACCGATGCAGGTCGACATTCCTCCCTTTCCAGCCTCGGAACGTAGAGGGTGATGGGCCATTTGAAAAACTCCTGGCTCAAAGTGACTGTGGAAAATGGGCTGTGGCTCATTTCTGTTGACTTTGGGCAGCTTAATTTGCTCGATTATAAAATCAGGCCCAGCTTCGAGCTGAGAGATGAAACCTTGTGGCTGTGAGCAAACTGTGTGGCCATCATTAACTGTGCCAGGGTTACAAGTATTCTCCCCATCGTAACCTCTGAATTTGTCGTCATCGGGTGAAGAACATTTGACATCGTCTTCAGCCACAAAACACGAAGCACGGCCAATATCCATCAACCCTTTCACACTCCGCATGTTCTGAAGTGCTGATGTTGGTTGGTAAGGTTTACTGATTATACATGAAATTTCCAGTCCAGAATTAGATAATCTTCAACAAAACTACCTCAACTGATCTAGTGAATCTCAATATGGACCTAGAAGAGAAAGAACACACTTTAAAATGATTCCATTCATCATTTTCACCCTCCGACATTCCAATCAATCCCCCAGGATGCCCCAGTACATTCTCATCGCTCCGTCATCCCAGTGACTCCCTCCTCCCCAGTCTCTCACTACCTCCCTTCCCTCCCCAGTCTCGCACTTCCCCCTCCCCTCCCCATGTCTCGCTCCCCCCTCTCCCCCCTCCGCAACCCCTAGTCTCTCGCTCCCCGTCCGCCCCCATCTCTCGCTCCCCCCTCCTCCTCCCCCAGTCTCTCTCTCTCTCCCCCCCCCGTCTCTCTCTCTCTCCCACCGTCTCTCTCTCTGTTTCCCACCCCGTCTCTCTCTCTCTCCCCACCCCGTCTCTCTCTCTCTCCCCCACCCCGTCTCTCTCTCTCTCCCCCCCACCCCGTCTCTCTCTCTCTCCCCCACCCCGTCTCCCTCTCTCTCCCCCCCGTCTCTATCTCTCTCTCCCCACCCCCCGTCTCTCTCCCCCCGTGCCTCTCTGCCCACCCCGTCTCTCTCTCCCTCCCCCCCCGTCTCTCTCTCCCTCCCCCCCCGTCTCTCTCTCCCTCCCCCCCCGTCTCTCTCTCCCTCCCCCCCCCCGTCTCTCTCTCCCTCCCCCCCCCGTCTCTCTCTCCCTCCCCCCCCGTCTCTCTCTCCCTCCCCCCCGTCTCTCTCTCCCTCCCCCCCCGTCTCTCTCTCCCTCCCCCCCCGTCTCTCTCTCCCTCCCTCCCCGTCTCTCTCTCCCTCCCCCCCCCGTCTCTCTCTCCCTCCCCCCCGTCTCTCTCTCCCTCCCCCCCCGTCTCTCTCCCCCTCCCCCCCCGTCTCTCTCTCCCTCCCCCCCCGTCTCTCTCCCCCTCCCCCCCGTCTCTCTCTCCCTCCCCCCCCGTCTCTCTCTCCCTCCCCCCCCCCCCCCCGTCTCTCTCTCTCCCTCCCCCCCCCCGTCTCTCTCTCTCTCCCCCCCGTCTCTATCTCTCTCTCCCCACCCCCCGTCTCTCACCCCCCGTCTCTCCCCCCCCGTCTCGCTCTCTCTCTCTCCCCCCCCCCGTCTCGCTCTCTCCCCCCCCCCGTCTCGCTCTCTCCCCCCCCCCGTCTCCCTCCCTCTCTCTCCCCCCCCCCGTCTCCCTCCCTCTCTCCCCCCCCCCCCGTCTCCCGTCCCTCTCTCCCCCCCCCCGTCTCCCGTCCCTCTCCCCCCCCCGTCTCCCGTCCCTCTCTCCCCCCCCGTCCCCGTCCCTCTCTCCCCCGTCCCCGTCCCTCTCTCCCCCGTCCCCGTCCCTCTCTCCCCCACCCCGTCCCTCTCTCCCCCACCCCGTCCCTCTCTCCCCCACCCCGTCCCTCTCTCCCCCACCCCGTCCCTCTCTCCCCCACCCCGTCCCTCTCTCCCCCACCCCGTCCCTCTCTCCCCCACCCCGTCCCTCTCTCCCCCACCCCGTCCCTCTCTCCCCCACCCCGTCCCTCTCTCCCCCACCCCGTCCCTCTCTCCCCCACCCCGTCCCTCTCTCCCCCACCCCGTCCCTCTCTCCCCCACCCCGTCCCTCTCTCCCCCACCCCGTCCCTCTCTCCCCCACCCCGACCCTCTCTCCCCCACCCCGACCCTCTCTCCCCCACCCCGACCCTCTCTCCCCCACCCCGACCCTCTCTCTCCCCCCCGTCTCGCGCTCTCTCTCTCCCCCCCCCGTCTCGCGCTCTCTCTCTCCCCCCCCGTCTCGCTCTCTCTCTCCCCCGTCTCGCTCTCTCCCTCTCCCCCCCCCCGCTCTCTCCCTCTCCCCCCCCGTCTCGCTCTCTCTCTCCCCCCCCGTCTCGCTCTCCCTCTCTCTCCCCCCCCCGTCTCGCTCTCCCTCTCTCTCCCCCCCCCGTCTCTCTCTCCCTCTCTCCCCCCCCCGTCTCTCTCTCCCTCTCTCCCCCCCCCGTCTCCCTCCTCTTCGTCTCCCTCCCTCTCTCCCCCCCCCGTCTCCCTCCCTCTCTCCCCCCCCCGTCTCTCTCTCCCTCTCTCCCCCCCCCCCCGTCTCCCTCCCTCTCTCCCCCCCCCCCCGTCTCCCTCCCTCTCTCCCCCCCCCCCCCGTCTCCCTCCCTCTCTCCCCCCCCCCGTCTCCCTCCCTCTCTCCCCCCCCCCCCCGTCTCCCTCCCTCTCTCCCCCCCCCCGTCTCCCTCCCTCTCTCCCCCCCCGTCTCCCTCCCTCTCTCCCCCCCCCGTCTCCCTCCCTCTCTCCCCCCCCCCGTCTCCCTCCCTCTCTCCCCCCCCCGTCTCCCTCCCTCTCTCCCCCACCCCGTCCCTCTCTCCCCCACCCCGTCCCTCTCTCCCCCACCCCGTCCCTCTCTCCCCCACCCCGTCCCTCTCTCCCCCACCCCGTCCCTCCCTCCCCCACCCCGTCCCTCTCCCCCCCCTCCCCCCAGTCTCTCTCT
The DNA here is from genome assembly GCF_964213995.1 of Mustelus asterias. Classification (NCBI taxonomy): domain Eukaryota; kingdom Metazoa; phylum Chordata; class Chondrichthyes; order Carcharhiniformes; family Triakidae; genus Mustelus; species Mustelus asterias. The sequence continues at coordinate 50,304,444 of NC_135823.1, read as the reverse complement.
CCCCCCCTCCCGCCAGTCTCTCTCTCCCCCCCTCCCCCCAGTCTCTCTCTCCCCCCCTCCCCCCAGTCTCTCTCTCCCCCCCTCCCCCCAGTCTCTCTCTCCCCCCCTCCCCCCAGTCTCTCTCTCCCCCCCCCCCCTCCCCCCAGTCTCTCTCTCCCCCCCCCCCTCCCCCCAGTCTCTCTCTCCCCCCCCCCTCCCCCTCTCTCCCCCCCCCCCAGTCTCTCTCTCCCCCACCCCGTCCCTCTCTCCCCCACCCCGTCCCTCTCTCCCCCACCCCGTCCCTCTCTCCCCCCCCTCCCCCCAGTCTCTCTCCCCCCCCCTCCCCCCAGTCTCTCTCCCCCCCCCTCCCCCCAGTCTCTCTCCCCCCCCCTCCCCCCAGTCTCTCTCCCCCCCCCTCCCCCCAGTCTCTCTCCCCCCCCCTCCCCCCCAGTCTCTCTCCCCCCCCTCCCCCCAGTCTCTCTCTCCCCCCCCCTCCCCCCAGTCTCTCTCTCCCCCCCCCCTCCCCCCAGTCTCTCTCTCCCCCCCCCCTCCCCCCAGTCTCTCTCTCCCCCCCCCCTCCCCCCAGTCTCTCTCTCCCCCCCCCCTCCCCTCCCCCCAGTCTCTCTCTCCCCCCCTCCCCCCAGTCTCTCTCTCCCCCCCCCTCCCCCCAGTCTCTCTCTCCCCCCCCCTCCCCCCAGTCTCTCTCTCCCCCCCCCCTCCCCCCAGTCTCTCTCTCCCCCCCCCCCTCCCCCCAGTCTCTCTCTCCCCCCCCCGTCCCTCTCTCCCCCACCCCGTCCCTCTCTCCCCCACCCCGTCCCTCTCTCCCCCACCCCGTCCCTCTCTCCCCCCCCCTCCCCCCAGTCTCTCTCCCCCCCCCCGTCCCTCTCTCCCCCCCCTCCCCCCAGTCTCTCTCCCCCCCCCTCCCCCCAGTCTCTCTCCCCCCCCCTCCCCCCAGTCTCTCTCCCCCCCCCCTCCCCCCAGTCTCTCTCCCCCCCCCTCCCCCCAGTCTCTCTCCCCCCCCCCTCCCCCCAGTCTCTCTCCCCCCCCCCTCCCCCCAGTCTCTCTCCCCCCCCCTCCCCCCCAGTCTCTCTCCCCCCCCTCCCCCCAGTCTCTCTCCCCCCCCCCTCCCCCCAGTCTCTCTCCCCCCCCTCCCCCCAGTCTCTCTCCCCCCCCTCCCCCCAGTCTCTCTCCCCCCCCCTCCCCCCAGTCTCTCTCTCCCCCCCTCCCCCCAGTCTCTCTCTCTCCCCCCTCCCGCCAGTCTCTCTCTCCCCCCTCTCCCCCCAGTCTCTCTCTCCCCCCCCTCCCCCCAGTCTCTCTCTCCCCCCCCCTCCCCCCAGTCTCTCTCTCCCCCCCCCTCCCCCCAGTCTCTCTCTCCCCCCCCCTCCCCCCAGTCTCTCTCTCCCCCCCCCTCCCCCCAGTCTCTCTCTCCCCCCCCCCTCCCCCCAGTCTCTCTCTCCCCCCCCCCTCCCCCCAGTCTCTCTCTCCCCCCCCCTCCCCCCAGTCTCTCTCTCCCCCCCCTCCCCCCAGTCTCTCTCTCCCCCCCCTCCCCTCCCCCCAGTCTCTCTCTCCCCCCCCTCCCCTCCCCCCAGTCTCTCTCTCCCCCCCCCTCCCCTCCCCCCAGTCTCTCTCTCCCCCCCCTCCCCTCCCCCCAGTCTCTCTCTCCCCCCCCCTCCCCCCAGTCTCTCTCTCTCCCCCCCCCTCCCCCCAGTCTCTCTCTCTCCCCCCCCCCTCCCCCCAGTCTCTCTCTCCCCCCCCCAGTCTCTCTCCCCCCCCCCCTCCCCCCAGTCTCTCTCTCCCCCCCCCCTCCCCCCAGTCTCTCTCTCCCCCCCTCCCCCAGTCTCTCTCTCTCCCCCCCCTCCCCCCAGTCTCTCTCTCTCCCCCCCCTCCCCCCAGTCTCTCTCTCCCCCCCTCCCCCCAGTCTCTCTCTCCCCCCCTCCCCCCAGTCTCTCTCTCCCCCCTCCCCCCAGTCTCTCTCTCCCCCCTCTCCCCCAGTCTCTCTCTCCCCCCCCTCCCCCCAGTCTCTCTCTCCCACCTGCAGGCGGACATTCAGCATCAGGGAGGCGATCAGGTAGAGGTAGGGGAACCGGAGGCGGAGCCTCCAGGCCAAGTCGAAGAAGGTGATGAGGGTCCGGCTCAGGCCTTTGGAGAAGACGGTGTAGGAGCGGGCGAGCGGCCCGATGAAGCTGAGCGGCAGCTGGGGCAGTCCCGCCATAGACACCCGGGGCCGCCGGCCGGAAACCGGAACCCGCCGCATCACTTCCGGCCCCAGAACTTCCGGGCGGAAGGTCAAGGGCAAAAAGTTGGTCCAGAAAAGTTGTTGTTTCAGGGCAAGTTTCCCATTGGGGGGAAGCGGGGAGTCTCTGATCCCGGATCCCGGCCCAGCTCCTGCAAACAAGGCACTGACTTTATAAACAATCAAATTAAACCCCTCTGCGTAAAACAGCGTCACAATCCGACAAAAAATCCATTTAAAAATAACATTTTATTCATATCTCAGCAAAACTTTTAACTCCTGGTGCAAGTTTATTGATAATATTCTTGGATGCATAAACGAATTAGATGTGAAAGACAGCAACGTCCTGAAAGATTTAATTAAATCCTGTGTTTTGCTGATGCATTTCTGGGAAAAGTTTCTTCCCACTTTAATTTTAAACTTCTGAAGTCATTTGTTTGCCCCAAACCCCCTTTTACAGGTTTTATCAGTTTTTTAAGTTTTTCAAATGTTAACCTGATCTTTCACCTCACCCTATCAGTAACACTACATTCTGCACCCTCCTTTCCTTCTCCCCTGTGGACTCCATGAACTGTATGGAGATTTAAACTCAAGTCTCTGGGTCATTAGTCCAGGAACATAACTACTACTGTACTCCTAAAGTATCACAGTTTTAAAGAAATAAAGATTTGCATGCATATTGTTTATTTATGCAAGGGATCTCACAACACTCACACAAATTACATTAGAAAATCATTGATTTGTAACTTAATTTTCCACCTCCATTTTCTCTCCTCCTGCACTGAACGGTCTGACCATCATTAAGGGCAGGGATTTTAAATGCTTTCTCGTAGCACCTCCAGCTACCAAATCGTCATGAGTAAGCCCAGATATTGTGCCAGTTCTCTGTTCCATCGGTGAGGGGAGTATAACCCAGTCTGATTCTACCCTCACCTTTTTTCCACATGTAGATTTTCTAGCCGGGGTTAATGGATGACACTGCAGTCACTCTGGGGCCATGAATGAGAGGACACTGCTGCTGTGAACACAAGAAATAGGATCAGGAATCGGCCACTCGGATCTTTGACCCTGCTCCACCATTCAACACGATCACAGCTAGAATCAGAGAATCCCTACAGTTCCAAAGACCATTTGGCCTATTGAACCTGACAACAATCCCATCCGGACCGTATCCCCCTAACCCCCTATTTACTCTAAGGAGCATTTTAGCATAGCCAATCAACCTAACCCATACATCTTTGGAGTGTGAGAGGAAACCAGAGCACCTGGAGGAAACCCAAGCAGACAAGGGGAGAATGTACAGATTCCACACAGACAGTGACCCGAGGCTGGAATTGAACCTGGGTTCCTGGAGCTGTGAGGCAGCAGTGCTAATCACTGTGCCACCGTATCGCTCCTGATGATCTATCTCAGCACTACTTTCCCACACTATCCCTACATCCCTTAATTGTGTTCGTGCCCAAAAAGATTGATCTCCATTTTGATTATAACAGAGTACCCAAAGTTCTCTCAGGTAGAAAACTCCAAAGATTCACAACCCTTTCGAGTGAAGTAACTTCTCAAGTCCTATTTTAACCACATGTTCTACATTCTCTACACAGAGAAAATATCCTCCCAGCAACTACCCTGTCAATCCTCTGAAGAACTTTACGTGTTTCAATTAGACCACCTTTCAACCTTCTAAATTCCAGAAAATATAGACCTAGTCTAATCAATCTCTCCTCATAGGACAATATCTCCATCGAGGAATCAGTCTAGATAACCTACTCATGGATTCTCCCACGCTGGCTGTTGTGCTCCTCCAGGTGATTCTGTGCTGTGACTCTGGGCACAGTGGAGTGGAGTTGCACTACCTCCGGTTGGTACAGCAGTTGCTGCTTATTGCTGGTTGCGCATGGAATCATAGAACAATTACAGCAGAGAGGGAGGTCGTTCAGCCCTTTGAGTCCATGTTGGCTTTCTATAAGAGCAACTTAGCTAATCCCACTCCTTGCCTTTCCCCGGTAGTACACAGATCTTTTGTCTCTTAGTGAATCAAAGGATATGGGGAGCTGGTGAGGTGGGGTTGATGCCTGAGATCAACCATGATCGTATTCAATGGTGCAGCAGGCTTGAAAGGCCATAAGACCTACTTCCCCAGCTCCTATTTCTTGTGTTCCCTTTATGTGTTTATACAATTCACTTTTGAAAGCCATCATCAAATCTATCTCCATCACGCTCTCAGGCAGTGCATTCCAGATCTTAACCACTTGATGCATTAAAAAGTTTTCCCTCATGTTCTTCTGTCAATCACCATTAATTGCTGTCCTCTGGTTCTCAATCCTTCTGCCAAAAAGGACAGTTTCCTCCCTATGCACTCTGTCCAGGTCCCTCATGTTTTGGAAGACCGCAGTCAAATCTCCTCAATCTTCTCTCCTATTCTTTAAGGAGAACAGCCTTAGTATCTCCATTCTCTCACTCTAGGCGACAGAAATGACAGTTCAATGACTCTACTACATGGTGATATTCCTGTGGCTTTGGATGCCCTGGGTGCTGTTGTAGCTTTGCAGTCCTTTAGGCAGCTTGTTACAGTAACTCCAGACGCCACAGGGTGGCGGTGTTGTGACCCTCAGAGGGTGCCATTGACTCTGAAAGCCACCAGATGGCGCTGCGACTTGTTGTGGGGGCGCTGAACTCTGGGAGCCGCGGGGGGGGGGGGGGGGCGGCAGTGAGTCTGGGAGCCGCGGGGGGGCAGTGACTCTGGGAGCCGCAGGGGGGCAGTGACTCTGGGAGCCGCGGGGGGGCAGTGACTCTGGGAGCCGCGGGGGGGGGCAGTGACTCTGGGAGCCGCGGGGGGGCAGTGACTCTGGGAGCCGCAGGTGGGCAGTGACTCTGGGAGCCGCGGGGTGGCAGTGACTCTGGGAGCCGCAGGGGGGCAGTGACTCTGGGAGCCGCAGGGGGGCAGTGACTCTGGGAGCCGCGGGGGGGGCAGTGACTCTGGGAGCCGCGGGGGGGCAGTGACTCTGGGAGCCGCGGGGGGGGCAGTGACTCTGGGAGCCGCGGGGGGGCAGTGACTCTGGGAGCCGTGGGGGGGCAGTGACTCTGGGAGCCGTGGGGGGGGCAGTGACTCTAGGAGCCGCGGGAGTTGGTTGGGGGGGCGGGGCAGTGACTCAGAAAGGGGGCGGGGCGGGGGGAGTGTCTTTGGGAGCCGCGGCCGGATCCGGAAGTGGGGTGGGTCAGAGCGGGTTTCCGGTCAGTCGGTGAGGCTGAGGCAGACGGAAGGCGGACCTGATGCAGGCGATAAAGTGTGTGGTGGTCGGCGATGGGTGAGTGTTGGCGATTTGGTTTTTCCCCGGATCCCAGATCAGGCCTCCCGCTCCCTTCGGGGTCCCGGCCTCCTGCTCCCTCCGGGGCCCCGGCCTCCCGCTCCCTCCGGGCCCCGAGCCGCGGCCTCCCGCTGCCCCGGGGCCCGGCTGCTGTCCTGGACGCAGCGAGTCAGTAATTCGGAGGCCCTAAGGAAGCCGGGCAGTGTTACAAACCTGGCGAGAGAACGGCAGCTGGAGTTTAATGCGGGGAAACGATCCGGTTCTTCACTTTGGAAAAGGGGGAAAACAAACCCTACTTTCCTGCCGCCGCCCCACTCTGATCCTGGGGTGAGGGGTTTGTCCTGTGAGGAACGAAGTCAATATTCCCCGGGGAATTCCTCAGCCTGGGTGGAAACTCAGCCTCTCAGCAGCTGCCCTGGTCACCTTTAGAATTTACTCCCTTTCAATAAAGGATCGTTTCCCTCGCTGGAGAATCAGTCAGTTTGAGCATGAGGGGTTTGTTGATTATTTTGAATTGAGATGAGGAATGTCTTCACTGTGAGGGTTGTGAATCTTTGGAATGTTCTACCCCAGAGAGCTGGGGATGCCCAGTTGTTACGTACATTCTGAATAGAAACCCTACAGTACAGAAAGAGGCCATTCGGCCCATCGAGTCTGCACCGACCACAATCCCACCCAGGCCCTACCCCCATATCCCTACATATTTTACCCACTAATCCCTCTCACCTATGCATCTCAGGACATTAAGGGCAATTTTTAGCATGGCCAATCAACCTAACCCACACATCTTTGGACTGTGGGAGGAAACCGGAGGAAACCCACGCAGACACGAGGAGAATACAAACTCCACACAGACAGTGACCCAAGCCGGGAATCGAACCCAAGTCCCTGGCGCTGTGAAGCAGCAGTGCTAACCACTGTGCTACCGTGCCGTCCAATGAGACAGAGACCGATGGGATATGGGGACAGTTGCTGGAAAGTTGAATTGAGGGTGGCCCATAATCTTATTGAAGGGCCAATAAACCTAATCTTGCTCCTTATGCGGTCTCCCTTGTTCAAAGTTACCTTATCAACTCGCCCCTGCTAATATATCAGCTTGTGTTGCTCCTGGCTCCTTCAAGAATTGCTTTCTTGCTACTCTTTCAGATGCACTGATCATGATTGGGAAATTCATTGCCTTTCTAACCATTGCTCTCTGTCCTCCGCTACCACTGACTCTTGCGAATTGATGCAGGAATCAGATGAAAGTAGTTCACATAGATCTTGATCAGGTGTTTCAGTTGGACAAGGCAATCATATTAAATTCACAACACCAGGTTAAAGTCCAACAGGTTTATTTGGTATCACAAGCTTTCGGAGCGCTGCTTCTTCATCACACTCACCTGATGAAGGAGCAGCGCTCCGAAAGCTCGTGATACAAAACTGTGTACAGTTTTGGTCTCCTTCCTTGAGAAAGGATATGCTGGCACTGGAAGGGGGTACAGAGAAGATTCATTCGGTTGATTCCGGAGTTGAGAGGGTTGGGTTATGAGGAGAGACGGAGTAGACTGGGGAATTCATTGAACTCATTGAAATTCAGAAGAATGAGGGGATATCTTATAGAACCATATAAGATTATGAAGGGAATAGATAAAATAGAAGAGGCAAGTTGTTTCCACTGGCGGTGGAACTAGAACTAGGGGGCATGACCTCAAAATAAGGGGGAGCAGATTTAGGACTGAGTTGAGGAGGAACTTCACACAAAGGGTTGTGAATCTGTGGAATTCCCTGCCCAGTGAAGCAGTTGAGGCTACCTCACTGAATGTTTTTAAGGCAAGGATAGATAAATTTTTGAATAGTAAAGGAGTTAAGGGCTATGGTGAGCGGGCGGGGTAAGTGGAGCTGAGTCCACGAAAGGATCATCCATGATCTTATTAAATGGTGGAGTAGGCTTGAGGGGCCAGATGGCCTACTCCTGCCCTTAGTTATGTTCTTATGATACCAAATAAACCTGTAGGACTTTAACTTGGTGTTGAGAGATTTCTTACTGTACCCACCCCAGTCCAATGCCGGCATCTCCACATCATATTAAACTGTTTCTCCTTGAAAACAATCACAAACCGTGTTGCTGCTTATTGCTGGGCACTGATTTTGATGTTAGCTTCTGAGAAATTAACCGGTTCAACAATTTCCCAAAATAAATCGACAGGATCTTTTTCTGAATGATTTTGATTTTTTTTACTCTGATGCACTGAGCATTACTTTGTCGCTGGTCAGACTGTTCTTGAATCAAGTGCTTTTAGGGTTTAGCCAGATTGTCTAAATTGTTTAACCACTGTTTGTTTTATCTGCTCTTCTGGTGTATAATTATGTGTTTTTGGTATATATTTAACTGAAAAATCCACCAAGTTGTGACTTTTAAATACTTCCTGCCAACATGGTACTTAAAATAATCTTCAGTATATAACTAGTCTGCATGGTAGATGCCATTGGGTCTCTATTCCAGTTATAGGTAAACAGTAAAAAATCAGGCATTGCCCGTTCTTTAAGGGGACACAAGGTGCTATTGCTGATTATGTCCCTGTATAAACAGCTAGTTTCTTATTGTTTGGACAGTTAGTAGGAATCCACCACTTGCTTTGCTTTGCTATTCATCCTTAGCTCTGGAATCCCCCATCACCACCAAAACTCTTTCCATATCTTATCTACTCTCGGTAAGATAAAAGGCCTTTCACTTGTTTCCCCCACCCCCTCCCAATCCACCACACCCAAGTCTTGTCAACTGCTGTTACTGGATCTCTTCAGTTCTTAAAAGGAGTCCTTCTGTCTTTGTAACAGCATCAGTTTGTAGACTGAGGTTAACTCTTAAGGCTTTGCGCTTGCTGTTGCAACATAATCTCACCTTTGTGACATGTCTATTTTTAAAGTCCTCTCAGTTAAAGTGCAGTCTCTGCTGTTAAATTGAGCAGCATAAGAACATAAGAAATAGGAGCAGGAGTAGGCCATCTAGCCCCTCGAGCCTGCCCCGCCATTCAATAAGATCATGGCTGATCTGACGTGGATCAGTACCACTTACCCGCCTGATCCCCATAACCCTTAATTCCCTTACCGATCAGGAATCCATCCATCCGCGCTTTAAACATATTCAGCGAGGTAGCCTCCACCACCTCAGTGGGCAGAGAATTCCAGAGATTCACCACCCTCTGGGAGAAGAAGTTCCTCCTCAACTCTGTCTTAAACCGACCCCCCTTTATTTTGAGGCTGTGTCCTCTAGTTTTAACTTCCTTACTAAGTGGAAAGAATCTCTCCGCCTCCACCCTATCCAGCCCCCGCATTATCTTATAAGTCTCCATAAGATCCCCCCTCATCCTTCTAAACTCCAACGAGTACAAACCCAATCTCCTCAGCCTCTCCTCATAATCCAAACCCCTCATCTCCGGTATCAACCTGGTGAACCTTCTCTGCACTCCCTCCAATGCCAATATATCCTTCCTCATATAAGGGGACCAATACTGCACACAGTATTCCAGCTGCGGCCTCACCAATGCCCTGTACAGGTGCATCAAGACATCCCTGCTTTTATATTCTATCCCCTTCGCAATATAGGCCAACATCCCATTTGCCTTCTTGATCACCTGTTGTACCTGCAGACTGGGCTTTTGCGTCTCATGCACAAGGACCCCCAGGTCCCTTTGCACGGTAGCATGTTTTAATTTGTTTCCATTGAGATAGTAATCCCATTTGTTATTATTTCCTCCAAAGTGTATAACCTCGCATTTCTCAACGTTATACTCCATTTGCCATATCCTCGCCCACTCACTCAGCCTGTCCAAATCTCTCTGCAGATCTTCTCCGTCCTCCACACGATTCACTTTTCCACTTATCTTTGTGTCGTCTGCAAACTTCGTTACCCTACACTCCGTCCCCTCCTCCAGATCATCTATATAAATGGTAAATAGTTGCGGCCCGAGTACCGATCCCTGCGGCACGCCACTAGTTACCTTCCTCCAACCGGAAAAACACCCATTTATTCCGACTCTTTGCTTCCTGTCGGAGAGCCAGTCCCCAATCCACTTTAACACACTACCCCCAACTCCGTGTGCCCTAATCTTCTTCAGTAGCCTTTTATGGGGCACCTTATCAAATGCCTTTTGGAAATCCAAAAACACCGCATCCACCGGTTCTCCTCCATCAACCGCCCTAGTCACATCTTCATAAAAATCCAACATGTTCGTCAAGCACGACTTTCCCCTCATGAATCCATGCTGCGTCTGATTGATCGAACCATTTCTATCCAGATGCCCTGCTATCTCCTCTTTAATAATGGATTCCAGCATTTTCCCTACTACAGACGTTAAGCTGACCGGCCTATAGTTACCCGCCTTTTGTCTCCTTCCTTTTTTAAACAGCGGCGTAACATTAGCCGTTTTCCAATCAACCGGCACTACCCCAGAATGCAACGAGTTTTGATAAATAATCACTAACGCATCCACTATTACCTCTGACATTTCTTTCAATACCCTGGGATGCATTCCATCCGGACCCGGGGACTTATCCACCTTCAGTCCCATTAGTCTACCCAGCACTGCCTCTCTGGTAACATTAATTGTATTAAGTATTTCTCCTGCTGCCAACCTTCTATCGTTAATATTTGGCAAACTATTTGTGTCCTCCACCGTGAAGACCGACACAAAAAACTTATTTAAAGACTCAGCCATATCCTCATTTCCCACTATTAACTCCCCCCTCTCGTCCTCCAAGGGTCCAACATTCACTCTAGCCACTCTATTCCTTTTTATATATTTATAAAAACTTTTACTATCATTTTTTATATTAATTGCTAGCCTAGCTTCATAGTCTATCCTTCCTTTCTTTATCGCTTTCTTAGTCTCTCTTTGTTGTTTCTTAAATTTTTCCCAATCACTTGTTTCTCCACTATTTTTGGCCACTCTGTACGCAGCTGTTTTTATTTTAATACTCTCCTTTATTTCCTTCGTTATCCACGGCTGGTTCTCCCTTTTCTTACAATCCTTGTTTTTTGCTGGAATATATTTTTGCTGAGAACTGAAAAGGATCTCCTTAAAAATCCTCCACTGTTCCTCAGCTATCCTACCTGCCAGCCTGCTCTCCCAGTCTACCTTAGCCAATTCATCCCTCATCCTATCATATTTCCCTCTGTTCAAACAGAGGACACTGGTTTGGGACCAAACTTTCTCCTCTTCCATCTGAATCAGAAATTCGACCATATTGTGGTCACTAGACCCAAGAGGGTCCTTCACAATAAGATCCTTAATTCTACCTACCTCGTTACACAATACCAGATCCAAAATAGCAGCATATGGTTTACAGTTGATGAAGTCATGAATATCTCTCTCTGTTTAAGCAAACACTATCAGAGCAGATAAATGCACACTGTGGATTTTGGAAATGGGGAACAGTGTAGTCTAATACCAATTTTCTCTTTCCTTACAGCGCGGTGGGTAAGACCTGCTTGCTCATCAGCTACACGACCAATGCCTTCCCAGGAGAATACATCCCTACTGTGTGAGTCATTGGACATTTTATTCACCAGGTTCTGGGTATGGCAGGGGCTTTTGTACAGCAATATAAACCTTGCCCATTGCAACTGAATATACTTTGCTGGATGGATGCCAGTTGGAGGGGGGAACATACTGACATGAGGGATATACATGCAGCAATGCAGTAGTGTTGAGGGATAATGTTGTGGAGGAAAGCAGAATGGAGGAGGTGCGTTTGGGTTTTGGGATGAGAAGCAAGGGGTGGGCAGTGCGAGGGGATGAGGTGGGGTAAGGAGGGGTAGGTCAGATTAGATTGGGGCAAGGCCTCACGAAAATAATTCCCTGGGAGATGTCTTCAGCTTCAAAATAAATGAATTTTGATTGTTTATTCCTTATCGGCAATTACAAGAATGTATCAGAGCAAGGGGCAGGATGGGGGAGCGAGGGGCATGGTGGGTGAGGTCCACAGGGTGAAGAACCAGGGGTGGGGGGCAGTGTGAGAGGATGAGGACAGCATGAGGTGGGGTGAGAGGGGGGTAGGGTGTTAAGTACCACTAGAGTAGATGAATGGGACTTGATGAAGATGCTGCTCTGGGCAGTTTGTTTTACAGGTTTAAAATTTATGTTCTTTCTGTAGCTTTGACAACTATTCTGCCAATGTGATGGTTGATGGGAAACCCGTGAACCTGGGGCTTTGGGACACGGCTGGACAAGAAGATTATGATCGTCTGCGCCCACTTTCCTACCCTCAAACAGTGAGTACTGTGTGAGGCAATCACAAGTGATAGTTACTGGAGCATGTCTCGAAAGTTAAGGGCATGAATAATGGGGGGGCAGAGGTGTGGGGGGGTGTAGCAGGGAGGGACGGGGATGCCAGGGTGGAGTGGGCATGTATCAGGATTTGTGGATGCTCTGGGACAGAGCGAGTGTCAGGATATTGGGAAGTGAATCAGAGGACAGCTATTGGCTTGATTATCTATGAAACATTGTTTACATTCTGCACAGTCACTAATGATGGAGAATGTAGTTACAGGAAGTGTTAACTCGATCCTTAAAGATTAGAAGTAAACATGTTCAGTATTGTGGAATTTCCCATTTGAACTTTATTTCCTTGCTGTGGTGTAATGATCTGAGTTTGCAAATGCTGTTTATTTACTTTTTTCCTGACTTAGGGGGGCCTAAAACTCTGCTGCCCGTGTCTTGCACCAAGTCCCATTCACCCTGTTGTTCACTGATCTACATTAGCCCCTGGTCCAGCAGTATCTCATTCTTGTTTTCAAATCCCTCCATGGCCTTGCACCTTTGTAACCTCCTCCAGTCCTACTATCCTCTGTGATCGCTCCAATTCTTGCAGACCCCAATTCTATTTGCTCCACCATTTGTGGCCACGCTTAAATCTGCCTATGCACTATGGAATTCCACCCAATTCCCCTCTGCCTTTGACCCCTCGTCTTTTAAGACGTTCCTTAAAACCTGCCTCTTTGACCTGATTTTCCTAGTCTAATAACCTGGAATGTGGCTCAGTGTCATCTTTTATCTGATAGTGCTGCTGTGAAACACCTTTTTATGTTAAAGTCATATATGAATGCTGATTATGTACGGGTCGAGGATGGGTGTGGTGTGAATATGGGTCAGGTTTTCCTTCAATCCTCTGTGGTTGTCTCATTGCCTCAAGGGTTTTCTTTGGTTTAGCTGGACAGCTGCGTTGCACACTGGGAAGTTAGTGCTCTGTTGCAACTTGTAATTCCTACTCCAATCCTTCATAAACAGACATAGTCGTAGTGACTGGCAGTATTGTTTGTTTTTGGGGCAAGTACAGTCTTGCTCAGTGCTTGTATCTTTCATTAGGTTTAGCAGCATTTAAAATGGCAAAGCCAATTTCACCACACGTTTCAGGAGTATAGAATGAATGGCTCAATGGGCAAACGTACTGCCTGAATTATATCCTGAGTCTGTCAGTGACTAACACTTGTTGCCTCTTGAGCCAGAAAGTCGTGGATTCAAGTCTCTCTCCAGAGACTCGTGTACATGACCCAGATTGACACTGTGTCCAGTACTGAGGGAGTGTTGCAATGTGGAGGGGAATATACTGAAGGAGCGTTGCCCTGTCCGAGGGAGTGTTGCCCTCTCGAAGGGGCAGTGCCAGGGAAGTGGCACAATGCCATTTTTTTGGATGAATTGTTAAACCAAAGTCCCAGCTGCCTTCTATGTAAAATTCGGCCTCAAATGGATTGTAAACATCAATTGGCTCGGCCAAATGACCTGTTTCTTTGTTGCATGTTCTATGTATAAGATCCAGCAATACTATTTGAAAAAGAGCTTGGGAAATAACCCAGTGTTCTGGAGGCCAATATTCATCCCTTGCCAAAATCAGATTATCTGGTCATTTCTCAATGCCACTTGTGGGATTTTGATGTGTGCAACTTAGCTGTCACCTTTCTATATTACAAAAGTTACATTTCAAAAATACTTCACCTGCTGCTTGCTGTGACGTCTTGAGGCTATGACAGGCACTATATGAATGCAAGTCTTTCTTTCTGGAATGGTTGTGGCAGCCACTCAAAGGAGTGTGGGATTTTTTTTGAGGTTAGCTCTGGATTGGACTGGATGTTTCTTCTGTCTTGTACGCACCCCCAAACCCACCCGTGGACGATTAACCTGAAGCGCCTCTTGTTTGTTACATGAATGACCACTTGTGTGAGATATAGAGGACTGTGTCTATAGAGTGGAAGGAGAGGGAGCGGGCTGGTCACTTGTGGTAATGTTGTATGAGGCCCTACGTGCTTTTGGAGGAAAAAGCCTAAAATTTGTGTTGGGAGGATGTCTCCTGAAGAAGTAGATTTCTGTAGCAGATGATTTCTAGTCAAGTATTTGACTAACAATAACTTATCATGTGACCAGCTTGCCTGGGGGATCAATAATAGAAGAAAAAGAAGTCGGGATAATTTAATTAAAGGGGTGTGATTCTGTGTTCAAGGTTTTAGGTTGGAGAAAAGGTGGGCTGTAGAAGCGAAAACATCTCTCTCAAACAGAGTTCAGTTGAAATTCTCTGTGTTGGCTAAAAGAGTTTAAACCTCATGCTAACTGAAGGATTGATAACAGTGAGTTGGACCTTTGGTATAGCCAAGCTGAGAGAGAGCGCACGAGCGAGAAAGATTTAGATACAAGAGCTCCAGAGTTAGAACATGTTAGGACCAGGAGAGGTGACCCAAGGTGGCTACGCTCCAGATGGTATGTTGAATGGAGGGTTTGCAACTTAGAACAGTTGGAGGAGATTCAAGGGGAAAATCTTGCCAGAAGTAAGCTGAAGGTCCAAGAAAGCTCCATCCTTAAATGAATCTTCAAAGAGGTATTCAGACCAAGCAATTAAGCCTCCGATTTTTGATAAATATCTGAATGAGTTTATTGGAAATGTAAATCTATTGGGAGTAGAAAGAACTATGATTGAGTTCCATTTAAATTATAAGTAACTGAGTTTATTCTACTTTTTATTATCTTTAACATAACTGACCACTTAAGACAGTGTACGTTTATTTTTGTGTAGTAAAATTCTTTCAGTTTAAACCCGTGGTCCTTGTGGCTTGCTTTCTTTTAGTGGTTTTCGGATTCTAAAAGAAAGCTACTGGTCTCCACCGAGATCATAACAGTTGTTTCTTGTTCTTCTGCAGGACGTTTTTCTAATCTGCTTCTCACTGGTGAGCCCAGCATCTTTTGAAAATGTCCGTGCCAAGGTAAGCAATGGCTCGATATAGAATAATAGTGGTTTCGTTGCAGTCTTGTGACATGTTGTTCATGACGCCTCTAATGACATGAGTTCAGTTGATGACACCTCTAATAACATCATGACACCTCTGCCAGGAATTCTATTCAATTACCCTGACACTGTCACAGTTGCTGTGTGAAGAAGCTATGCTGATTTTATTTCAATCTTCACGTGAGAATTACCATCCTGCACCGGTCATGTTATTTTAGAAAGCTGTCCATTCACAGAATGCATAAAAGTTTCACATGAAGTGCTCATGATTCTCAGCACATTGGTAGAGGAAGACTTTTCAATTCTAAACATCTGAGTTCGTTCCAACCCTGGTTGATGAGGACAAAGTCCTTCATGGACTGCAAAGATCTAAATGAGTTTGGACAACTTAGCAATAGTTCATACCCTGTCTGACGCCATTGATTCGGCGCAGTAGGATTGGGTTGTGAGTAGTGAGCCGTCTGATGTGTATTGCAAACTTCTTTTCACTGATTTGTTTCATAATATCTTGTGTCTCATCTTGTGAATGCCTGAGGAAACAGGACAGTGTTAAAACTCTGTTTAAAAAGGGCTATGACGGCGTCAAATTGTACATTAAATATTCACTGAGGGTTGTGAATCTTTGGACTCAGTCTTTTGTATGCTCAGTTATGGAGTATATTTATGGGATATGGGGATAGGGTGGCAAAGCGGAATGGGTTGAAAGATCAGTCTTCATACCGAATGGCAGAGAAGGCTTGAGGGGCTGTATGACTTATTCCCGCTTCTGTTCCTAATAAATGCTGTGTGTTTATTCCCCTAGTGGTATCCTGAAGTGAGGCATCATTGTCCGAATACACCCATCATCCTGGTGGGCACCAAACTTGATCTGCGAGATGACAAGGACACAATTGAGAAGCTGAGGGAAAAGAAACTGACTCCTATCACCTACCCGCAAGGCCTTGCTATGGCGAAAGAGATTGGTATGAGTTTCCTCTCTTGACCCTTTTAGCTTACACTGTCACATTTCTCACTGTGCTGTCAGCAGGTCCTAAAACTGCTCTTAACAACACTAGGTTGTCGCAATATGCGAGTGATGACCCCATCACAGGCAAGGGTGGCTTGTTGAGCCCCTCTTCTCTCTCCCTGAATCTTGGTGTCGCTTTAGTAACTGCAAAGTTGTTTAGACATTTTGCTGACTAATCACGTACCATGGTCATAACAACAGCAACTTGCATTTATATAGCATCTTTAATATAATAACAGGTCCCATGGTACTTCACAGAAGCATAATCGCACACAATTTGACATTGAGCCATGTAAGATATTGAGCCAGTTCACCAATAGCTTGATTGAACATAGAACATAGAACATTACAGCGCAGAACAGGCCCTTCGGCCCACGATGTTGCACCGACCAGTTAAAAAAAAACTGTGACCCTCCAACCTAAACCAATTTCTTTTCGTCCATGAACCTATCTACGGATCTCTTAAACGCCCCCAAACTAGGCGCATTTACTACTGATGCTGGCAGGGCATTCCAATCCCTCACCACCCTCTGGGTAAAGAACCTACCCCTGACATCGGTTCTATAACTACCCCCCCTCAATTTAAAGCCATGCCCCCTCGTGCTGGATTTCTCCATCAGAGGAAAAAGGCTATCACTATCCACCCTATCTAAACCTCTAATCATCTTATATGTTTCAATAAGATCCCCTCTTAGCCGCCGCCTTTCCAGCGAAAACAATCCCAAATCCCTCAGCCTCTCCTCATAGGATCTCCCCTCCATACCAGGCAACATCCTGGTAAACCTCCTCTGCACCCTCTCCAAAGCCTCCACATCCTTCCTGTAATGTGGGGACCAGAACTGCACACAGTACTCCAAGTGCGGCCGCACCAGAGTTGTGTACAGTTGCAACATAACGCTACGACTCCTAAATTCAATCCCCCTACCAATAAACGCCAAGACACCATATGCCTTCTTAACAACCTTATCTACTTGATTCCCAACTTTCAGGGATCTATGCACACATACACCTAGATCCCTCTGCTCCTCCACACTATTCAAAGTCCTCCCGTTAGCCCTATACTCAACACATCTGTTATTCCTACCAAAGTGAATTACCTCACACTTCTCCGCATTAAACTCCATCCGCCACCTCTCGGCCCAACTTTGCAACCTGTCTAAGTCTTCCTGCAAACTACGACACCCTTCCTCACTGTCTACCACACCACCGACTTTGGTGTCATCAGCAAATTTGCTAATCCACCCAACTATACCCTCATCCAGATCATTAATAATATGATTGAAGAGGTGGATGGCATCGAGGATGAGGAAGAAAAATTTGGGGAGGAAATTCCAAAACTTAGACCCCAGCTGAGACTGCTGCTAAGGGCAGGTGGTTGGAAATTGAGGATGCACGAGATACCAGAATTGAGAGAGTGCAGAGATCTCGGAGCTGAAGGTGATTTCAGATATCAAGAGGGACCTTGTAATTGAGTTCTCTTTCCTACAGATAACACTCATTTTTTTCATTCGATGGGAGTGTTAAATCTAACCAAAGCCATCTTATTTCTCTTTGGATCAACAACTGTTAAATTTTGTCCAATTAAATAACCCCCCCGGGCCCCCGCTTCCTCACCATCAGCTAAGTTTGAGTTAATGTCCTGAAGATCTAGTTAACTAGAGCTTTGGTTGTGGCTTATTGCTTCCAGATTATTAATAAATTTGGATCCTGGCCCCTTTCCTTCCCAATGTATGTTTGTAGGCAACTTCCTGTCAGGCTTTGGATCCCCCTTGAATTGAATGTGTTGGAATTTATCAATGAAAAGTGATTTGAGGCTGGTGGAGTGGTAACTGGAAGGCATGTTCAGTTGAAATCTATTGTAAGCCGAAGTAATCACTGGAGTTTGCTGAATCTCCTTGCTTAGAAACATTTCACTGACTTGAGCTCACTCACCCCACTTTCACTAGATTTGAAACTAGCTCATTTTTATCTTTAAGCTTCCATTTCATCTGAAGAGTGTGCATTTGCCCCAGGATCTTTCTATGGACTGTGCCATTTATTTTGGAATGATTTTGTTTATTCAGCTTTTAAATGTATCACAGGAATTTCTGTAATTACATGAACACTGGCTATTAACCAGCTGCAGAACTCCATATTGCAAAGATATTGTAGTTTATAAGCTGTGCGCAACACGGCTGTAAACTGGGTGGCGGTCTTGACTGCAGTTGGCACACGGAGTAGGGAAAACAAAATGCATGTATACTTGAAATCACAGCAGCGACCATTTGGCCCATCATCCCCTTGTCAGTTTATTTGAAAGAACTGTCCAATTAGTCCCAGTCCCCTGCCCTTTCCCTATAGCCCTGCAAATTTCTCAATTTAAGATACATGTCCAATTCTCTGTTGAATCTGCGCTACTTCTGTCCTCTACCAATCAATTGGGGAAGGTGAGAGATTGCATCATAGTTAAAATGATCGCCATCCAGTGATTGCAAGGTTTGTGCAGATGCAAATGCCATTGACCCGCTTAGATAAGCCTTTCGTTTTAATGCTGCAATGCTGCGATCCTGCTGATCATTTTTCTACCGTTTGCTCCACAGGTTCAGTGAAGTATTTGGAATGTTCAGCACTAACTCAGCGAGGTCTTAAGACCGTGTTTGATGAAGCAATCCGGGCGGTTCTCTGTCCTATTCCTGTAAAGAAGAAGAAGAGAAAATGTTTCATTTTGTAAATCAATCTTTTGTCAGTTTTACCAGGTCCACAGAGCATCGATTCAAATATGCCAATATCTTTCCCCGTTGTGATTACTTTAATCTCTCCCTTAGAATTCCTCTGTGCAGTGCTATGGAATGCATCTACTGTCTAATTTTTCGGATACTGTATTTAATATGTAACAGAAGAGTATCAATTATAGGTTCTATCGATTTTTCTGTCCCCTTCCTACCTCTATTCCCCACCCCCATTGCCTGTTTACACTCCTTAATTGTATTTAAATTGCCAAATTATCCAATGTAACTAAAATTACGCATCTGTTGCACTACAAACACTAAACGCGTAGAAGGAGCTGTATCTTTCTATCATCTGGCACCGTTTACAACCCTTCCAGAACTTTTGACCATCCAATTTGTGCCCACCTACTTGTACCCCTCCCAGAGTAGCTACAAATAAACTCCAATTTAAACTGCTGGGGGGACAAGAGCTACATTTAACCTGTGGTGTTGGAATGGTTTTTGATATGATTTGGAAGGGTACTGAAGATGTGAAAGGATTGTACAGTTCAAAGGCTAAAGGTGCTTTAGTTGGCCTTGTTTTTTAACTATATTAATCTATGCGCTTATCACACTACCTTGCTAGCTCAACGATAGCAGAGATGCTTTATTGATGTAAACGTCAAGTACAACAAATTAATCATGTCTGCTGCTACATATTTAAACTTAAAACAAGACGCATTGGCAGTCTAAGCAAATTACTAGTAAAACTGGGATGTGCTGCAGTTTGATGGAGGTGCAGTTAATAATTGGCATTGAACTGGGAGTTTCAGTATTCTCTGACTGGTGTAGAGAGAGTGGGGGAACAGATGCTTGAATTTTGAAGGACCTTTTTGCCGAACTTGCATGTTTTTTTTAAGTGCAGGTACAACAGTGGATGGAAGTGAATGTTGATGTGGTGAGAGCAGATACAGGAACTTGAAGTAAAGAGGGGCTGATTGATTGAAGGCATTAACTGGGTCCTATGAACAGTACTGATCTATACCTTTAAGGGATTTATATGTAACATACCTTTTGTATGTTTCTGAAATGGTTATACTCTGTGACTAAAGAGATTTTCATTTTTGAGTCGTAAATTTTAACATGGTGATATTAGAATTGTCAACAAAAGTGTTATTTCTTAATCTGGAACATAATTAGTGGAATTGATGTTGCTAACTTTAATTATAAACACTTGATTATGTGGAAAATGCTTGACTAACTCCCTTCAGTAAAAGAGCAGTTTTATTACCTCAATTCTCATCCCTCGATGCTTCCTGTTTTAAACAGCATGATTATAGACCCTATAAACCCTCTGTTAATTTCAATTTTGGGAAGCCTTAAAACCAAACAGACCAAATCCTGCACAGAGCCATTAACTCCTCACCTACCCTCGTGCTCTGTTTAATTCTACCATAGACGCCTTATCTAAAATGTACATAATCCCAATGTATTTTCTACTTAATTTTTCTAAAGGTTATGTTCTATGCATGTCGCTCATCTATTTTGAAACAGTGAAATCCAACAGGGGGAGGACTGTTAAAGGAGAAAAAGATGAATCTGCTTTTTTTTAAAAAAAAAAGAACAAGTGTTAAAATGTTGGAGAAAGAGGAACTGCTTGCTTGCATTCATAATTATTGTTCTATGTTTACTGTGTGATTTAAATAAACAGTTAATATGGTTAGAGATCTGCATGTGATTGCACTGTCCATTGGTGCTTCTGTTTAATGATCCAACATGAATGTTTTAAAATCTAGGGTTGTGTGTTTATTTCCTCCTGGTTTGCTCTTACACTATTTTTGGACAAGAGTATATACTCGAGTATTAGTGGGCCAGTGCACTGTAGAACTGGGGGATGTCCTTTGAATCTCTGGTCAGAGCTCAAGTTGGCGGGGGGGGGGGATCAAAGATAACCTATATGTGCCATACTAGATAAGTTTTATTTTTTGAAAAATGTTCCAGAACTTTAATTGAGGACTTGTGTGATCTGCAGATATACAGTTGCTGCAGTTGTCTGTCTGGTGTAAACCAGGTGACTCTCCCTTCTTTGAAGAGCTAATTGATGGGTTACACAATCCTGAACACACCAAAGCACTGGCTGCTGAGGTAGCTTTCAGAGGGTGTGGTAGTAGTGGTTATTCTTTATGGCTGTACTATCCCAGCATGATATGGCTTTTGATGTTGTCTTTTAAGTTTTCAATCTGTCCTGGCTCAAAGCCATTGTTTAGAAGTGATAAAGATACTGACCGGCTGCCCTGAGTTTAGTTCTTGTTTCTAAATGTTCTCAGGCTATCTAATTGCCTCGTAAGCTTTTGCAAGTAATCCAGGCAGCAGTATCGATCATTTCTTTTCAAAGCATTGACCAGCATATTATGTAACATCTTATCAAAACATCTGAACACATTGTGCAGCGCCTCAGGAAACGTAAAGGGTTGTTTGCATATCATTCAGCTGGTGTTGAAAGGTGCTTTAGATTGCTGAACTGTGATTTTTCACACCATTTGCTCCTCCTGTGGGCTATCAGTCCCATTATGGAGGTCAGGGTTGGCTGAGTGAGGCTATTGCTACTCCTGGCTTTAGGCACATCCAATGCTCATTTAAGTAAAGAATCGAAGAATTAAAAATATCCTGAAAGCTGATGCTTGTAGGAAAGGGAGAAATCTGGCAAATATCTTTGAACCAAATAGTTTTCATAATGTAAATAAAGTATTTTAGTTTGCATGGAGAACAAATTTGTTTTATTCTGTACATAGAATCTTGCAGAGCAGATCTTACAATACATTTTAAATAGTTAAAGAAATAGACATATGAACTGTTTGTGTGTAACTATTCCCTAAACACCAGTTATACCAAGGCTGATCAAAAGGGACAAGCTATTCTTGATGGCTCTTTCTGTCTTGTAAGCCAAGGCTTTTAGACACCTTGACTGCAGAGGCAGAATGTCACGGGCCACAGAAAGACAGCCAACCTTTCATCCTGGATATTTTGACTAGCTCAGTACAGTTTCATAAATAAGACTTAAAGAACAATACAGCACAGGAACAGGCCCTTCGGCCCTCCAACCCCTGGTCCAAACTAGACCATTCTTTTGTATCCCTCCATTCCCACTCCGTTCATATGGCTATCTAGATAAGTCTTAAACGTTCCCAGTGTGTCCGCCTCCACCACCTTGCCCGGCAGTGCATTCCAGGCCCCCACCACCCTCTGTGTAAAATATGTCCTTCTGATATCTGTGTTAAACCTCCCCCCACTTCACCTTGAACCTATGACCCCTCGTGAACGTCACCACCGACCTGGGAAAAAGCTTCCCACCGTTCACCCTATCTATGCCTTTCATAATTTTATACAGCTCTATTAGGTCACCCCTCATCCTCCGTCATTCCAGTGAGAACAACCCCAGTGTACCCAATCTCTCCTCATAACTAAGCCCCTCCATACCAGGCAACATCCTGGTAAACCTCCTCTGTACTCCCTCCAAAGCCTCCATGTCCTTCTGGTAGTGTGGCGACCAACGTTCTATATATCTGCAACATCAGATCCCAACTTTTATACTCTATGCCCCGTCCTATAAAGGCAAGCATGCCATATGACTTAAAAACACAATGCCCCCAAGGCCTGTACAGGTGTGTTTAGCTTCACTCAGCATGAATGTGGTTTCTAATTTTATCTGTGACCAAACCAGTCAGAAATAGTAAATTGGTTTAACTGTGAAGGGTTCTTAAACAGCATCACCCATATTAACCACAATCTGGGCAGATATTTATTCCCTGTGGCTTAAAGGCCCAAGTCAAGCATGTGGCAAGCAACAAATAGCTAGTTAGAATGCATTCTATTGCATTATTCCTCTGAGAATTCAGGAATTGGGTGAATAGTAGTTCCAATTATTCTGTGGTGACTTTACTGGTATTTCAATTAGGCTCCATATAATAGCATTTGGAAAAGAAATCATGTGGATTAATCATCACTATTTAGCAAGCATTACTCTTCATTTGACTGCTCCATACAATTGGGCCAGGTAGAGACTTTCACAAAACCAGAGAATTCCAACAGTGCAGAAGGTGGCCATTTGGCCCCTCAGTTCCAACTTTCCAAAAAGAGCATCTTACCCAGGCCCACCTGGGTATCCCCAACCCCTGTAACCCCATGCGGTTACCATGGCTAATCCACCTAACCTACACACCTTTGGATACTAAGGGGAAATTTAGCATAGCTAACCTGCACATCTTTGTGGCCTATGGGAAGAAACTGGGAGAACATGCAAACTCCACCCAGACAGTATCTACTCTCGAAGCTTTTATTTTAGCTGCACTGCAAAGGCCATACTTGTTCTAGCGTCCATTGCATAACCCCACACTATCATCCCCTGCAGCACAGTTTGTCTTATTATTTAGTTTCAATTTAAAACTATAGCAGGATCCTTGGTCTCCACCCTTTCTCTAAAAATACTTATCTGGTGAAGGGTAATTACAGCAGTGTTGCTGTGGTACCGACTGGAGTAAAGCAAAATGCTGACAACAATGGACTTGATTGGAGTCCCAATATTGCATTACTGCAATAAAAGGGTTTTGATCTACTTCTGCCACTCATCCAGAGTTAGGTAAACTTCTTGTTGACAAACCTGCCTAATGGACTTGGCTACTTGTTACTAAATCTCTATAAGATCAAGAGATCTAATCTCCTGCTTGATGATCAGTGTTGGGATCACTATCCTGTATCGTAGACAAGTCAATGATAAACTTAGGGGAAAGGTTGTTGGTGCATCAAGCTTACATATTAGTCAATGCCAATGTTTCCATCTACACAAGCCTCCTCCCACTTTTACATCTCTTTGTTCCTTTCTTCCAGATGTAGGTATCAAGGCATTAACAGAATATTGGGGCAGGTTTGTAAGTCTTAATCAGCTCAACCAGTAAAACTACTGAATTCTCCCATGATTGAAGAAACCCATTACAACCTGGACACAGCTCTGCCAATGTAAAATAAACACAAGCATGAGCTACCATTGGGGTCAAACACATTCAACTTTCAATGGTGGTGGCATTAGCCAAAGACAGGTAGACATCAATTTATGTTTCATGGCTTTGGCTTTGTTTTATAGATTGTTTACCCATGGGTGACATGATTAAAACTTCCATAAATGTACAACTCTGTCTCAAGACCAAAAACATGGTCACTGTCCTGCTGCCTTTCTCCCTTAGCAAAAATATTTATTCGGTAGCCATTGATAGATTTTTGGGTAATTAGGGAATTAAGAAGTCTGGGGACGATGGAGTTCAGTCAGGAATGGCTAAGCAGGCTCATGGGGCCAACTGCTGTTACCATTAGGTTCTCATTGGTACAGCAGTTGGGATAAATATGCAAGTTACCTGAGTGGTAATGTCTCTGCACGAAGTAACAAAAATACTATTGAGCTATCCAAAGTTGGGCTATTTATTGGTGGAGTCATACATTCTTTGCGCAGATGGTTACTTTGTAAACTGAGGGTTAAATTCAGCCTGGTCTTTACTCCCTTTGTTTTTCTCCAGGCGAGGATAAAAGCCCAGCTACTGCATACAAACAACAACTTGCATTCACAGAGTGTCTTTAAGGTAGTAAAATATTCCAAGGTGCTTCACAGAGGCGTTATCAAAAAAGATTTAAAACTGAGCTATCCTACCCAGCTCACAAATGGGCCTGCAGCCCTTGAAAAAAAATAAAAAGCAGCCATGTGACGGGGTTGTTCGTGATGCGAGCCCAGTTGCAAACGGAAATGCACACAAAGCCAAGTGCATTGGTGAGATGAAATTAACAAATGGGCAAAGACTGAAAGATGATCTAATCCGAGTTACAAACTGTGGTTTGACTGACTCATCAGGAAATGGAAGGCTCGATCTTTGGCCCCAGCTCCTGTCCAGTAGCATGTGTATATTTACTTTAGTTGCAGAGAGCTCTTATGCCACTGCCCAATCAATTGCCAGGCCACATATCCACTAAAATTGCATGGTCGATCAATCTTGGATTAAAACCTAAACTGCAGTATGAGGATAAAACATGCATTTCCAGCTGCTCAGCTAATAATGAGTTTACTCATGCAGAATTAGAGAGCTCAAATAATTCAACAGAAAATCTAATAAAGTCCATGACACAGCACAAAGGAAAGTGCATTAAATATTTTACACTGGGAAACCCATCGCATCCTTATTGGGAGAGATCCTGAACCTCATGTCTCCAAAAATTGACATTACAATCTTCAGGTGAGAATGAGGTAAATGCAATGACATGACCGAAATTCTCATCAAATAATTGGAGTAGTCACATTGTCTTGTGAACCTTGTTCTTTCTCCTGGTTTATAGCTTCATAATTTAAAAAAAAAGAAACTGAAGACCAAGGAGAGTAAAAAGAAGTTTAAATGGAAGCAGCATAGCCCCACGCAGCAGGGTACAAGTCACAGAAACTCAAAACAGTCGTTCTTCAACCACCTGCATCATGTCGATTACAAACACGGCCTGTTATAGCCCTCAGATTATGGCCCTTTTCCAGAAAGCCCGAAATACAGTGCCAAACAGTCGATGAGTGAAGTTGCACAAAGAGGTCCCATATGATACAGTGGCTGCTAGTTTTACACTGGGCGGCGATGGCAAGATTCAATGTGCCCCATTTGCTGCAGCTTGTGACGTGGGACAGAGGATGAAAGGTGCCTCTTGAGTCAGGTCTTTGAGGACATTGAATAAAAGATCAGGCATGTGGTCAGTTATCATCCTGGGGCTGATGAGAATGTTGCTGAAGGACGATGCATCAGACCATAATGTGTGGTACTTCGCTTGAGAAAAGCAGAAACTAGATGGGAGGAGAGAAAGAGTGCGAGAGAGATTAGATAGAAGTAACTGTACAATCGTTAATAAGAACATAAGAAATAGGAGCAGGAGTAGGCCATCTAGCCCCTCAAGCCTGCTCCGCCATTCAATAAGATCATAGCTGATCTGATAGTGGGTTCAGTTCCACTTACCCGCCCGCTCCCCATAACCCTTAATTCCCAAAAATCTATCTGAGACTTAAACGCATTTAATGAGGTAGCCTCTACTGCTTCATTGGGCAGAGAATTCCAAAGATTCACTACCCTCTGGGAGAAGAAGTTCCTCCTCAACTCTGTTCTAAATTGACTCCCCTGTATTTTGAGGCTATGCCCCCTAGTTCTTGTTTCCATCGTAAGTGGAAATAACCTCGCTGCTTCTACCCTGTCTAGCCCCTTCATTATCTTATATGTCTCTATAAGATCTCCCCTCAACCTTCTAAACTCCAATGAGTACAGGCCCAGTATACTAAATCTCTCCTCATAAGCTAACTTCCTCATCTCCGGAATCAACCTGGTGAACCTTCTCTGTACCCCCTCCAAAGCTAATATATCTTTTCTTAAATTAGGGGACCAAAATTGTACACAGTACTCCAGGTGTGGCCTCACCAGTACCCTGTACAGTTGCAGCATGACCTCCCTGCTTTTATACTCCATTCCTCTCACGATAAAGGCCAACATTCCATTTGCCTTCTTGATCACCTGCTGCACCTGCAAACTGAGTTTTTGTGATTCATGCACAAGGACCCCCAGGTCCCTCTGCACAGTAGCATGTTGTAATTTTTCACCGTTTAAATAATAGTCCATTTTACTATTATTCCTTCCAAAGTGGATAACCTCACACTTACCAAAGTTATACTCCATCTGCTAGATCCTTGCCCATTCACTTAGCCTATCCAAATCTCTCTGCAGACTCTCTGTGTCCTCCACGCAATTTGCTTTCCCACTCATCTTTGTGTCATCCGCAAACTTTGTTACCCTATGCTCGGTCCCCTCCTCCAGATCGTCTATGTATATGGTAAATAGTTGAGGCCCCAGCACCGATCCCTGCGGCACGCCACTCGTCACTGATTGCCAACCGGAAAAGCACCCATGTATTCCGACTCTCTGCTTTCTGTTAGATAGCCAATCCTCAATCCACGCTAACACTTTACCCCCAACTCCGTGTACCTTTATCTTATGCAGCAACCTTTTGTGAGGCACCTTATCGAATGCCTTCTGGAAATCTAAATGCACCACATCCACCGGTTCCCCTCTGTCAACCGCACTCGTTATATCCTCAAAAAATTCCAGTAAATTAGTCAAACATGACTTTCCCTTCATGAATCTATGCTGCGTCTGCATGATTGAACCATTCCCTTCTTTAAATGCAACACAGGGTCACTGACCACTCGAGCAGAAATAGAACATAGAAAATAGAAGTAGTAGGCCATTCGGCCCTTCGAGCCTGCTCTGCCATTCATTTTGATCATGGCTTATCAAGTTCAATATCCTGATCTCGCCTTCCCCCCATATCCCTTTAGCACCAAGAGCTACATCTAATTTCTTCTTGAAATCAAATGAATGATTGTTAAAAATTGCATTTGTATAATTTACAATCTTACAACACTCCAAACGCCTGTTAGGTACTTTTTGACTTGTCGTTACTGCAATCATGTAGGGAAATACCAAAGCCAATTTGCATGTAGCAAGCTCCCATAAACAGCAATGTGTCAAAATGACCAGGTTAACTGTTTTAATAATGTTGGTAGAGGATAAATGTTGGAAAGAACTGTTCTTTAAATACTGCCTGTGGCATCTTTTGCATCCACCTGCAAGGGCAGACATCTGAAAGATGGCACTTCCAAAAGTGCAGCACTCCCACAGTACTGCACTGAAGCATGAACTTTCACTGGCAGGACCATGAAGAAAGAGCAGGGAGCGAGTCAAGTAGGATAACTCTTTCAAATGGCTGGCACATTAACAATGGGCAAATGAGTCTTCTTTGGAATACAAGTGGTTGCAGATATTTTAAGGTGGAATGTACCAGGGAGTGGGACTAATTGAATTACTCTTCCAAAGAGCCGATGCAGACTCAATGGGTCTGTTCTGTACCATTCTATGCTTTAGGCCAGCACAGGTTTTCCAACCTCGTTACAAGCAACATGGTGGCACAGTGGTTAGCACTGCTGCCTCAGTGCCAGGGACCTGGGTTCAATTTCTGCCACATGCGTGCATGTGTGGAGTTTGCACATTCTCCCCGCGTGCGTGAGTTTCCTCCGGGTACTCCGGTTTCCTCCCACAGTCCAGAGGTGTGCAGGTTATGTGGATTGGCCATGCTAACTTGCCCCTTGGTGTTCCAAGATGTGTAGGTTAGGGATAAGCCATGGGAAATGTGTGGGGTTATGGGGATAGGGTAGAGGAGGGGACCTGGGCAGATACTCTGTCAGAGACTGATGGGCTGAATTGCCTCTTCTGCACTATTGGGATTCTATGAACAAAACTTGCAGTGAATACAATCACATTGCCAACATGTTCAATTTAGACATTATATAGTTGCATATTTTCTCTGAACAAGGTTTATTCTTCCAGTACTTTAAGGTTCACAGCAACTTTGCAGTAAACATCATCCAAATTTACTGTTAAAAAATAAAGTGACAGTGGAATATTTTTAAGTAGAACAGTATAATCACCTCCCTGTGCTGTGTTCTTCCATAATGTAAATGATCTTCCCCGGAAGGAAGAGCTGAGGGCCATAAAAAGGCGAACTGGAAGGTGATTCGTCAGGGATGCTGGTGTAGGAAGCGGACCTGTTCCCCATGAGAGTCTGTTCCGCGAGAAGGGGCAGAGTCAGTTGCTCCTGTTGCCTGTCATCCAGCTCACTGGGGAAATTGTCTGGATCCCCTCCAAATATCTCATACCAACATCCTCGTAACAGAATCTGATACTGGACAGAAAGAAAAACAATGGGCGGGCGGATTTACCGACTTTGTAACCAAAGATTTGATGCTGCAAGATGAGATAGAAGGGATAAATTCTGAGGAAAGGTTGCATGGACTTGACTTTTTACTCCCCTAAGTATAGAAGATTAAGCAGTGATCTAATGGAGGCATTTAAGATGATTAAATTATTTTTATTCTTTTGTGGGGAATACAGAACAGAAAGAGCCAAATTAAAATGCCCAATTAAAAAAAATAACTATACCCAAAGGCACTACAGCAACAAAATATATTTATAAATTAAACTATCAAGGTGGATTGAGACGTCCAAACGTGCAATATTAGGTACAGGAGGCGGCCATTCAGCTCCTCGGGGCTGTAACACTATTCAATTATATCACAGCTGATCTATTTCCTAAATCTATCTGCCTGTTTCTGCTCCATGTCAGGGGTGATGCAAGCATTTTGCAAAAGGGATAGCAGAAATCTGGAACTCTAACCCTCAAAAGCTGCTGATTTTGGGGATCAATTGAACTGCGATTGATCGATTTTTGTTCGGTAAGTGTGTTAAAGAGATGCCGAACAAAGGCAGTTATATGGAGTTAAGATGCAGATCAGCCTTGGTATAACTGAATGGTGAAATAGGCCCGAGGGGCTTAATGGCCTCCTTCTGTGCCTCGTGTTCCACGTTTGGAGGCCCTAAGAATCCAACTTAATGCTTTTTTCAAACAAGTTCTTACACTGCCTGTCATTTTTAAAAATTGGTTAGCTTGAGGTTATATTTGTAATAGGTGATTTGATTGCAGTTAACGTGGGTATTCTTCCAAACAAGCCTGCATTTCCCCTTGAATTTGGCTGTAAGATGGGGGGAAATATGAGAAAATATACTGGATGCTTCAATGGCTGAAGGCACTGCACATGATGGTACTAAACTGTACTGACTAGGACTGTTGAAGTTCAAACCATAGTTGTACCGAGCTTCCTTATTCTAGCCTGTACATGCTATTTAGATAGCTCAAGAGCCAGCAGAGGCCTAATGAGCCGAATTACCTCTTTCTGTGCTGCACATTCTATGGGTCAATGATTAACCTCATCAACTCCATTTATAAATAACATGTTGCTGACAAATGATGGCTCAGAGCAGAGAATGTCTGGGACAGGTTGTACATTTCAATGATGTTTTCCTCTATAGCAAGACATCAGCTTCATCAGTGACAGCCAGTCGCAGACTGGGCCATGCCAGAGTTTGCATTTTAATTATAGAGTCACCTCCATGTCCTTGTTAAGTGAAATGATCAATATTAAAAGAAGATTGGAGGATTAGAAATTGTAAGTAACTGCCGCACTGAATGCAAATGTGTAGACCCAAACCACACAAGTGTTGAAATTATTCAACTTGCCTCCACTGATCTGTTTAGTTGTTATTACACAGCATTTGCAGCACACAAACAGACTGTGCAGCCCAACTGATCCATACTGATCCTCCTCTCACTACCTTTCATCCCACCCCATCAACAGATCCTTATATTCCTTTCACCCTCATCTTGCTTCTCCTTAAATGAATCAATGTTATTTGCCGAAACCACTCCTGTGTAGTGAGTTCCACATTCTCACCACTCGTTGGGAACAGAGGTCTCTCCTGAATGTTCTAATTTATATTATCTCATATCGGGGGGCTCCTGGTTTTGCCACCCCCAACGCACACACACGCATGCGCGCACACACACACACGCACATGCACACGTTCTCAATGTCAACCCTATTAAATCCCTTCATAATCTTAAAGGGCTCAATCAGATCACCCTCAGCATTCTCTTTTCTAGAGGAATTAGTTGCAGCTTATTCAATATTTCCTGCTAGATACAAACTCTCAATTCTGGTTTCACCTATATAAGCCCTTTCTTTTACATTTGTGAGTAACTATCCCCTTCTTTCAACATGGGGACCAGAACTGTGCACAGTACCTCAAGTGTGGTCTAACCATCCTTCAATACAACTTTAACATAACTTCTTTGCTTTTCAATTGTAGCCCACCAGAAATGAATCCCTGTGCTTTGTTTATTCCAACCACTGAGTAAAAATGATTCTACTGAATGGTTTCTTGGATTTATTACTGATTATCTTATATACTCATGGCCCCAGGTCAAAGCAAAGGATTGTGTTTCTAAACAGGGCAAAATGTATGTCAATAGAGCATCAGCATTTCCATCCAAATAACAGCGCAAAACATTTTGATACCTTAGGCCGGTTGCTTTGGGCAACTATTCTTAATATTCTTCTTTTCAGGTCTTCTACATTGCCAAGGCTCAGCCTGGGAACATGGAGGTTAAAATGAACATTAAGAATATAGCATTGGCAATCAGAATAAGGCTGTACTTGCAGTTCACAGGTGATGTACACTGACCTTGGAATGAGATCCTTGCCCAGAACAATAGATATGATAAATCCTTTGCAATAATCTGCCAGAGATTTACTTGAAAAAAAAAGAATTTTCAGGATTAGAATGGAGACATAATGATTTTCAGTTAGACTGGAGACAATGGAGTCTGGGGAGGGTGCCCTTGTTCACCATGGGACTTGTTTTCAGGAAGGAGCAATTTTGGATTAAAATAAAAGTGCAGTCACTAAACTAGC
The DNA here is from genome assembly GCF_964213995.1 of Mustelus asterias. Classification (NCBI taxonomy): domain Eukaryota; kingdom Metazoa; phylum Chordata; class Chondrichthyes; order Carcharhiniformes; family Triakidae; genus Mustelus; species Mustelus asterias. Next base: position 50,273,561 of record NC_135823.1, on the reverse strand, counting down.
ACAATGAAGTAAAAGGTTACCAGCAGCAAAAACTGTACAGTCAGCTCTTCCATGCTCTGGATGCTGAAGGTGGTATCATTATGGGAAGGCAAGACAAAGTGTCTGGCGCATTGCAAACCACAAACACAGTTATAGCTCTGGATAAGTCAGCAGTGTCCATGTGACAAAAGTATAAATAATGCAAAAGAGAAAATAGCTTCCTCCCAACCAAAAAACTGAGAGTTTGAGTCAGAGTTAACCCCTTCTGTTCTCAGTCAAACTGCCACATCCAGCAAGTGATATGCAGGGAGGACGATAATCTTCTCTTATCCAATTGTCCCTCATCATCCAAATAAAATAAAAAAATCACTTCAGTCATTCCAATTATTGGACAACTTCCTCTATCCAGGTAGCAGCTGGAACTTGACTGTACCCAAACTGGGGGGCATTAAGCAGCACGGTAAGTCATCAAATGGGGTAAATCATCAAGCACTTCAGCACCTTTACAGCTTAAATATTGTTGCCTTCCGTTATGCCATCTCCCTGCCTGTCTTACAGTCAAGAGTCGTTATGGTATAGCAGGTGGCCATTCAGCCCATTCTTATGCTGTATAAATACAACAACCAATCTTTTCTATGACCAGGTCAGTTACTGATTGATCAGCAAAAAATAATTTACCCAATAATAGGCTTCGGACATTCCAAATTAACAGAAAAGAGTGAAAATAAGCTTAATAGACGAGTACGATTGTACAAGGGATTTCCAAAAAGCATTTTTCATACTAGTGCAATGCTACAGAAGTGGAAATACACAATCAAGATGTAAAGGATGTGTTTGCTGCAACAACATATACCTTCTTTAAATAACATTGAGTAACTGAGGAGCCAATGGAATAGAATGGCCATCTCTTTTTATGGTCTTAATGTATTATTAAACAATATATAGTGCTATAATTGTACGAGTGCATTCGCAGTCAATTTTTATACCGTGGTCAAACAAAGGAGGACTTAAACACTTGCTTGAATTACCGGAACAGCCTCTCTGGCCTGGAATACTCTCATTTAATGAATGTGTTCTGAAAATACTGTCCTTGCAGCAAGTCTCACTCACTATGCACAGATAAAGACAATATGCATATTCCAAATGTTGGGGTAGGAAACCAGAGGTCACACAAACATCTGACTGGAAATATTCCATACAGCATCAGAAATCCAGACTGAATACTGGTCCATGGTAAATTGGGCGATGAAGACAAGACAGAAGACAGCACCAGAGGTGGATCTAGAGTAAGAGTCAGCAGCTGAAGTGAAGTTGGGATCCCAGTGCAGCAAAGCTTCTATTTTTAAAATTCTCATCCTTCTTTTCAAATCCCTCTATGGCCTTATTCCTCTATCTCTATAATCTCTTCTAGTTCCACAACCTTCTGAGATCTTTGCGCTCCATGGATTCTGGCCTTTTGCACATCCCTGATATTCATCCCTCCACCAATGGCACTCTAAGCACTGGAGTTCCTTCCTAAACCTCTCTATCTCTCTTCCTAAACCCCTCTATCCCCCACTTGATTAATAAGAGGATCAGTGGTTATGGGATCTCATTTCACTGCTCTGGGTCAGGCTTCTCCAACCTTCCAAAATCCCTGAGTGTGGCATGGTTACACTGCCACTTCCACCTGAAACAGGCCAATTCAAGGGGCATTAATTTTAGATCACGCTGTAAGAATGAAAACACTGGGACATTGACTGAAAATGCACTCAAGTGACAAGTGGGCCAAGCATTCCCTTCAAATAAGAACATTAAGTGCATAAAATTTGAATATTTAAAAATATTGAAGAATAATCCACCTTAAGCATAAACAATTTAATTTGATTGTCCTAAAACAACCTCATCATTAACAAAAAGGCTGTGTGCAGTCATTTTACACCTCTCACCTTAGCAGACCTCCTGGAGGAGAAAATGCATAGCATCGGAGCTCTGGGAAGGATTTGCGAAGCAATATAGCAAGGATCGAGGCTGCTCCCGCTCCCAGGCTGTGGCCAGTTATAATCAATTTATATTCCTACAGGGGAAAACATGCTTACTTCAACAACACATGATAATTTCAAGCAACTAAAATCAATTCTGTAGCAGGTAACTGGCATAACACATTAAGTTTTCTTGCTTAGCTTGCCAACTGCATGGAGAAAACGGAGCTGCAAAGAGTTCCAAACCTCTTCTCATAACAGTTCTCAATGTTCCAATTGCCCCCGAACTCCTTGCTAAAGTGGATCATTTCCATTTGTGGAGATTGGCAAAGCTCAATTCTGATGTAGCCATCGTGCATCCAGCAGGATCACAACAGGAGCAGCGACCTGGTTAATTCCAGTGCCACCATGGTTCAGCTCCAGTAACTCAGCACAGGGCAGGAGCTGGTGCAGGGATCTTTCTGGTCTGTATCTCAGCTTTAACTGTTGTGAGAATTCTTACTGTGCCCACCCCAGTGCACTAAAGGTGTTCAAATCCAGAGGTGATTTTGGCAGATCCTCCTTATTTACTCTGCTTCCACTGGGAGGAGGGCTGATAACCAGAAAGCTCAGATTCAAGAGAAACGGCAACAGAACTGGTGGGAATTAGGTTTTTTTTTAGTGGATCGTGATCTGGAATGTGCCTCCTCAAAAGGGGATAGAAGCAGATTTAACAATAACTTCCAAAAGGGACTGGAATAAATAACCGAAAATATAATTTGCAGAGTTATGGGGAAAGGACATGGGGAGTGGGACTAATTGGACAGCTGTTTGTGTCAGCAGAGGCATGTTGGGTCGAATGGCCTCCTTCTCTACTGCTTGAGAAGATGAACATTGCAAAGCAATTAAGACACCAAAGTAACCTGGTATCCAAAGCAAAGTCTGTAATCGGTTGGTGCTTGTGTGTGTGTGTGTGTGTGTGTGTGTGTGTATGTTGTGGGGGGGGGGGGGATGTGTGTGGCAGGGTGTAACATCCGGTTAGGGAGAGTTCTGGGTGGTGAAGCCCCGGACATAGTAACACGGGAGGGTCCCAATTCTCTGGGAGAAAATCCGGAAGTGCAGCCTGGACTGAGTATCCCGGAAAGCACCTCATCGCCCCGGCTGAAAATCCGGAAGGGAGGGTCCGGACAGTGTAGGTCCGAGGTGGCCTCCCCTCCTCAGGCCGAACATCCGTAAGGTGTAACCCCCGGACACAAGTACCTCTGAAGGATTGCACCCCACGGCAGGGGAAAAACCCAGGAGGCAGTGCCCTGGAGGGCAACGGATATGCTTCAATGTTTATTTTTGTCGTGTACAGTTTGCTGTGTTGTACTAATATTTCTAGATTTGTGAATTATGATGGGTTATTTGAGGCGTGTTTAGAGGGCAAAGCCCTGGAAAACTACAACCGACAATGAACCCTTCCTAAATAGAAGGTAGTAATTGTAGGTTATTGATAAATGGATGGCGTTAGCCATCATATTCGTTCTTTGAATATTTGTAATTGTTTTGTAATAATGTATTTGTAATAAACAAAAGAAAACCCCATACTACCAAGTTTGCTTAGACTGTTGCTTCAGTATGCTACTCAGTTACTGTATAAAAATCCATCATTATACACACGAGTTCAGATAGAACAGTTCAGTGCATATTGAACCAGGACAAAGATTTGTTAGAAGAGAGTTTTGTCATAACACAGGAGTACTGGATTTCCCCAATTATCATAGATTCATTAAAACCCCACAGTGCAGGAGGAGGCCATTCGGCCCATCAAGTCTGCACCGACAACAATCCCACCTAGGCCCTATCCCCGTAACCCCACATATTTGCCCCACTAAAGCCTCTAATCCATGCATCCCAGGACACGTAGGGGCAATTTAGCATGGCCAATGCACCCAACCTGCACATCTTTGGATTAACATTAAATAAAATTAATTATACTCGAACAGTCTTTGCTTTGATTTCCTCAGGTCACTCACCATTAACAAAATGCAGCCCGTAAAGTAAACTGCAGCTTCTCCCACATAAACTCCCTCTAAACATTTTCAGCTTTTCAAAACGTGCATCAACCAGACGCACATGTTCAAAAATACGAATATTCAAACTCACGGGGACAACTGTGAAAGCTTGATTTAAAATCCCTTCGTTGATTAGTTTCTTGTGAATGTAACTTGCTGCCTGGAGAATCCCCTGGAAGGGAATGTTTTTAATGAGTTAGTAAATGCTCATGCACACTTAATTTACAACCCAGCTGGACCAGCCACTTGATGTCTGCACAGGCTCACAGTTAGACGTTTGGCAAGGTGCAGTCTTTCACTTCCAACCCATTCAGACACTGCACTTATTTTGAACAGAAAGGGCTCTCCATTAAGTTCAAGCTCATTTGAAAACAGCAATCACTCTCCTCTTATACACACACATAAAAGGCTGGATTCAGGCCGGTCTCACTATCCACCTGCTGAGTCACACGGTGACCAAACAGTATCTCCTGAAGAGGAATCTGGAGGGTTCTCTTTTTAAAAGATGATAAATAATCACTTCTTTCTGCAGCCTAACAGCCAGGGCTGGAGCTGTCCTAAGTTGAGCCAGACAGTCCAGAGTAATGATAGGAATCATTTTAAAACTATCTAAAGGCTATCTAATTGGTTCAAAGAAAAGAAGCAAAAGTACATAGGAAAAAGAGTAGGAAAATTAGACTAACTGATAGCTCATCCAGAGAATCAGTTCAGGCACACTAGCCCAAATGGCCTCCTCCTGTGCTATATATTCACAAAATTGTTATGGTGCAGAAGGAGGCCACTTGGCCCATTGTGTCTGCACCAGCTCACCAAACAGCATCATGACTTTGTGCAATTCCTCTGCCTTTTCCCTGTCCCCTTGCACATTTTTTCTATTCAAATAATCATCCAATGCCCTCCTGAATGCCTCGATTAAACCTGTCTCCACCACACTTACAGGCAGTGCGTTCCAAACCTGAACAACATGTTGTGTGAAAACATTTTTTCTCACATCACATTTGCTTCTTCTGCAAAGTCTGTGCCCTCTTGTTCTTGATTCTTTTATGAGCGGGAACAGTTTCTCCTCATCTGCTCTGTCCAGCCCCCTCATAATTTCGAATATCTCTATCAAATCTCCTCTTGGCTCTCCATGGAGAATAATCCCAACCTCTCCAATCTAACCTCAGAACTGAAGCTTTTCAACCTTGGGACCATTCTAGTAAACCTTTCCTGCACTCTCTTTAATACATTCACATCCTTCCTACAGTGTGGCACCCAGACTGTACACAATATTCCAGCTAACTATGTCTTGTATAGGTTTAGCATAATCTCCATGCTTCGTACTCTATGCTCCTACTAATAAAGCCCAGAATGCTATATGCTTTATTAACTGCTCACTCTACCTGTCCTGCCACCTTCAATTACCTATGCACACCCAGGTTCCTCTGCTCCTGCACACTCTTAAGAATTTTACCCCATTTGTTATATTGTCTCTCCATGTTCTTTCTACCAAACTGTCTCACCTCACATCTCTCCACATTGAACTTCATCTGTCACCTGTCTGCCCACTCCAACTTGTCTATGTCCTTTTGAAGTTCTACACTGTCTCTTCACAGTTTACAATACTTCCAAGTTTTGTAACATCTGCAAACTTTGAAATTGTTCCCTATACGTCAAGATCTAGATCATTAATATATAATCAGGAAAAGCAAGAGTCCCTATACTGACTCCTGAGGAACATCACTGCAAACTCTCCTTCAGCCCAAGAAATAGCCATTAACCATTGCTACTGTCTTTTATTCCATGAGCTATAACTTTTCTCACAAGTCTGTTGTGTGGCACCGTATCAAATACCTTCTGAAAGTCCATGTACACCACATCAACAGCATTACCCTACTCAACCCTCTCTGTTACTTCCTCAAAAAACTCCAGCAAGTTAATTAGGCATGATTTCCCCATTAGAAATCTATGCTGGCTCTTTCTAATCAACTCACATTTATCCATGTGATTACTAATTCTATCTAAATGATTGTTTCTAGAAGCTTGCCTACTACTGTTATTAAACTGACTGGCCTGTAATTGCTGGGGTTTTCCTCACAACCTTTTTTGAACAGGGGAATAGCTTTTGCAATTCTCTAGTCCTCTGGCACCACCCCCGAGTCTCGAGAAGATTATGGGCAGCACCCCAGCAATTTCTATTCTCACTTCTTTCAGCAGCACTGGTTGCATCTCATCCAGTCCTGGTGCCTCGTCAACTTTTAAGTACAGTCTATTCAACACTTCCTTATCATCAATTTTGAACTCTTCTAGGTACAGAGTTTCCTCGCCATGGTGACAGACGAGGATAACATCTACTTCCCGGTACAAAGTATTCATTTATGATCTCAGTCATGCTCCCCGCCTCCATGCATAAATCCCCTTTTATGTCTCTAATTGGCCCTACTCCTTCTGTTACCACACTTATTATTTATATGCCAATAGAAGACTTTATGTTGGCTGCCAGTTTTCTCTCAATCTCTCTTTGCTTCTCGAATGCGCTTTTTCACCACCCTTATGAACTTTCTGTCTTCCTCTTGGTTCTTAACTGTATTTTCTACCGACACCTGTCATAAGCACACATTTTCTTCCTCATCTTAATTTCTATCTCCTCTTTCACCCAGGGAGCTCTGGATTTGTTTTCCCTACTTTTCCCTGTTAAGGGAATATACCTTGACTATGTCTGGGCCATTTCTTTTTTAAAGGTAGCCCATTGTTCAGCCAGTTTCTCCCATCAGCCTTTGCTCCAGTCTAACCGGCCCAGTTTCATTCTTGCTTCACTGAAATTGGCTCTACACCAGTTAATTATTCTTATTCTGATTTGCCTATTAGCCTTTTCTATTAACATTGTAAACCTTACGATACAAGATCATTGACTCCTAAATGCACTGACATTTGATCTACTTGGCCCATCTCATTTCCAAGAACTCGTTCCAAAAATGCATCCTTTCTTATTGGACTGGACACCCTTGGTATAGAAAGTTTTCCTGAACACAATCTAGGAACTTTTGCCCTTCTCTGCTCTTCACACTACCACTGTCTTAGTCTACATTTGGATAATTAAACCCAATTATAACTACTCTATAATGTTTGCATTCCTCTGTAATTTCCCTGCAGATTTGTTCTTCTACATTTTCCTCACTCGTTGGCGCTCTCTAGACAACACCGAGCAAGGTAATTGCATCCTTTTTGTTCCTTAGCTTCAGCCAAGTTGATTCTGTCCTTGAAGCCTCTGGGACATCCTCTTTCTCCAGCACCCACAATGCTCTCCCTAACCAATACCACCACCCCATCTCCTTTCTTATCTTTCCTGAACACCTTGTACCCAGTCCAGCCCTTCCGTGAACCAGGTCACCATGTCTATGATACTGCCACAACATCATATTTCCACAACCCAATCTGTGCCTGTAACTCCTGAGTCTTATTCACTATACTCTGTGCGTTCGCATACGTGTACAATAACTTTGAATTAGACGTCATTACTTTTCTCCAATTTCACCTATTAACTTACTAGTCTCTGTACTGGTGCTTTCGGCCCTCCCAGAATGTTGTTCATCCTGGGATATTCCTCTCAGTTCCCACACCTTTGTCGAGTTAGTTTAAAGCCGTTCTGACAGCGCTATAACAACTAGTAGCACAGCAAGGAACACAGTCCCAGTTCTGTTCAGGTGCAACCTGCCCGGCTTATACAGACACTAACTCCCCCAATCCCAGTAATCTAAATCGCTCCCTCCTGCACCATCATTCCAACCACGCATTCATCTGCCTTATCCTCCTATTTCGGTACTTACTGTCACATGGCACTGGGGATAATCCGGAGATTACATCTGATGTCCTGCTTGCTCATTTTCTACCTAGCTCCCTAAATTCTGATTCCAAAACCCCATTCTCCTTCTTACCTGTCATTGGTATCAGTGTGGACCATGACTTGTGGCTGTTCACCCTCCCCCAGAACAATGTCTTTCAGCCGCTCTGTGACATTTTTGATTACCCTGGCACCAGGGAGGCAACATACCACCCTGGAGTCACGTCTACAGCCACAGAAATGCCTGTCTGTTCCCTTAACTAATGAATCACCTATCACTATCTCTCTTCCCCCCGCTTCTTCCTTCCCTCCTGTACAACTGAGTTGCTCATGGTACCACAAACCTATTACTCTATGCTCTGATTTAGAACTTCAGACTGCTGTTTAACCAATCAACAAGGACACATTTGCAGTTTAATTTCAGCTTTGGTGCTGATCTGAAGTCCAAGCTGAAGAGCACAAGATTCTGACTTTAATGGGAACTGCTTCATAGCCACGTTATGGTTGCAGAATAAATGCTGAAACAAAAGTGTATCTTGCACAGTTTTCATGTGATCACACACACTGGTTTTCTGATTAGTTTATAAGCCTGAAAGAGGAGCTAAATACTTACCTTATGTGCCAAAGATTCTCCTGTCACGCCATCTACAAGTAACGTCTCGCGCTCTGCACTCAAATCCGTCAAAGCATCCTGTTGGTTACAAAACACATGTAAACATGGATAGGGCACAGGGACTACTGGATGGAAAAAGGCTAAGGTTTATCGAGTTTGTCTTCTACCATTCTGGCAGACATACCATATAATGTTAATGGAGTACATTTCAATCTGCATACGCCCCACACAATTGGCTCAGGTGGTAAATCCATTGTCCAACTTAAACGCATGCTAATCAGATCAGGAAAGTGTTCGGAATGATCCCAAGTGCGTGCCAGGATTAACTGATTTTTGCCTCAGGCACCTACCAAGGACTAAGCTCTTTCCCCAAGTGATCAATATTTTCTTTAGTAGCATTATTTCAGCCACTTCGTTTCAATCAATTTTAAGAATTTTGTCCTTGTTTTCAAATCTCTCCATGGCCTGGTCCCCTCCCTCCCTCTAATGGTCACCAGTCCCTCAACCCTCTTGTGATCTTGGTGCTCCTGTAACTCTGGCCTCATGCACTTCACCAATTTCCATTGCTCCACCACTGATGGCCGTGCCTTCAGCTGCCTGGGCCCTTAAGCTCTGGAATTTCCCCTCTAAATTTCTCCCTCAAGACTCTTTTTGATCAAGCTTTTGATCAACTGGCCTCATGTCCCCTTTTTTAGGCTCGGTGTCATTTTTTTAATGACAGAAAACATCCGATGTGCCTCAGATTACATTACTGATCAAATAAAATAGTAGAGTTATTCCTAACCTGAAGCCCCCCCCCCACTTCCAACTCTCAGGTAAATTAGCCGAGGTCTTGATGACAATCTAACCCTTGTGAGATCATCCTTAATTGGAGATTCTGCCTAGAGCTTGAAACATGTTGTCTCCCACACACTTTCAACTAGGAAAGATAGTGGGGAGAAAGAACAGACCTGCCAGAATTAACAACTAGAAAGAGGAAGCACGGGTGATTAATTTTCAAATTCCCAGCATCATTCAGCTGTGGTGCTACAGAGCAGCAGCATCTAACCTGGTTTATTGTTGCACAGAGACATCCAGTGACACTAGTCAGCTACTACAAGAGTATTGTCAGAATCATTTTTAAAAGTCAGGGCTTCAAATGTTTAAACTGCCAGGTTAGCAAACTCATCATATACAGGCTCTGGAAGCAGCGTTGATGCTTCCCATGCCACTTGAGTTTGTGGATGGGTGGACATCACCAGAGATGGGAGCAGGGGCTGAGGGGGCTGGGCCAACCGGCCTGGCACCAGATATATGGCTCTAGGTTGCTGTTATAAAGCCTTGCTTTAGATCAGAAATTACTATTTATTTGGCTGAAACCCCCAAGTTTCAAAAGAGGAAACAATAATATTTCAGTGACTTAATACAGCAGCTTGAAGTTGGCTGAATGTTTGCCTACAGAACTAGAGGACACAGCCTCAAAATAAAGGGGGGGTCAGTTTAGGACAGAGTTGAGGAGGAACTTCTTTTCTCAGAGGGTGGTGAATCTCTGGAATTCTCTGCCCACTGAAGTGGTGGAGGCTACCTCGTTGAATATGTTTAAGTCACGGATAGATGGATTTCTGATCGGTAGGGGAATTAAGGGTTATGGGGAGCAGGCGGGTAAGTGCAACTGATTCACTTCAGATCAGCCATGATCTTATTGAATGGCGGGGCAGGCTCGAGAGGCTAGGTGGCCTACTCCTGCTCCTATTTCTTACGTTCTTATAGATACCTTACAAATTCCAATTTTCATTCAAGTGACATGAGCTTTGCTGACTAGGCCAGCAATCATTGACCATTCCTAAATGCCCTCGAGAAGGTAGTGGTGAGCTGCCTTCTTGAGCTGCTGCAGTCCCTGTGGTGTAGGTACACACACAGTGCTGCTAGGTAGGGGGCTCCAGGATTGAAAATGAAGTCAGGCTGTTTAGAAAAACCTATAAAAGACAATCACCTTAAAGAAATATGAATGATTACATCTCCTGCCCTCCCGGGAAGCAGAAGCCCCCAAGCCTATTCCATTGTGCATCATAGAATTATAGAATGGTCACACCACAGAAGGTGGCCATTTGGCCTGTCATGCAAGTGCTGTCTTCCAGAAGGAGCAATTTACCTAGAACCACCTATGTGCTCCCTGTAGCCCTGCACATTCTTTGTTTTCAGATAATAATCTAAATCCCTCGAAAGCTTCAACTGGCCCTGCCACTACCACACTCTTAGGCAGTGCATTCCAGATCCTAACCACCCGCTGTTCGAAAAAGCTTTTTCTAATGTTGCCATTTTTTTATTTTGCCAATTAATTTAAATCTGTCCCCTCTGGTTCACAATCCTCCCACCAATGGGAACTATTTCTCCCTGTCTACTCTTTCAGACCTTCGGCATTTTGAATACCTCTATCAAATCTCTCAACCTTCTCCAATCTTTCTATGTAACTGAAGTCAAAAGAGAAAATGCTGGAAAATCTCAGCAGGTCTGGCAGCACCTGTAAGGAGAGAAAAGAGCCGATGTTTCGAGTCCAGACGACCCTTTGTCAAAGCTAAAAGGCATAGAAAGTGGGAGAAAGTGGGCGACACGGTAGCGCAGTGGTTAGCACTGCTGCTTCACAGCTCCAGGGTCCCGGGTTCGATTCCCGGCTCAGGTCACTGTCTGTGTGGAGTTTGCACATTCTCCTCGTGTCTGCGCGGGTTTCCTCCGGGTGCTCCGGTTTCCTCCCACAGTCCAAAGATGTGCGGGTTAGGTTGATTGGCCATGCTAAAATTGCCCCTTAGTGTCCTGAGATGCGTAGGTTAGAGGGGTTAGTGGGTAAAATATGTAGGGATATGGCCTGGGTGGGATTGTGGTCGGTGCAGACTCGATGGGCCAAATGGCCTCCTTCTGCACTGTAGGGTTTTTATGATTTATGATTATGATTTATGAGATATTTATGCTGCAGGGTAAGGGAATGAAGCAAAGGGGGAGAAAAGGTAAGGGGAGGGGGATAAAGTAGGGGGAAAGAGTGGGGGGGGGGGAAGAAAAATGAAGAAAAACAATAAAGAAATAAAAAAGTAGAGAACAGTTAAAAATAAAATAAAATGAAAACAAAAGGATCGAGGTGGGGTACAGCAAATCATCTGAAGTTGTTGAATTAAAGGAAATGTTGCTGAGATAGAACAAGTTCAGGTGGAGGAGTGGTGGTGTTGCATGGGAATTGTTCAGGTCTGGCTGAACTTGTTCTATCCCTCAATAACTTTTCCTTTAACTCATCCCACTTTCTCCAAATCAAAGGAGAAGCAATGGGTACCCGCATAGGTCCTAGCTACGCTTGTCTTTTTAAGGGGTATGTGGAACATTCCTTGTTCCAAGCCTACCCAGGTCCCCTCCCACAATTCCCTTATCGGCACATCGATGATTATTTTGGTGCCGCTTCATGCATTCGCCCAGACCTCGAAAAATTCATCAACTTCACTTCCAGTTTCCACCCCTCCATCACTTTCACCTGGTCCATCTCAGACACTTCCCTTCCCTTCCTTGACCTTTGTGTCTCCATTTCCAGCAATAGACTATCTACCAATATCCATTACAAGCTCACTGACTCCCACAGCTATCTGGACTACAGCACTTCACACCCTACATCCTGTAAGGACTCCAGCCTCTTGCCGGATTCCAGACTAGCTCCTTCACCTCCATCACATTTGTTCAAATGATGCCACCTTCCAAAGTGGTGCTTCTAATATGTGCTCCTTTTTCCTCAACCGTGGATTTCCATCTACAGTTGTCGACAGGGCCCTCAACAGCGTGCGGTCCATCTCCCTCGCCCACTCCCCTCCCTCCAGAACAAGGGTGGAGTCCCCCTTGTTCTCACATTTCACCCCACCAGCCTCCACATGCAAAGCATAATCCTCTGCCATTTTCGCCAACTCCAGCGTGATGCCACCACCAAACACACCTTCCCTTCACTCCCTCTGTCAGCATTCCGCAGAGACCGTTCCCTCCGGGATAATCTAGTCCACTCCTCTACTACATAGGTAGTAGAGATAGCTGACAACTGCAAGAAACACAAAGTTGTGATAGTAGAGGATTTTAATTTTCCACATATAGATTGGGACTCGCATACTGTTAAAGGTTTAGACGGGGTAGAGTTTGTAAAATGTGTTCAGGAGAATTTTCTACATCAGTATATAGAGGTGCCAACTAGAGAGGATGCGATATTGGATCTCCTATTGGGAAATGAGTTAGGGCAGGTGATAGATGTGAGTGTGAGGGAACACTTTGGATCCAGTGATCATAATGCCATTAGTTTCAACCTGATCATGGATAAGGATAGATCTGGTCCTCGGGTTGAAGTTCTGAACTGGAAAAAGGCCAAATTTGATGAAATGAGAAGGGATCTGGGAGGTGTGGATGGGCACAGGCTGTTCTCTGGTAAGGATGTAAATGGAAAGTGGGAGGCCTTCAAAGGAGAAATTTTGAGAGTGCAGAGTTTGTATGTTCCTGTCAGGATTAAAGGCAAAGTAAATAGGAATAAGGAACCTTGGTTCTCGAGGGAGATTGTAACACTGATTAAGAGGAAGAGAGAGTTGTATGAAATGTACAGGCAGCAAGGCACAGATCAGATGCTCGAGGAGTATAAAAAGTGCAAGAAGCTACTTAAGAGGGAAATCAGGAGGGCTAAAAGAAGACATGAGGTTGCTTTGGCAGACAGAGTGAAGGAAAATCCAAAGAGCTTCTATAGGTATGTTAGGAGCAAAAGGATAGTGAGGGATAAAATTGGTCCTCTTGAAGACCAGAGTGGTAGACTGTGTATGGAACCAAAAGAGATGGGGGAGATACTAAATGGTTTTTTTGCATCCGTATTTACTGAGGAAACGGGCATGGAGTCTACGGAAATAGGGCAAACTGGTAGGGAGGTCATGGAACCGTTACAGATTAAAGGGGAGGAGGTGCTCGCTGTCGTGAGGCAAATCAGAGTGGATAAATCCCCAGGACCAGACAGGGTATTCCCACGGACCTTGAGGGAAGCTAGTGTTGAACTTGCAGGGGCCCTGGCAGACATATTTAAAATGTCAGTATTCACGGGGGAGGTGCCGGATGATTGGAGGGTGGCTCATGTTGTTCCGTTGTTTAAAAAAGGTTCCAAAAGAAATCCGGGAAATTATAGGCCAGTAAGTTTGACATCGGTGGTGGGCAAGTTATTGGAAGGTGTGATAAGGGGTAGGATCTACAAATATTTGGATAGACAGGGACTTATTAGGGAGAGTCAACATGGCTTTGTGCGTGGTAGGTCATGTTTGACCAATCTATTAGAGTTTTTCGAGGAGGTTACCAGGAAAGTGGATGAAGGGAAGGCGGTGGATGTTGTCTACCTGGATTTCAGCAAGGCCTTTGACAAGGTCCTCATGGGAGGTTAGTTAGGAAGGTTCAGTCACTAGGTATACATGGGGAGGTAGTAAATTGGATTAGACACTGGCTCAATGGAAGAAGCCAGAGAGTGGTTGTGGAGGATTTCTTCTCTGAGTGGAGGCCTGTGACTAGTGGTGTGCCGCAGGGATCGGTGTTGGGTCCATTGTTGTCTGTCATCTATATCAATGATCTGGATGATAATGTGGTAAATTGGATCAGCAAGTTTGATGATACAAAGATTGGAGGTGTAGTGGACAGTGAGGAAGGTTTTCAAAGCTTGCAGAGGGATTTGGACCAACTAGAAAAATGGGCTGAAAAATGGCAAATGGAATTTAACGCAGACAAGTGAGAGATATTGCACTTTGGAAGGACAAACCAAAGAAGAACGTACTGGGTAAATGGTAGGACTCTGAAGAGTGCAGTTGAACAGAGGGATCTGGGAATACAGGTACAGAATTCTCTAAAAGTGACGTCACAGGTGGATAGGGTCGTAAAGAGTGCCTTTGGTACATTGGCCTTTATAAATCGGAGTATCGAGTATAAAAGTTGGAATGTTATGGTAAGGTTATATAAGGCATTGGTGAGGCCGAATTTGGAGTATTGTGTACAGTTTTGGTCACCTAGTTACAGGAAGGATGTAAATAAGGTTGAAAGAGTGCAGAGAAGGTTCACAAGGATGTTGCCGGGACTTGAGAAGCTGAGTTACAGAGAGAGGTTGAATAGGTTGGGACTTTATTCCCTGGAGCGTAGAAGATTGAGGGGAGATTTGATAGAGGTGTATAAGATTTTGATGGGTATTGATAGAGTGAATGCAAGCAGGCTTTTTCCGCTGAGGCTAGGGGAGAAAAAAACCAGAGGGCATGGGTTAAGGGTGAAAGGAGAAAAGTTTAAAGGGAATATTAGGGGGGGGCTTCTTCACGCAGAGAGTGGTGGGAGTGTGGAATGAGCTGCTGGATAAAGTGGTCAATGCGGGGTCACTTTTAACATTTAAGAAAAACTTGGACGGGTTCATGGATGAGAGGGGTGTGGAGGGATATGGTCCAAGTGCAGGTCAGTGGGGCTAGGCAAAAAATGGTTCGGCACAGACAAGAAGGGCCAAAAGGCCTGTTTCTGAACTGTAATTTTCTATGGTTCTATGGTTCTACACTCAACACCTCTCCCATCAGTCATGGCACCTTCCCATGCAATTGCAGAAGGTGTAACACCTGTCCCTTTACCGTCTATGCTCACCATCCAAGATCCAAAACATTCATTCCAGGTTAAGCAGTGTTTCACTTGCACCTCTTTCAATTTGCTCTATTGCATTCGCTGCTCCCAATGTGGTCTCCTCTATATCAGAGAGACCAAGCGTAGACTGGGTGATCGCTTTGCTGAGCACCTTTGGTCTGTGCGCAATCAGGACCCTGACCTTCCGGTTGCTTGCCATTTTAACACAGGATCCTGCTCCCATGCCCACATGTCTGTCCTTGGCCTGCTGCAATGTTTCAGTGAAGCTCAATGCAAACTGGAGGAACAGCATCTCATCTTCCGGCGAGGCACTTTACAGCCTTCCGATTTCAACATCGAATTCAACAATTTCAGATGATTTGCTCCACCCCACCTCCACCCCTTTGTTTTCATTCTATTTTTTTTTTTAACTGTTCTCTACCTTTTATTTCTTTATTGTCTTTCTTCATTTTTCTTCCCCTCCCCCCCACTCTTTCTCCCTACTTTATCCCCCTTCCCTTACCTTTTCTCCCCCTTTGCTTCTCCTTTTCTAAACCTCACCTCTGTCCCATCCATTTCCCCCCCTCCCCAACATCTTTTCAGCTTCTCTGCCGTTTGGCCATTCAGACCCTCTATTCTCTCTGTGGACGGACATCAGCAGTCTTTTACCCTGGTTTCTGTGGCTATGACTCATCTTTTAGTTCCTCACCCTGCAGTATAAATATCTCCCACTTTCTATGCCTTTTAGCTTTGACAAAGGGTTGCCTGGATCCGAAATGTCAGCTCTTTTCTCTCCTTACAGATGTTGCCAGACCTGCTGAGATTTTCCAGCATTTTCTCTTTCAGTTTCAGATTCCAGCATCTGCAGTAATTTGCTTTTATCCAGTATGTAACTGAAGTTCTTCATTCATCGAATTACTCGTGACCCATGTGAATCTTTACTGCACCTTCTTCAAAGCCTTCACATTTTTCCTAAAGAGTGGTTCCCAGAATGGGATGCAATACTTCAGTTGAGGCTGAATGAGTGTTTTATCATGTTTACCATATCTTGCTTACTTTTGTAATGCATCTTTCCATTAACAAAGTGCAGGATGCCATATGCTTTATTAACTGCGCTCTCAAACTGTTCCGCCACCTCTACACCCATGTCCCTCTGCTCAAATATCCTTTTTAGAACTGTACCCTTTATTTTATATTGTCGCTCCACCTTCTTCATACCAAAATTAATCACTCTTTGTATTAAACTCATCTGCCATTTGTCTGCCCATTCCACTAACCTATATCCTTTTGGAGTTCTACTCTATCCTCCTCACAGTTCACAACTGTCAGCCCAGAAGACATGAAGGATAACATATATGCCTATATATACTATACTTTATATACTTTTTAAAAATGGACAAATGGTTGGACTGTTAAAATGGCTGAAGTTGACCACATGACGGTAGTTCTGGAAGTTTCTCAGCAGTTTAAAAATGGACAAAGGCTAACTCCTCAAACTCCTGGAATATGATGCTCCTTGCGTTGTATAAACATTCCAGCCAAGCCAACACGAAGAATAGTAAATGAGACATTTGAACCAGCCAGCTCTGGACAAAGGCTGGTGCCTCCTCATTTTCAACGTGCTAATGGATCTACAGTCATCTGCTTAAAACAAAATGGGTTTTAACAAGAGGTATCGTTAACCAAATGGCTTGACCTGAAATCATCATCACATGACCGAGACTTAAGCTGTTTGAATTGCTTTAATTATACAGGTTTTGCGTTTTGTCTTCCATCGCTGTTCAGACTCAGAAGAGAAGTCGGATTCCAGACTGTTACTTTCCATCAAACTGGTAGCAGCAGAACCAGAACTCTGTCCAGGTTTAAAATTGTGTGGCCCTCATCTACCCCGATTTCTACTGGAATGTCTGAATTTCAACACCAGTGCCTATTACAAGACTAAGTCAGCTCTATGTGCTTCACCCATTGTGGAAGTCAGTGTTACTGGAAAAGTGGATCCCTCAGTATCAGTTCCAGCTGCCTAATCCTTCTGAAGGAATACATCATTGGACTTTTGATTCTGGACTCAAGTGAAACAATTAGTCTTATTTTGTCGAGGTCTTTGCCCTGTACCGCTTTCTTTCCCTTATCTTTTTTTTATTGTATGAATGGAAAAGTGGTGGGGAGAATGTTGTGAATCCTGTTCCTGTGTTTTGTGCTGTGTAAATTAAACTAGCTCTGATTTAATCTCAGTCAAGTTTGCTGTAGGGTTACTAATAGAGGTTTGGATCACCCAAAACTGAAGTGTTCTACTTATAAAGGGGGGGTGGGGGGGGGCAATCAAAAATCTACAAACAGGTGGTGAGAGGAGAATTCTGGACTGGTTATATTAATCCCCCTCCTGTCTGTAACACAGTGCTTCCAAGTTTTGTATCCTATGGAAATTTTGAAATCACGCACAGAACACCAAGATCATGGGGAGATGGTGATATAGTTGTAACATCACTGGACTAGCAATCCAAAGACTCAGGCTATTGCTCTAGGGACCTGGGTTGAAATCTCACCATGGCAGCTGGTGGAATTTAAATTCAGTTAATTAATTAATTTGGAACTGAAAGCTGGCCTCACTAATGGTGATCATGGAATTATCAACTGTCATAAAAATCTGGTTCACAAATGTCCTTTCGAGAAGAAAATCTGCCATTCCTATTTGGTCTGGTGATGCACACAACGTGGTTGACTCTTAACAGCCCCTGAAAACGGCCTAGCAAGCCATTCAATTCATGGGCAATTAGGGATGGGCACCAAATGCTGACCTTGCCAGTGAAGCCCGTAACCACAAAATAATAAAGAAAGGTCTTTAATATATATCAGGAAGAATAGGAGCCCTAACACTGACCCTTGGGGAACGGATTGTCACATGTAATGTATACAGTGAAAAGTATTGTTTCTTGCGCGCTGTACAGACAAAGCATACCGCTTATGAGAAGGAAAGGAGAGAATGCAACAGGTAGTGTTACCGTTTTAGCTAGGGTGTAGCTTTAAACCACTAATCCTTCATCCAGTCCAGAAGACAACAATTTTTTTAAAAATTCATTTACATGATGTGGTGTTGCATTTATTGCCCATCCCTAATTCACCATTGCCTTTTGTTTCCTGTCACTTTCATATCGATTTTGCTACTGTCCCTTTTATTCCATGAGCTCTAACTTTGCTCCAAAGTCTGTTGTGTAGCACTTTTTCAAATGCCTTTTGGAAGTCCATGGATATCAAATCAATAGCATTGTGCTCATCAACCCTCTGTTACTTCATCAAAAGACTAAAGTAAATTAAAAACTATTTGTCCTTCACAAATCCATGTTGGCTTTCCTTAATTAACATTTGCCCAAGTGGCTATTAATTCTGTCCCAAATTTTCATTTCTAGAAGCTTCCCCACCACCAAGGTTAAACTGACTGGTTGTGTTAAAAAGTTGAAGGAAGACTAACCTCAAGGGAAAGTGTTCCTCTTACTGCCACCACCACAGCCTCTTTTTTGTGATCCAGCGCCACATAAAATGGAATTTCATAAATCTGCACCATGGGGTGAAAATAAGACAACGTTAAAGATTTAATGCAGCCCACAATTATTCAGAATTAGCTTCTGAAAACAACTCACAATTACTGAGCCATGTCTATCACGCTGAATAGTTACAGAACACGCGAGGTTTAAATAACCTTACAAAATGGGGAACCGACAAACCTAGCAATGCGTACATCAACCCACAGCTTTCACAGGTGGATAGACAGCATTGTGGACAGGACCCCTCACTCTATTGCAGATGCAACAAAGCGGTTACATTTTTCTGCATTTACTAATTTGAAATAAGGACATATGGTTAGTTGGGCAATCAAATGTTAAATATTTCCTCAGTACTCCACTGAATCTCTCCAAGCACACAAACCGCTGCCTTTGATAAACCTTGAATGTAATAGTTCCTCTTTAATCACTAACGGCAATTTAAAAAAAAACAGTAGATTGGTCAGACAGATGAAAGATATTTCTAAAGCCGGGTGGACAAATTTGCATTTTTACAGTGTCCACCGTGTCCTCAATGTCCCATTGCATTTCAGATTAAACAGGTTACTCTGCTGGTGCAGTCTTCCAACGTAACATGGGAAACTTGACCAATTTGTAGACAGCAAGCTCCCATAAACAGCAAATAAGTGAATTCACAGATAAATCAGCTCTTCAATAGAAGACACTGGAAAAATGCTTTGCCCTTCTTTCAAAATTGACATGGGACATCTACTGTCGACCGAAATAAGTAGATGGGACCCTCATTCATCTGGAAGACAGCACTTGCAAGGGGCGGCGCTCCCTCAGCATGGGCCCCCCCAAGAGGGCGGCACTCCCTCGGCATGGGCCCCCCCAAGAGGGTGGCACTCCCTCGGCATGGGCCCCCCCAAGAGGGTGGCACTCCCTCGGCATGGGCCCCCCCCAAGAGGGCGGCGCTCCCTCGGCATGGGCCATCCCCAAGAGGGCGGCACTCCCTCGGCATGGGCCCCCCCAAGAGGGCGGCACTCCCTCGGCATGGGCTCCCCCAAGAGGGCGGCGCTCCCTCGGAATGGGCCCCCCCAAGAGGGCGGCACTCCCTCGGCATGGGCCCCCCCAAGAGGGCGGCGCTCCCTCGGAATGGGCCCCCCCAAGAGGGCGGCACTCCCTCGGCACTTTTGGGTCAAGCTGAGGTATGAATCAAGGTAAGATTTTTAACCTGCCAATGATTACCTTATTATGGAAACTGACATGAATGAAGTCACGATACTGCAGCCCCGTAGTTTGCAGCATGGAGTTGAAATGGCAGCCCATGTGATCCCCACCAACTATGTCCTGCTCAGCAAATTGGCTTCCGCAACTAGACAGAGAAATACATTGACATGAAGTGGATGAGTTTCCTAGGACTTGTAATTACCAGATATTGGACAGTCGGAACAGACACAGCTCTTCATATAAAAGAGGAAGAAAATCTGGAACTCTCAATTCCCGCTCTGTCCTTACCCCATCAAAAATTCTTGTGGTTGAGCAGAGTTAGGAAGAAGGATGCTCATTGAAAATGTCAGAACTGATATCGGTATATTTTGAGTATTCGGAAAGTAGGACTAGGACGGGTAAATACAGATCAGTTGTCATCTAATTGACGTATCAAGGTCTAATTAGACTCCTTCTGTTGCTAATGTTCATTGATAGTGGCAGTGTCTGACTGATGCACTCTGTACACTGGCCATTGCTCAGTAGAAGGAGCAACTTGTTCTAAGTTGAAATTACTACTGAATTCAGTGTGGAGCTGCATACTTTGTGCAATTTCTTTTGTCCTGCAAACTTGAGTGACGAGGCTGAAATTTAGCTTACACCACTTCCCCACCAGAAAAAAAAACCCAGGATGCCACCAATATACATAGATTGCAGTTTGCAGTTTGCAGTTAGACTTCCTGGCAGTGAGTATTTCTCAAGTCTAATTCTGCAGGGCTTAATGCAACATTCACACTCCAGTGACGGATGTTTCATGATACATATGGTACAAGGACAGGTTTTTAAAAAAAGATTTGCATTTGGGTAGCTTTAGGCAACATCCTCTTGCCTGGTGAAGGCAGATGCAAACTTCTCATTTAGTACTTCAACCACAAGATCATAAGATACAGGAGCAGAGTTAGGCCATTCAGCCCATCGAGTCTGCTCCGTCATTCAATCATGGCTAAGTTTCTCAGCACCATTTTCCCGCCTTTTCCCTGTAACCTTTGATCCCTTTAATCAATCATGACCTCTGTCTACACAAGATCATCTTACTTTTGATCTGTAATCGGCCCCTGCACTACCTCATGGAAGACTAAAAATGAAAGGGTATAATTCTCAAAGGGGTGCGGGACATATGTGCACAAATTGCTGGTGGTGGCAGGGCAGACTGAGAAAGCGTATGAGGTGTACAATGGGCTCTTGGGTTTTATAAATAGAGGCGCAGTGTACAAAAGCTTAAAAGTGATATTAGTCCTTATGAAAAATGGGTTCTGCCTCAACTGGAGTAGTGGGTCAAATTCTGGGCATTGCACTTTAGGAAGGCATCGGAGAGGTTGCAGAAAAGATTTCCGGGAATGGTTCCAGGGATGAGATTGCAGTTTCATGGAGAAAGTGGTGAACTGGGGTTGCTCTCCTAAGAGGAGAGGAAGTTGAGAGGAGACTTGATGGAGGTGTTCAAAATCATAAGGGGTCTAGACAAAGTAGATAGGGAGAAAACTGTTCATTGGTGGAAGGGTTGAAAACCAGAGGACACAGAAGGAATTATTTTTATTTACACAGCAGATGATTAGAATCCGGACTGCACTGCCTGAGAGTGCGGTGGAGGCAGAATCAATCATGGCTTTCAAATGGGAACTGGATAATTATCTTAAGTTTGAAAACCTACGATACAACATCCACGTCGGACTTAGTACCATCATCAGTCATACTTAACACAACACATGTGCTAAAGAGATTAGAGACACTGTTAATGATCAGGACTTACCACATACAGTTACGGCTCAGCTTACACAGGCCAGTTAGCGGGTGACTGAAGATGTACAGTGGCCATCCATAAGCTGCGACAGCAAACTGCATGTAGTGGGCAGAATTTTCTAATTCTATATCCAGCTCCTCAGCCTGGAAAAACAATAGATAATACCAAAACACACAAACAACTTAAAGAGACGTACAGAACAGGAATTAGCCTCTCTGGTCAATTTCATAAGACTGCATCAGAGTTGGAGACAAGTTAAAACCAAGTTGCTTCTGTCCTGGGTAATGCTGATCAGCAAGCTCACAAGGAACGACCGGTCAGCCTATCTAATGATGTGAAGTTTATGTGCAGCCTGGTTCCTGCACAGTGGTCTTTGCAGATACTTCTACACTGGTGCTTTCAGTTTGGCAAAGACCTGAAGTATTACCTATTGTGTGGGGGCACTGCTAAGGGCTGTGTCCAAAGTGGCAGAATGGTGAGTAAGCAAGTGTTTCTGGCAATTAATGCATGAATGGTTACATATATGTTGCATGGCTGGCGATCGAAGCCGTGCAGGCAACATTGGCAATACATGTCCACACTTACTGATTGTCAACACCACCACAATCCAAGTGTAGATGCCACACAGAACTGTCAACATTATAGAACAAAGAACAGTACAGCACAGGAAACAGGCCCTTCGGCCCTCCAAGCACGTGCTGCTCCTTGGTCCAACTAGACCAATCGTTTGTAGCAGCATTAAAGACGGAAATGTTTGTAGCAGCATTAAAGACGGAAATCTTTTCTATAGCGAATAAAGGAGCTTCTTTCCCTCCCAGGAAATGTTGTTGGGGGCAACACTTCATCAAAATGATCTTAAAGGGGATATTACTTTCACAATGACAGCGGTTAGAAAGCAGAGCATATATAGTAATAGAGGCGGATGGATGCATTTAAGAGGAAACTAGATAAGCAGCAGGGAGAATCAGCAGAAGGATATGTTGATAAAATGAGATTAAGAGCGGGAGCATAAACAGCAACTTGGACCGGTTGGTTGAATGGTCTGCTGTAAATATTGTTTTATTCTACCACTGGTGATCAGGGTCAACGTTTTGTGAGATCCAAAGTTCTCCTTGTACTTTGATCCTGCAGAAATCAGTCATCTCACTGTATTAACCATAAGGAAAAGTCACTTTTTTCTTTTGCGTTTGGGAATTTAATTTCAGCATTTGTAAAAAAAGAGAAATAGGTTTGTGTTTCCTTATTGAGAAATGAAAAGTCACTGTCAGTCTAATGAGATTTAAAATTCTTGAATCTGAACCTACAACAGACTGTGGTTGGGAGACAGTACAAGTAATCTCCTCCAGATCTTTGCTCTGTTCTCTCATATCCTGTTCCTGGTGCAGAAGAGTCAGTCCTGCAGCAATATCGCCAGGCACCAGGTCTGTGTCCTGCCCATAGAGAGAAAAAAAACCAAGAGAAAAGGTATGAATAGAAATATTTTACCCAAAAATCTACAACATCAAGTTAGTACTTGTCAATAATACATTCCTGACATTCCCCAATAGAAAAGGAATATTGAGTGCCAAAATATGACAAGGCTACAAAGATTACAGCGCAAATGTAAAGCTCCATCAGCTGACAGAAAATGTTTCAGCAAACTTTTAAAGACTGACAAAAATATTTAGCTGGTCCAAAGAAAAACAATAAAGGGTGAATACTTCTGCATAGTTTAATTAAGAATAAAAATCGTAAGCTGTTGATAAAATGTAGTGCTCAGCAAACCCAAGTATTTAGCCAATTAATTACTCCAATTTGCCAGAACATCTGTGACTTTTAAACTTTTTTCTTCCTCCCTTTGTGCAGTGGAATGGCACTAAGTCATGATGCTCATTTGGAGAGCCACTGCAGGGACAATGGGCCAAATTGGCGCCCTTCTGCGTCATAAAAGTTCTGTGATGTCAAGCTTAAGCGAATGGCCTGTGACAGTAAACTATGTACAGATTTGACCAGCTTTTCACAAAACGGTACACAAAAATATGATTTAAAAGAAAAACTTACCATAAAAAAGGCACTAAAGAGTTCCCCGATGTTTGTAAAGGCAGCCCGGTTATCTGCATCCTTCGTAATACAGCAACACAACAGCTTCAACCTGCACTCCCATACCCGCGCTGCCACAGACTTGGCCTGGACTGAGTCACTGCTCACCAGGTTATGCACCCTGCTTGTTACAAAGTTCAATCTCTTGCGTCTGCCCAGAGGGTCGAAGAAAATGAGGACAGCAATGATCGTGAAGAATAAGAAAACCCAGCTGTGAAAAGGATATTTTTCCAGGATTAGTGCGAGACCCTCATACTTGATTTTTGTAAAAAATAAAATTCTGCTAGATTCCAAACTCATTCCTTACTTGCACATTTCTGGCACTCAGCCACAGCTTAGTGGGTGGCACTCCTGCCAGTCATGGGTTCAAGTCACAATATGGAGACTTGAGCACAAAATCTAGGCTGACACTACCAGTGCAGTACTAAGGGAGTGCTGCACTGCCAGAGTTGCCGTCTTTCAGATGAATTGTTAGATCGAGGCTGAAGCATTTGCTAAATGTTACAATTAATAGGTTACAAATATTCTCTTACCTAGCAATGACAGCTATAGTAATTGCATTAACAATGGAAGGAGCACAGCCCTGGCTTTCATCATTGACCCAGACAGCACCCAAGATGGCCCAGGCGAGTTCAGGTAAGTAAAGAGAGGTACGGATATAGATCAGAATTGGGATATATCGTCTTGGACCTGGATTGATGATAGTTCCTGCAAACAGAGAAAAATCAAGAGTGAAAGGAGTACAGTAATCTTCTGCATTTCTTTCATGCTGGGGATCTTTTACCTATGGGAGGATAAGGTTGGCAGTGATATTGTGATCAGCTGGGTCTAGGACTCTGGAGCTTGAATTTCCTCTCCAAAGTGTATGGAAATGTCATTTATATGTTTGACATCCACCCAAGAGGGAAGGCAGGGCCTTAGTGTCATGCCTCATCCAAAAGATAACATTTCTGAGACAGTGCAACCTTCCCGCAATACTGTACTGGGACTGTCATCTCAGATTGAACAACAGGCTTTCTGACTAAGAGACAGAGCTGACAAGAAGTTGAAACCCTTAAAAAAATACCCATGGTAAAACACCGCACCCACATAATTACCCACTGGGTCATCCAGGGAAAACTTCATACCACTACATACCAAACAGGAGCAGAAAATCTGGCTGGATTTTCTCTCCTCCAATCCAATAATAGCCATTTTCATTTATATAATGCATTTAACATTAAAGGTACCCTAAAATGTGATATTAAAAAAGGGTGTCAAGACCAAAGAGGACATTAAAGTAGGAGAAAGAAAGGCTTGCATTTAAAAAGAACTTTCCACGAACTCTATACACTCCAAAGCACTTCACAGCCAATGAAGTACTTTTGAAGTGTAGTAACTGTGTAACGTGGGACAACACAACAGCAACCAGAAGGGGTGGTCGGAGGTGGGTGGGTATTAAGGAGGTCTCAAAGGGGAATTGGAGGAGTTTAGAGAGAAAATTCCTGAGTGTATGGCCAAGGCAGTGAAGGTACAGGCACCTTGGGGGAGGCGGGAGGGGTGGGGAGAGAAGCAACTCACACAAAAGGAAGGATGCTTCAAATCCTCTGCTGTGCCATGATTAAGATCTGCTAACTCAACACACAGACATTTCATAGAAATCATAGAAACCCTACAGTGCAGAAGGAGGCCATTCGGCCCATCGAGTCTGCACCGACCATAATCCCACCCAGGCCCTACCCCCACATATTTTACCCGCTAATCCCTTTAACCTACGCATCTCAGGACTCTAAGGGGCAATTTTTAACCTGGCCAATCAACCTAACCCGCACATCTTTGGACTGTGGGAGGAAACCGGAGCACCCGGAGGAAACCCACACAGACACGCAGACATTTGGTCTATGTTTCTTAATATCAAACGGGGGATGGCCTTTGCTCACCATTTCACCAGCATTGAGACAACAGAAAATATGGTGCCCTGCTGACCAGCCAATACACTAATATAGGAGATAATCTGCCTCCTAATTTTCTGATTTCCAAAAAATGTTTGCAGGAAAAGGTCGTTTAATTTTGATTAAACCTCTTGTGCTTCTTGGCTGGTGCTTAAACCTCTGTGCCGAACCTCACCTCATTTGTAAATTCATTTAATTGCTCTTCCAAGCTAACTTATTCCACAAATTCATCACCCAAAAGTTAATGCATACAAAATAATTTATATCTTACAGTTTTAGCCTCATGCAGCAAGCAGTAAATGCACAATTATTTTGTGAAAAGGAATAACATTTACCTTGCATACTGACAGAAACAATCACGGAAAGGGCTAAGATAATTGCAGCCAAAAGAACAAGCAAGACCGTGAGATAACTCGGGAGGAATCCCCCTCCTTTGCAATCAAACTGGTCTCTATGAGTCAAGTACAAAAACAGGATTCCAATCCACCTGTAAAACAAAAAGGGATATTGGGGTTAGTCAGCTTCCCAATGCATCTGTATAACAGACACATTCTTTAGTAAATGACATTAGACCTTCTTTAAACCTGCCCACTGCAACAAGGTGGCAACAAAGTAATGATTTCAAGGCAATGCAGACAAAACTGAGTACTTGTTGAATTACATGCACATTCTGTCATAGAACTTATTTATTGGGTGACTGAATAGAACTAAATCCCCAGAGATCACCACAGTTTTTTAAAAAATAGTCAAATAGTTCACTGCCTATGGTAATTGTAAGTAGTCTCCCAACACCAGGTTAAAGTCCAACAGGCTTATTTGGTATCACGAGCTTTCGGAGTGCTGCTCCTTCATCAGGTGAAGCAGCAGCTCTCCGAAAGCTCGTGATACCAAATAAATACCCATGCCGACACTATAGTTGAGAAAGCCCACCAAAGCCTCTACTTTCTCAGAAGACTAAGGAAATTAGACATGTCAGCTACGATTCTCACCAACTTTTACAGATGCACCATAGAAAGCATTCTTTCTGGTTGTATCACAGCTTGGTATGGCTCCTGCTCTGCCCAAGACTGCAAGAAACTACAAAATGTCGTGAATGTAGCCCACTCCATCACGCAAACCAGCCTCCTATCAATTGACTCTGTCTACACTTCCCGCTGCCCTGGCAAAGCAGCCAGCATAATTAAGGACCCCATGTCACCCTGGACATTCTCTCGTCCACCTTCTTCTATCGGGAAAAAGATACAAAAGTTTGGGGTCACGTACCAACCGGCTCAAGAACAGCTTCTTCCCTGCTGCCATTAGACTTTTGAATGGACCTACCTAGCGTTAAGTTGATCTTTCTCTACACCCTAGCTATGACTGTAACACTACATTCTGCACTCTCATTTCCTCCACTACGGACGGTATGCTCTTGTCTGTATAGTGTGCAAGAAACAATAGTTTTCACTGTGTGCTAATACATGTGACAATAATAATTCAAAATCAAATCCTATTGGACTTTAACCTGGTGTTGAGAGACTTCTTACTCTCCCCACCCCAGTCCAATGCTGGCATCTCCACATTATGGTAATTGTAGCATAGTCACTGAAGTCAAATCAATTTAATCTTGAAATTTGAATTACTTCCCCTGGTTCTGCACCATTTCCAAGTTCAATTTCTTTTCCCTCGATATCTTACAAATTGCTCATCTTAGATTTCCTTTATGTTTTATTTTTTTCCGCTGACATTTTGTTTTTTGCTCTGTGTTACATCCTTAACATGTTTCTTTAGTCTCAACCTTTACTCTCGCCCTCTTTGGATTGTTGCTTACTGACTCCTCTCCACACTTGGTGAACATATTAATGCTTTGCAAATTATAACCATTTTTATATGATGGCAGTGCTGCTGTTGAAAGTTCAACACCCATAGACACTTCTTCCATTCCCTGGGTGCCAACACTGATATGTCTCCTCCATGAAAGCAGGATCTATGTATCATTTAATAAGACAGGAATTTCAGTTATCATCTTTAAAATGAAATATTTGATGTTGCAAATTTCACACCCTAAGGTGATCCCAAAGCACTGTACACCCAATGAAGCACTCTTTTGAACATGTCTTCAATGTTACAATGTGGAAAAATTGGTGGCAAATTTGCACATTGCAAGATCCCACAAGCAGCAATGTGATAGTCGGTTTATAATAACATTGATTAAGGGACTAATATTGACCAGGACACTGGGGAGAACACCCCTGCTCTTCTTCAAAACGGCAGCACGGGAGCTCTTAACGTATTATCCAAAAGCCACACCCTCTGACAAAGCAGAACGTGCTTTGAATACAACTTCAGACACTGAAAACATCAAACTGAAGTAGGCCATTTTCCAAAGCCATATTTTTATTATTATCTCATCAATATTCACCTCATTAAACATATTCATTTATTGGACTGATTGGCACCATTCATAACATGCCCACAATGCAGAGGGGAACGCCCGAATGGACATTCGTTTAAATCCCCCTCTGCACAGCTGAGAGACCTTTAATTCAAGTTTGATGGAAGATCCTTATTCTGCCCAGCAACAGCACGAAGCTCTGCACAGCTGAGACACCTTTAATTTCAAAGCCGACAAAAGATCCTTATTCTGCCCAGCAACAGCACGAAGCTGCATTTTAAACCGGCCCTTGGCCAGAAGA
The DNA here is from genome assembly GCF_964213995.1 of Mustelus asterias. Classification (NCBI taxonomy): domain Eukaryota; kingdom Metazoa; phylum Chordata; class Chondrichthyes; order Carcharhiniformes; family Triakidae; genus Mustelus; species Mustelus asterias. Next base: position 50,245,360 of record NC_135823.1, on the reverse strand, counting down.
TCGGGATATCTGCGAGTCAAGACCTGGCAGTGGGATATATGGCATAACTGTATTGTAAATAAAATATTATGGGAATAAAATGGCCAAGGCAGGCAAAGAAACTTAATAAACCAGGATAAAAAGAATAAAAGATTAGATTAAATCCCCCTACACACAGCAGGACAAAATGACATTAACATCTAATCTTGCAAGCATAGAATACAGACACAAGCATCGGAGGCCGATTTAGATAAGGGGACACATCGAGAGGATAATAGGAAACACATTAAAACACCGGGGCAAGAAAAGACAGCCCCATTAACACGGACACACACCATACAGATGCAAATTGACAAAGTCTACCAGGGAACTTCCTGACCGGATAGGATACATATTCTTAGTGTTAATCTGTTCGAATCGAAACTGCCCGCCAAATCTTCAGGGCAGCAATTAAAGAATCCCGCCACTTTTTAGGTATTGTAAAATGTATAAGCAAATGTTCCCGCTCGAATTTGGATTCCTATAAATATCCAGAGCGAATGTGTAACCATTGAGATCAACGTGGCCAAGCCACTGTTTCTAAGCTGGTTACGGGGGTCTCCCTGGGATCACAGTAATTGTACAATAAAGAAAAACGCTTTGAACCTTGCCTTGCGACTCGACCTCCTTGAATGCACTGGTACAAGGGATTTTTCCCTACAACAAAACAGACAGGAACCAACCATTTTATTATTTTCAATCACCTTATCACATTCAACTCACTCCCAAGACTGTCAATCTGTAACAAGACATCGAGGGCTAGGGGGTCGACATGGCCAATGTATTTAATCAGCACATCTTTCAGACTGCGGGAGGAAACCGGAGCACCCGGAGGAAACCCACGTCGACAGAGGGAGAACTCAATGATGAGACAGAGTACAGGAATGAGATAGAGAATCTGGTGAACTGGTGCGGCGACAATAATCTCTCCCTCAATGTCAACAAAATGAAGGAGATTGTCATTGACTTCAGGAAGCGTAGAGAAGAACATGCCCCTGTCTACACCAACGGGGATGAAGTGGAAAGGGCCAAGAGCTTCAAGTTTTTAGGTGTCCAGATCGCCAACAACCTGGCCTGGTCCCCCCATGCCGACACTATAGTTAAGAAAGCCCACCAAAGCCTCCACTTTCTCAGAAGACGAAGGAAATTTGGCATGTCAGCTACGACTCTCACCAACTTTTACAGATGCACCATAGAAAGCATTCTTTCTGGTTGTATCACAGCTTGGTATGGCTCCTGCTCTGCCCAAGACTGCAAGAAGCTACAAAAGATCGTGAGTGCAGCCCACTCCATCACGCAAACCAGCCTCCCATCCATTGACTCTGTCTACACTTCCCACTGCCTTGGCAAAGCAGCCAGCATAATTAAGGACCCCACGCACCCCGGACATTCTCTCTTCCACCTTCTTCTATCAGGAAAAAGATAGAAAAGTCTGAGGTCACATGCCAACCGACTCAGGAACTTCTTCCCTGCTGCCGTCAGACTTTTGAATGGACTTACCTTGCATTAAGTTGATCCTTCTCTACACCCTAGCTACGACTATAACACTGAATTCTGCACTCATTTCCTTCTCTGTGAACAGTTTGCTCTGTCTGCATAGCGCACAAAAAACAATACTTTTCACTGTATGCTAATACATGTGACAATAATAAACCAAATCAAACTCCACACAGTGACCCAAGCTAGGAATCGAACCCGGGTCTCTAGTGCTGAGGCAGCAGCATTAACCACTGTGCTGTCTCACTCCCAGTTCTGCTAAACAGGGAGTGGAAGTTATGGGCTAATCATGCCTGAAACTCATGAAAAAGTGAAGGCGATGCAGAAAGCTATCTATCCTTCTGATGAAAGGGCCAGATCATTAAATAAATACATTTGTCACAACGTTCTTTTTTCCAGTTTTTAAGAGAGATGTTAGCATAATCATCCATAAATATTACAATTTTGCTGACCATTCAGGCTTGCAACTTCTACTTCTGAAATGAAGAACTGCGTTTTTGAGACAGAAATGGCAAATTGTAGTTTAGGATACTCACTTCTTGTGCACTCGCCACTTCCACTAACACACCACTGGCAGCTTTAAGTTCTGGAATTCCCTCCCTACACCTCTACACAGCCTTACCTCTTCCTCGTCATTTAAAACCACCCACTTAAAACCCAACTCTTTGGCCTTGCTTTTGGTCATCTGTCCTAATACCTCGTGTGGCTCAGTAACATTTTTTTTCTTCATAACCTTGCTGTGAAACACCTTGGGACATTTTACCATAAAGGTATTATATAAAACCAAGTTGCCGTTGTTATTAGTTACGATTGGTCAGCTATGAAGCAGGACCATCAGGTCACTTGATGATTCTCCCTCAGCGCCCCCAGAATGGGAAATAGATGTTGTCCACAGCGCCACAACACAAATTGAAAGGGTCATTCAGTCAGCAAAATCCACTGAAATATATTGATTTCCTCAAGACTGAGACCAGGTCACATTTTAAGCTGAATAAAGAGGCCTTCAGCCTCTTAGAGGGACACTGGCTTCCCCCACCTGAAGGGGCCGGGGGTTTGGTGGACCCGGGGGCTGAACTCTTACTCACCACAAAACCCGCAGCAGCAGCTCGAAGGCCCCAGGAAACACCAAGTCATCGCTGCCCAGAGACCAGCGCCTGCCAAAGGCCACCAGCCCCGGCATCTCTCCAGCTATCCCCCGCCCTCTGCTCCTTCAGAGTCCTGTTGGCTGCACGGCGGCCCGGCCACTGATACCCACAGCCCGCGGAGGCGGAGCCCGAGCCCAGCAGAGGAAGACAGGCACCGCCATTACCGACCCACCCACAACAAACCCCCTCCCACAACTCACACACCGCTCAAAGGTTCCGCCTCCCAACAATCGGTCCGCCCCCCCCGAATGGTGTCAACCTCTACCTCACATTAAAAAGAATCATGTTACCGCGAAACACATCATTTGGAGGGTTCTATTTTAAATGACTAGATGCCTGGTTCCATTTATCTGATCATAGTCAGAGAATCTTGGCTTCTCTTCCTGCTCCCTCACCATTACCTCTGACTATGTCTCACCTACATTGCTGCCCTTCTGCTACATCATCCAAAACATATCACCAGTGTTCACATGTATACAGACAACGTCCAGTTCTATACCTCACCACCACATCGCTCAATTCCTCTATGTCCTCAAATGGTCAAACTGCTTGTCTGATATTTGGTACTGGATGAACAAAAATTGCTGCCAATTGGATATCGTGAAGACATTGTTTTCAATCTCCGCTCCAACCACTGTTCCCTGGCTATCAACTCCATCCCCTCACTGGCAACTGCCTGAGCCTAAACCACAACCTTGGTGGCATGTTTGATCTGATATGAGCTTTCAATGACATATCCATGTCATCACTAAGACTGCCCATTCCACTTCCATAACATGGTTAACTTTGTCCCATTTCAGCTCATTTGCTGCTGAAACCCTTGTCCATCCTTTTAGTTGCCTCTAGACTTAAACACTTCAATGCTGGTCTCCTCCATTCTACCCACCGCAAACTTGAGGTCAACCGAAAGGCTCTGCTACTTGTGGCCTAACTCACATCATGTTCTTTCCAATAATCACCCCTGTATGCTCACTGACCTACATTGGTTCCGAGTTGTGATGATACTGTGCCTTTAAGAAATATATGTATATCATGTTTCTTGTAAGGGGTATGATTAGAATTCAGATCTGTTTTGCAGGGTGCCGATTTGTCTAGCAAAACCTTTAAATTGGTCGATGAGAGCACAAGATAAATACTCATTTTAGACCTGGAGTATTTGTTTTAAACTGAGCTAATGAATTTGTGTTTACTTGGGTCTCCTCTGGTGGGGTTTTCAGTGTAGAGTTTTGATTAGGTTGATTGACAGGGACAGGATCCTGTGCTTAATCAGAGGAGTTAAGCTTGCAGGGAAGAAATAATGCTTCAGTTTTATTTTTAAAAATACAAGCAGTTGCTGTTTGGACTACCAGAAGAAACAGATGTCTCTCCCTCTCTAGAGGTGTTCTGAAAGTTCTAGGACTGTTAACCTGAGATAAACATGTATGTCTGTGTTTTGCTAACTAATTTTAAAGAGGTTTAACTTTATATGAGGAATATGGCTTGAATTGGAACTGACAGTGATGTTAGCAGTTAAGAATCGTATATTGTCATGTTAAAGTTTTGTTCAGTTGTTAGATGTTAAGCTAATTCATTTTGTTATAGTTAAACTGTGTTGTTAAATAACACTTGTTTTGATAAAAGCTCCCTAGTGCATTAATAAAATTGTGCCTGGAGTGAAACATCTTATCTTCACATTAATGCCAATATAGCAAATTGTTGGGGTTTAGTCTGACTTCATAATATACCTTAAGATCTTGTACCCCAACATAATCAAGCAACATTTTGATTTAAGATTCTCATCCTTCTTTTTGAATCCCTCCATGACATTGTTCCTCACTATCTCAGTAACCTCCTCCAGCTCCATAGCCTGTGTTCATCTTACTCTGGCTCTTGAATAATCCCAATTTTAATCACTCTACCATTGAAAGCTTTGCTGTCTGTTGCCTTGGTGCTAGGTTCTGTAATTATCTACGGCAACTTTTCCACCTGTTTACCTTGCTTTCCACCTTTAAGACAATTCTTAAAATCTATCTTCTCAATCAAGATTTTGGTCATCTGATCTAATATTTCCTTATGTGGCTCAGTGATATCAATGCTTGACTGCATTTTCTGCCAATATGATGCATGCGCAGTTGTGCTGTTTACACCATGACACCATTGGCAGCAACTGAGTAGGCAGCAACCAGGACAGAAATAAAGGAAAATTAACTGTAATTATATCTTTGATGAGAAATCTTTGATTTAGCTTTCACTTCTAGACAAGGTTCAGCGCTCTGACCTGTTAACCCAAGCTTCTACATAAATTTTGCAGGACCTGCTCAATCTATCCAGCATTTTCCACTTATAGGTTGTTCTTTCTATATTTTACTCTTTTGTTTTGTTGTTGAAAAAATTACATCAGGCAACTGGAGAGAGAAATTCTGCAGTATGAAGTGTGCAATGTTGTGGGATGTTTTGCAGGCTGGACTAGCGTTGGTTTATACTACAGCTAGTCTCTGTGGAACCTACTAATATTCTGATTTCTTAATTATATGACTGCAGTTCTCCATTCATTTCATAGATCATGCCACATCAATATACAATGATCATAGAGTTTCACGGCTCAGAACAAGGTCCTTTGGTCCATCGTGTCTGCGTCAACCATCAAGTGCCTATTGATTCTAATCCCATTTTCCACCACTTGGTCCATAGCCTTGTGTGCTATGGCATTTCAAGTGCCCATCTAAATGCTTCTTAATCATAGAATCCCTACAGTGCAGAAAGAGGCCATCTGGCCCATCAAGTCTGCACTGACTGTCCAACAGCGTATCTCACCACTGCACTATCCCCATAAACCCACATATTTACCCTGCTAATTTTCCTAACCTATACACCTTGAGACACTAAGGGACAATTTAACATAGCCAATCAACCTAACCCGCACATCTTTGGACTGTAGGAGGAAACCCACGCAAACATGGGGTCTGGTCTAGTTCAGTTTCTGGTAAATGATAACCCCCCCCCCCTCCCCCCAGGATGTTGATAGAGGGGATTCAGCAAAGGTAATATCATTGAATGTTAATAGGAGATGGTTAGGTTCTCTTTTATTGGAGATGGTCAGTGCCTGGCACTTATGGGGTGTGAATGTACTTGCCATTTAACCCAAGCCTGAATGGCGTGCAGGTCTTGCTGCATATGAACATGGACTGCTTCAGTATCTGAGTCGCCGCAAATGGTGCTGAACATTGTGCAATCATCAGCAAACATCTGCACTTCTGACCTTATTGATGAAGCAGCTGAAGATGGTTGGGCCTAGAACACGACCCTGAAGAATTCCTGCAATGATTCCTGGGCCTGATGACTGACCTCCAACTATCACAAGCATTTGTGCTCAGTATGACTCCAATCAGCAGAGAGTTTTCCCTTTGATTCCCATTGACTCCAGTTTCACTCGGGCTCCTTGATGCCACACAGGCATCAAGGAGTCCGATGTCAAGCTGCCTTGATGTCAAGGGCAGTCACTCTTACCTCTCCTCCTTCGTCTATATTTGCACCAAGGCTGTAACGAGCTCTTCCAGTTAGTTTGGGCTCTGCCAGGGCTACTGAGTATCAGTGAGCAGGTTATTGCTGAGAGGATGCTGCTTGATAGCATTGTCAATGACCCCTTCCATCACTACTGATGATTGAGAGTAAACGGCTGGTTGGATTTGAACAGTTTTGTGATCAGGACATACCTGAGCAATTTTCCACATTTCCAGGTCAATGCCAACTTCGAAAGGGACAAGACTAGTTCTGGAACACGAGTATTGAGAAGTATTTCCTGTTGGAATCCGTAGCCTTTGCGGTATCCAATGCCTTCAGCCATTTCTTGATCTCACATAGCTGAAAATTGGCATCAGTGATGGGGACCTCAGGAGGCGGTTAAGGTGGATCATAAGAACATAAGAACTAGGAGCAGGAGTAGGCCAGCTGTCCCCTCAAGTCTGCTCCACCATTCAATAAGATCATGGCTGATCTTTTCGTGGACTCAGCTCCACTTACCCGCCTGCTCACCATAACCCTTAATTCCTTTACTGTTCAAAATCTATCTATCCTTGCCTTAAAAACATTCAATGAGGTAGCCTCAACTGCTTCACTGGGCAGGGAATTCCACAGATTCACAATCCTTTGTGTGAAGACGTTTCTCCTCAACTTAGTCCTAAATCTGCTCCCCCTTATTTTGAGGCCATGCCCGCTAGTTCTAGTTTCACCCGCCAGTGGAAACAACTTTCCTGCTTCTATCTTATCTATTCCCTTCATAACCTTATGTTTCTATAAGATCTCCCCTCATTCTTCTGAATTCCAATGAGTATAGCCCCAGTCTACTCAGTCTCTCCTCATAAGCCAACTTTCTCAACTCCAGAATCAACGTTGTGAATCTCCTCTGCACCCCCTCCAGTGCCAGTATATCCTTTCTTAAGTAAGGAGAGCAAAACTGTACACAGTACTCCAGGTGTGGCCTCACCAGCACCTTATACAGCTGCAACATAACTTCACTGTTTTTAAACTCCATCCCTCTCGCAATGAAGGACAAAATTCCATTTGCTTTCTTAATTACCTGCTGCACCTGCAAACCAACTCCTTGTGATTCTTGCATAAGGACACCCAGGTCCCTCTGCACAGCAGCATGCTGCAATTTTTTACCATTTGAAGAATAGTCCATTTTGCTGTTATTCTACCAAAATGGATGACCGCACATTTACCAACATTATACTCCATCTGTCAGACCCTCGCCCACTCACTTAGACTATCTATATCCCTTTGCAGACTTTCAGTGTCCTCTGCACATTTTGCTCTGCCACCCACCTTAGTGTCATCTGCGAATTTTGACACACTACACTTGGTCCCCAACTTCAAATCATCTATGTGAATCGTAAACAATTGCGGTCCCAACTGACCCTGAGGCACACCACTAGTCTCTGATCGCCAACTAGAAAAACACCCATTTACCCCCACTCTTTGCTTTCTGTTAGTTAACCAATCCTCTAGCCATGCTAATACATTACCCTTAACACCGTGCACCTTTATCTTATGTAGCAGTCTTTGATGCGGCACCTTGTCAAATGCCTTCTGGAAATCCAGATACACCACATCCACAGGTTCCCCATTGTCCACTGCACATGTAATGTTCTCAAAGAATTCCACCAAATTAGTCAAACATGACCTGCCCTTCATGAACCCATGCTGCGCCTTACCAATGGGACAATTTATATCCAGATGTCTCGCTATTTCTTCCTTGATGATAGATTCAAGCATTTTTCCTACTACAGAAGTTAAGCTAACCAGCCTATAGTTACCTGCCTTTTGTCTACCTCCTTTTTTAAACAGTGGCGTCACGTTTGCTGCTTTCCAATCTGCAGGAACCACCCCAGAGTTCAGCAAATTTTGGTAAATTACCACTAGTGCATTTGCTATTTCCTCCGCCATCTCTTTTAGTACCCTGGGATGCATTCCATCAGGGTCAGGAGACTTGTCTACCTTTAGCCCCATTAGCTTGCCCAATATTACCTCTTTCGTGATAATGATAAATGCTGTGAGGGTTCCTGTCTCTATCATCATTGCAGAGAGTTCCACAATACCAGGTTAAAGTCCAACAGGTTTATTTGGTAGCAAACGCCACTAGCTTTTGGAGCGCTGCTCCTTCGTCAGCTGAGTGGGAGATCTGTTCACAAATAGGGCACATAAAGACACAAACTCAATTTACAGAATAATGATTGGAATGCGAGTCTTTACAGCTAATCAAGTCTTAAAGGTACAGACAATGTGAGTGCAGAGAGCATTAAGCACAGGTTAAAGAGACGTGTGTTGTCTCCAGATAGGACAGTTAATGAGATTTTGCAAGTCCAGGCAAGTCGTGGGGGTTACAGATAATGTGACATGAACCCAAGATCCCGGTTGAGGCTGTCCTCATGTGTGCGGAACTTGGCTATCAGTCTCCGCTCAGCGACTCTGCGCTGTCGTGTGTCATGAAGGCCACCTTGGAGAACGTTTACCCGAAGATCAGAGGCCGAATGCCTGTGACCGCTGAAGAGTTCCCCAACAGGCAGAGAATACTCTTGCCTGGTGATTATCGAGCGGTGTTCATTCATCCGTTGTCGTAGCGTCTGCATGGTTTCCCCAATGTACCATGCCTCGGGACATCCTTTCCTGCAGCGTATCAGGTAGACAATGTTGGCTGAGTTGCAAGAGTATGTACCGTGTACCTGGTGAATGGTGTTCTCACGTGAGTTGATGGCATCCGTGTCGATGATCCGGCACGTCTTGCAGAGATTGCTGTGGCAGGGTTGTGTGGTGTCGTGGTCACTGTTCTCCAGAAGGCTGGGTAGTTTGCTGCGGACAATGGTCTGTTTGAGGTTGTGCGGTTGTTTGAAGGCAAGAAGTGGGGGTGTGGGGATGGCCTTGGCGAGATGTTCATCTTCATCAATGACATGTTGAAGGCTCCGGAGGAGATGTCATAGCTTCTCCGCTCCGGGGAAGTACTGGACAACGAAGGGTACTCTGTCCACCGTGTCCCGTGTTTGCTACCAAATAAACCTGTTGGACTTTAACCTGGTGTTGTGAGACTTCTTACTGTGTTTACCCCAGTCCAACGCCAGCATCTCCACACCAAGGAAAACAACCCCAGCCTAACCAGCCTCTCTTCATAACTGAAATGCTCCAGCCCAGGCAACATCCTGGTGAATCTTCTCTGCACCCTTTCTTGTGTATTCACACTCTTCCTATCGTGTGGCAACCAGAAATGCATAGTATTCTAGCTGTAGCCTAACAAGTGTTTTATACAGCTCCAACATTACCTCCCTGCTCTTATATTTAATGCCTTGGCTAATAAAGGCCATATACCTTTGTAACCACTTTATTTACCTGTCCTGCTGCCTTCAGGAACCTATTGACATGCACCCTAAGGTCCCTCTGGTCCTCTATACTATATGTATGGTATTTTATAATTTGAAAATGGCCCTTGACACAACCCAAATTTGGAAGGACAAAACCTGTCAATGGTTTTCTGCACATGTAGACAAGTGCGCATGACTTGATGGGTATCGGTGGCCATCTTGCGCTGGCAGGAGACACAATGATTTTGTTTTATATTGTTCCAGCAAAGTGCTATGGGACATTTTATTACATAACAGGACAGCTGAGCAACAGTGGCATGTTTTTAAGGAGATTTTTCTCAGTACTCAGCAAAAATATATTCCTGTGATAAAAAAGGAATGTAAGAAAAGGGATAACCAGCCGTGGATAACTAAGGAAATAAAGGAGAGTATTAAATTAAAAACCGATGCGTACCGAGTGGCCAAAACTAGTGGGGAATTAGAAGATTGGGAAGGCTTTAAAAAACAACAAAGAACTACTAAGAAAGCGATAAAGAAAGGAAAGATAGATTATGAAACTAAACTAGCACAAAATATAAAAACTGATAGTAAAAGTTTTTACAAATATATAAAAAGGAAAAGAGTAGCTAAAGTAAATGTTGGACCCTTAGAAGACGAGAAGGGGGATTTAATTATGGGAAACAAGGAAATGGCGGAGGCCTTAAACAAGATTTTTGTGTCGGTCTTCACGGTAGAGGACACAAATAGCTTACCGAAAATTGATGGTCGTGGGACTGTAGGGGGTGAGGTCCTTAAAACGATTACTATTACTAAAGAGGTAGTGCTTGGTAGGCTAATGGGACTAAAGGTAGACAAGTCCCCGGGCCCGGATGGAATGCATCCCAGGATACTGAAAGAAATGGCAGAAGTAATAGTGGATGCGTTGGTTGTAATTTATCAAAATTCGCTGGACTCTGGGGAAGTGCCGGCTGATTGGAAAACAGCTAATGTGACGCCACTGTTTAAAAAAGGTAGACAAAAGGCGGGTAACTACAGTCCGGTTAGCTTAATGTCCGTAGTTGGGAAATTGCTGGAATCCATTATTAAAGAAGAAATAGCAGGACACCTGGAAAAAAATGGTTTGATCAAGCAGACGCAGCATGGATTCATGAAGGGAAAGTCGTGTTTTACGAATTTACTGGATTTTTATGAAGATGTAACGAGTGCGGTTGACAGAGGGGAACCGGTGGATGTGGTGTTTTTGGATTTCCAGAAGGCGTTCGATAAGGTGCCTCACAAAAGGTTGCTGCAGAAGATTAGGGTACATGGAGTTGGGGGTAAAGTGTTAGCGTGGATTGAGGATTGGCTATCTAACAGAAAGCAGAGAGTTGGAATAAATGGGTGCTTTTCTGATTGGCAGTTGGTGACTAGTGGCGTGCCGCAGGGATCGGTGCTGGGGCCTCAACTGTTTACCATATACATAGACGATCTGGAGGAAGGTACCGAGTGTAGGGTAACAAAGTTTGCGGATGATACAAAGATGAGTGGGAAAGCGAATTGCGTGGAGGATGCGGAAAGTCTGCAGAGAGATTTGGATAGGCTAAGTGAGTGGGCGAGGATCTGGCAGATGGAGTATAACGTTGACAAGTGTGAGGTTATCCACTTTGGAAGGAATAATAGTAAAATGGACTATTATTTAAATAGTGAAAAATTACAACATGCTACTGTGCAGAGGGACCTGGGGGTCCTTGTGCATGAATCGCAAAAACTCAGTTTGCAGGTGCAGCAGGTGATCAAGAAGGCAAATGGAATGTTGGCCTTTATCGTGAAGGGGATGGAGTATAAAAGCAGGGAGGTCTTGTTGCAATTGTACAAGGTACTGGTGAGGCCGCAACTGGAGTAGTGTGTGCAATTTGGTCCCCTTATTTGCGGAAGGATGTATTGGCCTTGGAGGGAGTACAGAGAATGTTCACCAGGTTGATACCGGAGATGAGGGGGTTAGCTTATGCGGAGAGATTGAGTAGATTGGGCCTGTACTCGTTGGAGTTTAGAAGGCTGAGGGGAGATCTTATAGAGACATATAAGATAATGAAGGGGCTAGACAGGGTAGAGGCAGAGAGATTCTTTCCACTTAGAAAGGAAACAAGAACTAGAGGAGACAGCCTCAAAATAAGGGGGAGTCAGTTTAGGTGAGAGTTGAGGAGGAACTTCTCTCAGAGGGTAGTGAATCTCTGGAATTCTCTGCCCATTGAAGCAGTGGAGGCTACCTCATTAAATATGTTTAAGTCACAGGTAGATAGATTTCTGATCAATAAGGGAATTAAGGGTTATGGGGAGTGGACGGGTAAATGGAACTAAACCACTATCAGATCAGCCATGATCTTATTGAATGGCGGGGCAGACTCGAGGGGCTAGATGGCCTACTCCTGCTCCTATTTCTTATGTTCTTATAAAATGCAGTACTTTCTTTGTAACCCTGGGGGTACAAAGGCACAAAACGTGATGTATGGATCCTATACAATGGATCATGACATATAACTTTCTTAAATAAAGAACTTGCATTTATGTTGTCTCTTTGAAGACCTCAAAACTTCCCAAAGCACCTTGCAACTAATGAAGGCCAGTCATTGTTGTTATGTAGGGAACACAACAGTTAATATGTTCCACAAATAACACTGCAATGGTTAAAAGATTGTTTGCATTTTGTGTTGGTTGAGGGATAAATGTTGACACGAAGTCGCCTGTTCTTCTTTAACTAGTGCATGGAACCTTTTAACATCCACCTGAGGGGGCCTTAGCTTAATGTCTCAATTGAAGGATGATTCCTTTGACAGGTAGCACCTTTTTACCACTGCAAGGGAGCGCTGGCATAGATACTGTGCCAAATGTGACACAGTTGGTAACACTCTTGCCTCGGAGTTATAGGGTTCGGCGTTCAAGTCCCACTCCAGGGCTTAAGCACAGAAATCAAAGCTGACATTCCAGTGCACTACTGAGGGAATTCTGCATGGCTGGAGATGCCATCTTTTGGATGAGGTATTTAAAACTGACACCCCATCTGTTTAAAGTTTGTCACAAGTAGGCTTACATTAACAGTACAATGAAGCTACTGTGAAAATTCCCTAGTCGCCACACTCCAGCACCTGTTCGGGTACATTGAGGGAGAATTTAGCATGGCCAATGCACCTAACCACCACGTCTTTTGGACTGTGGGAGAAACTGGAGCACCCAAAGGAAACACAAGCAGACACGGGGTGAACGTGCAGACAATGACCCAAGCCGAGAATCAAACCCAGGTCCCTGGCGCTGTGAGGCAGCAGTGCTAACCACTGCTTGCTCGGTTGGATGTAAAAGATGCTATGACATTTATGAAGAGCAGGGAGTTATCCTTGATGTTCGGGCGTTTATTTATCCATCAATCAACATCACAAGAACAGATTATCTGGTCACACTCATATTGATTTTGTCAGACCTTGCTGCACACAAATAGCTGCCTAATTTCATGCGTTACACTAGTAGCTACACTTAAAAAAGTATTTCATTGGCTGTAAAGTACTTTGAGATGTTCAGTGCTCGAGAAAAACACAATATCAATGCAAATCATTTATTTCAAGTCTTTGGAGTGAGGTGAGCGTACTACCACTGAACTAAGGCTGATACCTTATTTGTTGACTTGGGTGTGTGGTTGCTGTTGATACCTAGATGCTCCTGTTGTCATGGTTGTTGCACTGTTGAGTTATGGGCTCCAGCAAGTAGTTTCAAGCAAATCAGTTTCATCAAGAATAATTTTTGTCCCTCTAATTACTCTTATTTTTCCACTGAAGGTGCTCATTTATGAATACCGTAACAGAGCTCCCTTCCAATGCCAGGTCCATGTGGCTATTCCTTACACAAGAACACAGGGAATAGGAGCAGCAGCAGGGCATTGGTCAGCACCTAGGGATGCGCACAGAGGAGAGAATGTTTCTATTGGTGGAAGGATCAAGAAGCAAAGGCCATCCTTTGAAGGTGATTGGCAAAAGCAGCAATAGCAACATGAGGAAAAACATTTTAGGGAGCTGAGTGGTTAGGGTCTGAAATGCCCTGTCCAAGAGTGTGGTGTAGATTCAATCGCAATCTTCAACAGATAATTATCTGAAGAGAAAGGGTTATGAAGAAACATTGGTGGAACTAGGCGAGTTGCTTTTGCTGAGTCAGCAAGGGCTTGTTGGGCCAAATGGCCTTTTGCAATATTTGAAGCCTGTTGTCACATCAGGCGCTGCAAAATTAGACCAACATCCACTGACCAAGATGAACCAGAATCTTTTTGTTACTTTCATCTGCAAGGGTGCATAAACGTACAGGAATCATCGCAAATCATTCTTCAATAAGCCAAAAGGCTGTATGTAATACATTGTGGTTAGCCCAGTAGAACCTATAAAAGGCATCCTTGCAGAGAGTTAGATAGCACGCAACATCTCGCTTTACAAGCTGGCCCAAGTAGCTAAGGAAGAGGGAAAACTACGCAGAGTGTGCTAGTTCAGTGGAGGCACATGGACTTGCCCACCTGCTATTGGAGAGGTATGATAAATTCCTAAAGAATTGCAGGTAGAGGCAAGCACAGGAGCAGCATTGTCTTGGGGACACCTTCTGAAAGAGGAAAACAAATGAGTGTGAGAGACACGCAGGCCCTGGGAGTTCTGATTTGATGTTTGCATCCAAAACAAGTGGGTATCTGTCCCGAACAATCTTTGTCTAGAGAGCAATGGCGTCCAAGGCATTCACAGGCTGTTGGGAAACAGATTACAAGCCTGCAGGAGGAGGGGAAAAAAAGTATTAATACTTGAATAAAATGAACTCAACCCGAGCAAGTCTACAATTTACACTAGCAAGCTACTACAGAGTTGAATTGTACAGTCACAGCCCCAACCCATTATTGTAAAAATTCATAATTACTTGAGGAACCATCATGGCAAAACTATTGCAGAAACTATTTGAACCCAAGCCTAGGGTGTGTCACACATTTGAACTTTCATTCAACAGAGGCTTTGCCTCTACTCTGCTGCCTACTGGATAATCAAAAGCATTACATGAGGTATAACATTGCCCCAAAAACTGGAACATCCATCTTTGGACCAGAGGGCTGCAAACATTTGTGGCTTGTGAAAACTATATTGAATTGTGAGATGGGGTACAATATACTTGAAAATCACAAGACTTGAGCATTGATAACTATCCCTTCGACAAGAAAAAAAATTGCCATCAAAATATACTCAGGAGAAAATAGAAGACATCAACCAGAAGTGTTAACAGTTTGTCAGATCTGAGTATTCTCAGCATGTTGTTTTTATTTCAGAGTTCCAACATCTGAAGTTTTACAAGAATAAAACACTGAAATTACTTACTTGTTTAATATGATATGAAGCTCTTTAGGTAAATCTATTAAAAGGTTTTTCCATGTGATGTTGCAGCTTGTTGATAAGTATGTTTTATTTTACAAATAAATCATGTGCCAGACGGGAAAAATAGAACATGCGGTTCCGGGCATTGATGTTTTCTGTAGAAGGCCGGTCATTGTAGGTTTTATTCCTTTGGGGCTTTTCCAAATTTCAAATTCCTCAATTTCAGTATTGGTTCACCAAAATACAAGAATTGAAAAGTTGATCTAGTTGCATTAAGAATTGTCTGAACAAGTGCTGCTGCTGTACTCCTAACTTCACAACCATGGTGTCGTAAGTAGTCTCAACACCAGATTAAAATCCAACAGGTTTATTTGGTAGCATAAGCTTTCAGAGCGCTGCACCTTCAACAGTTGAGGCACTCAAGGCACACACTGAAGGAACAGCACTCCGAAAGCTCATGCTACCAAATAAGCCTTTTGGACTTTAACCTGGTGTTGTGAGACTACTTACTGTGCCTACCCTAGTCCAACGTCAGCAACTCCACATCATGGCAACCATGGTATCATATTAGATCCAGAAATGAGCTATCAACCACAGAACCTACTGCCACCAAGACTGCCGACTGTCACCTCTGCCTCAGCTCATGTGTGTAAAATCTCCAAACGTGACTATTCTTGATGTTCACTGGCTTCACATTTTACCCTCAATAAATTGTCATTCAAAATTCTGCTGCCTGTGTTATAACTCTCAAAATCCCATTCGCCCATCAACCCTACACTTGCTGACCTATATAGACCCAAATATAACATTGAAAACAAATCCCTTTATGTCCAGGCTCATTTCTAATCTCACCAACCCTCTCAAGACCTGTGCTCCTCCAATCCTGGCCTATTGAGCATCCCGGGTTTAAATTGTTCCATCATTGGTGGTTGTGCCTTCAGCTGTCTGGGCTCTCCATAATTCCCATTTGAAACTTCACCTCATTCATCCTTTAGATATTCCTAAAAATCTACATCCAACTGCATTTGTGGTCAACTGCCTCCAATTACTCATGGTTTTGTCAGTCTGTTTTATAATGCCTCTCTGAACCATGATATTTTATTACTTTAAAGGCACTATATTTATTCAAGCTGCTTACTTTTCATTTCTGACACTTGACACGAAACAAGAATCTCTTCAAATCTGCAGACAGAAAACTAGCAATGCATTTGTGCACGAGAACACCAATGTGCGTGACCTCGTTTTCTGTCATCTCAAGTTGTACTAGGAAAGTAACTGTTCTAAATTAGTTAACCCCCAAAATGAACACCCCAAAGCAAATCCTAAAATGTACACCAAAAAAAGGACAAGAAAATTTGGCTTTTCCAGGAGGAAGGATATAGTCAAATGATGCAAAGATAAAGTTAAGTTTCAAACTGGGATCCCTGAATATTAGTGGGCCAGAGTCTTTAAGTGTTTTATTAGTTTAATAATGTACTCAATCTATTCTTTGGGTAGATTTCAGAGGGTAGGAGTGGGCACAAAATGAGGATAACTTGCCCATAATATTTGAAGGGATCCCCCAATACTTTCAGCCTCCCCACATATATACAAAGGTAGGTTGAAAACTACTGCTGATTCAAAGCAAATATTTTCCAGTACCACCTCGCTATCAAAGTTACATTAAAATGAAAGGTGGACAGCGACATGCTAGAACACAACAGACATGAATATTTTCCATAAAATGTTTATTTGGGGCAGTATCACAAGATATCATGCAACAGCTTAGTGTAAAAAAACACAAGATAAACCCCCTAATGTTTCCAAAGAGATAAGAGTGGTAGTCCAGGCCAACGATTCTAAAAGTGATTTGTTCAATAAAAAAAAAGTCAAGATTAAACTCAGTTATATGGTCCCTTGAATATCTAACGTTACACGGTCCAAATCACTTTTCAGTCAGTAATATGCACATCTAGTAAGGTTTCTGTAATCTTTATTCTTCATGTTCTATGTTCACAAGAACATATGCCAAAGGACAGAATACATGCATTCCATGTGAAGGTGGCTTAACCACTGATTGAATAAAGGAAACCTCGTCACCCAAACAAGGCATAGTTAATCACATCAGCCTCGAGACAATTCTAGTGTTTTAATGGGGGCAGTGGAGGAAAGAATGAATCATGTTCAAAAAAATTTGGCAAATTCAAATAAATAGAGCAAGTGGTTGAAAAACTACAGGACCAGCTTTGCACATTAGATACTGTGTTCTAAGTAATTAAACCGGTCAGTAATTTACAGATTTTATTGAAACAATTTGCATTTGATCCTTGTAAACAGCTAAAGGGAAACACACTCAGCATTTCCAATCTAAGCTTCCAAGTTTTTTTTTAAAACCACTGCAAGTAATTCATCCTTTCAGTATATATTCCTTTGTAGAAAATATATTTTTACACTGTAATAAAAAAGGCAAGATGCATAAAACAGAAAACTGATATTTGTGGTCCATCAGACTACAGAACAGCTGTTGACATTAAGTTTAAATGCAATTCTTAAGTGTGTCCCCTTGCTCTCTGTCTCAGGCATCTTACGCTCTTGATAAGTTTTCTGTTGTGTTGTAATTCTTCCTGTCTGGATGTGACCAACAACAGAAGTTCAGATGATCTTTGGCACTTAAGCTGGTAAACTCAGCTTCTTTCCTTTGAGAACTAAAAGAGCAAAATGTGGAGAGAGAAAAAAAAAGTCAGAAGGCGCAATGTAACATTCCCAAGAATTTAATGGGCATATTTGTAAAAGCCCTTGCACTTGTATAACACCTCAAATGTGCAAAATCACTTCACCTGAAGTACTTCAATGTGGAATAACTTATTTTATTCATGCACAGGATATGGTGGTCACTGGCATTTATTAATATTCATTGTGCAGATGGTGGTGAGCCATTTTGAGAATACAACTGAGTAGCTTGCTGGGCCATTTCAGAGGGCAGTTAAGACTCAACCACATTGCTTCACATCCAGAGTGATGTAGTCCAAACTAGGCAAGGCACATTTCCTTCCTTAAAAAGGCATCAGCAAGAGGTTTTTAAAACAATCTAGTAGTTATTACTGATACCACACTGCCCCTCAACCCTGAGTTAACTAATTGAATTTTAATTCTCCAACTAACATAACAAACTAGTCTGAATTACTAATTCAGAAATGTGTACATTATGTGACCATACCTAGTATGCCACTGTACCCCTTAAGCAAATTCAACAACTAATTATTCACACAATGGCACAGCTAGATGACAACATTTTGATGGTGGTGGTGGAGGGAGGAATAGTGACCAGTGGCATGAGAACTTCCCCCTTTTGAATAATTCTATGGATATCAGCCTGAACCATCAAATTAGCCCCTGGTTAATACCTCTTCTGAAAGAGGCCACCTGTGCATTACTTTCTCATTGTTGCACAGGAAAGGCAATCCAGGTGAATGACTCAAGTCTTCCAGTGGGACTTGAACCAGCCAGTGGGATACAGCGACTTAGTGGCAGTCACTGGACTAGTAATCCAGAAAGCTAGATCTGAATTCCACCATGGCAAATGGTGAAATTTTAAGTCAATAAAATATGGAATTGAAACTATTGCCAACTGTCATACAAATGCATCTGGTTCACTAATGGGGGGGGGGGGGGGGACTAATGGGGGGGGGGGGGGGGGAACGACGGGGGGACAGTGCGCTCAAAGTGATGGCGTTCCCAACTACCTGCTGATCTTGTCCTTCTAGATGGTAGAGGGCTTGGTAGTTGCTGTCAAAGGAATCTTGGTGAGTTCTTGCAGTGCATCTTGTAGATGATACACACTGCAGCTACTAGATCAGTTGGAGACTTGGGTGGAGAGATGGCAGTGGAGTTTAATGTGAGGTAGTGCATTTTAGAAGGTCTAATACAGATAGAAAATATACAGTAAATGGCAGAACCCTAGAGTATTGATAGGCAAAGGGATCTGGATGTACAGGTACACAGGTCACTGAAAGTGGCAATGCAGGTGGAGAAGGTAGTCAAGGCGGCAAACGGCATGCTTACCTTCATCGGCCGGGGTATTGAGTTTAAAAATTGGCAAGTCATGTTGCAGCTTTATAGAACCTTAGTTAGGCCGCACTTGGAATAGTGTTCAATTCTGGTCGCCACACTACTAGAAGGATGTGGAGGCTTTGGAGAGGGTACAGAAAAGATTTACCAGGATGTTGCCTGGTATGGAGGGCATTAGCTATGAGGAGAGGTTGGAGAAATTTGGTTTGTTCTCACTGGAGCGACGAAGGTAGAGGGGAGACCTGATAGAAGTCTACAAGATTATGAGAGGCATGGACAGAGTGGATAGTCAGAAGCTTTTTCCCAGGATGGAAGAGTCAACTACTAGGGAGCATAGGATTAAGGTGCTAGGGGCAAGGTTTAAAGGAGATGTACGAGGCAGATTTTTACACAAAGTAGTGGGTGCCTGGAACTCATTGCCGGGGGAGGTAGCGGAAGCGGATACGGTAGTGACTTTTAAGGGGCGTCTTGACAAGTACATGAATAGGATGGGAATAGAGGGATATGGTCACCGGAAGTGTATGGGGTTTTAGTTAAGTCGGGCAGCATGGTCGGTGCAGGCTTGGAGGGCCGAAGGGCCTGTTCCTGTGCTGTAATTTTCTTTGCTCTTTGAATTGGTATTGGAGAGAGTGAATGTTTGTGAATGGGGTACCAATCAAGCAAGCTGCTTTGTCTTGGATGGTGTCAAGCTTTGAATTGTTGGCGTTGCACTCATCCAGGCAAGGGTATTCCATCACACTCAACCTGTGCCATGTGGAGAGGATTTGCGGAATCAGGTGGTGAGTTACTCACTGCAGGATTCCTAGCCTCTGACCTATTTTTGTAGCCACACTATTCATATCGCTTGCCAGTTCAACTTCTGGTCAATGGAAGCCCCCCCCCAGGATGTTGATAGTGGGAGATTCAGTGATGGTTATGCCATAGAGCAATGGTTAGATCCTCCCTTGCTGGAAATGACAATTGTCTGGCACTTGTGGCACAAATGTTATTTGCCACTTGTTAGCACAAGCCTAGATTTTGCCCAGTTCTTGCTGAGTTTGGACACAAACGACTTCAGTATCTGAGAAGTTGCAAATGGTGCGAAACATTGTGCGTGCAGTCATCCACCAACAACCCAATTCTGACCTCATGGTGGAAGGGAAGTCATTGATGAAGCAGCTGAAGATGGTTGGGCCTAGGACTTTTACCCGAGAAACTCTTGGAGATGAGCCAGCATTTCATTCTATTCAAACATTTTAAAACTCCAGCGACAAATAAAATTATGCATTAGCAAGAGTATATATGTTATTCTGCTTTTCACACACCACCCATTTGGCTGCAATTTGTTGCTGCTTTCCAGTTAATGTGGTTCTGCATAATTGCAAAATCCACATGTTAATGGCATTTTCATGTACCAAATCTGTAAAAAGTTACCTGGCACAGTTTTTCTAGCTTATGATTTATACAATGCTCTTCTCTTGTAACCCTTGAGGACTAAAGACTGAATTTTGCAGATAATTATGAATGGATTATTAAGGGGTGTGCCTGGCAGTTTGAACAGCTCAAGGACACGGTGGATAAAAAGTTATAAAATATTTACCAAAAAAAAACTTTTGCTACATCTTTGCCATCATCCTTTCACACAGGATCATCACTGGGGTTCCCAAACAATTTTCTTTAAAACATTTGAGAAGTTTCTTCACAGTATACAATGTAAAAGCAAAAATGGAAATCTTTGGTTCCTCACCTTTTGTGACGTACAAATAGAAAAAGTCGCAGTAGAGAATAGTCTGAACCAAACCAGCCACGATAGCAATGAGGTCAAAGAAACCCTCAAAGTAATAGCGCCAGATCCAGTTGATAAGGTACAGACCACGGTACAAGCCAAGGAAGAAGAGGTAATGAGTCGTGATGGTCTCCGCTTCACCTGTCTTGCTGATCATGAAAAGCTGGGGAAGAATTGCAACTGACTCCAAGTAAATTGAGAATGTCCACAGGATCTGGAAGAGAGTTAAGTTTTTTTTTTAAAAACCTTATTCAGGTTACAATTCTCCCACCATACAACATTTTAGACCTTCATCACCCAACTGCTTTGACTTATTACAACCTCAAGGCGCTTTCCACAGAATCTTCTAAACCAGCGAATTCCACCACCAGGACAAGGGCAGCAATTGCCTGGGAACACGAGTACGTGCAGGGTATCACTGTTTTGAAATACAATTGCTAGGTCTACATCCTGGAAAACCTTCTCGAACAGCACCATGGGTGCACCAATCCACATGGGACTACAACAGTTAAAGGTGGTGGCCCACTGCCACTTTCTTAAGGGCAATTGGGGCAGGCAATAAATTCTGGTTTTGCGAATGAAACCTGCATTCCATGACAGAATAAAATTCCAGCATTTAAAGAGGAAAGAATGCAACACAAGTTCTTTTTTAAAATGTTAAATTCCACAATACCAGTAAATTCTGTAACAAGTCATTACCCAACTCTGCATCCACTCCAAAAATCTCCCATGTCCTATCTCTAGTCCATCATTGGGGAGCAATTGAACAGCAGGTAAACATTGCAATTTTAAACACCAAAGAATAAAGACAGATGGCAAAGGGAGGAAATAGTCCAAAAATATTAAATCTTCTACAAGCTACTTTTGAAAATGGGGCCCAAGGGGACAGAGCACACAAAATGAATTAAAGCACTACAATTGATCAGGTGATGGATACAATTTCAATATTAGTCTTCATTGCAATATACAGAAAGCACAATATGCATGGTATTGGACCAGCAGGCAGAGGTCAGTTAAAATCCCACTAGCTGTTAAATCATTCATTTGTGAGCTGGCAACAAAAAGTAGACTTAAGACCCCATTGGGGCCCATCCGGCTGATTTCACTACGAGGCTGGCATTGACCTTGCTTTTTGCGACTGAGTTGCTAGGCTAATTCAGAGGGCAGTTGATGGTCAATCAAGTTGGTATGAGACCGAAGAGAAATACAGGACTAGGAGATTACAGATGGATTCCTTCCCAAAAGATTCTTTACTGTCTCATCCATAGTTTGCACCACACAGTGCTCGATTAAGCACAAGGACAGTGCACAGATTTAAATTAGCAGAGGGTGGTCCCTCAAGAAAGGGGGAATTTTTTTTTAAAAAAGAGCAATGCTAGCTCCTCTACGCCACACTATGGGGCGATGCCATAGGGAGATGCAGAACAGTAGCTTGAGAGTTTACTAACGAGGATCAAAAACAATAAAAACTTTCTTCAAGCTACTGTTACACATCTTGAGGCCACTGCTATAGAATACACTGACAGATCGTTCCAATCCATGTCCTCAGTTGGGATAGATACATAAAGATAGCCGAAACAGAAAATGAAACAAAATTCC
Source organism: Mustelus asterias (assembly GCF_964213995.1). Classification (NCBI taxonomy): domain Eukaryota; kingdom Metazoa; phylum Chordata; class Chondrichthyes; order Carcharhiniformes; family Triakidae; genus Mustelus; species Mustelus asterias. The sequence continues at coordinate 50,223,099 of NC_135823.1, read as the reverse complement.
AAACACTATTTTAATTGAAATCACCTGAATTGAAGTGAAAAGGGATTTACCTCCATTGGAGAGAAGTCATGATTGACAAGGAAAGACAAGCCGCCTACAGGAACAACTAGAAATTCCACACGGAACGTATCGTGGTTTCCATCATAGGTGGCCTTAAACTTAAAGTAGATCAAGTACACTGTGGCAATGGCGCAACTAATGTAGATAATCTGTTGAAGATAAAGATAAAAAAGCAGCAGCTCATTAATCCTAGTCAACAAGCGAATTTAAATGATTATAAACATTTGTGTTCAGCATACAGAAGCTGGAGGCCAAATGCCTTTTTTTCCCTCAGAAGTCACAATGGCAAAATCAAATTGAAGACACTGGGCTTTGCAGCAATGTACTCAAGCCATTCAAAAGTGCAATTCAATGCACTTTTGTTAAAAATTTACAATCAATAAGGACATTGAGAACCACAGGGTAAATACTATGGAATCTTTGAGTACAGGAGGCATATGCAGGTCAAATCTATGATCTTATCCAAGCCAATACAGCGAGTCTGGATTTAGCCAAGCTCAGAAATCTGGAAGTTCAAAACTTCGGGTTTGAACAGCAAATGTACAACAAGCATAAATAGGATTGAGATTGCATGTGGCAAGTTTGAATACCCAAATTAGAATATAGACAGGATACACAACATAATTTCTGGGATTGGGTAGAAGAGGGTGATAAGGAATGGGAAAAGTAGTATGGATGTTAATCTTTGTAAAGAGTTTCAATGTACAACATTGCAGAGGTAATTCCAAGTATTGTGGTGTTGGAAATAATTGAAACTGTCTTAAATTCACCTTCATGGCACTGTTGTAGAGAGAGATGAAAATCGTGAACAGATCCAAGTATCGAGTAACAAAGACCAATGCAAACAGAATCTGACTCTTCCCAGAGATACCTAAGGAAGCAAAAAAAAATCACGTTATTCAAAATGCAAATGGCAATTTCCTTAGTAAGACAAATATTTGTATGCATAGATCCTTAAATACTCTAGGAATTGCTGCCTCAAATCACATTTGCATAAGTCTAGATTCCTACTGAATTAGCTTGACAGTTCACCTTGAGACATGCTGTCCAAAATATTCAATATTACACTAAATACTGCTACAAAACAGACCTACACCCATCGAGGTTACTTTCTAGCATGGTATCCCAACGATAGTGTTGTTGACTAATCATAGCAATCAATTTGTTTATAACAGACAACTTGAACCAACGAAAACCCCAGTGATGGAGAGCTTTGGCTCAAGGTCCGATGTTACCCGTTCCTCCCAGGCATGTTACACATGACCATATTGTGTTTCAAATTAATGTTGTATTCCAAAAATAGTAAGTTCTGGAATAAATCCATTTGATTGAATGAAATACTATCTGCTCCCACTGTTTCTGTAAGGAGAAACGCCCACACATTTACAGAAACATTGTTTCTGCAGATTAGCTTTGAATTGACCCCGATTCAAGAGCAGGCCAGGTTCCTGCAGTTTACCCACTGCACTGGGTAAAATTAAACAGCTTATAACCTACAATATCTAGCCACTTTAGAGTTCTTAAAAACAAATCACTTCACAATCTGCTCTTTTCATTAAAAACAAGCCCAATTTACGTAAACCACCCTCAGAATACAATCATCCCTCCATCTTAATCATTATTTGCTCCAGAATAGCCCTTCACTACTGCAACACTGTATTCTGGCAATCAGAACTGTATTAGAGGATTCCAAGTGCATTCAGTCAGTGGCAAAATTAACTCATTATTTCAGCTCAATATTGACATTTTAATACATCCCAATATCCAATTTGCTTTGCTCACTGCTGAGCACTGTTGTGATTGTTTCACTGTCAATTGGATTAAGATCCCATTCACAGCTTATTTATGTTACAGCCCATGTACACTTTGCATTTCTCAACATCTGTTTGATTTATGGAAACATTCCTAGGCTCTTCAGGAGAGAAGAGGGGAAATAAAGGACAAAAATGCAAATGAATCTAAACAGTGGTCATCTTTTGCTCCAAAGGGGACTGTGTCTGGGAAGACTATCCATTTTTAGATTAGTCATGGGGTTCTTCAAAACATTAAAATGTCAAAGGTGGATTGTCACATAACACTGATGTTCAATGTGATAGCTTCCTGAGCTACGCAGTCAGAGATTGAGGTCTCTTCACAGCCAGCTATAGGAGGACTGCTGGCAGTCTGGGAACAACCCATATGTGCAATTGATTTGACTTGTTTGTATTAAGTCAGGAACAGAGATTACAGACTTTGATTTGCATGCACGCACCCAGGGTTTGCCACTTTGTAACAGAGTGTAGTTCAGAGTACAAGAGATAGGAGAACAATGAAAAGGACAGTAACTAATTTGAACATTGTGTAGGCCAATGGAAAAAAACTGAAGTTACTACTCCCAAGTTAATCAAACTCAAAGCTTTAACTAGAGTCAGAAGCATTTGCTCACTGCTGTCTTCAAAAGCATTTTTAATATATTTCTCTATTTACATTAACAACATTTTTACATTGATCCAATTTATATTGACGTCTTAGGAAGCTACTGAACTAGAATGTTCCCAATGGTTTTCCTTCAAACTAAACCACCATGAAACGATCACTTGGCTGTGCAAATCCAGCAAGCTGCAAAACCATGGTGCTAACTGGCATCGCTAGCATCACCTCAATGATGTCTGCATTGCTTAGCAAGCCAATAGGGCTGATAACTTCAGTTTACAGTAACTGGGTCATTTAGTTGATGGGAACAAAAAGTATTGCAAACTGAAGGGAATGTAGAAACAAGCTGAAATATTTCTCTCTCCTCAACTCAGGGGATCAACATGTACACATTTCATAACTCAAGACTTCAAACCAGCAGGAGCACAATGTAGAGACATCTATTCAGCACCTCAAATCACAAATTATCAGGCCAATAGAACATTACAGCGCAGTACAGGCCCTTCGGCCCTCGATGCTGCGCCGACCAGTGAAACCAATCCAAAGCCCCTCTAATCTACACTATTCCAATATCATCCATATGTTTATCCAATAACCATTTGAATGCTCTTAATGTTGACGAGTCCACTACTGCTGCAGGCAGGGCATTCCACACCCCTACTACTCTGAGTAAATTACAAAGCAGAGCTTCAAAAGTAATAATCTCTAGATAATTACCATAGATCCATAGTATCCCTATAGTACAGGAGGCGGCAATTCAGCCTATCAAGTCTGCAACAACTCTCCAAAGAACATTTTACCCTGGCCCACCACCCCTCCCTATCCCCCTAAGCCCATGCATTTACCATGGCTAACCCACCCAATCCACACATACTTGGACACGAAGGGGCAATGTAGCAGGGCCAAACCACCCAACCCGCACATCATTGGACCGCGGGAGGGAACCGGAGCAACCAGAGGAAACCCACACAGACACAGGGGGGTTATGCAAACTCCCCACAGAGAGTCACCAAGACCTGAATCGAACCCGGGTCATAGAGTCAAAGAGAGTCATCGAGGTTTACAGCATGGAAACAGGTGCTTCGGCCGAACTTGCCCATGCTGCCCCCTTTTTTAAAACTCCAAAGCTAGTCCCAATTGCCCGTGCTTGGCCCACATCCCTGTACACCCATCTTAGCCATGTAACTGTCTAAACGCTTTTTAAAAGAACTGTACCCGCTTCTGCTACTACCTCTGGCAGTTTGTTCCAGACACTCACCACCATTTGTCTGAAAAAAATTGCTCCTCTGGACCCTTTTGTATCTCTCCCCTCTCACCTTAAACCCATGCCCTCTAGTTTTAGACCCCCCCACCTTTGGGAAAAGATATTGACTATCGAGCTGATCTATGCCCCTCATTATCTTATAAACCTCTATAAAATTATCCCCAGCCTCCCAATGGATCAATAAAACTGCTTTTCCAGCATGAACGTGCTTTTGGCCAGTAATAACCATGCCATTGGAGTGATCCGCTTTACCCTTTCAAATCATAACTGGTCATAGAGTTTTACAGCACAAAGAGACCTCGTCAGGGTCAATTCTACACATTAAATTGGAGGTTAGTTTTATACTTCTAACTAGCACCCGAAAAGGCTGAAAAAACTACATAATGAACTTCCAAAAAACAGCCTCCGCATCCCTTCATAATCAAACTCAAACTGATTTGGAATTTAATATAGGAGTATTCAACTAGCCTTTTTGTCTTCCCCACATCCCATCCACTCAAAGACAATGCCTCCTGCTGAGAGGAGCAATTAATGCTGGCCCTGCCAGCGATGGTCATCCCCTAAATGGCAAAAACCAAAAAAATGGGAACTCTGGCTAGCTTTTCCTCATCTTTTGTCTACAACTGATGATGCCATAGGGCAATTTCTGTCTCTCTCATCAAACGTACACTCCATCCTTCAGCTGATCTGGCTGAGTCTTTATGTATTTAGGTCTGTTTACTAACTTCATTTGGCAAATACTGATTAAAACAAGAGACCATGTGAAAAGTAAACTTAACATGGTGTTGAAAATTATGGTTCAGTAAACGGAGCCAAATTTCACAAAAGTAATCACCCCTTTGTAGAGGCAGCCTTAGTTTGCAAGGACCAAATTTCCAATCAATCAATCAGACAATACAAAAGATTCACACATGCATTAATAAAAAACACAAGCTGCCTCAAGTGATAGAATAATTTGGGTGATGTATGCTTAAATACAATTCAAAATTATTGTAAATTTATTGTAAAAAAGTGTAACAGCACCAGTTGAGAAAATAGAGTGTCAAAATAAAATCTGCAGTGAGCACATTCACTAGTCCCCAAATGGATTTTAACATTAAGAGAACTACTTTTGTACATAAAGATTGGCTTATTTCAGGGGTAATAGGTAGAACATGTTCTAACTTTCCTCAACTGAAATGCAATATTTAATACCTGCATCTTACAAACAATCACAGCATGCAAACTGTACGATTGAAAACAACAGCATTGAATCACAGCAGATGACAACGTAATTTCATGAGTCCAGGTACAACTTTCATCGATCGGGGTCACAAGCCTTTCTGCAATGTATATTTATTCACATACATCAATGATTGAGTTCAATCTGATGTTGTGCAGCAGCTGCTATGGACATTTTGAAACAAGCCATTGAAACATTTGAGAATCAGACCTGGCATCTCGTGGATCTGCATTACAATCTTGTAAATGTTGGGTCAGGTGCGCTCTCTGGCTATATTTTAGTAGTTAAATCTTCAAGTTATGTAGGAACAAAAGATGTTCATCTGGCTAGCTTCCAGAGCTGGAGTAGACAGCTCAATTACTTTAGTATAAAAAGGCATTAAAATAACCAACCCCAGAAATGGAAAGTGAAACCAGTTGCAACAAAGTTACATTTTACAATACATAGCGTTAGCACAGGATTTACAACATGGCTGTTTTCACTTCAACAGTTGCAAGCTTACTCAGAAAAATATGTTCCTTGGTAAACTGTCTGTTATGGGAAATTTACCACTTCGGAGTCAGACTTGGAGGTTCAACAAAAGTTTTATTTCGGACAAAGCTTTTGGAGAAAGTACTGGTACTCCGCAGTACTTGGCAGCTACCTTCTCAACTACACAATGGTAGTTGAGCATCTTTTTTTAGACAATAGGCAGTACGGACATTAGCCGTTAACACATTGTTACGAGTAGACAAATACGGACATGGACAGTTAACACATCGTTACAAGCAGGCAGGTACACGGACATGGACAATTAACACATGATTGTTCATAGACTAGATACATTCATGCAGTTATGTCCTCTATCAATAACTGGTTTCAATATACATACATTTATGTATTTATGTCCCCATCAGTGGCTGACCTCATCAAACTCATGGTTCTGGGTCTGCTCTTTATCTCAAGTTTTAAAGTGCCTCAAGGTCTGACCAGTTTCCTGCAGCAATTCAGACACTGCAGGTTTTAACTCTGTAACTGTCTGTGCCCAAAGTCAGTGCCTTTTAATGTCCCTTCCCAGTGTCCGTTGTGTGCCAGGTAACCATTTTGGTGTCCGTCATTTTAATTTCACCATAACAGCTCCCCCTTTTGGTCTGGATATTATTTAATAATCCCCAGACCAACAACAGCATCTTCTTTCCTTCCTCGTAGCTCTCGACGTCTTCAGAGGTTCCCATCATGTATTCTTCCTCGATGGTTACACTGGCTCCTGGCACAATTCATGTCACCATTACTTTGCAACAGACATTAAGGCATCCAACAATTAGGCAACAGACAATTACTATTGCAATGAGTATGATCAGTCCATGCATTAAATAGGATCCCCAGGATCCTCCCACTAGCCATTCCAGCCAGCTACTCCCTTTCTTGGGTCCCTGTCTGAAAGCTGTTTTCTGATGTTATTAATGACTTGGGTGATGTTATAGGATTCGTCTGTGACATGGGTTATGCATTTGTCTCCTATGCTTGTACAAACTCGGGGTTGTGCTAACTGGTAGTCGACTGCATATCGGGTCTGCTGTGCATATAATCTCAGTTCAGCCATTTCTTGGTTGACAGCTTCCAGTGCTTTTGATGTGCTGTTTCCCAGAACTGTTAGTCCACAGACAATATGATTTATATTTTTTGCACTAATTACTCCTGCTGCCCCCCCCCCCCCCTCCGAGAGATAGGGCTCCAAGGAACACATATCCCAGTGACGATCCCATTGTGCCCAGGGTTTCCCAATCAGCACAGAATTCTTTGCTGATAGCCCAGGTTACTATCTTTCTCCGGATATGCCCCTTCTGAGGGCATGGAACAGTGAGTGGTCCTATTGTTCCTACTGCAAAAAGGATCGGGAGGGTTGGTGTTGCTGTTGTGTAGGTGCCATTGAAGAGGAATACAAATCCCTTCTTAGCCCGGTAGCATTTAGTGTCCTGATTATTAGTTTGTGTATACCGCCAATTGCTCAGTTTACTTGACTCCCCTCCCCGTTTGATCCCACCACTTGGTAAGTATCAAACAGGTATGTCCATTCGGCTGAGCTGACATGAGTCCCATTACACTGTCCACAAATGAGCTGCTTCCCCGTGGTTACATTCAGGCATTTCTGCTCATCACAAGTGCAAGTAAACTGACCCCTATTTACCTGACAGTGCTGACGGACACACAGCGTCTGTACGCAGGAATCATTCTTGCTGACCAAAGCATATGCACATCCCCATCCCTGCCCCGAAAAACAAAGCGGATAGCTTGCATTATCCGAGCAAGCTCTTCCTCCCACCTGTTGGAGCCCCCTGCACACAGGATCAGTGGGATTTACAAGTTCCACACATCTTCCCTGTATACCCCTTATATATTTGCCAATTTATCCCTTACAGGGTGCGTCTGATGTATCTACTGTATATAAGTCATGGGGGGTCCACCCAGGGGTGGCCACAAATAGGGCTTCTATCAATTGGGCTAACTAACGGGTAACATACAGTTCGATTCCCGTGTAAGTGTATATGAGCCTTGTAAAATAGGTTATCCTCCAGCCCAGTCAAGTTTACAGTCGCAACAACGCAAAGTAATACAGTTACATACACGATTTCATACATGTCTGCAACAAGCAAGTATCAACCTTATTACTTCAAGTTATACAATTTTCAAAAGTTATACTGTCAACCCGAACGCGTCAGTTACTCTTGCTTGCAGTCTTCAGCTGTTTTGGGGAAAGCAATCTGATCACTTTAATTCATTCATTTGTGCCATTTCAGCTGGGTCCAATGTTTCCATACACCTTTCCCTCGTGTCTAAACAGGCACAGGTGTCTCCACTAATTATAACTTCATATGGCCCATTCCATTTTGGTGCAAACCCTGGTTTTTCGGGTAATGTTTTTACTAGGGCACAACTTCCTGCTGTTGGGACGTCAGGGAGCATTTCAAGCTCTCTGTGCATCTCTTTCTTCCTGATTATCTTTTACCAATTTGCACATCCCTTTTAGTTGGGCGCTTAGTTCCAAAACATATCTTCTGATTTTGTCTTTTAGTGGACCTACATCGGTCCCACCTGTTATGATGCTTTCTGGTAATTGCATCGCCCGTCCTGTCATTAGTTCATAAGGGGTTAATCCGGTTGTCCGGTTTGTGGTAGCTCTTAGCCTCATTAATATAGTGGGCAATAGTTCTGTCCACATTTTTCCTGACGATTGTATGGCTTTAGCCAGTGCATTCTTAAGTGTTCTATTCATATGTTCCACCATTCCAGAACTCTGTGGGTGGTAAGGGATGTGGAATTTTTGTTTTATCCCCATCAATTGGCACACTGTTTTTACCACCTTTCCAGTGAAGTGCGTCCCTTGATCCGAATCAATTTCTATGGGTACTCCCCATCTAGGGATTACCTCGTCTGACAATATTCTAGCCACCGTGGTAGCAGTACAATTTGTAGTAGGGAACGCTTCTACCCACCTGGTGAACTGGTCTATAATAACCAGACAATAGGATTTGCCATGGGATTGTGGTAGTGGCCCTGTGAAATCTATGTGCAGATGTTCCCAGGGTCCCTTTGGTCGGGGCTGGTGTCCCATCTTAATTTTTATGGGTCGACCAGGGTTGTGTTGCGCACATATCACACATCGGTGACAATGCCGGGCTATGTCTCTTCCCATTCCTTTCCTATCCTATACTAGTTATCATGGCCTCTCTACCTGCGTGCAAGAGTCCATGGTATAGTTCCAATAGGGTATTTTGTATGCACTCTGGTGCCATTACCTTATCTTCTCGTCTCCAAATGTTATCAGTCCCTTTGCTCACTCCCTGTGCTTCCCACTTCCCCTTTGAGGTATCCTCATGCAAGTCCCGAATATCTATTTTGTCTCCTGTCCTGTTATTGCTATTGGCAGCTCGCCAACTGTCTCCTGTTCGAAGGCTAACTGTGCTGCTCTATCTGCGGCTTGGTTCCCTTTGAAATTTAACCAGTCTGGGTTATGTCTTCCTGGTGCGCTTTAATTTTTATTACTGCGGCTTCTTGGGGTTTCTCACTAGTTTTTAGCAATGCCTCAATTCTTTGTTGGTGTTTAATAGGAGTTCCTCCCGTGGTTATGAACCCCCTTCTACCCCATCCTGTCATATAATCGTGTATTACCCCAAATGCGTACCGACTATCTGTATATAAGTTTACCGTTTTGCCTTCAGATAACTAGTGCCTTTGTGAGTGCCACTAGTTCTGCCACTTGCGCAGATAGACCTCCGTCAATCCTTTCTGACCTTACTATTTCTAATTTGTCATTTACTACTGCCCACCCTATCCGGGGTGATCCTTCCACATATTTGCGTGAACCATCTACATAAAGGGTCTCCTCAGCTGTTGTTAAAGGTACATCCTTTATCCTACCTTCTTCTGCGTCCATATCTATATCCCCACAATTGTGTGGTTCTCCTGTGTCTAAAATCCCTTCTGCTGGGTTATTTCCCGTGTCCCTTATTATTACGGATTTGCTTGGAGGTAGGAAGACAGCTTCCCATTTAGCCCTTCTCATGTTTGCGACAGACCTTAGCTTTCCCATGTTCAGCATTTCCACCAAGGTGTGTTTGGTGCGGAGGATTATATTCCCTGTCATTATTATTGGCTCGCTAACCTTTACAGCCCAGGCGGCGCAATCCAAGGCGGCTATGCACCTTGGCAGCCTGGTGACAGCAGGCCCTTCTGCTGTTGAATAGTAACCTATGGGTCTCCTTTTGTCGCCATGGTCCTGTTACCACTGCGGAATAGAACCCTCCTTCATTACTACAATGGATGTGGAAGTCGTTATTGGAATCTGGTAATCCTAGTCCAGGAGCTGATATCAGTTCTGTTTTTAATTTGTTATAAGCCTCTTCCTGCTCGGGTCCCCATTCTATGCGATTTACAGCCGATTTCCCCCCTTTGACTAGTCTTTGTATAGGTTCTGCCAATTTTGCGAATCCCGGGATAAAACTTTGGCTATAGTTAAACAGTCCCAGCACCTTCCTGACCCCTCTTACGGTGACGGGCCGTGGCATTTGTACCGCCTTCTTTCGGTCTGTTGGCATTTTTTAAGCCCTTGGGATAGAAGGTGTCCTCGGTACAGGACTCGTGTTTTCCAGATTTGTGCCTTTTTGGGGCTTACCTTTAACCCTGCGGTTTTTAGTTTGTTTAATACTAGATATAGTGCTTCCTGATGTCCTGACTTGGATTCTGAAGCTATTAAGATATCATCTACATATTGTAGGATCGTGCTACCCTGTTCAGGATGTCACTCATTACTCAATGGAAGATAGCGGGGCTGTTGTGGAATCCCTGCGGTAGGCGAGTCCAAGTGTACTGTTTGTCTCCCACTGTAAAGGCGAATTTGTCTTGGGATTCGGGATCCAAGGGTAGGGACCAGAATCCATTGGCTATATCCAATACTGTAAATATTTTGTGCTCCTGTGACAGTCCATTCAGGATTGCCGAGGGGCTTGCTACAACGGGGTGCAACTTGGACGTGACTTTATTGAGTCCGGTGTAATCTATCGTGAGCCTATAGCTTCCGTCAGGTTTGCTCAGGTTGGGGAGATAGTGGTGCTCGTGGTTTCCCTCAGAATTCCTTTTTCCACTAACCCTTTAACTATCTCCACTACAGCTTTCTCTGCTTCTGGTTTTATTGGGTATTGTCGGTGGGACTTTTGCTCTGGTCCAGGTACCTTTATTGGGTCTGTTTTAGTTAAGCCGGTATCTAATTTTGTTTTAGCCCATACTCCAGGGACGGAGGCACAGATGGCTCCGAAACCTCCTGTCTCCAATTCCCAATTTCTGGTGGTGGCCGTGGCCACCTTAATAGTTGAGGTGACTTGAGTTTCCCTATTCTAGTTTTCTGACCACCCTGTCTTGGCCAGATTAATTCTCCCTTTCCACAGTCTATCAAAATCTCATTCTTTCATTAAATCATTTCCCATTATTGTACCCTCGTTATTTTTACACACATAGAACCTCATTGTATATACAAATTGTTTATTTCTACTAACGTGGTTTCGCTCAGGTAGGGGATGTTTTGTTCCCTCCTATCCTGGTTAGGTAAATCATTCTACTTGTAGTGGGTAAGGGTAGGTCGGTGACAGATATGGATGCTCCTGTGTCCACCAGCATCTCACATTGCCTGCCCCCTACTAGTGCAGACACATAAATCCTTCCCTCCTTCTTACCCTTATGAACGGGACTGTCAATCTTGCTGACCTCTGAGGTTCCTTGGTTCCTCCGATTCCGCTGTGGTCATGGATCGGGTCGGGGGTCTCCCATGTTTGTCCCAACACATTGGTTCTGTGTGCCCATTTTTATTACAGTGACTACAATGTTTCCCACTGCTTCCAAATTTGTTTCCTTTCCTTGGGACCCCGCAAACTGGGTGAAGGGTGCCTGTTGGGCATCTGTTGGGCATCTATTTCTGCTGTTAGGGCGACTACATGTGTCCAACGTCCCCCACTATAATCTTGTGCTGGAGGAGTGGCAGGTCCACCTGCCGCCTGTCTCCACTTATCCGCTGGACATGCTGCCCTGACCAGTTGGTGTATATGTCTCAGGTGTAATTGGTGTCCTACCCAAATTCTTCCCAGAATTTAGTGTTTGCGCTTCTAGGTTGTAATTTACCCAGGGAAGCCATTATCTGCTGCCTTTCGCCTGGGGAGAATGGTTGATAATTTGCTTTTGGCTGCACATCTGTTCCCCCTCTGGTTACTGGCGCTAAGTTGTGTTCTAGCGCTTCCCACTCCTCTGGAGGAGCGGTTGGTCCCTGTCGTGTGGACTCATGAGGTGGTAGTGGAACAGTTTCCCCTCCCCATCGATTCTCTTCTAACACTTGGTTTTGTTTCTCCAGTTCCCTTACTCTGGATTCTAACTCTCTAATCTTCTCCATCTCCACTCCACCTTTTAGTACAGGCGACTACTTGCTCAATTAGTCCAGCTAACTAATGTACTAATAATACCCGAATTCTTTGTCTTGTTTCTCTTTTCCCCGTCTATCCACTTTCTCTGCTGTTCTAAGGTCTGAGAAACATCCCAGCCATCCCTTTGCATCCTCTTTATTAGTGCTCGTATGTCTGTCATGTACACTTCAATAAGAGATCCTGCAGGTCCTCTCAACTTCTTTATCTGCCATCTCGCAGACTTCACTACCCCCGGTCACTATTGCCTCCTTGGCAACGTGTTTTATGCACCGTACAGCCACGATTACTTCCTAGTAATGTGTTCTCTCTACCGTAGGGACATCACTACCCCCAGCCACTATTACTACTCTAGAACCGTGTTTCACTACCGTCTCAGGGTTTCAATTTATACTCACGGCTCCACTGTTACCGCCTCGGCAATGTGTTTCTCCACCGGAGTCTGGCTCTAGGTCAGAGTTGATCAGCTCCTTTTCCACACCACTTTACAACATTGACAGTCCAGTACCCAACTATACAAACGTTCATGCAAACAGGTGGCAAACTCTGCATTTGTTCGCCACTACAGAGTTTGATGTTAACTGACCTTTGCCATTTGTGCTTCACAATCCTAAGTGCCCTTGGTGCCTCTTCAAGGACCTGACCTTTGCGTGGGGAATTTCCCCTCTTAACCGGTCTAAGGCTGCGCGTTTGAGACAGGCACTTCCTTGTCCTCTAGTCGGTCAGCACAAGTAACAGTCAATCAATACTTATCACTATAAATACCCCTTAATTTTACCCCTTTTAAACTGTATTGTTGACCTCGTCTGACTCCCACAGATTCGGTGATCTCTACCCCGGCTTTCCAATTGTGGCCAATTGATTGAACTTACCAGCAATGAGATCCTGCCAACTACGCCAATTGTTGTGGGAAATTTACCACTTCGGAGTCAGACTTGGAGGTTCAACAAAACAGTTTTAGTTCGGACAAAGCTTTGGGAGAAAGCACTGGTACTCCGCAGTACTTGGCAGCTACCTTCTCAACTACACAATGGTAGTTGGGCATCTTTTATACTTTTTAGACAATAGACAGTACGGACATTAGCCGTTAACACATCGTTACAAGTTGAGTAGACAGGTACGGATCATTGTACATAGAATGGATACATTCATGCAGTTATGTCCTCTATCAATGACTGGTTTCGATATACATACATGTATTTATGTCCCCATCAGTGGCTGACCTCGTTATCAAACTCATTGTTCGGGGTCTGCTCTTTATCTCAAATTTTAAAGTGCCTCAAGATCTGACCAGTTTCCTGCAGCAATTCAGATACTGCAGGTTTGAACTCAAAGTCTGTGCCCAAAGTCAGTGCCCCTTCCCCAAGTCCATTTTGTGTAGTAAGAAGTCTCACAACAGAAGGTTAAAGTCCAACAGGTTGATTTGGACTTTAACCTGTTGTTAGACTTCTTACTGTGTTTACCCCAGTCCAACACCGGCATCTCCACATCATGACTTCCATTGTGTGTCAGGTAACCATTTTGTGTCCACCACTTTAATTTCACCATAACACTGTCTTTTAAAACTAAGGGTGTGGGGATGCTAAATACACTGAGAATACCTACTTAGGATAAGTGGAAAAAACAGAAGCTGCAATGCTTTGGTTCCACATTCTGCAATGCAGGCAGAAGATTTAAATTTAACAAGAATCCTTTTGTGGCTTACTCCCCAGTTGCAGATATTTAGTGATTCTTACTCTCTCCCTCCCCCCTTTTTTTAAAAACAAAAACGGCTCCTCTCAAGCCAATTTCAAAATCCTCTCACTGTAGTGTAGCAAGGGCATATGTTGCAGATATGATACGGTTGACACCAAAACCACTGAAAAACTGAACAGGGATACCATATAAAATACAAAATTGTATTTGGATATTGGATACAATATTTGATATTATATGGGATACAAAATTGGCTTCTTGCCAGAAGCCAGAGGGTAGTTGTAGAGGGTTGTTTTTCAAACTGGAGGCCTGTGACCAGCAGGGATCAGTGCTGGGTCCACTGTTATTTGTCATTTATATTAATGATTGTGATGAGAATATAGGAGGCGTGTTTAGTAAGTTTGCAGATGATACCAAGATTGGTGGCATAGTGGACAGAGAAGTAAGTTATCTCCGATTGCAACAGGATCTTGATCAGTTGGGCCAGTAGGCTGACGAATGGCAGATGGAGTTTAATTTAGATAAATGCGAGGTGATGCATCTTGGTAGATTGAACCAGGGCAGGACTTACTCAGTTAATGGTAGGGTGTTGGGAGAGTTACAGAACAAAGAGACCTAGGGGTACATGTTCATAGCTCCTTGAAAGTGGAGTCACAGGGATAGACTGGTGAAGAAAGCATTCAGCATGTTTGGTTTCATCGGTCAGAACACTGAACACAGGAGTTGGGACGTCTTGTTGAAGTTGTACAAGACATTGATAAGGCCACACTTGGAATACTGTGTACAGTTCTGGTCACCCTATTATAGAAAGGATATTAAACTAGAAAGAATGCAGAAAAGATTTACTAGGATGCTACCCAGACTTGATGGTTTGAGTTATGAGGCACTAGATAGACTGGGACTTTTTTTTCCTGAAGCGTAGAAGACTGAGGAGTGATCTTACAGAAGTCTATAAAATAATGAGGGGCACAGATCAGCTTGATAGTCAATATCTTTTCCCAAAGGTAGGGGAGTCTAAACCTAGAGGGGATAGGTTTAAGGTGAGAGGGGAGAGAAACAAAAGGGTCCAGAGGGGCAATTGTTTCACACAGAGGGTGGTGAATGTCTAGAACAAGCTGCCAGAGGTACTAGTAGAGGCAGGTAGAATTTTGTCTTTTAAAAAGCATTTAGAGAGTTACATGGGTACAATGCGTATAGAGGGATATGGGCCAAATGCGGGCAATTGGGATTAGCTTAGGGGTTTAAAAAAAGAGCAGCATGGACAAGTTGGGCTGAAGGGCCTGTTTCCATGCTGTAAACCTCTATGGCTCGATACACTGATCTTCCAGAGTCCAGTGGAAGCCCCAGAAACAGATTGTTTTGTGCAATCATTTTGCCATCCATCTCACTCATACACTGAACAAGAAGTCAGCTTCCATCTAGTTTTTCTCCCCTTCATTAATATATTCTACCATTTCACCTCCACAGGTTTCTTCGAGAAAATGATAATAGCAGAAAAATTGCACATGCATAAATATTTGACAATCATTTAACTGCCCTGTTTTTGTCAGCTGCTACATCTAACCCTAGATTTAGTAATCACAGGAACTGAACACCTACCAATCCCAAAGAAAAAATGAGGGAGAAAAAGTATGTCAAGCTATTTCACCTTCTGGACACCTCAAGGCATTTTTGCTCCGACATGATAACTTATGAGATGCAGTTGTATTGATGATGGTTGAATATTAGCCAGCAGTGTGGAAAGCTCCCCAGCTCCTCTTCAAAATAGTATAATGGGACCTTTTACATCTACCTACGAGGGCAGATTGTGTGCTCAGATACTTGAAATGGGGCTTGAACCCACAACTTTCCAACTCATAAGAATGCAGTCACTGAGATAGATAGTTTAACCACTTTCTAAACTTATAGCAAGAACTACAAATGCTGCTCGAAGATGCTTCACAAGCAGTTGAGGGAACTGTGAACTCTCATTAACATTCTGCAAAACTGGCAGAGATTAGACAACACATACAGCGTCCAAAGTAACAAGGTGCACCCGGAAATTTCTCTAATCCCAATGATGTGAAAAATGATTCCTCAAACGTAGTTACAGCTACTCAGTCACTTCACAAAAAATATGAACAGATTTCTATCTATCAGATTGTTGGGGACAACTCACAACTGATGTGACACTATAACAATACACGTACACAAACCAACTTGGATAACTGCCACAATTAGAGATTTAGCAAATAAGAGGCAAATCATTAATTAGGGGACAATATTTCTTCCTTTCCTACCCATTGAACTTTGCCTTTTGTAATCCATACTGAAAAGTGGTGTTAAGCTTACATCCTAGATCTGCAATTTGTGCCTGAAACCAGTTGTAACAGTGTTGGTTGCATTGTTGGATCAAGGTGTGTCCTGCAGCATCGCCAAAGACGGCACTCAAACATATTCCTCAGAAATCTCAACACCAGAGTAGAACTGGGAGTTTAATGTTCAATATTCATTAAATGATAGTCATATAAATCTGCTTAAATTTGCATAGCAGGAAGCTACACCACCCTGTCAAACTCCACGTAGGCTCTGAGAACTGAACCTTCCAGTTGCACATGTAACATGTTGCATTACCAGATATAAGGGGAAACAACAATGGAATAAGGATATACAAAGAAGCTGGGAGATAGCTTTGATACTGGATAAGAAAATCAAATGCCATAATTGCTAAAGTTATACAAGAACAGGTTATGCAAATCACATGGTGCAACAACTGTGACTCCATTTTATATAGATCCAAACAGGCTAACCTGACTTCCTGAATGATATTACAGGCTAACCCAACTTCCTGAATAGTTTATGGTAGCGAATTCATACATCACATTTACACTTGCCAACCGTGAATTCCATGTAGTCATTAATTACTAGTTGTGAGGGAAGAACACAAATATTGGCATTTTAAAAATGAGACACAAGGCATAGGATTGTTTACCAGGTTGATTCCGGGGATGGTGGGACTGATGCACGAGGAGAGATTAACTAGGTTAGGATTGTTTTCGCTGGAGTTCAGACAAATGAGGGGGGATCTCAGGGACTTATAAAATTCTAACTGGACTAGACAGGATAGATACAGGGAGTCTGGAACCAGGGGTCACAGTCTGAGGTAGACCATTTAGGACAGAGGCGAGGAGACATTTCTTCACTCAAAAAGTGGTGAGTCTGTGGAATTCTTTACCACAGGAAGTAGTTGATTCCAAAATATTGAATGTATTGAAGAGGCAGCTGGATATAGCACTTGGGGGAGTGGGATTAAAGGTTATGGGGAAAAGCAGGATTAGGTTAATGAGTTGGACGATCAGCCATGATCGTAATGAATGGCGGAACAGGCTCGAAAGGCCAAATGGCCTCCTCCTATCTTCTGTTTCTATAATGACAACTGAGGAATAAGCAAAGTCCAGCAGCTCAGAGTCACAGAACAAGTCTGCAGTTCAAATTGGCTATTCAATATCATTCAATGACTCAGTAGTCTTTGGAATTGGGGCACTTACCTACAAAACAGGTAAGTGCCCCCTCTGTTCCCCATCAGCAAAAAATATTAGTGCTTTAAACCAGCTGATAAATGTATACACACTGCAAGGAGGCATAACTTTCTTATTCAATTAAACAAGACATTCTTTCACAAGCAAACACCGTATTTGCCAAAATTAAGGTACTTTAATTGAGAGCTAGCCAATACAAAGCTTTGTTCCATAAAAGGGCCAGTGAGGCAACAAGATTTATGGTCAGGAGACAACTGGCATCTTTCCAGTGGACACTAACATTCCAGAACTGCAAATATTTTGTATACTTAATGTTTCTACATATCTATGGGGGGGGGGGGGGGGGGGGGGGGAAGAGAGGAGAGAATCCCAATATGGTAAAGTAAAAAGCACTTCACTGAATTTGAAGCAGACAGTGGCTGCCAGATGAGTTGCAACCTCTGACCTTAATTTACACAAATATTTCTGCTTCTCAGAACAGTATTGTGAGATGACGGCAATGTGCAATAAGAAAACAGTACAAAGTTATTTATATTGTCATAATCAGAAATGATTTTATCCACGTACATGCTTCCTTGAATTGTATTTCATCATAACATCTCAGACAGTAATGAAGTCAGAATCTTGGATTTTAACTAGGACAGATACTCCAGTTTCAAGATCCACGCAAGGATAAATGGGAGACCAAATGAATCTTTCCTCTCAAAATGACAGGTGTCAGACAGCCTGGCTCATTGATGGAACCTGGAGGGATAACCCATCACCGAGGACTTGAGATTTTATCCACTTAGCTGCAGATAATCCTGCAAACCATTACAGTCGAACGAACAGCGAGAAGATTATGTTGGTAGTTGCAGTTTTACTAATTGCACTCATGGCCAGAGTGACAGAACCAAGGTCTTCGGTTAACCAATACAGCGGTGCAGCAGAAAACTCAACAATTAAAAAAAATAGTCTCCACACACTCTTGCAATCTAAACATTCCGAATATTAGTGAATCGGATGCAATTTATACGCATGCGTTATAAGTGTCAATCAAAGGTGGGGAAGCAACAAAGACCAGGATTTACAAAATGCCGCGTAGCTTTCACTTCTCATCATGGAATGCCCACATCAACCAGAAGGTTTGCCGTGCTAAACGCTTATCGACATGCACAAAGTTAAAATCTCTTTCACAGGATGTGCACAAATCTTTTCCTTTGCAGAGAGAGACCCCGAGAAGGCAGCTCCCTCCCGCACCACACCTACAAAGCGGTTGCCACGTCAGAGCAGGATACGCAAACTAATCATAAAATGGAGAGCAGAAATAAAACTCCGAGGATTAAACAGTACGAACGCCTTTCAAGCAATCGTTGAACGGTGACAGTTAGTCCCTATTTAAGGACAAACCGGAGCTCGTTCCACACACGCCACGAAAGCAGAACGGGAATGCAAACTTGTAGAGAAACTAACTTCAAAGCTAACTAAAGCAAAAATCTGAAACAAAAGACGAAAAATGCAAGAAAAACTCAATTGGTCTGAGCAGTATAAGGAGAGAGAAACAAAAGCTAACGTTTCGAGTCAGTACCGCTCTGAAGAATCGTTAACTGTTTCTCTCTCCACAAAGTGTTCTTCCAATATTCTCTGTTCTCTCTACACAGATGCCCCTGGAGTTCAGCAAAAAAAATCTGTTCTAACTTTCATACGAACTATATATAAAGCAATTGCATCTTGCCAAACAAAAAACAGCTGCGAATAATTCACTCAGCATTTTATAGAAAATTGATGGCGCCTGCTGCAAAAATGGAGTGGCAGTAAGGTAGCAGAGAGTGAATGAGTGACTGGGGGCGGGACACTGACAGGTAACCAGACCTCATTAGCTCCTACTCCGGGCTCACTACACACCCCGGGGGAACAGGCGCCCGGGCTCCAGCATCACCCAAGAAGGGGAGCGGGAGACACCGGGTATCGCACTTCAGACCGACCACCCACCCATGGGCCACATCACTCTCACTGTTTCTACACGTCACCGGTGATATAATTGATCGTTGCGAACCAATTGATATCACAGAATGAGGGCTTAGAATTAATATAAACTCACTTACACAGAATAACGTGTTAACACGGGCGTAGCAGAGGTAAATATTAAATAATATTCTATTTGTTTTTGTTAAATTAAAAGATCTCCCTCATCCTCTACTCCTGGGGCCTTGCGACCCTCCTCCCCCACTCCCCATAGCAACAGAAAGTCCCAGTCCGGAACTCACCAGCGCAGGACCGGGTCTTCCATATTTTCAGCAGCAGGATGATGATAGCCACTAAATGCGAAAAATCGCCGGTCAACCGAAAGATATTCATGGTGGGTGAGTCGAAAGAGTGAGTCTGAGAGAAAGAGTCCGAACCGAAGCTCGTCCGACAGCTGAGCTGGAATAGCTCCTCCTTCTGAGGCCGGCCCCCTCAAAATGGCGGCAGCAGCGACGTGGCCCGGGGACGTGGCCAGCAGCGCGCCGCATCATGGGATACGTGTGAACGTCATCGCCTCCAACTCCCCGCGCCCGCCCTCCGAGAAAACCACGCCCCTTCACCCCCGCCCTTACTGAGAAAGCCGAGCCACCTCATCACCCCGCCCTCCCTGAGAAAGCCACGCCCCTTCACCTCTCCCGCCTTGAGAAAACCACGCCCCTTCACCCCGCCCGCCCTGAGAAAACCAAGCCGTCATCCGAAGGTAGCCGATGCTCGCGCCCCTTCCCACTTTCCAAATGTCGTTTAACGTTTTCGTCTCGTTCCCGGGGAATTGGCTCACAGTCTGATTAGAATAAGGAACTGGTTTTCTTTACTCAAAGAGTTATGAATATTTGGAATAATATGCCTCAGAGAACTATGGATATGACGTTTTTTAGCAATAGATTTTTGGACACCAAGGGAATCAATAGAAATGGGGATTGTATAGGAAGGTGGAGTTGAGGTTAGATGATCAGCCACACTCTTATTCACTGGTGAAGCAGGCTAGAAGGACTTAGCACACTTCAGATCCTTTCTCTACACAACCCTAGTGACATACATATAACGATAGAACCCATACAGTGCGGAAGGTGGCCAATTGGGTCTGCACCAAAAGATGCCTTACCCAGGCACATCCCTGCTCTATTCCCATAATCCCACTAATTTACCATGGCTAATCCACCTAATTTACAAATCTTTGGACACTAAGGGACAATTTAGCATAGCCAATCCATGTAACCTACACATCTTTGGACACTAAGGGACATTTTAGCATAGCCAATCCATCTAACCTACAAATCTTTGGATACTAAGGAACATTTTAGCATGGCAATCCACCTAACATGCACATCTTTGGACATGCTTGGCAATGCCTCTCCATGTATATACTTCAACATTTATCGGCATTGAATGACAGCTGCCAAATATGACCTACTGCCCCATCACATCACCACTTGTTTCTAACTTGTTTTTAATTTAAATAACTTGGGAAAGTAGTTCATGTAACAGATCTAGTATTAAAAAGAGCCCTAATAAACCATCAAGAGGAAGTACAGAAGGTATTAAGAACATTGCTGGAAGATAAACGCTATGATTGATCATTTGGATTTTTTAGGTATCACAGAAATATGGCTCAAGATTGGGAGTAATTTGCAGGCAAGGAAGTAGTTAATGTCGCTATTACATATGTAAGGGGAAGCTAGACAAACAAAAAAGGGATAAAGGGTTCGGCAGATAGTTACTTGAAGAAGGACAGGAGAAAGTTCAAATGGAACATAAACATAAGCATGGACTAGTTTAGTTGTTTCTCTGTTGCATCTTCTATAAAATATTAGAATAGAATTGCAAATATAAGGTTTAAAATGTGTTAGATAGATTTTACAGTAAATGGTGAAGTGTTTATGTTCTCTTGAAAAAGGTGATTGGGCGGCACGGTAGCACAGTGGTTAGCACTGCTGCTTCACAGCTCCAGGGACCTGGGTTCGATTCCTGGCTTGGGTCACTGTCTGTGTGGAGTTTGCACATTCTCCTCGTGTCTGCGTGGGTTTCCTCCGGGTGCTTCGGTTTCCTCCCACAGTCCAAAGATGTGCGGGTTAGGTTGATTGGCCATGCTAAATTGCCCCTTAGTGTCCTGGGATGCGTAGGTTAGAGGGATTAGTGGGTAAAATATGTAGGGATATGGGGATAGGGCCTGGGTGGGATTGTGGTCAGTGCAGACTCGATGGGCCGAATGGCCTCTTTCTGTACTGTAGGGTTTCTATGAGAGCAAGGAATTGATTCATCAAGAGGGATCAGTGGAAACAGTTTTGATACAAAGGAAACCAAGGTTAAGAGCCAGACTGATACCTAGTATCTGTTTTAAACGTCCAGGACAACACACTGAAAAGGACAGGGAGCTTCATAAATTAATTAGGAAAGGAGAGTAGAACCATTATTATTGGGCATATCTTTCGCTTTGGTGGTATGACAGGGGCAGCCAAGTGAAGGAAGTCAAATAAAGTAATTAAACCATTCATTACTGAAGTCAAGTAGAGTAATTAAACCACTCATTACTTTTTCTGGTCGCAACTTGTTGGGAATTCCATAAGAGAGAAATTGTATCAGGATAGATTATTATCAAGGATAAAGAAATGGCTAATAAGTTAAGTAGATATATCGCAACTGTTTTCATGCCTGAAAATAATTATGTTTATAAGATCCCTGTTTGGATTAAATTAGAAGTCATACACGACATAATGTGGACCAAGGTTAATGGACTTAAGAATGATAGTTCCACAGAACAGGATTCAATTTATCCTGGATTACTTAAGGTAAGGGTCATATATGAATCATTGATTGATGTCTTCAATAACTTACTGCAGTCAGGGACAATTCCTTAGTGATTGGTATATCCAATGTTTTGGTCACTTAAAATTGCGATATGGATCAGTGAGGTGGGGAAATCTGATCCTATAAGCAGGTAAAATGAAGTCCAGCGTAGGAAGTCTGACAACAGGGAGTTTCTGTCTTTATTTTATATCATTTTAAATAGCTAGAGTTGCTTTAGCCAGATATAAACTGGAAGATAATAAGACTGCAAACAAAAAGCAAAGACCTTTTATTCAGAAGGTCCGGTAAGATAAATGGCCAAGTACATTTGAAATGTCTGCAGACTGACCGAAATACTTGACAGAGTGGATGCTGAAAGATGCTTTGGGAGGGACCAGAACTAGGGGACTCAGGGATCTCCCATTTAAGATAGAGATGAGGTTTTCTTTTTTTCTCAGAGGCTCTTTGTTTGTGGAACACTTTCACCAGGAGAGTAGTAAAGGCAGGGTCATGGAACATTTTTGATGCAGTGGTAGATTGATTCTTGATTGACAAGGGAATCAAAGGGTATCAGGATAGGCAAGAGAGTGGCATTAAGACCACAGTCAAATTAGCTATGATCTTATTAAATTGTGGAGTAGGCTCAAAGGACCTACTCCTGCTTCCTGCTCCTAATTCGTATGTTTGTATGTATATATTCAGGACTACAAGCAAGACTAAACAATACACGTCCTGTGCATTATTCATCCCATGTTTCAGTCACTCCTTTAATTTAATTTAACACTGCAGCTGAATCCTGTGAGGCAGCTGTACAATTTATTTTAACTTAGTTTGTGCCTTTATGCTTTTATTTCAGTTTCCATGCATTGGTGGAATATGTTGCAATCACACTTGGAGCAAGCAAATGAAAAATATTTGACGGTCAAAAGAATTTGTGGCACCGGGTGGTCTGCTCGTACAGATGATAAAAGTAACTTTATCAGACATAGCCGCATCAAATTCAGAAAACAACATGTGTGAGAGCTGAAGCAAAATCCTTAGCGGAGTAGTTTGAAAATTACAATATTGCTGTTTTTACTGTTTTGTAGAACCAAAGAATTAATGCCGTCAGCAAATCATTGATACAACTTTATTGAATGCTGCACAATTATTAGCCTCAGTTAAAAATTTTGCCATGGAAATTCGAAATGACTATACCTCGATGGAAACAGAGGCACCAACATTAGCAAAAAAATTGGTCCCTCTGCTGATGAGAAGCATATAAGACACAGCAAATTATTTTTTCAATCAAACTAGAAACACAGCAAGTTATTTTTCAATGAAACTAAAGACAATGAAATCAATTTAAAAGGGAAAGAGAAGATCACTGTCGAGACTATCAATGTTATTTGTGACGCAATAATGGTACAATTGCAGAGTAGAAGTGAATCTTTGAAGAAAACTGTTGAATCATTTTGCATGCTTTTCGACAGAAGTTTGGATGAGAATGAGAATGACTGCCATTGCAGTAAGAAATTAAGTAAATTCTACAAAAGGACATAGACACAAATATTTTTGAAGATGAGGTGAAACATTTTGTTAATTTCATCAATACTGATGATCTCTGTGCTTCACGATCATCAGCTATAGAGAGAGGGAGACATTTGTTCCACCAGCTCCAGGCAGCAACTGCTCTGTATTTTAAAATGAAAATGAAACCTTTTCTTTACAAGCTAAGCTTCTCCCATTAACTGCATGACTCTGACCCTGTCAATCAGCCTAATCAAAACTTACATGATTCTACATACCTAGTCTAAAATCCCAGGAGAACACAAGTAAACAAAAGCTTATTAAGTCTGCTGCAAAATAAACACTAACATGGCTAAAATGAGTAAATATTCAGCTTTCCAGGCAAACTGACTCTTGTAAAAAAACACTGCCTCTTAAAGCAGCCCACCTTAAACATAAAATATATAAAAATAGCACAGTTCATATCACTACAATGAAGTAATTGATTTTGTGAAGAAAATGTGTAGAAGAAAAGCTATCTAAATTGCCATGCCAACAGGGGATGAAGCAAGAAAATCTTTAAAATCTGCCCATCTTCCATATTCTCATGTTCAAATACCGTTTCTCGAAATGGACCATTGCTAGACTGATATAATGGCTGCAGTTGGTCACATGCTGATAGTTCCAACCAGCATCACTCTCAAGATCAGCCTTTAGAAAGTTTCTTCCAGGACAAAGAACGGAATCCTGCAGACAGAGCCATTGAAATTGGATTTAGACTCACTGGCCAATCCACTCACGTGAATTTACGGCAATAACTTCTTTGATTTTGAGAGGGAAAGTAAGGGAGTTAACTTTTGAAACTGAACAAGACTCTGAAATATACGGAATGGCAGTATATGCATCTTGTTGATTGGAATATTTGCTCCAGCAGTGGACTGGCTCATCCTCTTCCTGCACTGGCCTGTGCTGCAATGATGTCTTCAGCTGATTCATCTCATTGCTGATCAGCTAGTTCCATGTTTGCTTGCCTCAAGACACACATCACAATATTGAACATCTTTACTATCATTCCAACAAGTGGTAAGCTTGGATTTCAATTCATCAGTTATTTATACAGGTATGTTTTTACAAGTTAAAAAACAAAGCAGTTAAGCAGTGCCCAATTTGTGTATAGTTTGTAGCTAGCACCTTTGTGTTCTTTTGGGTGAGGATGGGTGGGATTAGGAGGGACATGATATTACTGGGGGGGTGCCCAGAAATGAAGGTGAGCATAGGGCCCCACAAAGTGCAGATCCACCACTGTTCTGTCAAGCTTTCTGAAAACTCATGTATTCTATGAGTAACAATTGATCTCAAAAGACTTTGGTCTTTATCAAGGGAAGATAAAGGTCATCTGATTTGTCTAAAAGAACTGTGACAATCAAAGAGTGGTCAAAAAGGCAGGTTTCTGAAAGTAAAGCATCAACCACTTTTGAACGGATTTTGATTCTATCAAAGCGCTGTTTTATCATAGCAAGTCTTCGTTAATCTTATACTCCAAACCCGTTGCAACTAAATCTTATCTTCCTAGTTGCATGCTGTACTTGAATGTTAACTCTCTATTTCTTATACAAGGACACCAATTTCTCTTGAAATACTATAACTTTGTGCTTTCTCTGTGCAATCCATGGAAACTCAAAGTGTAAAATTGAAAACAGGAGCCGGTACATCCAATTTCACAGTAGGATGTACTTCCTGACTGCACTGATGGCCAGAAGGAACAACTTTGATAGAAGCTGGCTGAATCTAGCAATTTACTCTGCCCCTCCCACTGTCATAACACCAATGCTCATCCACATGAATCGAGTGCTGGAGTGTTTGCATGGCCACTGTAGTCTTCTTAAGTGTCAGTCTTATGATTGCACTCTTCCCATGAAGCAGAAGGACATGGATCCAAATTCCACATTATCCAGGCTCGCACTTGCCATATATTTTACACGCGAGTGTTCAATCACATTTTTCATACATGCTCTAAGAACAGCAAAACAGTCAATACAAGAGAGAAACAAATACAAAAAGTGAATGTTTATCTTTATTTACAGCATGATTTACATGTTCACATTTTCAGTTGTGATTATCTAATAATTATTTACAAACTTGCAAATTGAAGAGCTTGAGTCTGCAAAGCTAAAATCCATTTGTGTCTTCTACAAACCATTCAGATTTCAAATAGGTAAAAAAAAAACCTCCCAAAATTAGTCTGGTCTGTCATATTCGTGTAGCTGGATTAATGGATAGAAAGTATATCCACTCTGTCATTAGTTGGTGTTTGTCTCTCAGTTGGGAACGGAAGGCAGTTCTGCAAAAAGTGCATTCTCAATTAATATTGAAGCACTTTCTGGCTGATGGCCATCTTTAAATATTTGCAATGTTTATTCAAATATTTTATGAATAAAGTATATTTTTGCAAAAAAGGAAGTGCGTTCTCTATTGGAAGCCACAAGATCTTTGTTTTTTCCCCAGCCCAACTATTCTTTGTTAAGTGAAATTAAGAGATGTCTATGTGTACCTGGGCAACTGGCCTCAGACTGTCAGAAACTTTCAACATATTCATTTATGTCACATTCAAACTCATGTCACTGAAGTGACATACAGGATATCCACCTTCCCCTCCCTTCCCCGCCCCCCCCTCCCCCCACCCCCAAACTCACTCTTCCCTTTGAGTCCTCTAACATTAAAATATATATACATATTAACCATCAAAATATCACTTGGGTGTACAGGGAAAGCTACTGGACAATAAAAAACATACAACTGGACAACCAGAGGTTTGTGTCCATGTCAGTTTTTGTACTTTTATCAATACAGTTATAGCTTTTACTGTTAAAAGCATCCTTTGGCCTATAGCTCTCCGTGATCTCTGCACTCCTCCAAAATCCCTGATTCTAATCGCTCCACAATTGGCAGCAATGCCTTCAACTGCCTTGGCCCCAAGCTCTGTGGCAAAAGGTCATGGGTTCACCCTCCCATCCTAAAGACGAACACATAATCTAAGCTAACAGTGCAGCATTGAAGGAGTGTTGCACTTTGATTTGCTGTCTTGAGGGGGAGACTGAAAACAGAGGCCCCCTCTGCCTTCTGTATTTGCAGAAATTAATTTAGTAAATTTGGTAGTTTCTGGACCAGCATCAGTAAATATCCATAAAATATGTCTTTGTCCTTTAAGGAAGGAAATTTTAACTGTCCTTAACTGGTCTGACCTACATGTGACTCCAGATCCACAGATTAATTCTTAACTGTCCTCTGAAATGGCCTACTAAGCCACTCAGTTCAAAGGCAATTAGGGATGGGCAACAAATGCTAGCCCAGCTAGTGACACCCACATTCCATGAATTAATAAAAAACCTAATGTCCTTCGGAGAGAGAATCTTGGCCTCCACTTGACTGGATTATGTAGTTGACTTTGAATGCCCTCAAAGCAACTAAGGATAAGCAACATGCAGCCATCATGGCTCACATCCAAAATACAAAGAAAAATCTTCCTAGATCTCTTGCTAGGTGGCAATCTGCTCCTATTGCATGGACAAATAAAAATCAAGAAGTGGTAGACATTTCGGAGTTTAAAAATTGACACGAATGCTCATTTAGCTCTCTGAAAATTCATTAACCTATTACTTTACAGTTTAGTAATGTCTACGCATTAAATGGATACAATAGACAAATATTGTGCATCATCATCAGTAAGTTGGTCATCAGGCAATAAAATACACCATGGTACAGGCAGCCCAAAGTAAGACAAAGCTTTCACCACAGACGGTTGAACCTGTTAACACAAAGAAGATATCAGAAATGAAAGACATATTAACCATTGCAACAGAGAAACATATCCTACAGAATATTCACTTCATAATTCTAGTACTTTGATTCTTTTAATATCCAAAATCAATTCATATTCCATAATCCTAGAATCTTGTAACATAGTCATTAGGTCTGTGCCGAGTCATTCAACTCACCCCATTCCCCCTGTCTTTTCCCCATTTAAGTATATATCTAAATCTTTTGAAGGTTACTGCTGAATTTGCTTCCACCACCCCTGCAGGCAGTGCATTCCGGATCATGTCTGCTGACTTTATAAAACCTTTGTTGATGGAGGCTCCAACAGTAAGTTGCATTTGTTATGGTGAAATTAAAATGATGGACACAAAATGGTTACCTGGCACATAAAATGGACTCTGGGAAGGGACATTAAGAGGCACAGACAGTTACACAGAGTTAAAACCTGCAGTATCTGAATTGCTGCAGGAAACTGGTCAGGCCTTGGGGCACTTTAAGGCTTGAGATAAAGAGCAGACCCAGAACAATGAGTTTGATAACAAGATCAGCCACTGATGGGGACATAAATACATAAATGTATGTATATCCAAACCAGTCATTGATAGAGGACATAACTGCATGAATGTATCCATTCTACGTACAGTGATGTGTTAACTATCCATGTCCATACCTGTCTACTCAACTTGTAACGATGTGTTAACGGCTAATGTCCGTACTGCCTATTGTCTAAAAAGTATAAGAGATGCTCAACTACCATTGTGTAATTGAGAAGGTAGCTGCCAAGTACTGCGGAGTACCAGTGCTTTCTCCCAAAGCTTTGTCCGAAATAAAACTGTTTTGTTGAACCTCCAAGTCTGACTCCGAAGTGGTAAATTTCCCACAACACATTCATATGATACATTTAATGTAATAAAATGTCCCAAGTGACGTCACATAGACCCCCAAATAGTTGGCAGGAAATTGAGGAACAAAAATGTAAACAGATAGTTCCAAGAAAAATAGGGTGGTAATAGTAGAGGACTTTAACTTTCCCAACATTGACTGGGAGAGCCATAGTATTAGAGCAGTGGTTCCCAAATTTTTTTCACTGGGCCGCACTTTCGGAATAAAAATTTGCTCGCGCCACACCAAATTTTTATTGATAAGAAATACATTCAAAAACAAAAAAAACCAACTCCTAGCAGTGCTTGATTCATAACATAGAACACAACTACTTTATAATATGATCATGGGACATCCAGAAAGTATAAAACAATGCAGCTACATAAAAACATGATTCATTCCCAAAATATACTTATAGATGTGCCTCTTACATGTGTAATCTTAAGTAAGTATACAAACTCAATGAGAGGTGTGAGCTTGTTTTTGTCGGGTAATCTCATTTATATTAGGTCTAATTTGAGACAAACAAACTCTCATCTCCTCATCAATACAAAGAAGCCTTTCTCTTTTCTGGTCTTTGATATTTGTCAGAGCTGAAAATCCCTGTTCACAACAATATGTCGTGGAAAACTGTAGAAGAATAGCTAATGCTCTTGAAGAGATGCATGGATACTGTTTCTGGTTGTATATCCAAAAAGAGTTCAGTGGCATACTCCCGTGTTTCATTTTCAAGGTGCGATCACTCGAAATGCAGGCCATTTCCTCCTCATCCAATGTTAGACCTGAACAGCTGGAATTCGCAAAGGGGTCTCTAACCCAGTTGAATTTTTCTGTAGCCAACGATGGGAAGTAATGATCAATTGTTTCTACCAGTGTTGCAAGATGTTCCTGTATGAGGCCGTACAATTCATTGCTCATTTTAAAACTTTTTACCAGTGGGAACATTAAGGTTATGTTGCATCGCTCTTCCGAGCCAGAGTTGAAGCTTTTTTTTTTGAATGCAGTTAGTTTGTCTGTAGTTGTGAGGATATTGTCATCGCGACCTTGCATACTGGCATTGAGCACATTCAACCGGGAAAAGATATCGGCCAAATATGCCAGCTTTGCACACCAGTTGGTGGTACAATGGGTTCCCTTCTTGTTCCAAAAATTCTCTTAATTCGTTCTTCAGTTCCAACACCCGATTTAAAACTTTTCCGCGAGACATCCAGCGAACCTCCGAGTACAGAATTAGGCATTGATGTTTTGATTCCATGTCTTTGCAGAGTTGAGCAAATAACCTTTAGTGGTTTTGCTTTGATGAAGTTCACAATGCGCACAGTCTGATCTAGAACCAACTTCAAACCAGCTACAAGGGTCTTGGTGATTAATGCCTCTCTGTGTAAAAAAAGTGAGTTGATATTACATCTGGATTTTTCTGTTTGATGAGTGCCGCCAAGCCTCTCACATTCCCTATCATACATGGCGCTCCATCCGTACAAATTCCAATACAAGAATCCCATGAAATCTCAACTTTTTCCAAATACTCAGACAAGGTTTGGAAAATACCTTGTCCTCTGGTATGTTTTTCAAGTTCCTTGCAAAATAGAAACGGTGTGATTATTTCGTCATTGTGAATGAATCTGATATAGGTAAGCAACTGTGCTTTTCCACTAATGTCGGTCGATTCATCAACTTGAATGGCAAATTTAGAATTCTTCATACTTTCGGAAACACGCTTCTCAATATTAGCTGACATATCAACTATTCTTCTGCGAATTGTATTATCAGACAAAGGAATTTCCATAACTTCTCGCTCAGCATCATCACCAAACAAAGTTTTCACAATCAAGCTGCAGGCAGGCTGAATCAATTTTTCAGCTATTGTATGTGGTTTAGTCTGTTGAGCAATCAATTCAGCCACTTGGTAAAATACAATCTGCATCTTATCTGAGACTGTCATTCGTTTTTCGAAATATGATCATTGGCATTTCTGCTGTTCCAAAAGCCTTTCAAAATATTGAACATCTTTGTTTGCCAGATTTCCATGTTTTGACAACAGATGTCTTTTCATCTTGCTTGGGACCATATTGGAATTGGAAAGCTTCTCACCACAGATCAAACACATAAGCCGAGGTACGTTTTCATCTCCAGTCCCTGTGAAACTGAGACTCAGGTAGCTATCCATATATTGTCGACAAACTTTCTTTTTTGGAGGTTTGCTTGGGCCTGCTACTGGTGTAAAATTAAACGACTCTTCTTCAGCACTCTGTTCAAACGGCGATTCTGGATCACAACGTGGACTCAGATCGTCCTCAGCATCACTTGATGCTCTTGCTCTCACTTTGGAAAAATATCTATCCATGTTTAAATGTTTCTTTGATTGTCCTTGAATCTTCCCGCCACACTTGCCATCCTCTCTCGCCGCACCAGTGTGGCGCGCCACACCCTTTGGGAACCACTGTATTAGAGGCTTGGATGGAGAGAAATTTGTTGAGTGTATTCAGGAGGAATTTCTCATTCAGTATGTGGATGGCCTGACTAGAGAGGGAGCAAAACTTGACCTCTTGAGAAATAAGGAAGGGCAGGTGACAGAAGTGTTAGTGAGGGATCACTTTGGGACCAGTGACCATAATTCCATTAGTTTTAAGATAGCTATGGAGAATGATAGGTCTGGCCCAAAAGTTAAAATTCTAAATTGGGGCAAGGCCAATTTTGATGGTATCAGGCAGAAACTTTCAATAGTTAATTGGTGGCGTCTGTGGGAAGACGTCTCGTAACTGAGAGGCTTTCAAAAGTGTGTTAACCAGGGTTCAGGGTAAGCACATTCCGCTAGAGTGAAGGGCAAGGCTGGTAGAAGTAGGGAATCCTGGATGACTTGGGATATTGAAGCCCTGGTCAAGAAGAAGAAGGAGGCACATGACATGCATAGGCAGCTGGGATCAAGTGTATAGAGTATAAAGGGTGTAGGAGTATAAATTTTTGAAGAGTATAGAGGGTGTAGGAGTAGAGTTAAGAGAGAAATCAGGAGGGCAAAAAGGGGACACGAGATTGTTTTGGCAGATAAGGCAAAGGAGAATCCAAAGAGCATCTACAAATACATAAGGGGCAAAAGAGTAAGTAGGGAGAGAGTAGGACCTCTTAAGGATCAACAAGGTCATCTATGTGTGGATCCACAAGAGATGGGTGAGATCCTAAATGAATATTTCTCATCAGTATTCACTGTTGAGAAAAGCATAGATGTGAAGGAGCTTGGGGAAATAAATCGTGATGTCTTGAGGAGTGTACATATAACAGCGAAGGAGGTGCTGGAAGTCTTAAAGCACATCAAGGTAGATAAATTCCCGACATCTGATGAAGTATCCCAGGACACTGTGGGAGGCTAGGGAGGAAATTTTGGGTCCCCTCGCAGAGATATTTGAATCATCAATAGTCACAGGGGAGGTGCCTGAAGATTGGAGGGTGGCAAATATTGTGCCTTTGTTTAAAAGGGGCTGCAGGGAAAAGCCTGGGAACTACAGGCCAGTGAGCCTCACATCTGTAGTGGGTAAGTTATTAGAAGGTATTTTGAGAGACAGGATCTACAGGCATTTGGAGATGCAAGGACTGATTAGGGACAGTCAGCATGGCTTTGTGAGTGGAAAATCATGTCTCACAAATTTGATTGAGTTTTTTGAAGGGGTAGCCAAGAAGGTAGATGAGGGCAGTGCAGTTGATGTTGTCTACATGGACTTTAGCAAGGCCTTTGACAAGGTACCACATGGTAGGTTATTGAATAAGGTTAAATCTCACGGGATCCAGGGTGAGGTAGCCAAATGGATACAAAATTGGCTTGATGACAGAAGACAGGGTGGTTGTAGAGGGTTGTTTTTCAAACTGGAGGTCTGTGACCAGTGATGTGCCTCAGGGTTTGGTGCTGGGTCCACTGTTATTTGTAATTTATATTAATGATTTGGATGAGAATTTAGTAGGCATGGTTAATAAGTTTGCAGATGACACCAAGATTGGTGGCATAGTGGACAGTGAAGGTTATCTAGGATTGCAATGGTATCTTGATCAATTGGACCAGTGGGCTGACGAATGACAGATGGAGTTTAATTTAGATAAATCCGAGGTGATGCATTTTGGTCGATCGAACCAGGGCAGGACTTACTCAGTTAACGGTAGGGTGTTGGGGAGAGTTCTAGAACAAAGAGATCTAGGGGTACACGTTCATAGCTCCTTGAAAGTGGAGTCACAGGTGGACAGAGTGGTAAAGAAGGCATTCGGCATGCTTGGTTTCATTGGTCAGAACATTGAATACAGGAGTTGGGATGACTTGTTGAAGTTGTACAAGACATTGGTAAGGCCACACTTGGAATACTGTGTACAGTTCTGGTCACCCTATTATAGAAAGGATATTATTAAACTAGAAAGAGTGCAGAAAAGATCTACTAAGATGCTACCGGGACTTGATGGTTTGAGTTATAAGGAGAGGCTGGATAGACTGGGACTTTTTTCTCTGGAGCATAGGAGGCTTTGGGGTGATCTTATAGAGGTCTATAAAATAATGAGGGGCATAAATCAGCTAGATAGTCAATATTTTTTCCCAAAGATAGGGGAGTCTAAAACTAGAGGGCATAGGTTTAAGGTGAGAAGGAAGAGATACAAAAAGGTCCAGAGGGGCAATTTTTTCACAGAGGGTGAGTGTCTGAAACAAGCTGCAGAGCTGGTAGTAGAGGCGGGAACAATTCTGTCTTTTAAAAAGCATTTCGACAGTTACATGGGTAAGATGGCTATAGAGGGATATGGGCCAAACGTGGGCAATTGGGACTAGCTTAGGGGTTTAAAAAAGAGGGGCAGCATGGACAAGTTGGGCCAAAGGGCCTGTTTCCATGCTGTAAACCTATGACTCTATGACATAATCAAGCAAATGGTGACACCAAGCCAGAAATATTAGAACTGGTGGTGACCACCAGTGACCAAAAGTTTGGTCAAAGAGGTGGGTTTTAAGAAGCATTTTATAGAAGGGGAGAGATGTGGCGAGAATTCGTAAAGGAATATCAGAGTTTAGGGCTCAGGAAGTTGAAGGCCACCAATTGAAAAGCAAGCGCAGTCAGGCATGTAAAAAAGACCAAAATTGGAAGAGCATATAGATCTCAAGAGGATTGTCGGGCTGGAGGAGATTATGGAGATAAGGAGAGGAAAGGCAATGGAGCATGGTACATAAGGAAGAGACAATTAAAGTTGAGGCATTGCCTGACTAGGAGCCAATGTAAGTTAGCGAACACAGAAGAGTGTTGGGTGAATGGGATTTGGTGTGAGTTAGGAGGTAGGCTGCAGAGCTTTGGAAATTATGTTCAGTTATGAGCCTGTAGACATGAGTACATATCTGATGATAAATTCACAAGTATCAGATGCACACACAACAGAATGTATACAGTTTAGCACAAAGTCACAAACTCACTATCTTTGACTGGGGAAGCAGTGGGCAGCATCTCAATTAAACTAGCTCCATCCACTGCTGCCTGCAGGCTGGAAATCTGTTTTGGGCTCAGTACAGCTCTCTGGGACTCTGTGACAACGGCTGCATTCTCAGGTCCAAGGCTTGCTAGCTGTTTTGGGGAAAATTCCTACAAAACAAAACACACAAATTACCCGTCTGTCAATTGTGAATTAAAATTCAGCCGTGGCTCAGTGGATCTCACCTCCAAGTCAGAAGGTTGTGTGATCCACTCCAGAAAAATGAGCATAATGTCCAGGCTGACACTCCCATTGCAGAACTCTAGACTGCTGCATGTTTAGAGATGTCTGTCTTTCAGATGGCCCTGTCTGACCTCTCTGGCAGACATAAAGATAGTAAGAAGTTTAACAACACCAGGTTAAAGTCCAACAGGTTTATTTGGTAGCCAAAGGTACTATTTCACCACATGCTACTTCTGACCACTCCCTGATTTGATGTACTTCTTTCTTAATTTAGATAAGGGTTAAGTGGCTCACTGGATATATACACCTGCTGTGCAACATAGCATGGTGCTGAGCCCCACAGAAATGATTGTAGATCTGTACCGAGTTTAACATTCCCACTATGTTCACATTGCTCAACGTCAAGACTCTCCCGTGCAAACTGTGCACCTTATACAAAGTTACAAGAGGGATGCTGCCAGAATGAGAGTGTACCTCCGCAACACTCACTTCTTTCTGGAGCGGGCCTTCAAACCACAGCCTTCTGAAAGTGCTACCCACAGAGTCCCAGCTGACACTTTGCAGTGACAATATAGTTGCCATTATTGCGCAACTCATTTGTGTTAAAAAAATACCATCCTCACAGATTCCCACCTCTCCATGTTGTTCTCTCTTCCTCTTGAAGGAAGTTTTAAGAAATCAGTGTACAGGCGTCACCCACCTCCCCACCCCATGAGGCATTTTATATCCTTTATCTACTCCACATGTCCGAGTGTTATGCCCAGCCTTACAGAGCTAAAATGGTCCTCCATGCTCTCACTGCTATGCCACTAAATCACTAGGATACAGGGAATCAACATTAATCGAGTTTGCATTCACGTTTCAAAGGTCTCTCTGTGTAACTAAAATCAAAACGAAACCTCAGGTTGGAAATAATAACCATCTTTATCCAATTCTCAAATCCTGTTGACAGCAGGGTCAGGATTTAGGAGGAGCTGAGTGCGTCTTTCTCTACTCACTTTAAATACTTCACTGGGCAGAGCAGCTATTGCCGCTGGCTGAAAGTAGGGCATCAGGTCTTCATTCAGGATTCTTATCTCTTCTTTGCTCATCCCAGCTGTGAAGAGGAGATGCATAATATAGAGTGAGCAACTTAAACTCTAACCGAGAACCGGCCATGTCCCCTCCTTTAATGGAATCAGTTACTTCTTGGAGATCTCATTAACAAGCCACAGCTCTGACAAAGGATCATCCAGACAAGAAATGTTGTTCTGGTCTCTCTCCACAGATGCTGTCAGAGCTACTGAGCTTTTCCAGCATTTCCTGTTTCTGTTTCAGATTCCAGCATCCAAATTTATGCTGGAGGACAACAGATTATTTCAAGTGTGAGTTTTACTTGTGCGCCACTTGCAAATTTTCCTTCCTACTCATGTGGATCATAAAAACCAGCATAGCCCTGTTGGGTTGAATGGTCTTTTTAAAAAATTCATTCATGGGATCTGGCCCTTGAACTGAGGGTCTGAAGTCACATGTAGATCAGACCAAGGAATGCAGATTTCCTTCCCTAAAAGACATTAGTGAACCAGATGAGCTTTTACAACAATACCTTAATTTTAATTCCAGACTTTTTATTGAATTCAAATGTCACCTCCTGCTGTTCCCGGAGTATTACCCTGGGTCTCGGGATTGTTAGTTCAGTGACAATACCACTATGCCACCACCACAGTGCTGTGGATACTTTGCAGTATTCAATGATTAGTTGGCAATAGCGAAGAACCGTTTTGAATTCAACGCTGAAGATTGTGATAACCAAGTCCAATCCTTTCTCATCTGCAACATACAGATTTATGGGAGGGGGGTTATGAAATAATGATTAGGGATAGGAGCCCTGATTGATTCCCCGACTCCCCCACCCACTGAAAACACTCAAAACATTCCTCCAAGGGGCCTAACCAAGATCAGTTCAAGAATCAAACTTAGAATCATCCCAATCTATACCTCATGAGTTGGTCCAAGTTCCTACTGAGCCACGGATAAACTTTTTTTAACATGATAAATAGAGCAGTATTGCCGGCTTCTTGTTGGCTTTAAGCCTTCCTTTATGCCAAGGACTGCTGTTTAGGTGAGGGTTTTTTTTCAGAAGCCAGTTGGTTGTAGTGCTTTTCCCATCTGGCTAAACATCAATGCTCGAGGACCCAGTCTTTGAACATGGTCTCCCTCAAAAACTGGCTGATGACAACAGGTCTCCTGTCATACCAAGAGCAGTCATTGAAATGGAGTTATGTTTCGTTACTGTCTCAAGATACACTAGTAATTAGCCAGTCAGTTGTAGTGATGTTGTTGGAGGTTAATTTTAACCTATCCCACTCATTGGGAAACTGGAACTAGGCGAAACGTTGGCTTTGCATCTCAGCTGATTTTAACTCTCAATTGAACTGGCTCACGAGCAGTACTGGGCTGGATATAGAATCATAGAATAGGAGGCCATTCGGGTCTGCACCGACTCTCCGACAGAGCCTCACCCAGGCCCTATCCCCATAATATAAAACCAACATTTCCCCTCACCCAAACCCATGGATAGCTACAAACACAAAAGCAAAATACTATGGGTGCTGGAAATCTGAAGGAAAAAATGCTGGTAATACTTAGCAGTCAGTCAGCATCTGTGAAAAGAGAAGCAGAGTTAAGGTTTCACATTGATGACCTTTCATCAGAACTGGGGTTTCTATCTCAGTGAGTTAAGTTAAAATTACTCCCTCTAAAAAAATGAGAATTAGTGAAGAAATCTATTTAAGTTCTGCCGTTGAACTGAAAATTGTTTTCTCTATGCCAAAGGTTATGAGGTCAGGTTTTCACATGTGATTTGCTTTAACACTCTAAATGGGAAACTTGATCTTGTTGTTTGGGGACTGGACTCTTTGGTGTCACATTGACCAATGTCTTTCTGTGTAACACAAGGTGTCAGAACAGTGGTTGAAACAGGGACTAGAGTCACAGAGGATGTGGTGAGATGGCCTTTCAATCACACTTAAAAGCAAGAGTTGGGAGGTGGGTTTCTGGCAGAGTGAATTGGCTATAATTGACAATTCATCAAAGATCCTTAGACAGGACCTACCAAACCCACATCCATCTAGAAGGACAAGGGCAGCAGATATATGGGAACACCATCACCTGAAAGTTCCCCTCCAAGCCACTCATCATCCTGACTTGGAAATATATCGCCGTTCCTTCACAGTCGCTGGGTCAAAATCCTCGAATTCCCTCCCTAACAACATTGTGGGTCAACCCACAGAACATGGAATGCAGCGATTCAAGAATGTAGCTCACCACCACCTTCTCAAGGGCAACTAGGGATGGACAATAAATGCTGGCCAGCCAACTACGCCCATGTCCCATGAATGAATAAAGAAAAATGTGTTTCTCCTCTGTAACTGCCCCCATCTTGTTAATTGACTAGGAGTAGTGCAGTTGATGTAGTTTTTATGGATTTCAGCAAAGCCCTTGACAAGGTCCCACATGGGAGACTTGCAAAAAAGGTAAATTCACATGGGACACAGGGTAATTTGATAAAGTGGATTCAAAATTGGCTCAGTTATAGGAGACAGAGTGTGATGACCGAAGGCTGCTTTAGTGACTGGAAGCCAGTGTCCACTGGAGTACCACTGGGATCTGTGTTGTGCCCCCCTATCATTAGTCATTTATATAAATGATATTGATGACTATGTGGGGGTAGGATTAGTAAGTTTGCGGATGACATATAAATTGGATAGGTGGTTAACAGTGAGGCGGAGGGTCTTGGGCTACAAGAAGATATAGATGGAATGGTCAAATGGGCCGATAAGTGGTAGATGGAATTTAACCCTGAAAAGTGTGAGGTAAAGTGTGAAGGAGTAATTTGACAAGAAAGTACTCAATGAATGGTAGGACGCTAGGAAGTTCTATGGAACAAAGGGACCTTGGCGTGTTTGTCCACAGATCTCTGAAAGTGAAAAGGCATGTTAATAGGGTGGTGAAAAAGGTATATGGGACACTTGCCTTTATCAATTGAAGCATAGATTACAAAAGCAGGGAAGTCATGTTGGAGTTGTATAGAACTTTGGTGAGGCCACAGCTAGAGTTCTGTGTGCAGTTCTGGTTGCCACATTATCAGAAGGATGTGATTGTACTGGAGGGGGTGCAGAGGAGATTCACCAGGATGCTGCCTGGGATGGAACATTTAAGTTATGAAGAGAGGTTGCATAGGCTTGTGTTGTTTTCATTGAAGCAGAGAAGACTGAGGGGCGACCTGGTCGAGGTGTACAAGATTATAACAGACATGGACAGAGTGGATAAGGAGCAGCTGTTCCCCTTAGTTGAAGGATCAGTGACGAGGGAACATAGGTTCAAAGTGAGGGGCAGGAGGTTTAGGGGGGAGATGTGAGGAAAACCTTTTACTCAGATGTTGGTGACGGTCTGGAATGCGCTGCCTGGGAGGGTGGTAGAGGCGAGTTGCCCCACATCCTTTTAAAAGTATCTGGATGAGCACTTGGCACATCATAACATTCAGGGCTATGGGCCAAGTGCTGGCAATTGGGAATAGGTGGGAGTTCAGGTGTTTCTAATGTGTCAGTGTGGACTAGATGGGCCATAGGGCCTCTTCTGCACTGTATGATTCAATTAGTATGTTCAGGTTAATTTAATGTGCAAACGATTGACAGCATATGAATTGATTCTTGCATATAGGGATAGGATTTTGCTCCATCGTGATACAAAACTTCATTTCCCTAACAGTATCTTTGCTTGAATTAGCCAGCATCTCCATCTCTTGTTGCTGGTCCATGCCCGTTCCATTTCAAAGCTGTATAATTCATGTCAGTAATTCTGAAAGTTTGTAGGCTTGGCTTTCACACCAGGTAAAGAACCACACATGATAACTCAATGGGTTCACTTGTGTCCTTCAAGGGAACTTGCCTATTCCATATGTAACTTGATCTCCCATATTTGGATCATTCAATTCTTCAAGGATATTTGGAATGGGAAATAAACAGCCTTGCCAGTTATCTCCCACGCCCAAATTCTGATTACAAACTCTCTCTCACACTCAGATACATACATTCACAGACACACACGTCTTTTGGCCAAGTTACAAACCTTACTCAGCAGCCACCCATTTTCTTTATTAGATCGAGGCACTTGTCTCAACTTCCGCAACGCTCCCCCTCCCTCACCAACCACACCCCCTCCCTCACCAACCACCGCACCCCCTCCCCCCACCACAGCCCCTCCCCCTCATACCACTGCACCCCTCCCCCTCACCAACCACACCCACTCCCCCTTACCAACCACACCCTCTCCCCCTCGACTACACCCCTCCCCTCCTTAGCAACCACCGCACCCTCTCCCATTCAGCAACTACTGCCCCTTCCTCACCAACCATTGCACCCCTTCCCTTCACCAACCACCGCACACCTCCTCTCCCTCACCAACTACCACACCTCTCCCCCCTCAACCAACCACTATCCCCAAAGCCAGGTTAACAATTAACCCAGTTAACCAAATGATCCTGTTGTGTATAACTCAGTAATACACTGAGTTATTCACTTTTTCTGTTCCTAAACTATGATCTTCCTTCAGTTAACTGTATTGGTTGACTCATTTTTTTATTTTGCAAACTAGTTTCGTATTTTTCAATGATCTCTTTCATTATGCACAATTTAAGTTTTGCTTTTAAACTTTGCTTAATTCCATCACATTAAAAAAAAATGAAACTGTTCTTTATGCCTTTTGAAATAAAGTTTTGAGTTTTACCTCCTGCTATGTCCATCAGGCGATTAAATGGGAAGGATTGAATCTGTCCCAGAGAAAACTTTATATGGAGGAAAAGAATAAATTTTGATGGGATCAATTACTTTTTGCCATTCCTTAATCTCTTAAATCCTTAAGCCCCATTGCTATTTATCTGTTTACCTCTTGGGCTATCCTTTCACAATGTTTTCCCACTCTCTCACACACGTTCACCAATCTAACCTGCTATTGTTCCAACCTCCTGGAGATTGAAGTCGTGCCAGTCTTCGACATTTCCAAAACCATTTCTCGCTTTCTTCAGCAATCCCTGGAGAATCTCCACCTTGCAGGAAATTTCACCAATTCTTGCAGCTGCAGCACTGCAGGCAACACAACAGGTGGGTGTAGTTTACCAGCTGGGGTCGAATTTAACAGTCAGGGTGCAGTTACAGGCCATGAGTTCAAACTCTATCGCAGCATGCTATGAAACTGAACTCAGTAATCTGTGTGCAGGCACCAGAGAATGAGAATGAAAGGTCCCATTTTGGTGCAAAAATCCAACTACACTCCCTGCTGCTTCTAGCATGTGAGCAGAGGTAACTCACCCAGACCACCTTGCACTCTTTCAACATTATGATTGGTTGGAGAACCTAAGACTAGGGGACATAATCTAACCATGGCAGACCTTTCAGGACTGAAATTAAGAAAGCCTTATACATACAAAGGGTAGTAAAAGCATGAAACTCTCTTCCACAAAAGGGCAATTGGTGCCAGATCAATTGTTAATTTAAAATCTGAGATTGATAGGTTTTTATTAGCCAAAGATATTATGGCATGTGGATCAAAGGTCTGCAACCTAGCATGAAGTTAGATTGCAGATCAGCCATGATCTCATTGAATGGTGAAACAGACTCCAGGGGTTGAATTGCTGCTCCTGTTTCTATAAGTGACCGCACACATTGACTGTGATTCACAATATTTACCTTTCAGGGATGGGAACCTGTCATCCTCAACCACTCTTACCCACACGGCACTCCAGTTCTGCATTATGTGGTTGAACATGAACAGGCAGAATGTGAAGGTCCCAGGGTCAATTAATAAAGTCAAGAAGAAGTCAAGAAGAAAGCAAATACTTTTCCTTTAGCTGCGTCTGGAGATAGATATATATTTCACACAGATCATATTACATATACACTGTAAATCAGGAGATTCCCACATAGCTTTGTTTTCAAATATTTCACATCAAAAACAATACTAACCAATAAAAACCATTAAAATCCCCATTCACCGCTTTCAATAAATCATCAGGCACTCTGTTGAGTGCTCTGTAAAATGGACTCTACCTGTAGGTGGCAACACTTAAGGAGTTGATTTCATGGGCATTCATGGCACAAAGCAAGCTCCCTGATCCAACCAGGTCCCATCCCTTCATTGCATCAACGGTCAGACCAGAATCTTGGAGAAAGCCTTCCAAAATAGATCTAGCCTGGTGAGAAAGAAAAGAACCCTTAATTATACAACAGTAAGAGCTTCTGAGTGCATAAACCAGACAAAACCCAACATTCATCTGCATAAGGAAATATTAGGAGCAGAGGTAGGTTGTGAGGAACATTTTAAAAGGAGGGGTGGACAGATGGAGTGGTTTAAGAACAAATTCCAGAGGTTAAGGCACTGGTAGCTGAAAGAATCACCAATGGTAGAGCAACTAAAATCGCAGATGCAAAAGAGGCCAGAATTAGGGGAGTGCAGAGATTTTTAGAAGGTTGTGGTGTTAGAGGGGATTACAGTGAATAGGGAGGGGGGTGGGGGGCAAGGCCATGGAGGCTAAGGATTTTTTAAAATGCAGTGAATATAATTTATTTTTATATAAACTGACTGGAAATAACCCTGCGGAGGACTGGGTTTCAACAAAACTCTTTCAGGTTATACATTTGCTCATCCATTTTGTTCCAAATTCCATTCAATATCACTAACTTCACAATTCTGTTGCGTTGATGCATATTTTATAGTTTATTTAAAAAAATTATTAGTCACAAGTAAGGTTTACATTAACAATGCCATGAAGTTATTGTGAAATTCCCCTAGTCGTCACACTCCAGCGCTTGTTCAGGTCAATGCACCTAACCACACGCCTTTAAGACTGTGGAGGAAACCCATGCAGACACAGGGAGAACATGCAAGCTCCACACCGACAGTGACCCAAGCCAGGAATCGAACCCGGGTCCCTGGCGCTGTGAGGCAGCAGTGTTAACCACTGTGCCACCGTGCCACCCTAGCAGGTTAGTCTCAAAGAGTGAAGGCCACTGGGTCTCTGGGGAAGAAATAGTTGCTCTGGATTACCTCACTGTCCTTACCCTTTCACAGACCCAGGTTTGAATCAGACCTAGATGGATTGAAAAGTCATTTGTCTCTGCCAGCTTTCTCTATGTGAAAGATGTCTGAGTTACAGGCAGTCCTCAACTTTACGACATTTGTGTTATGATGAATGGCACTATGTATGATTGGCATGGGCAGCATGGTGGCACAGTGGTTAGTACTGCTGCCTCACAACAGGAACCTGTGTTTGATTCTGGCCTTGGATGACTGTGTGGAGTTTGCACGTCATCCTTGTGTCTGCGTGGGTTTTCTCTGGGTGCTCCAGTTTCCTCCCACAGTCCAAAGATGTGCAGGTTAGGTGGATTAGCCATGGTAAATGCGTGGGTTTAAGGGGATAGGGTAGAGGGAAGGGCCTGAGTGGAATGCTCTTTCGTAGAGCTGTACATGCTCACTGACATTCTGCACCACCCCATTTGTACAATTGGACAATGTCACCCCAGCCACTGTGCTGTCTTTATTAGGGTTAGGTTAGGAAACAAGTGTTTTATTTAGTTAATCCACCTGTTAACCAATGTCAGAGTTTTTTTGGCACAACTATCGCTACAGCACTCAGTGCATCACCTATTATGCGGTCAGACTCTTAAGGTTAAACAAGCAACTGACAGTGATCGATGGCTTCATTATATCCCCCGCACTATCGGAGAAACTTATGCTAACGTGTGAAGACAGCAACAGTCACCTCAGCAACTTGACAAGGCAAGAGTTGAGAGCATTTAACACTGGCAGGTAGTGATTTCAGGCCTTAGTTCAGGAACCAATCTCTCATTTATAATATCGTTCCTATGGGGAAATCGGTTCCAACTTACAACATATGAAATGGTTTCAGGAACCAATTGGGTCGTGTGTCGGAGGAGTGCCTGCAGTCTCAATTCAGCGCCTCCTGTCATCCAGATTAACTGGCTGCTTTCTACTATGCATTGACTAAGGCATAATCAACATGTCTGCTTCACACAGTCTCTCTATGATGAGTCAGTAAAATGGGGCTTCATTCCCCCATTTACTATAAGGCAATTTTTATAATTAATATTAACTTTCTCATTGAATAATTTCTGCTGCTTTCATTTTGGCAAGAGAAAAATAGTTTTCAATAAAATTGAGAAATTTACTTTTTTTCTAGATTAAGTATTTACAATGCTCCTTTTCATTATAGATTCTAAAAAAAAAGCACAAAATATTTGCCTAAAAGATGAACAGATTGTTTGGAAAATAAGTCTTGTGTTGGCAAATCCCATACTTGACTTTAGGTTTTTCAATTTTTTTAAAGCCTTGTGATTATATAAAGGAATGGTTTACCCACCGTTGGTGTGATAAGGTCCACATCCCATTGCACTTTCAGTCTAACTGCTTTTGTTCACCCTCACTAGAAAATGCGAGAGCACAATCATGCCTGGCTGTGATCCTCTCTTTGTTGAATAGTTTTCCAACAATAATCATCCCAGAGTACATTATGAAGATAGGTTGCATACATTAGTCTTATATACTCCTACTTATTGAAGATTAAGGGGTGATGTTATTATTGAGGTGTTTAAGATGATTATAATACTTGATCAGGTGGGTGGAGGAAGTCTAGAACATGGGGCCATAACCTTAAAATTGGACTTAGATTGTTCAGGGGTAATGGGGTCAGGAAGCATTTCTTCACACAAAGCATAATGAAATCTGGAACTCCCAAAAAGCAGTTGAAGCTGAGTTCTGATGAAATGTTAGCTTCGTTTCTCTGTCCAGATGGATAGATTTTTGTTAGGCAAGTGTGTTATGAGATATGGAACAAAAGCAGGTAGATGGAGTTGAAATATAGGATGGTCATGATTTAACTGAATGGCAGAACAGACACAAAGGGCCAAATGGCCTTCTTCTGTTCCTATGTCCCCCTAATCTCTTCAGTGTCCGCAGGTAGCATCCTTGCCTCCAAGTCACAAGGTTCCAGGTTCAAGTCCACTTCAGAACTTGAATACTGAAATCCACACTGGCATTTCAGTACAGTGCTGAGGGAATACTGTATTGTCAGAGGAGTCATCTTTCAAATGAGACATCAAGCTGAAGCTCCATTTGCCTGCCGAGATAGATGTAAAAGAT
The DNA here is from genome assembly GCF_964213995.1 of Mustelus asterias. NCBI lineage: Eukaryota > Metazoa > Chordata > Chondrichthyes > Carcharhiniformes > Triakidae > Mustelus > Mustelus asterias. The sequence goes on along the minus strand of NC_135823.1, from coordinate 50,179,155 downwards.
CCCATGGTGTTAGAAGAACAGGAGAGTTCTCCTTGGTGTCCTGGAAAATATTTATCCCTCAATCAACATCATTAAATCAGATTATCTGGTTATTGTCACACTGCTGTTTGTGGGAGCCTGCTGTATGCCAAATGACTGCTATGTTCCATGTGTTACTACATGGCCACGCTTCAAAAGTACTTCATTGGCTGTAAAGTACTTTGAGTGGTTGTGAAAGGAGCTACATTATTGCAAAACCTTCTCTTTTGTTTCTTTTGGTTACTGTGGCCGAGGTTGGTCATTGGGGTGTGAGGTACCAGAACTGGAGGGCAAAGGGGGGAGGTAGAGTTCGCTCACAGGCTGAGGGAGGTCCGTCTGGATTTTCAGTAGAGTTACGACTAGATGTTTTGAATCAGCGCTGGTGCTGCTGTTTCACTCCCCACTCCTCACTCCCAACATAAAAGAGTTTAAATTAAAACAACAATTTAAAAGCAGCTTCGATTCTATGTAAGTGGGAGTTAGGTAGTTCAAGTGTGTTGTGGAATTATTTGCATCCTACTCTATCTAGATCTCATTGACTGTCCACGTGATGATGACAGCAACAGACTTGGTAGCAGTGAGTCACGTGGTGATGAATCTGAATTACAATGCGTGGAGCAGTCTGTCATTAATAAAATCGATGGTAGTCATGATGTGGAGATGCCGGCGTTGGACTGGGGTGAACACAGTAAGAGTTTTAACAACACCAGGTTAAAGTCCAACAGGTTTATTTGGTAGCAAATACCATTAGCTTTCGGAGCACTGCTCCTTCGTCAGATGGAGTGGAAATGTGCTCTCAAACAGGGCACAGAGACACAAAATCAAGCAGTCACGGGCATTCAGCCTCTGATCTTCAGGTAAGCGTTCTCCAAGGCGGCCTTCACGACACACGACAGCGCAGAGTCGCTGAGCAGAAACTGATAGCCAAGTTCCGCACACATGAGGACGGCCTAAACTGGGATGTTGGATTTATGTCACATTATCAGTAACCCCCACAGCTTGCCTCCTGGACTTGCAGGCTGTCCTGTCTGGAGACAATACACATCTCTTTAACCTGTGCTTAATGCTCCCTCCACCCACATTGTCTGTATCTTTAAGATCTGGTTGGTTGTAGGGATTCGCATTCTAATCAGTATTCTGTAACTTGATTTTGTGTCTCTGTGCCCTGTTTGAGAGCACATTTCCACTCCATCTGACAAAAGGAGCAGCGCTCCGAAAGCTAATGGTATTTGCTACCAAATAAACCTGTTGGACTTTAACCTGGTGTTGTTAAAACTCTTACTGCATTAATAAAATCAACAAGGGACCATCCAGAAATCACACCAGAACAGCCTGTGAGTGTTATAACCGTTAAAAATGTTTGTGAAGAAGCGAAAAGGTCCTTTCTTTAAAAAAAATATCAATTTTCTTCATATTTTGCAGTGTTCTATTGGAAGTGGATAATTAATAAGTACAGCACGTTAGGAGTATAATTACATAATGTGGCAAAGTTCCCCACATTCCCAGGCAAGTCTTGAGTTTGATTATCAGCCCTTTGCTCAGAGTTCACTGATCTCAGCCAGACCAGCAGCTTCACTGGACCTCAGCGCCAGAAATCAAGCAAGGTTCTCACCCACATTCACCAGCTTGGGAGCTGTCCAGGAAGGGGTAGGCAAAGTCAAGATGGGACTTGCTCTCCTGGCCTTTCCTTGGCAGAATTGCCCTTCTTGGTTTCCAGATGAATAATCTCCTGGGGCCGAAACTGGGATGCATCAACATTCGAGGAACTCTCTCTCTCTCCCTGGTATGGAAACAAATTTCTTTATCCTATCCTCCCAAAATATAATCTTATGGATGGTTCCCAAGTTTCTTGGCTGACCCAGTGTGACTGAAGCCATTCCCTTACCTGCATCGGAGTCCACTCTGTCTGTTGGCTCAGGGCAGTGATGGTGTCAATGGAAACAAGTTCCAGCTCATTGATTTCACTCTCGTTTAAAGCCAATGCAATGCGTCCAAGTGCGACGACCTGGTATTTCTTCCAGCTTCGAACTGGGCCCCAAGCCTTGTGAAAGGACAATTGTTATTTGTGAACATGAAGTTCCTTGACCTACTGGCCTCTCACCAAAAAAATAACACTGCATGTAGGAGCACCAGTCAATACCTCACCATTTCAGAGGAATGTCAGATCCATAGTATAGGAGCTGCTCCTGGTCTGGTGGAAGCTGCAACAGACAATCCCACAGCAACAGCCAGCTGAAACAGGCTCACTCCCTCCACCACTCTCCTGGCCAGCCTCCCACCCTCAGCAAACTTCAATTCATCCTAAATTCTGCAGCCCTGTACCCTAACCCATACCCGGTCCTGTTCATCCATCACCCCAGTGCTCACTGACCCTACATTTACTCCTGATTAAGCAATGTCTTGATTTTATAATTCCCATGCTGATTTTCAAATCCTTCCATTGTCCCGCACTATCCCACCTTACTCTCAGCTTTCTGGGATCTCTGCGCTCCTCCATTTTTGACCTCTTTAGCATCCCTGATTTCCATTACTCCACCATTGTTGTGATGTGGAGATGATGGCGTTAAACTGGGGTAAGCACAGTAAGAAGTCTCACAACACCAGGTTAAAGTCCAACATGTTTATTTGGTAGCATAAGCTTTCATCAGGCGAGTGAAGAGTTGGGTTCACAAACAGGGCATATATAGGCACAGACTCAATTTACAAGATAATGGTTAGAACATAGAACATAGAACATTACAGCGCAGAACAGGCCCTTCGGCCCACGATGTTGCACCGACCAGTTAAAAAAAACTGTGACCCTCCAACCTAAACCAATTTCTTTTCGTCCATGAACCTATCTACGGATCTCTTAAACGCCCCCAAACTAGGCGCATTTACTACTGATGCTGGCAGGGCATTCCAATCCCTCACCACCCTCTGGGTAAAGAACCTACCCCTGACATCGGTTCTATAACTACCCCCCCTCAATTTAAAGCCATGCCCCCTCGTGCTGGATTTCTCCATCAGAGGAAAAAGGCTATCACTATCCACCCTATCTAAACCTCTAATCATCTTATATGTTTCAATAAGATCCCCTCTTAGCCGCCGCCTTTCCAGCGAAAACAATCCCAAATCCCTCAGCCTCTCCTCATAGGATCTCCCCTCCATACCAGGCAACATCCTGGTAAACCTCCTCTGCACCCTCTCCAAAGCCTCCACATCCTTCCTGTAATGTGGGGACCAGAACTGCACACAGTACTCCAAGTGCGGCCGCACCAGAGTTGTGTACAGTTGCAACATAACGCTACGACTCCTAAATTCAATCCCCCTACCAATAAACGCCAAGACACCATATGCCTTCTTAACAACCTTATCTACTTGATTCCCAACTTTCAGGGATCTATGCACACATATACCTAGATCCCTCTGCTCCTCCACACTATTCAAAGTCCTCCCGTTAGCCCTATACTCAACACATCTGTTATTCCTACCAAAGTGAATTACCTCACACTTCTCCGCATTAAACTCCATCCGCCACCTCTCGGCCCAACTTTGCAACCTGTCTAAGTCTTCCTGCAAACTACGACACCCTTCCTCACTGTCTACCACACCACCGACTTTGGTGTGTGAGTCTTAACAGGTAATCAAGTCTTTACAGGTACAGACAATGCAAGTGGAGAGAGGGTTAAACACAGGTTAGAGGTGTAAATTGTCTCAATTCAGGACAGTTAGTGAGATTTTGCAAGCCCAGGCAAGTCGTGGCGGTTACAGATAGTGTGACATGAACCCAAGATCCCAGTTGAGGCCGTCCTAATGTGTGCGGAACTTGGCTATTCGTTTTTGCTCGATGATTCTGCGTTATCGTGTGTCATGAAGGCCGCCTTGGAGAACGCTTACCTGAAGATCAGAGGCTGAATGCCCTTGACTGCAACCCAATGAGACAGCCAATGAACCTGAACAGCTGACAGAGAGATCCGCAGTGCAGCAACCGAAGAGGAAAGAGTCGAATTGGACTCCTCCGGAAGGCTGTTGCCCTCGACTTGACATGTATGCCCAAGCCGTCAGGAGGTGCGCCAGATTCACCAGCCGCCCTCACAAGACAGCCCCGAACGTCACTCAAGCACAATGCAACGCCATCTGCACTCTCAAGATCAACTGCAACATTGTTATCAAACCAGCAGACAAAAGAGGACCACTGTCATACTGAACAGAATGGATTACTGCAAAGAAATGTACCGACAACTGAACAACAAAGAACACTACAGACAGTTACCTGCAGATCCAACCAAAGAACATTCCCGTCAACTCAGACTGATCAAGACCTTTGATCCGGACCTTCAGAGCACCCTCCGTACTCTCATCCCACGTACTCCCCGCGTTGGATATCTCTCCTGCCTCCCGAAGAGACACAAGGCCAACACACCCGCCGTCCCATCGTATCAGGCAATGGGACCCTGTGTGAGAACCGCTCCGGCTACGTCGAGGGCATCCTGAAAGCCATCATACAAGGAATCCCCAGCTTCTACTACGGACTTCTTACAGAAACTCAGCACACATGGAGCAGTTGAACCAGTAACACTCCTCATCACAAAGGATGTCTCGGCACTCTACACCAGCATCCCCCACGACGATGGCATTGCTGCAACTGCCTCAGTACTCAACGCCGACAACTGCCAATCTCCAGAGGCAATTTTACAACTCATCCGCTTCATCCTGGACCACAATGTCTTCACCTTCAACAACCAGTTCTTCATCCAGACACACGGAACAGCCATGGGGCCCAAATTCGCACCTCAATATGCCAACATCTTCATGCACAAGCTCGAACAAGACCTTCAACTGATGCTATACACTAGATGCATCGATGACATTTTCTTCCTTTGGACTCACGGTGAACAATCACTGAAACAACTATATGATGACATCAACAAGTTCCATCCCCCCCATCAGACTCACCATGGACTACTCGCCAGAAGCGGTTGCATTCTTGGATACACGCATCTCCATCAAGGACGGTCACCTCAGCACTTCACTGTACCGCAAGCCCACGGATAACCTCACGATGCTCCATTTCTCCAGCTTCCACCCTAAACATGTTAAAGAAGCCATCCCCTGCAGACAAGCCCTCCATATACACGGGATCTGCTCAAATGAGGAGGATCGCAACAGACACCTACAGACGCCCTCATAAGAACAGGATATGACGCTCGACTCATCAATCGACAGTTCCGATGCGCCACGGCGAAAAACCACACTGACCTCCTCAGAAGACTAACACGGGACACGGTGGACAAGTACCCTTCGTCATCCAGTACCTCCCCAGAGCAGAGAAGCTACCACATCTTCTCTGGAGCCTTCAACATATCATCGATGAAGACGAACATCTCACCAAGGCCATCCCCGCACCCCCATTACTTGCCTTCAAACAACCACGCAACCTCAAACAGACCATTGTCTGCAGCAAACTACTCAGCCTTCAGGAGAACAGTGACCACGACACCACACAACCCTGCCACAGCAACCTCTGCAAGACATACTGGATCATCGACATGGATGTCATCATCTCATGTGAGAACACCATCCACCAGGTACAAGGTAAATACTCTTGCGACTCGTCCAATGTTATCTACCTGATACACTGCAGGGAAGGATGTCCCGAGGCATGGTACATTGGGGAGACCATGCAGATGCTACGACAACGGATGAATGAACACCGCTAGACAATCACTAGGCAAGAGTGTTCCCTTCCTGTCGGGGAACACTTCAGCAGTCACGGGCATTCAGCCTCTGATCTTCGGGTAAGCGTTCTCCAAGGTGGCCTTCACGACACATGACAACGCAGAATTGCCGAGTAAAAACTGATAGCCAAGTTCCGCAAACATGAGGACGGCCTCAACCGGGATCTTGGGTTCATGTCACATTATCTGTAACCCCCACGACTTGCCTGGGCTTGCAAAATCTCACTAACTGTCCTGACTTGAGACAATTTACACCTCTAACCTGTGCTTAACCCTCTCTCCACTCGCATTGTCTGTACCTGTAAAGACTTGATTATTTGTTAAGATTCGCATTCCAACCATTATCTTGTAAATTGAGTCTGTGTCTATATATGCCCTGTTTGTGCACCCAACTCTTCACTCACCTGATGAAGGAGCAGCGCTCCGAAAGCTTGTGCTACCAAATAAACCTATTGGACTTTGACCTGGTGTTGTGAGACTTCTTGCTGTGTCCACCATTGTTGGCCAATTCCTTTAGCTCCTGGGTTCCAAGCTCAGAAATTTCCTATCTAAACCTCTCTACCTACCTCCTCCTTTCAGACGATCCTTAAAATATGTCCCAATTTCTTCTTACGTTGCTCAGTGAAAAGTGCCTTGGGATTTTACAATGCTAAAAGGTGCTATATAAATGCAGGTTGCAGTTGATGTGCTCACATACCATCTTGGCTTTGTCCTTTAGAGCTGTGAGCTGTCCCATATTTAAACTCTTCAGGGCACCAAGAAGTTCGACACCTTTTACGAAAGTCTGAGTTGACATGCAGTTTAGCTCCTGGATTGACCAGTAGGAGTTGGCATCAGCCAGCTTGAGTATGTGATCAAAAGAAGGTGCTCTAACGTCGCTGCAATCTGCAGGGAGACAGAACGGGGGCGATATTTCATCACTTCACAACTCTGAACCACGCTGGATTTAAACTGATGTGATGGTGGAGCGTACAGCACACTGCACTGAAAGGGGGAGGGGAAAAATAATTTAACACTTCAGGAGAATATTAAATTCAACATGCAACATTAAAGATGAATCAAGAGAAAAATAATTGGAATCGGCCAAAGTGGATTTCAGGAAGGAAGATTAAAAACCAATGAAAATGAAAATAGGGTGGGGGGATATCTAAAACAGGCTTCTGACTCACTAGCATCTGTTGTAAATGGCCACAGAAGGTCATGATTCACCCCATAAATAGAAGATGAAATATTCCAGATTTAGGACAAGGAGCAGAAGAAAAACTTCAATGTTTCAGCAACAAAAACTGAGGCTATGAATTAACCTAGCGGTTGAAACACAAGAAGTGCAACATTTCAGAATGCTTTACATAATTACCCATACAGGAAAGGGAGACCCAGGATTTTGGGAACAGGGGTAGGTATATTAGAACATGTGGCAGACTCACCTCTTTGGTCAGAAGGTTGAACATTTGAGTCCCACTCCAGGACTTGAGTACCAAAATCTAGCCTGACAGTTCACTACAACATGGAGAGAGTGCTGCAGTGTCAGAAGTGCTGTCTTATGGATGAGTTGTTGACAGGCACCATCTGACGTCTCAGGTGGATGTAAAAGATCCAATGGCACTATTTCAAAGACAATCAGGAGAGTGCTCCTTGGTGTCCTCGAGCCAATATTTATTCCTCAATCAACATCACGAAAAGCAGATGAACTGGACATTATCACATTGCTGTTTGTGGGAGTTTCCTGTGTGCAAATTGGCTGCCATGTTTCCCACCTTGCAACAGTAACTATGCTTAAAAACAAACTTAACTGGCTGAAAAGCACTTTGGGAGCCTGCTGGTCATGCAAGGCACTATATAAATGCAAGTCTTTCTTTCCCTTGAATAAACACCAACATGGATTTCTCAGGCTAAATGGTCTGTTTTGAATGTTGCAAATTCTGTGTTTTAAAAGAATACCTGATTATTGAATTGAAAATCTGGAGTCGAAATGCTAACTGTGTTTCTCTCGCCACTGATGCTGCCAGACCTGCTGTGTTTATCTAGCATTTTTAATTTTTATTTCAGATTTCCAGCATTCACAATATTTGACAGTACCTGATAATTGAACATTGGTTGTAAAGAAACAAACAACAAACATAATCATTGTCACATCCCAGATTTCCAGCTCCAGAACTGGTGAATGGGACAGATAAAGAGCACTCCCCAAGGCCCAGAAGGCTACACACATTCAGCTCACTTAAAGGTCAGCAATTTACATGTGAATGCTTTCTGTGAATCACAGAGCAGTGCAGGATTCAGGTGTGTGGGAATGCAGATCCCACCAGTGACTGAAACTGACACCAGCAACAGACTTGAAACTAACCCACATCAGTTCTGTTATGATCAGCTTCAAATCAGGTAGACGCTACATTCAACATTATAACAACTAACCAGGGCTGTGGTTGATGAGGTTTCTTGTAATGGGTGAACAAAAATGTAAAGGGGAGAGGGGGGGGGGGAATTCAGCCAATTAACTTTCTCCAGGAAATAGCTGTAGATGCATCTGAAAGGGACCAGGATCTTGTCAGACCAGGGGGTACTTGGTCGGGGGACCAGCGGGGGTGGGAGGCTGGGAGACCGATTAAGTGGGTTGGGCCATCATGGTACCCACTGTGATGGGCTCTCTTAAATCCAATCCCTGGAAAACTCAACACTGGATGGCCATGGGCCCAGCAGAGCTGGAAATTTCTAAATGACACAGGGTCAGATCACATCACCATCTGGCCACTGAGACACATTTAAACACTGAAAGCAGTGTTCAGTGGGGTGGGGGCAGGGTGTTGCTGCAGGTAAGGGAAATCCAGGGTTTCGGGAACAGATGATGAATTCTCCTGGAGAATATTAAGGGATAGCGGCGGTCGGGTTCCAGAGAAATAGGAGTAGTGGTTCCAGAACCAAGGGGAGGTAGGAGAAGAGGAGGGGGTGGCCCAGAGCTGAGAGAGTGCTGGGGGTGGGGTTTCCAGGAGTGTAAGAGTGGTGAGGGTAGGGACCAGAGCACTTGGAGCACCCAATCAAGGAGAGCAGGCACTGCACATGCATGAAATTTGAAGATCCGGATTACAGAATGAAACAGCTTTCTGGCAGCTTGCAGCCTAGGACACGGGACCCTGATACAGGACAATCCTGTAAAATAAGTGACGGTTGGTCACCTTGGAGGGCAGCTATATGGTGGATAAACAGCAACATTGACTTGATTTTTACATTGCAAATTTCCTTTGACAAAGCTATCCAGGTTGGCCCAATCCTTCCACTCTGCTCCACAGTACTACACATAATTCCTCCCTTTTTTCATGTCCATCAAGGCTTTGGGGTAAAGCAGACGTGACAAAAGCTAGGGACCTGGAGAGAAGTGAAATAAGCAACCCCAGGACCGCATCTCACAAGCCCCAGCATTGCATTCTAAATGTGCTCCAATTCCAGCTTTGCTGCAAATGCTCCTGGGCTCATTCTCTCGCACTGGCCCCAGAGATCTGCCCACCCTCCCTCTCCCAGACTCCACCTGCTGTTTCCAGAACTGATAAAATACCATTTTCAATTATGTCCAAACAGAATAAATATACAGAAACTGGCAGGACAGTCAGGAACCAGAGGAACCGGGGTGGAACAGTGGTTAACACTGCTGTCTTATAAGTGCCAGAAACCCGGGTTCAATTCCGACTGTCTGTGTGGAATTTGTTCTCCCCGTGTCTGCATAGGTTTACCCCGGATGCTCCGGTTTCCTCCCACAGTCCAAAGATGTGCTGGTTAGGTTGATTGGCCATGCTAAATTGGCCCTTAGTGTCAGGGAGATTAGCAGTGTGAATATGTGGGGTTACGGGGATAGGGCCTGGGTGGGATTGTTGTTAGTGCAGGCTTGATGGGCTTAATGGCCTCCTTCTGCACTAGGGATTCTATGACACATTTAAAATAATTGTTAGAAAAACCAGGGGGAGATTAGGAGAATTTTCTTTTTGAAAGGATTGAATTGTTTTGAACTGCCTGAAGGGGTGATGGACTCAGATTGAATAGTCATTTTCAATAAAAGGGAACTGGATAAATATTTGAAAATGAAATCTGTGTAGGCCTTTGGAGGGGGGGCGGGGGGCATGGGGTGGTGAAGTGGGGCTAACCGTACAGCTCTTTTAAAGAGCTAGCACTGGCATGATTGGCCAAATGGCCTCATCCTGTGTTGTGAGACTCTAAGTGCACAATCTAAACAATACACAGTTATTCAGGAAACAGACACAAAACTTGGCTTAATTAGCTCATGATACAAGTGACCACTGCTTCAAACTGAGTGTCACCGGATTGGATTAAACTTACATTGGTTGGGGAAAAGTAGAAGTGGTTTAAAAATCAACGAAACTCAGACAGAAAGCTCTTCGAGAAGGAAAGACTTTAGTTACAGGTGGCACAGAGAAGTGAGCCATTTTCAAGGTGCACTCAGTTCTGTAAAGGAAAAGAAATTCACCTGGTGTCGAACTTAAAGGTTTATCATTCCCGCTTGTTCTTTTGAGAGCATCAAACACCACAGTCAGGAAGTCCTGAAATATGACCACTCCCTCTACATCCAACGCTAACTGCAACAGTATATCTGGAAACTGAGGAAAAAGGAAAAATAGAATTTAATGAAAGCATTTAAACTCACTGAATGAAACTGAACCGTAAAACAAACTTCTTTTGTCAAATAATTACTCAGATATTATGGGCCTGTGATTGTCGAGTATGATCTGTTTTGGGATGTTGCACATGCATAAAAACTGTAGAGGTAGATGACATAGAAAGAAACCATTTGACCCATCATGCTGACATTAGCCCTTTGCTTGAGCAACCTAAAGCTAACCCCACTGCCATTCTCTCACCACAACCCTCATACCTTCCTCTGCTTCAAATAGTTTTTAACTTTTCCGTTAATTTTCCAGTCACAAATCTGAAAATTAGTTTTCTAACCAGCTGACAGACATGGGCAAGGCTGATTCGATTACTGTGCCAAGACACGACACATGGTCAACCGAACAAAGGGGCACAGACTCCGGTACCTTTTCAGCAAGAATGATCAGGTCCTCCTTAGACAAAAGTGTAACTAAAGGTCCCAGATCCTGTATCAATTCAGGCTGCCAGGCAGTGGGATTCCTAGAATAGAAATACGGATTGTTAGAAAATTGGGCATTTAAACACAGACAATGGGAATTCACTGGACTCATTAGATTTTTTCTTAACAAAAGATATGGAGTTTTGTCATACAGTTATGATCTGATTGAATTATGGAACAGGCCACAGGGGCTTCCACCTGTCACTATGTTCTGCACCATGGAACTTTCAATTGTAAATTGACTGATGTGATGTTCTGTTGCCCCCTCATTCACCCCCCCCCAGAACATTCTCTTCTTTCCTCCTCAGAATGCTAACCCTTGCTGGTGTAATGTGTCACTGATATCATCCACTCTCTGGTATCTTGCCCATGAGCTCAGTAACCACTAATGGTGATGCCACCATGAAGAGGTAACAGTCTTCACCAGCTGCCCTTACACATGGGGGATTCTGGAGAAGGCAGGCAACAGATAGTGGTCAAGGATGGGAACCTTGGCTGATGTTTTCTATTTCTTGGCCTAGAGGGATGGAGACCAGTTGTAACATTCCCCTTATCCCTGACCTGACATCAACTGAAAACTGATCTGAATTCTGACATCAACTGAGTCAGCACAGAGCAGGGGACAAATCTGTGTGCACGGAGGAATGATTGCTTTGTATCATTAGTACATTCATTTACTCAGTGAATTGGAGAGATACCAAACCCACATTACCATCCTCCACTGAGCCATTGGGAAGTCTCTAATGTTTAACAGTCCATTGCCTTACCCATAATATTTTCTAATCTTATTTCTAATTTCTCTTTTCTGGTTATTGCTGAGTTTTCTGCAGGACCTAAACTGCATAAATGCTTCCGTCAGTGCTTTGAGGGATATATTTGTCTTGATGATTTGCGGCGACAGATTGCAAATCATTCTGCCCAAGATATCCACATCATACTCATCTCGTAGTGTGTAATTCTGAAAATGCAAAGATAACAACAATAAAAAGTTAACATAGTTCCACAAATTAAGATGGGTACCAATATCACCATCTCTTAACTTGATCTTAATATATAATCTCTGAATCAGGATGTTTGATACAGTGAAAGAATGACCAGTTTTTAAAGTTTATTTATTAGTGTCACAAGTAGGCTTACATTAACACTGCAATGAAGTTACTGTAAAAATCCCCTAGTCGCCACACTCTAGCACCTGTTCGGGTACACCGAGGGAGAATTTAGCATGGCCAATGCACCTAACCAGCACGTCTTTCGGACTGTGGGAGGAAACCAGAGCACCCAGAGGAAACCCACGCAGACACAGGGAGAATGCGCAAACACTGCACAGTGACCCAAGCCAGAAATTGAACTCGGGTCACTGTTGCTGTGAGGCAGTAGTGCGAACCACAGTGCCACCATGCTGACTATATAGTTCCTATTCAGGGTGGTGTGTAGATTGGAGGGAAACTTGGTGGTGATATTCCCATGTGTCTAATGCTCTTGTTCTTCTAGGTGGTAGAGGTCATTGGTTTCGAAGGTGCTGTCAAAAGAGCCTTGGTGATTTGCCGCAGTGCATCTTATAGATGGTACATGCTGCTGTCACTGTACATCAGTGATGGAGGGAATGAATATTTAAGGTGGTAAAAGGGGTGCCAATCAAGCAGACTGTTTTGTCCTGGATAGTGTTGAGCTTCAATTGTTGATGCAATGCACTCATACAGGCAAGTGAAGAGAGTGTTCAATCACAATCTATACTTGCGCCTTGTAAATGCTGGACAAGCTTTGGGGAGATAGGAGATGAGTTACTCACTGCAGAGCTCCCAGCCTCTGACTAATCATCACAGTACAGTTAAGTTTCTAGTTAGGTAGTTAAACTGGTGATCGTTGACTTAAGCAGATTGTCCTGAATCAGGAACACTCGTCAGTGTTTTCAATGGATCTCAGATACTTGTGCAGTTTTGGTTTCCTTATTTAAAGAAGGACGTACTTGCATTGGAGGCAGTTCAGAGGAGGTTTACTAGATTGATACCTGGAATGAGAAGGTTGTCTTATGAGGATAGGTTGGAAAGATTGGGCTTGTTTCCATTGGAGTTTAGAAGAGGGGTGACTTGATTGAAGTGTAGAAGATCCTGAACAGTATTGACAAAGTAGACATGGAAAGGATGTTTCTTCTTGTGGGTGAGTCCAGAACAAGGGACACTTTTAAAATTAGGGGTTGCCCTTATTGAACAAAAAGGGAAGAATTATTTTCCTCTCAATGAGTTCTTTGGAACTCTGCCTCAATAGAAGCAGGTTCATTGAATATTTTTAAGGCAGAAGTAGATAAGATTCTCATTGGGCAAGGGAATCAAAGATTATTGGGATAGATGAGAATGTGGAACTCAATGCAAACAGAACAGCCATGATTTTATTGAATGGCAGAGCAGGCTTGAGGGGCCGAATAGCCTACTGCTGCTCCTAATTCATATGTTCTCATCACATATCTGAGTTGGGTTAGAGTCTTGAAGTACTGGGCTGATCATATTATTAACCTGAGTCCGTGCTCAGCAGCTTCCTTACCAAACACTGCAGTGCTCTTCTGATCACCTTATTCCTCTTTGTGGAGTCGGGAATTATTAAATGTAGCTTAGCTCTGCCCAGGCTGAGTAACAATGGTCTGCAAATAGATTGAGCAGCATTCTCCAGAAGAGCAAAACTAGACAGAGCAAGAAGAAAACAAATTTCAAGATTTACTCTTGACATTCTCAAACGACTAAACTCTAAAGACATAACCCTAGGTGCCCAAACGCATACTCACGGGAGGGTTGTGAGAAGAAGAGGTGGCATTGACTTGGGCATTTTTTGTTGGTACTTCCATGCCAGGCAGTTCAGCTGAAACGGCAGGAAGAATATTTAAAGGGGCAGCGACCAGCGTATAAGGCAATGATATAAATGGCAATGTGTGCAATTTCAGCAAGACAAGAATGATGCACACACAATTTTACACAGGTATCCAGTTAGAATTATAGAATGGTTACTGCACAGGAGGTCGTCATTTGGTCCACCATGTCTATGCTGGCCAGCTGCAAGAGTTGCTCAGAGAGTCCCACTTCCTCACAACAACTTTTCTTTCCTTGTTAGGTACTTATCCAATTCCATTTTGAAAGCCCCAATCGAATCTACTTCCACTACATGCTTGGCAGTGCATTCCAGATTCTAACCACTTACTGCATAAAGTTGCAACTACTTCTTAATAACTTACTTGTCATAGCTGTGAGCGGGTTCCACACTCACCTTTAATCCCACCTTGGGGAAAGCTGGAACAGAGCAGGGTGCTGTCAGGATCCCAAGCTGACAATATTGTCAGGACCTTCCCACTTGCATGCACCGGAATCCACCTCCCCCAAGCTGGGAAACATCTGCTCATTCATTTCCTGTTTTATCCCAGATCTTAAAAGACCACAATGATGAACTTCCTTATATATGGTGAATTCAATAATGCTGTTTTCAAAAAAGACTTGCAATCATATGGTGCCTTTCACAACCTAAGCATTTCCCAAAATGCTTTACAGCCAATCAAGTATTTTTTAAAGTGAGGTCACTGTTGTAATGTAGGAAACACAACAGCTAATTTACGCAAAGCAAACTCACACAAACAGCAATGTGATAATGCCTCGGGTCGCTATCTGTGCGGAGTTTGCATATTCTCCCCGTGTCTGCGTGGGTTTCCTCCTTCCAGTGCTCTGATTTCTTCCCACACTCCAAAAATTAGATTGATTGGCCGTGCTAAATTGTCAGGGAGATTGGCAAGATGAATACATGGGGTTACAGGTTAGGGCCTGGGTGGGATTGTTGTTGGTGCAGGCTCGATGGGCCGCATTGTAGAGATTCTGTCATTAGATAATCTGTTTTTTCCAGTGATATTGATTGAAGGATAAATATTGGCCAGGACACTGGGGATAACTTCCACGCCCTACTTCAAAATGGTGCCATGGGAATTGGATGTATACACTTGAAAAAAGAAACATTTACAGGAATATGGGGAGAAAATGGGAAAGTGGGACTAATGTTATTGCTGTTTCAAAGAGATGGCACAGGTACGATGGGCCAATTGGCCTCCTTTTGTGCCATATGATTCGATAATTTCAGCGTGTTGCAGCACCAATCAGTTCACAGAATTCAAGCCAGTTAGTCTGCCTCAACGCAGACCTCGGCCAGCTCAAAACCAGCACAGGCACAATGGGACAAATGGCCTCATGTTTTTATGTAGCAGTAACTAAATAAAAACATGAGGAAGAAAGGAATAGAGGGATATGCTGATAGGTTGAGATGAAGGGAATGGTGGAAGGAGGCTTGCATGGAGCATAAACACTGACATGGACCAGTCGGCCTGTTTCTATGCTGCACATTTTACGTATGATTTTATGTGACTACAACAGATTGGCAGCATTAGCAAACACACTGGGATCGTACTAAATTATATAAGTCATGTAAGTCTCCAGCTACAATTCCCCCTTCTGTGTATAGAATATTCACATCAAGGACCCCAGTGCACTTTGCAACCAATTGAATAGCTTTGAATTAGACATTGTTTTTTAGGAAAATCTGCTGCAGCACAGCAATATCAGATCCACAATAGGATAATCTATTTCTGGTGGTATTGGTGAAGGGGTGGATATTGGCCAGGTCACCATAAAGTGGAGTTAGTTTCATAAGCAAGTTCAATTTTCACTAAAATTAAAATATTTCCAAGTGAAATAGTGAATTTACAAGAAAGAACCACATCGTGGTTCAATGAGTAGAACTCTTGTCTCAGATTCACAAGGTTGTGGGTTCAAGCTTGACTCTAGAAATTTGAGCACAAGAATCTGGCTGAAACTCTAAAGCAATACTGAGGGAGTGCTGTCCGAGGAGGGTCAGTACTGAGGGAGCACTGTCCGAAGAGAGTCAGTACTGAGGGAGCGCTGTCCGAGGAGGGTCAGTACTGAGGGAGTGCTGTCTGAGGAGGGTCAGTACTAAGGGAGCGCTGTCCGAGGAGAGTCAGTACTGAGGGAGTGCTGTCCGAGGAGAGTCAGTACTGAGGGAGTGCTGTCCGAGGGAGAGTCAGTACTGAGGGAGCTCTGTACTGTCAAAGTGCCAGTATAAAGAGAATGCTGCAGAGTCAGAGTTGCTGTCCTTCAGGTGAGAATTGAGGTGCTGTCGGCCTTCTCAGGTGGACATAAGCCATCTCATGGCCTTATGGCCCCAATTGCAAAGAAGTTTACCCCCAACCCTCCTCATCAACATTTTTTCTTCAATCAACACCACTTCAACCGATTACTTGCTCATTTCCTCATCAATGTTTGTGGGAAGTTCCTGTGTGCAAAGCAGCTGCTGCATTTCCGACATTACAACAGTGACTACATTTCAATAAGTACCTCATTGGCTGTAAAGCACTTTGAGATGTCCTGAAGGTGCAATATAAAGGCAAATTCAAGTTCTTTTCTTCAGGTGTACTGTATTGGTACCTGATAGGGCGACAGAAGGTCCAGGTTATTTTCTAAGAGTTCAGCAACTGCAAGAAATGTGGCGTTGTCCAAGGATTGGATTTGTTCGCAGGTTAAACCTTTCACTAACTCCCCAAAACTGAAAAGAGGAAACAATAGAAATGATTGAAATAGGAGAAAGAGCCAATGTTTACATTACATCCTCAACATTTTGTGCCAAATTAATGATTATGAAGTGCAGTTACTATTGTGATGTAGGGCAGCAAGGCAGCCATCTCCAGGACAGCAAGGTCCTGCAAACAGCAATTTTAATAAATAGCCAGTCGGTGCAGAACTGTCAGAGGTGTCTTCAAATATATTTAAAATGAGTCTCCCCTCTCAGGTGGATGTGAAAGATCCTGCAGCCATTATTTCAAAGAAAAGCAGGGAAGTGCTACCCAATGTCCTCCCCAGTATTCCTTCCTTCCCCAGTGAGGAAAAATTGGCTTTTGTCTTCTTAAACTCTGGCATTTAACACATACAATTTAAAATAAATTTGACAGGGTGAGGGAGACAGAGAGAGAGAGAGCGAAAGAAAGAAAGGAGCAAACAGGTAGACACAGTACTTACTCATACAAACCCAACTTTGCATCCTAGTCAATGCAGAGTTACCTATCGCAGCTAGGAGCACCATGAGGCTTTGGGAAAAGATAATTAGAAACATATTTTTCTTTCTATAACAAATTCATTACCTGATTGTTTCATTAGCAGGCTTCCCATCAGACACGATATTGTAAAGAAACAAAGCCTACAAACGATAAGGAGAGTCAGAGAGCAAATTGATGCTAATTCAGTAGCAACACACAGAACGAAGGCAGGCCGATGAATCAAAAGGCAATGATTTCTTTTCTATCTCATTGGTGAGCTTAATGCTGGTTAAGTTGAGGAATGTAGAAAGAGCTTCCTGCTGTCAATGGATTATTTATCAAGTTGAGGTCAGTGCTTCAGCTCAGAAGATTTGCCCAAATCACAGGGTTGTACAGACCCACCTGTCTATCCTTTAGGTTGCCAAATCACCCCCCCAAGACAAATCTTCAAAGTGCCCTGCCTTCCAATAGCCAATTGGAAAGCAAACAGACTATTCCTAACTGATCAGATCCCCCCGCCCCCCCCCCCCCCCCCGCCCCCCGCCCCCCGCCCCGCAACCACCCCAATCTCCAATTTTATTATCTGTAGAGAGAGAACAGAGCCAATGTTTCGAGTCTGGATGACCTTTTCCCAGAGCTAAGAGCAAAGAAAATCAGAAGAGATTTATACATGGTGACACAGTGGTTAGCACTGCTGCCTCACAGTGCCAGGGACCCAGGTTCAATTCCCGGCTTGGGCCACTGTCTGTGTGGAGTTTGCACGTTCTCCTAAGTATGCGTGGGTTTCCTCCAGGTGCTCCGGTTTCCTCCCACAATCTGAAAAAATGTGCTGGTTAGGTGCATTGGCCATGCTAAATTCTTCCTCAGTGTACCTGAACAAGCGCTGGGGTGTGGCGACTAAGGGATTTTCACAGTAACTTCATTGCAGTATTAATGTAAGCCTACTTGTGGCTAATAAATAAACTTTTACTTTTACTATGAAGGGAAGGGGGGCAGTAATTGGACAAAGGGAATGTAAATGAAGATGAAGAAGGCTGAGAAAGGTGTTAAAAGAGTCCATTAAGTGATCAGAATGTGTGAATGGCGGAACAGAGGTACAGATGGTTAAGGTAGTGCCCTGGCGGAGGTGGTGGTGGTGGGGGGGGGGGGGGGGCAGGTGCAAGATAGAGAGCCTGGGATGGGATGGTGAGCAGGGAAGAGGTAAGGGGCAGGTGTTGCACCGTCTACGATTGCATTCGAAGTTGCCATAGGCGGTGGGGGGGCGGGGGGGGGGGGGGGGGGTGAGGTGTTGGGTGTGATGGAGGAGTGGACCAGGGTGTTGCAGAGACAACGGTCCTTGTAGAATGCTGACAGCGGGAGTGAAGGGAACATGTGTTGAGTAGTGGCATCATGCTGAAGTTGGCGGAGACTCGTGGGGTGAAAAGTGAGGACAAGGGGGACCCTATCCTGGTTCTGGAAGGGACGGAAGGAGGTGAGAGCAGTGGCCCGGAGATGCGTCGGACACGGTTGAGAGCCCTGTCAACCACAGTGGGTGGAAAATCACGATTGAGGAGGATTACCTCCTCCCTGCTCACCATCCCAGGTCCTATACACCCCTTTCAGGTGAAACATCGCTTCACATGCACCTCCTTCAATCTGGTCTATTGTATTCGCTGCTCCCAATGCGATCTACATTGGAGACACCAAACGCAGACTGGGTGACCACTTTGCTGAACATCTTCGGTCCGTCTGCAAGCAGGACCCAGACCTTCCTGCTGCTTGCCACTTCAACACCACCCTGCTCTGTCCACATGTCCGTCCTTGGCCTTTTACAATGTTCTAGTGAACCCCAATGCAAACTGGAGGAACAGCATCTCATCTTCTGATTGGGCACTTTACAGCCTTCTGGACTGAACATTGAGTTCAACATCTTCAGAGCATGAACTCCCTTCTCCACCCTCACCCCATTTCTATTTATTTTATTTCTTCTTTTCATCTCATTCATCCATTTTTATCATCCTTCTTTCTCACTTCCATATTCCTGCTCTCCATCTTACCCCTTCCCCCATATCAGGGCAACTGCTTTAACCATCTGTATCTCTGTTTTGCCATTCACACATTCTGATCACTTAATGGACACTTTTCACACCTTTCTCAGCCTTCTGCATCCTCATTTACATTCCCTTTGTCCAATTACTGCTCCCCCCCCACCCTCAGAATAAATCTCTTCTGATTTTCTTTGCTCTTAGCTCTGATGAAGGGTCATCCAGACTCAAAATGTTGGCTCTGTTCTCTCTCCACAGATGCTGAGATTTTCCAGCATTTTCTATTTTTGCTTCAGATTCCAGAATCCGCAGTATTTTGCTTCTATCCAATTTTATTATGACCAACAAACAAAAGTCTTCAAAGAAAAGATGAAAAAAAACAATTTAAAGAAAAACGCCCTCATGCTTTCTCTTTCATGGAAAGTGGGTGTCACTGGCAAAGCCAGCATTTGTTGCCCATCCCTAATTGCCCTGGAATTGATTGGCTTGCTAGGCCATTTCAGAGGGCAGTTTAGAGTCAACCACATTGCAGTGGTTCTGGAGTCACAGAGGCCAGACCAGGTAAGGATGGCAGATTCCCCTCCCTAAAAAGACGTTAGTGAACTAGATGGGTTTTTATAACAATCAATGATAGCTTCATGGTCACCATCATTGAGACTAGTTTTATATTCCATGACCGTTATGCCACCATCTCCCCCATTACGCTCACTGCGTTGTCCTGGGAGATTCATTCATGGAGACTCCAGGCCAATCTGGAGGGTAGGCAACCCTATCAGAAACAAAGTCACAAAACATGCCTCTCAGACAAATGCACAGGAGCAATATTGCACTGGCACAATTGTTCATTGCCAACAGGGCTGTGGAATCAAGTTAGCAAAGCAAGGCAGAGATAGGGGCTGTGGGATATTTCAGGTCCAATTCTACTTGTGTGATATAAACCACAGTGAGGTTCAGGGAGAAACTGTGATCCATCTTGGTCTGTTTTTAAATTCATAATTCAGTTACTACAAGATATCAAGAAACTGTTTAATCCATAGGTTAGGATGGCAAACTTACCTGACTTCGCCTCCACTCCTTGTGGACAAGCTGGGTAATGTTGTAGTTCTTTGCTATAAGCAGGCTGGAGAGAGGCAATTCTTTTAACAAGGACCCATTCAACAGGTCTAGCACAGAGGAGATATCCCTGGTTTCAACAATCTGTAAATCAGAGAGGAAATGCTCAGGATTGAGAGGAGAAGAAAAATCCAGTAGCAGGTAAGAATAAAGCCGGGTATTTCAGTGATTAAACGTTACACGTTACCTTAGTGACCACAGCCAATCGTTTGGCTGCTGAAAGCTTTGCTGCATGATCAGACAGCGTGCCTTTCACAGCCTGGGCCAGATCATCGGCGCTGGTGCTATAGAACACATCTGCACTGACTCCCAATACCAACTCGCCCAACTGGCTGATGTTAAAAAGTGACAACTGCTGCAAAGTGGAGGGAATGTTGCATAAATCGTGAGTGCAATCTCATTGAAAACATGCCCTTCCCTGGATTTCAACTTGCCCATTGAATGGTACGCTGTAGTCATCATAAAATGATACAGCATAGAAGGAGATCATTCAGCCCATTGTGCCTCCACTGCTCTTTTGAAAGAGGTATCCAATTCTTCCCACTCCCCTGCTCTTTCCTTGTACTCCTGCAAATTTTTTATTTTCAAATATTTATCCAATTGAAAGTTACTATTGAATCTGCTTCCGCAACCCTTTCAGATTTGTACATTCAGATCATAATGTCTGTGTAAAACAATTCCTCTTTGCCTCCTCTCTGGCTTTTTTGCCAGCTATCTTAAATCTGTGTCCTCCAATTACCCACTTGCACATTAATGGAAAGTTCCTATACAGTTATTCTCAGTAATTTCTCAAATCCAAAAGATAAAGAGTTCACTCTTTAACACTAACATTCAGTATGTACAAAGTTTCCAAATCAGACCTCCGTTTACCTTACTGTCTCCAATAAATTTGTCGGCGAGGATGATCATCTGGCTCTTTGTCCACCCACTCACTGTCCTTAGGACAGAGATGGCACCCCGCACGGCTTGTGGGGACAGTGACTCGAGCTGTGTGAAGGACAGCCCTGCAATAGCATCGGAGATGGAGTCCAACGTTTCATTCAGGGTTTGGTTTTTCAGGACCAGCTCAAGGAGTTTGGATTTCAGCTGAAAAAGAGAAAAGAATTAAGAAACCGAAGTAGAGAAGCAAGCTTCCACCATAGGCAATGTTAAATTTGGTTTCATGGTGGCATCAAAAGTGGCAAAGGTCACAGGAGGGCTCCACAGTGTCCTACAGTGGGCAGACATTTTGGGCGTTTGCTTACCTAAACAGATTCACAATCCACCAACAGCATAGAAACAATTGTTGTCATCTTGAAATGATTTCTCTGAATCATCCAGTACCAACTTTGTTAGTCCCCAGTGTTGTGAATACTACTATGGAACACTTAGTTGAATCTGAGTTGCCTGATGATTGTATCTTTGCCACTATACTATGTGAGAATGACGCAGAATTAGTTCCAAGAGAAGTGTCTTCTGAAGTTCCAAATCACACTTCTAGGTTATAGGACAGCCAAATTCCAGAATGTTGTATACAGCCAAAGCAGAATTGATGTCCTTCTGATCGACTTTCTTATTGACTGTACAATGATTAATGGTGCATAGTACTGTGTCTGGAGTATTATTGATCTCATATATAACATCGTAGTAATTTGTTGTCATGCCCACAGATGTAAAGGGGGAGGGATATAATATATTTAAGTGGTTAGAATCATAGAATCCCTACAGTGCAGAAAGAGGCCATTCGGCCCATTGAGCCTGCACCAACAACAATCCCACCCAGACCCTATTCCAGTAATCTCACGTATTTACCCTGCTAGTCCTCCTGACCCTAAGGTGCAATTTTGCATGGCCAATCAACCTAACCTGCACATCTTTAGACTGTGGGAGGAAACCAGAGCATCCAGAGGAAACCCACACAGACACGGGGAGAATGTGCAACTCCACACAGAAAAGTTACCCAAGTCTGGAATTGAACCCGGCACTGTGAGGCAGCAGTGCTAACCACTGTACCACCATGCCGCCAAACATGGTTGCATGATTGCTTTAAGAGTTAGTCGGATGATTTGATGCTGATGTCATTGAAGTGTTTCAAGGGCCCCCGTTCGATTTCATTTTCTACTCTAAACAGGCAACAGCTCCTTCAATAAATCTATTGTTGTTAGTTTGAATCCATGTACAAACCACATCCTTTTTTGTGTAAAACCCACAACGCCTAACATAGTTAGGACATTACAAAAGAACAGCATTGTAACAGGCTATTCAGCCCAACTGGTTCAAGCTGGCATTTAAGCTCCACACAAGCCTCCTTCCACTCCATTCTTCATCTCCTTCTTTTAGTAGAGTCAACTATTCCTTTATCCCTCATGTGTTTATCTAATTTGCCCTCAAATGTATCTATACTATTCAGTGCAACCGTTCTTTGTGGTAGTGAGTTGCACATTCCCACCACTCTCTGGATAAAGAACTTTCTCCTGAATTTCTTAATGGATTTTTTAGTTACTCCCTTATATTTATAGCCCCAAATTTTGGGCTCCTCCACAAGTGTAAACAAACATCCTTTCTATGTCTAGGAGGGAATATGCACTCCCGAGGGAGGTCCTACCTTCCTCACTGCAACTTGGAACCCATTGAGACGGCTGCACTTAATCATCTGGTGGAGTAAACTGCGAGCTTCTCCAGCATCCAGCTCCTGGACATTGTCGAAGAAACAGACCAAAAGACCTAGCCTGGAAAAAGTTTTAGGAAAGAAAGTGAGTGAGATTGTGCAAATAATATTAGGTTAAGCTTCTGATGGCTGAGATGGCTTTAATAAAAAGGAGGAGGAGAGTGGGGTGTATTTGGTGACCCGAGTGTATTTGGAGGGATACTAATTGCACCAGAGTAGCTGGTGCGGGTGCAGGGGAAGGAGCTGCCATTTACCTGTACACTGTGGAGGTGTTGGCCATGTCAAATCCACTGGCATCGATCCTTTCCTGGAAAGCTTTGGCAGTAGCTGGCGTGATGTCGTACACTGAATCCAACTGCTTTGTCGCATTGTCGTAATTAATGAACAGTCGAATCTGGGTTTGAAAATAAAATCACAAGCACACCCACCCACTAAATTAGAATGAACTTTTTTACAGGTACATCACTAGCCCTTAAGGGGGCCACTCAACATCCCACCCCCATCTCTGTAACTTCCTGCAGCCCTACGACCCTTTAGGATTACTGCACTCTCTCCAATTCTGGCCTCCAGTCCAACTCCCATCTTTGTTCCACAGTGAGAATATTTTTACTTTAAACTGAGGTGTTATTGGCAATAAATGAGGCTCCTTTGCTAATTATCACACGCCGAATCAGTAAGGAACCATCTTCGATGGAGTAGAAACTCATGCAAACTGGATTATTGGCACAATGATGTGGGTGCTTGCCTCCTTTTTGATTTAAGAGATTGATTAGCAGCTGCAAATTTCACTTTCAGAGACCCATTCAAAGGCCACAAGAAGTCAAGGGACAAGATAAGGCCTTTCAGCCCCTCAAACCTGCTGGTCAACTTGAGTTGGGTCTCAGAGCCTTTTACTCACCTCATTTAACCTGATCTTCTGGATCTCCTCCAGAGGGAGATGGACAATGTACCTCCCCAAAAACCACAGGTTCTCTGCGGTGATCCACAATTCAGTTTCACTCATCCCTGTTTTGGGAAAAATGAAAAAAGATTCTTTGTTGTGATTAGTTCACCCTTCTCAAAAAGGCCCAGTCCCATCGAGTTTGAGTCAACCTACCAGGTGGTTTAGAGGATTGCTGTAGGCTCTGCCTCATCCATTCGTATATTGCTCTTTGTGTACGAGCAGTCATTTTGTCATAGAGCTCCTTAAAAACAATTGTTCTGGAAGAACCAAAGTAATTGTTCTTTATAAAGTTAGACAGAACAAGGATAACAACTACATCATGGGAGCCAAGATTAATCACTTGGTAACAATTGGAATGTCGACTATGGGGGTTTGTGGACATTATAACCATTCACAGCAATACAGACTGCTAAGGTTGAGTTTTGCTGGTCAGTTGAGTCCTTGTTCTTAGTCAGTAAAGAGAACAGATACTCTGGCCACAAAGGAATCACTATTGTTGGTTCAGGACCTGTTATAACAGTAGCAAATGAACAGAGAGATACACTCCAAAGAACAAAGAACAATACAGCACAGGAACAGGCCCTTTGGCCCTCCAAGCCCGTGCCGCTCCCTGGTCCAAACTAGACCATTCTTTTGTATCCCTCCATTCCCACTCCGTTCATATGGCTATCTAGATATGTCTTAAACGTTCCCAGTGTGTCCGCCTCCACCACCTTGCCTGGCAGCACATTCCAGGCCCCCACCACCCTCTGTGTAAAATATGTCCTTCTGATATCTGTGTTAAACCTCCCCCCCTTCACCTTGAACCTATGACCCCTCGTGAACGTCACCACCGACCTGGGGAAAAGCTTCCCACCGTTCACCCTATCTATGCCTTTCATAATTTTATACACCGCTATTAAGTCTCCCCTCATCCTCCGTCTTTCCAGGGAGAACAACCCCAGTTTACCCAATCTCTCCTCATAACTAAGCCCCTCCATACCAGGCAACATCCTGGTAAACCTCCTCTGTACTCTCTCCAAAGCCTCCACGTCCTTCTGGTAGTGTGGCGACCAGAACTGGACGCAGTATTCCAAATGCGGCCGTACCAACGTTCTATACATCTGCAACATCAGACCCCAACTTTTATACTCTATGCCCCATCCTATAAAGGCAAGCATGCCATATGCCTTCTTCACCACCTTCTCCACCTGTGACGTCACCTTCAAGGATCTGTGGACTTGCACACC
Source organism: Mustelus asterias (assembly GCF_964213995.1). Taxonomy (NCBI): domain Eukaryota; kingdom Metazoa; phylum Chordata; class Chondrichthyes; order Carcharhiniformes; family Triakidae; genus Mustelus; species Mustelus asterias. Next base: position 50,154,296 of record NC_135823.1, on the reverse strand, counting down.
CAGGTCCCTCTGCGTATCTACACCCTTTATGGTTCTGCCATTTATCGTATAGCTCCTCCCTACATTATTTCTACCAAAATGCATCACTTTGCATTTATCAGGATTGAACTCCATCTGCCATTTCTTTGCCCAAATTTCCAGCCTATCTATATCCTTCTGTAGCTTCTGACAATGCTCCTCACTATCTGCAAGTCCTGCCAATTTTGTGTCGTCTGCAAACTTACTGATCACCCCAGTTACACCTTCTTCCAGATCGTTTATATAAATCACAAACAGCAGAGGTCCCAATACAGAGGCCTGCAGAACACCACTAGTCACAGGCCTCCAGCCGGAAAAAGACCCTTCCACTACCACCCTCTGTCTTCTGTGACCAAGCCAGTTCTCCACCCATCTAGCCACCTCCCCCTTTATCCCACGAGATCCAACCTTTTTCACCAGCCTACCATGAGGGACTTTGTCAAACGCTTTACTAAAGTCCATACAGACGACATCCACGGCCCTTCCCTCGTCAACCATTCTGGTCACTTCTTCAAAAAACTCCACCAGGTTAGTGAGGCATGACCTCCCTCTCACAAAACCATGCTGACTATCGTTAATGGGTTTATTCCTTACTAAATGCGCATACATCCTATCTCTAAGAATCTTCTCCAACAACTTCCCCACCACGGATGTCAAACTCACCGGCCTATAATTACCCGGGTTATCCTTCCTACCCTTCTTAAATAACGGGACCACATTAGCTATCCTCCAATCCTCTGGGACCTCACCTGTGTCCAGTAACGAGACAAAGATTTGCGTCAGAGGCCCAGCGATTTCATCTCTCGTCTCCCTGAGCAGCCTTGGATAGATTCCATCAGGCCCTGGGGATTTGTCAGTCTTTATATTCTCTAACAAACCTAACACTTCCTCCCTTGTAATGGAGATTTTCTCCCTCAGTACTGCACTGAGAGCTTGTACCACCTTGTATTAGGAATTATGTGCTCGAGTGTCTGGAAAGGGGCTGGAATCCTTCTGACTCAGAGACAAGAGTTCAGTCTATAACAGTGAAAAAAAGAAAGTCTTGCATTTCTATAGCACTTTGCACAACATCCTTGAATGTCCTAAAGCACTTAACTGCTAATTAAATGCTTTTTGAAGTGTAGTCGCTGATCTAATGTAGGAAACGTGGCAGCCAATTTGCAAACAGCAAGCTCCAACTGACAGCCAAGTGCCGACAACCAGAAAATGGGTTTTAAGATATTAGTTGAGGGATAAATATCAACGAAGGAAAGACAAATGTGCTGCTCTGAGGGCTCAATGGATAAATGCACTTCACAACTGACCCAAACCAACCCAGAGAGGCACAATGCTTCAGAACAATGTGTTCAGAACAACTGCAGGTGTTTGGGGCGGGGATGGGGACAGAAACATTAGACAGCATTTTCAAGCTTCCTCAATCATTCTAGTGAGGGAAACAACAGGAATGGGGAAACTGAGGCAGTCCTCCATCGGCGCTCACTGTCAAGGCGTACATGAAATTGGCAGCCACGCATATGTGGTATTGCACACTATCACAAAGCAATGAAAAAAGAAAAATCTATAAAACATACCCACCGTCCCTCAAGGAATACCGTAACAGGTTAGAAAACAATGGATAAGTTAATTCTTACATATTTTTAAAAGTCTCTTCCTGAAGATCTTTTGGCATGTTCACAATCATCTCTGGTTGCAGGTAGATGGCTGAAGACAGTCTCAGTGCCATGATCAACAGCTCCAAACACTGAGTGGAGCTGATCAATGGTAAACACTTCTGCCAGCTAGTCTCAAAGAGAGAACGGTTCCCTCCGGGTACCTGCATTAGCTGGTCTTTAATATGCCCAAAGTTGATGGTGGTGAATGCAATCTGGGCAAACGAAATGGAGAGAGAAAGAGAGAGTTCCGGATACAATCATCATGTCACAGAGCCAGCACAAATCCAGAAGTCTCAGAACAGAATTCCAAGGGTTATTCTACGAGGTGAGATTGAACACACTAGAGTTGTATTCGCTGGTATTCAGAAAGTTGTGGGATGATTTGATTGACATTTTCAAGATGTTAAGGAGTATATTATATTAGGAGTATATAAGGAGTATATGGTTGGGAAGTCTAAGACGGGGGGCAAGGCCTAAGAATTAGAAGCAGACCTTTCAGGAGTGAAATCAGGAAACACTTCTATACACTAAGAGGGGAATTTAATGATTCCCCTGAGGAAGTTTGGAAGGCCTGTAGGCAACCTTCCTATCTTGATGCCTAGTGAAGCCCTTAAGTGGACAATGAAGGGATTTCTGCCCCGGGAGTCCTTGATCTCAGGGAAAGTCCACAACTGGCCACTTAATTGCCTGATTGGCATTTAATAAGGTGACCTTTCCCCAAAGGAGTTGATCAGGGAAAGATAAATGTGCTGCTATGATAATTCAGTGGGTAAATTCATTGTGTCGCTTTGATTAAATTCCACCCTAAGGATAGCAGAAATTTGGAATTCTCTTCTGCAAATGGTGAGTCTCTTTGAATGTTGGGGTAGGCTTGAGAGTCTGAGTGATCTCCTCCTGTTTCTGGTCCCAAGATAGTGGCCCTTCAGTCCATTTGATCTTATCCTTCTAGAAGATCAACTCTCCCCTCCCTGAGGAGGAGGTCATTCAGTCCCTCAAATCTATTCCAACATTCAGTTGGATCATGGCTGATCAACATCTTAACTCATTCGTCTGCTTTTACTCCATATGTCAAACAGGAACATATCGATCAGAATCTTGAATTGACCGCAGCATCCACAGCCTTTTAGGGGAGGGAATTCCTGATTGCCACTACTCAAATTGCTTCCTGCTTTCACTTCATAGAATCCCTCTTGTGCAGAAGCAAGCCATTCAGCCCAATGAACCTGCACTGACAACAATCCCATCCAGATCCTATCCCCATAACCCCACATATTTACCCTGCTAATCCCCCTGATAGTAAGGGTCAATTTAGCATGGCCAATCAACTTAACCTGCACATCTTTGGACTGTGGGCGGAAATGAGTTGACGGCACAAATCAGTACAAATGGGTATGATCTAGTGGCCATTATAGAAACGTGGTTGCAGGGTGACCAGGATTGGGAACTAAATATCCAGGGGTATCAGACAATTCAGGAGGATAGACAGGAAGGAAAAGGAGGTGGGATAGCGCTGTTGATTAAGGATAACATCAGGGCGGTAGTGAGAGACGATATAGGCTCTAGGGAGCAAAATGTGGAATCAATGTGGGTGGAGATAAGGAATAGTAAGGGGAAAAAGTCACTGGTGGCCGTAGTCTATAGGCTCCCAAATAATAACTTCAAGGTGGGGCGGGCTATAAACAAACAAATAACAGATGCATGTAAAAATGGAACAGCAATAATCATGGGGGATTTTAACCTCCATATTGATTGGTCAACTCAAGTCGGACGCAGTGGACTTGAGGAAGAGTTCTTAGAATGCTGTCGCGATAGTTTTCTCGAACAGTATGTTACAGAACCTACGAGGGAGCAAGCTATCTTGGTTCTGGTCCTGGTCCTGTGTAATGAGACAGGTAAAATTAATGATCTCCTTGTGAGGGATCCTCTTGGAATGAGTGATCACAATATGGTTGAATTTCTAATACAGATGGAGGGTGAGAAAGTAGGGTCCCAAACCAGTGTCCTCTGCTTGAACAAGGAGGATTACAATAGGATGAGGGCGGTGTTGGCTAATGTAGACTGGGAACACAGACTAATTGGTGGGACAGTTGAGGAACAGTGGAGGATTTTTAAGGAGATTTTTCTCAGTACTGAGCAAAAATATATTCCAGTGAAAAAGAAGGAATGTAAGAAAAGGGATGACCAGTCATGGATAACTAAGGAAATAAAGGACAGTATCAAATTAAAAACCAATGCATACAGAGTGGCCAAAATTAGTGGGGAACTAGAAGATTGGGAAGGCTTTAAAAAACAACAAAGAACTACTAAGAAAGCAATAAAGAAAGGAAAGATAGATTATGAAAGTAAACTAGCACAAAATATAAAAACTGATAGTAAAAGTTTTTACAAATATATAAAACAGAAAAGAGTGGCTAAAGTAAATGTTGGTCCCTTAGAAGATGAGAAGGGGGATCTAATAATAGGCAACGAGGAAATGGCTGAGGCCTTAAACATGTTTTGTGTGTCGGTCTTCACAGTGGAGGACACAAATAGCTTACCAATAATTGACGGTCATGGGACTGTAGGGGGTGAGGACCTTAAAACGATCACTATTACTAAAGAGGTAGTGCTAGGTAGGCTAATGGGACTAAAGGTAGACAAGTCCCCTGGTCCAGATGAAATGCATCCCAGGGTACTAAAAAAAACGGCAGAAGAAATAACAAATGCATTAGTTGTAATTTATCAAACTTCACTGGACTCTGGGGAGGTGCCAGCTGATTGGAAAACAGCTAATGTAACGCCACTGTTTAAAAAAGGAGGTAGACAAAAGGCAGTTAACTACAGGCCAGTTAGCTTAACATCTGTAGTTAGGAAAATGCTGGAATCTATCATTAAGGAAGAAATAGCAGGACACCTGGAAAAGAATGGTTCAATCAAGCAGACACAGCATGGATTCATGAAGGGAAAGTGATGTTTGACTAATTTACTGGAATCTTTTGAGGATATAATGAGTGCAGTTGACAGAGGGGAACCGGTGGATGTGGTGTATTTAGATTTCCAGAAGGCATTTGATGAGGTGCCTCACAAAAGGTTGCTGCATAAGATAAAGGTACACGGAGTTGGGGGTAAAGTGTTAGCGTGGATTGAGGATTGGCTATCTAACAGAAAGCAGAGAGTCGGAATACATGGGTGCTTTTCCGGTTGGCGTGTGACTAGTGGCGTGCCGCAGGGATCGGTGCTGGGGCCTCAACTATTTACCATATACATAGACGATCTGGAGGAGGGGACCGAGCGTAGGGTAACAAAGTTTGCAGATGACACAAAGATGAGTGGGAAAGCAAATTGTGTGGAGGGCACAGAGAGTCTGCAGGGAGATTTGGATAGGCTAAGTGAGTGGGCAAGGATCTGGCAGATGGAGTATAATGTTGGTAAGTGTGAGGTTATCCACTTTGGAAGGAATAATAGTAAAATGGACTATTATTTAAACGGTGAAAAATTACAACATGCTACTGTGCAGAGGGACCTGGGGGTCCTTGTGCATGAATCACAAAAACTCAGCTTGCAGGTGCAGCAGGTAATCAAGAAGGCAAATGGAATGTTGGCCTTTATCGCGAGAGGGATGGAGTATAAAAGCAGGGAGGTCATGCTGCAACTGTACAGGGTACTGGTGAGGCCACACTTGGAGTACTGTGTACAATTTTGGTCCCCTTATTTAAGAAAGGATATATTAGCTTTGGAGGGGGTACAGAGAAGGTTCACCAGGTTGATTCCAGAGATGAGGGGGTTAGCTTATGAGGAGAGATTGAGTAGACTGGGCCTGTACTCATTGGAGTTTAGAAGGTTGAGGGGAGATCTTATACAGACATATAAGATAATGAAGGGGCTAGACGGGGTAGAAGCAGCGAGGTTATTTCCACTTACAATGGAAACAAGAACTAGGGGGCATAGCCTCAAAATACGGGGGAGTCAATTTAGAACAGAGTTGAGGAGGAACTTCTTCTCCCAGAGGGTAGTGAATCTTTGGAATTCTCTGCCCAATGAAGCAGTAGAGGCTACCTCGTTAAATGTGTTTAAGTCACAGATAGATAGATTTTTAACCATTAAAGGAATTAAGGGTTATGGGGAGCGGGAGCGGGTAAGTGGAACTGAACCCACTATCAGATCAGCCATGATCTTATTGAATGGCGGAGCAGGCTTGAGGGGCTAGATGGCCTACTCCTGCTCCTACATCTTATGTTCTTATGTAAACCGGAGCACCCGGAGGAAACCCACGCAGACATGGGGAGAACGTGTAAACTCCACACAGACAGTGACCCAAGGCCAGAATCGAACCTGGGTCCCTGGCGCTGTGAGGCAGCAGTGCTAACCACATCAAAATCAGCAAGGATTGACCCTGGACCTGTGCTGAGTTAACTGATATCAGCCAAGACGATAACAGAGGTAATGCAAATGGTCTTTACATTACTGAGCCAGGGAAATACATCAGGCACAGTTCCTGCTCTTAACTGCCCACTGTGTATTGGGGGCTAGGACAATGGGAGGGGGAGGGGTCATAGAGGTTTATAGCATGGAAACAGGCCCTACAGCCAAACCTGTCCATTCCATCCCTTTTTTAACCACTACACTAGTCCCAATTGCCTACGTTTGGCCCAAATCCCTCTATACCCATCTTACTCATGTAACTATCCAAATGCTTTTTAAAAGACAAAATTGTACCCACCTCTACTATTACCTCTGGCAATTGTTCCAGACATTCCACTCTCTGAAGAAATTGCCCCTCTGGACTCTGTTGTATCTCTCCCCTCTCACCTTAAATCTGTGCCCTCAAGTTTTAGATTCCCCTACCTTTGGGGGAAAGATGTTGACTATGCTCCTATGAGGGGCATAGGTCAACATATGTTGACCTATGCCCCTCATTATTTTATAGACCTCTATAAGATCACCCCTAAGTCGCCTATGTTCCAGAGAAAATAGTCCTAGTCTATCCAGCCTCTCCTTATAACTCAAACTATCAAGTCCTGGTAGCATCCTAATAAATTTTTTCTGCACTCTTTCTGGTTTAATAATATCCTTTCTATAATAGGGTGACCAGAACTGCACATAGTATTCCAAGTGTAGCCTTACCAATGTCTTATACAATTTGAACAAGACGAACCAACTCCTGTATTCGATGTTCTGACCAATGAAACCAAGCAGGTCAAATGCCTTCTTCACTACTCTGTCCATCAGTGACTCCACTTTCAAGGAGCTATGAACCTGTACCCCTAGATCTCTTTGTTCTATAACTCTCCCCAATGTCCTACCATTAACTGAGTAAACCCTGCCCTGGTTCGATCTACCAAAATGCATTACCTTGCATTTATCTAAATTAAACTCCATCTGCCATTCATCAGCCCACTGGCCCAATTGATCAAGATCCTGTTGCAATCCTAGATAACCTTCTTCACTGTCCACTATGCCACCAATCTTGGTGTCATCTGCAAACTTACTAACCATGCCTCCTAAATTCTCATCCAAATTATTAATATAAATGACAAATAACAGTGGACCCAGCACCGATCCCTGAGGCACACCGCTGGTCACAGACCTCCAGTTTGAAAAACAATCCTCTGCAACACCCTCTGCCTTCTGTTATCAAGCCAATTTTGTATCCATTTGGCTACCTCATCCTGGATCCTGTGAGATTTAACCTTATGCAACAACCTACCATGTGCCACCTTGTCTAAGGCCTTGCTAAAGTCCACGTAGACAACATCAACTGCACTGCCCTCATCTAACTTCTTGGTTACCCCTTCAAAAAACTCAATCAAATTTGAGAGACAAGATTTTCCATTCACAAAGCCATGCTGACTGTCCCTAATCAGTCCTTGCCTCTCTAAATGCCTATAGAGTCGTTGATGAGCAAAAGGTAGAGAGGTTTACAGAGCTTACCAATTTCCGATGCTCAAGGCCTACGGCAGCTGATGGTACGGTCACCAATGGTGGAGCAATTAAAACTAGGGATGCTCAAAAGGCCGGAATTGGAGGAGCGCAGGGACCTCAGAGGGTTGTGGAACTCGGGGTATCACAGAGATAGACAGTGTTAAGTTAGAAGGAGAGGTTCATAACTCAAGAATACAGCATGATCTGGTCAAGGTGCTTAAAGCATTAAAGGAATTTGATGAGATAGGGGAGACTATGGAGGGATTCGAACACGAGAACAAACAGCTACAGATAATGCAAAGATATTGCTCCAACCTCTATGATCTTGCCACCATAGAAATATTTTGTACTGAGTAAGAAGGTTGAGATTTTCATCTGCTGTAAGTCAGCGGCCAGTCGCCTTGGCTGAAGGACAATTTCTCTGAAATAATTGGAGAATGAATTCTGAAAGAAGGAAAAAAAGGTCAGAAAAGAACATCTCAGGTGTTTAACAATCTCAAATTTAACAAGCCACTACATTATGGCTTCAAAATCTTTGGCGTATAACTATATTAACTTGATCAATTGGGCCAGTGGGCTGACATGGCAGCATGGATACAAAGTTGGCTGAGTGACAGGAAATAGAGTAGGAGTGAACGATGTTTTTCACTTGGAAGGAAGTTATATAGTGGGGATCCCCAGAAGTGAATGCGAGGATCAGTACTTCCCTTTGTCTACGTTAATGACCTAGACTTGGTGCATGTACAGAGCACAATTACATAATCTGAAGATAACACAAAATTTGAAAGTACTGTGAACTGAGAGAAGGACATAAACAGGTTGGTGAAATGGGCAAACACATGGCAAATAAAATTTAATTAAAGGAATTGTGAAGTGAAAACATTTTAGTACCTAGAAGAAGAGGCAATTTAGAATAAAGGGTACAATTCTAAACAGGATGCAGGAACAGAGGGACCCAAGTGTATATGTGCACAAATTGTTGAAGGTGACAGTACAGGTTAAGGAAGTGGTTAATAAAGCATACTAGATCCTGATTTTACAAATTAAGGCATAGAGTACAAAATCCAGGATATTATGACAAGCTTTTATAAAACACCAGTTTGGCCTCAATTGGAGAATTGTGTTCAATTCTGGGAACCACACTTTAGCAAAGGTGTGAAGGCTTTGGAGAGAGAAAGAGAGAATGCAGAAATGTTTTACAAGAATGATCCCAGGAATGAGAGAATTCAAATACATGGATAAATTGGAAAAGATGGGGCAATTCTCTTAGGATAGAGAAGGAGATTTGATAGAAATGTTTAAAATCTCAAGAGCTCTGAGCAGAGTAGAAAGAGAGGAACTGTTCCTTTTGGCAAAGAGGTTGAGAATCAGAGGACCCTGATTTAAGTTAAATGGCAAAAGAAGAAAAAGTGAGGTGAGGGAAAGCTTTTTTTAAAAAAAAGAGTGATTAGGGTCTGCAATGCACTTCCTGGGAGCTTATTGGAGGCAGTGTCAATTCTGGTTTGCAAAAGGAATTAAGCACCCAAAGAGAAAAAAATTGCAGATCTATGAGGAAAAGCAAAGGGTTGGAAGTTGCCAAATTGTTGTGGCAGGGAGCCAATGTGGTCTTGACAGGCCTATTTCCGTACTGTAACTATCAATGATACCATTTCCAAGTCCCATTATCCATCTTCCAATAATCCTCACTCACCATTTCCCTGGCCTCATTAGGCAGGGAAACCCCACTGCCCCAGCATGGCTAGGTCCCATCCACAGCCTTAGGCCCACCCAGCCAGAACCCATCTCCATAGCATCAGCCCCCATTCAATTGCCTTTGCACCACCTCCCAAAGGCAGATCTGGCTCCAATGGTGCTGACCCTTGATCAGCCCCCTCCAGCTCAAGGCTAGGCCCCATCCTCAAGACCCAACTCTCCCATGCACATTTGGGAGCAAATCCCATGGGATCACCACCAGCAAAAGGAAATTCCCAGCTCACACTCCTCTCACTGCCACATGCCCTCCCCATGTTCCAATCGCTATCCTTGAAACACATGCAAATCACAGCAATTGTTTTGTGATGGAATACTCTCCACTTGGCTGGATGAGTGCAGATCCAGATAATTCCAAACACTCAACACCATCTAGGACAAAACAGCCTGTTTGATTGGCACCCCATCCACTACCTTAAATATTCACACACTCCACCACTGACACACAGTGCCAGCGGTGTGTATCATCTATAAGATGCAATGCAATAAATCACCAAGGCTCCTTCAATAGCATCTTCCAAGCCTATAACATCTATCGCCTAGAAGGACAAGGGCAGCAGATACATCATCACCTTCAAGTCGTTTCCCCCCCCCCCCCCCTCCACCAGTCACCCTAACTTGGAAATATAGGGTGAAATTTTCCTGTCCCGTCTGCACGAGAATCATTGCGGGTGGGACAGAACCAGGCAAAGGTCTGTTGACCTTGGGAGGGATTTTCCGGTCTTGGGGCGAGGGCGGCCGGAAAATCCAGCCCTTAGTGTCTTTCCTTCACTGTCGCCTAGTCAAAATTCTGTAACTCCCTCCCTAACAGCATAGTGGGTGCACCTTCATGGGGTGGACTGCAGTAGTGCACAAAGACGGCTCACTACCACCTTCTCAAGGGTAATTTGGGATGGGCAATAAATACTGACCTAGCCAGCGACGTCCACATCCTTTGAAGGAATAAATAAAACAGATATGCCAATGCCAGGTGGTGCCCCAGGTTTGGTCTTTGGGCAAAGTTGAGTTAGCTGATCCTAACTGGATAGCAATATTGGGATGGGGTTCTTGATTGCTGTGATTTGCGTGGGGACATGGAACTATTTTTAAAACACTTTATAAATGCAAGTTGTTGTTGTCTGCAAAGATATAAATGTACTGACACATACATACATTTGAATTGCAATCATACAAGAAAAGTATAGATCAAACCTGAAGCGAATGCAAACTAGATCCCTTTGAATGAAGATATCGCAGCATGTCTGCATAATATTTACTAGCAGAGTTATTCCTGGAATCCAGAAAACACATCATTAAGCTGACCGTTTGAAAGAAATATTTCACATTATTATTTCTTTCGAGTTGAATTACAAGAGTCCTTCCCCTCCTACCTGAGTGGATTGGAAACTTCCAATCTGCTGTCTGTTTTTTTCAATTGTGTCATATAACCTATTACTATGTAGGACCATAAATTCTAGGAAAAGGATCCCAATTGTAGATAACCCAGTATCAATGGCGGATTAACTACCACCCAGACCCCTAGGCTGAGCTTCAGTAAGGCCCCCTGGCCTTGCCCCCTGCCCCACCCTTCGTTGAATAGAATAAAGTGACGTTAGATAACTTATATTGTTGTACTATGTATAATGTACTACATGTATAATATCATAAAGTTATATGAATCAATTACAGCCCTTTTATTCATTTATTTTTCATTTTCTTTACATTTGTACTTTAAAAAGCTTCAGTGTTTTTTGGTTTACAAAAGTGTCGATAACAGCATGTAAGTCAACAGATCGAAGCATGTTTGATTCAATGTGCATGAGTGCCAGATGACTAAGTTTCTCGTCGCTCATTGTTGAGCGCAAATAGATTTTGATCCTCTTCAGTGCCAAAAATGAACGCTCACCTGAACAGTTAGTGATTTTCTTTGCTCTCGGGCCCCCCTCCCTTCCGGGCCCCTAGGCTTAAGCCTACTCAGCCTAATGGTTAATCCGCCACTGCCCAGTATCAATCCTCTAGTCAATCATACTGCTGCCAGATGCAGGGTAAACCTCTTCCGCTCTGCCCCAACAGTGCACTTTAATCCAACCTCATGAGTTCACTCCCCCATACTGCACCCACTTTATGTCAACCCATTTCCCACACCAACCAGGCTTGTGACTGACAGCCAAATTCAGTGTGGAGTGCTCTCACCTCCACGTCAGAAGGTTGTGGGTTCAAGTCTCACTCCAGTGACTTCAGTATGAAATCCAGGCTGACCCAGTGCAGCATTGTCAAGTGGGTGCAATAAAAACAATATATCACTATTTTAAAGAGGAGCAAGGGAGTTCTCCCTATGTCACTATTTTAAAAAGGAGGAGGGGAATTCATAGAATCCCTACAGTGCAGAAGGCAGCCATTCAGCCCATCAAGTCTCCACTGACTCTCCGACAGAGCATCTTGCCAGGCCCACCCCCCGCCCTATTCCCACAATCTCACATATTTACCCCACTAATCTCCCTAATCTTCACATTTAGGATACTAAGGAGCAATTTAGCATGGCCAATCCACCTAATCTGCATTTGGGAGGAAACAGGGCATCTGGATGAAACGTATACATACATGGCGAGAATGTTCAAACTCCACACAAACAGTGACCTGAGGTCAGAAATGAACCCGGGACACTGGTGCTATGAGACTGTGGTGTCCAGGATATATCTATTGCTAAACCAACATCACAAAAACAGATGATGATCTGGTTATTATCTAATTGTTGTTTGAGTGTGTTTGCTATGCACAAATTGACTGCTATATTTCCTACATCAAACAGTGGTGGAGTTTTCAAAAAATACTTTCATTGACTACAAAACAACACTTTGGGACATTCTGAAGTTGGAAAAAGTACTATATAAATGAAAGTTTGTTCATTATTTCAGTTTTCTTTAAGATGAAGCCACAGATCTCACCTGAAGTATTCAAGTCCCTCGACAGTTCCTGAAAAAAAAAGAAAAGGGGGAGGATTTAAATGCATAAAACGAAATAACATCTGGCAGAATACGTTTCAAGCAGTTTGACTCCGATTAAAATGAGTGAATCTCACCTTCTATGTATTTCCCATCCAACAACTTAACCTATAAGAGACACGTTTAAACAGTTAAACCCATGAATGTCAGCAGCAGGAAACAAAGGAAATGAAATTTAAATAAAATCCTGTCACTAACCAGTATTTCTCTCAATTCAGCTGGTAAATCTGTAAGAGGAACAATGAGTTAAAACAGATACATGGCAGAGAGAAAGAAAATCCCAGATGTTTAAATAATCCTCAATGTAGAGATGCCGGCGTTGGACTGGGGTAGACACAGTAAGAAGTCTCACAACACCAGGTTAAAGTCCAACAGGTTTATTTGGAATCACGAGCTTTCGGAGCACTGATCCTTCATCTCCTGATGAACGAGCAGCACTCCAAAAGTTCATGATTCCAAATAAACCTGTTGGACTTTAACCTGGTGTTGTGAGACTTCTTAATAATCCTCTGCATGAAGTGAGAGATAGCTTCTGCAAGTTAAGGTGTCAGTCCTGGCTCAGTGGGTGACGCTCACCTGGAATTCAAAAAATTGAGAGTTCAAATCTCACTGCAGGAACTTGAACACAAAATTCTAGGCTGACATTCCTATGCAGCACTGCACAAATATTGCAGTAAGAAGTCTCACAACATCAGGTTAAAGTCCAACAAGTTTATTTGGTAGCAAAATCCACTAATTTTCGGGGCGCTGCTCCTTCGTCAGGTAAGTGGGAGTTCTGTTCACAAACAGGACATATAAAGACACAAACTCAATTTACAAAATAATGGTTGGAATGCGAGTCTTTACAGGTAATTAAGTCTTAAAGGTACAGACAATGTGAGTGGAGAGAGCGTTAAGCACAGGTTAAAGAGATGTGTATTGTCTCCAGACAGGACAGTTAGTGAGATTTTGCAAGCCCAGGCAAGTCGTGGGGGTTACAGATAATGTGACATGAACCCAAGATCCCGGTTAAGGCCGTCCTCATGTGTGCGGAACTTGGCTATCAGTCTCTGCCCAGCGACTCTGCGTTGTAGTATGTCGTGAAGGCCGCCTTGGAGAACGCTTACCCGAAGATCAGAGGCCGAATGCCCGTGACCGCTGACGTGTTCCCCAACAGGCAGAGAACACTCTTGCCTAGTGATTGTCGAGCGGTGTTCATTCATCCGTTGTCGTAGCGGCTGCATGGTCTCCCCAATGTACCATGCCTCGGGACATCCTTTCCTGCAGCATCTCAGGTAGACAACGTTGGCCGAGTTGCAAGAGTATGTACCGTGTACCTGGTGGATGGTGTTCTCACATGAGATCATGGCATCCGTGTCGATGATCCGGCACGTCTTGCAGAGGTTGCTGTGGCAGGGTTGTATGGTGTCGTGGTCACTGTTCTCCTGAAGGCTGGGTAGTTTGCTGCGGCCAATGGTCTGTTTGAGGTTGTTTGAGTCTGTTTGAGGAACTTTCAACCGATGCTATACACTAGATACATCGATGACATTTTCTTCCTTTGGACTCATGGTGAACAATCACTGAAACAACTATATGATGACATCAACAAGTTCCATCCCACCATCAGACTCACCATGGACTACTCTCCGGAATCGACTGCATCCTTGGACAAATGCATCTCCATTAAGGACAGTCACCTCAGCACTTCACTGTACCGCAAGCTCACGGATAACCTCATGATGCTCCACTTCTCCAGATTCCACCCTAAACACGTTAAAGAAGCCATCCCCTATGGACAAGCCCTCCACATACACAGGATCTGCTCAGATGAGGAGGAACGCAACAGACACCTCCAGACGCTGAAAGATGCCCTCATAAGAACAGGATATGGCACTCGACTCATCGATCGACAGTTCCAACGCGCCACAGCGAAAAACCACACCGACCTCCTCAGAAGACAAACATGGGACACGGCGGACAGAGTACCCTTCGTCGTCCAGTACTTCCCCAGAGCGGAGAAGCTACGACATCTTCTCCGGAGCCTTCAACATGTCATTGATGAAGATGAACATCTCGCCAAGGCCATCCCTACACCCCCACTTCTTGACTTCAAACAACCACACAACCTCAAACAGACCACTGTCCGCAGCAAACTACCCAGTCTTCAGGAGAACAGTGACCACGACACCACACAACCCTGCCACAGCAACCTCTGCAAGACGTGCCGGATCATTGACGCGGATGCCATCATCTCACGTGAGAACACCATCCACCAGGTACACGGTACATACACTTACAACTCGGCCAACGTTGTCTACCTGATATGCTGCAGGAAAGGATGTCCTCAGGCATGGTTCATTGGGGAGACCATGCAGATGCTACGACAACGGATGAATGAACATCGCTTGACAATCACCAGGCAAGAGTGTTCTCTGCCTGTTGGGGAACACCTCAGCGGTCACGGGCATTCGGCCTCTGATCTTCAGGTAAGTGTTCTCCAAGGTGGCCCTCACGACACACGACAACACAGAGTCGCTGAGCAGAGACTGATAGCCAAGTTCCGCACACATGAGGACGGCCTTAACCGGGATCTTGGGTTCATGTCAGATTATCTGTAACCCCCACGAATTGCCTGGGCTTGCAAAATCTCACTAACTGTCCTGTCTGCAGACAATACACATCTCTTTAACATGTGCTTAACACTCTCTCCACTCACATTGTCTGTACCTTTAAGACTTGATTACCTGTAAAGACTCGCATTCCAACCATTATTTTGTAAATTGAGTTTGTGTCTTTATATGTCCTGTTTGTGAACAGAACTCCCACTTACCTGACGAAGGAGCAACACTCCAAAAGCTAGTGGATTTTGCTACCAAATAAACCTGTTGGACTTTAACCTGGTGTTGTGAGACGTCTTACTGTGTTTACCCCAGTCCAACGCCGGCATCTCCACATCACAAATATTGCAGCGTCATAGGTGCAATGTTAAACCAAAGTCCCTGTAAGAAGTTTAACAACACCAGGTTAAAGTCCAACAGGTTTATTTGATAGCAAAAGCCACTAGCTTTCGGAGCCTTAAGCTCCTTCTTCAGGTGAGTGGGAATTCTGTGTTGTTAAACTTGTTGTTGGTGTTGTTAAACTTCTTACTGTGTTTACCCCAGTCCAATGCCGGCATGTCCACATCATGACCAAAGTCCCTCTCAGGGTAAAAGATTCTTTTGAAGATAAGGCAATTCTTTTGAAGACAAGCAAGGGAGATATCCCTGGCACCCAGGGCAATTTTTATCCCTCAATCAACATCACACAAGCAGATTATCTGGTTGTTATCACATTGCTGTTTGTGGGAGCCTATTATGACAAATTGTCTGCTACCTTTCCTCCATAGCAACAGTGATTGCAATTCCTAAAGTACTTAATTGGCTTTTAAACATTTTGAGATCATGAAAGGCACTATGGAAATGCTAGTCTTTTATTTTAAAACAGAAGAAACATATTTTCTGCCGATTTTGTTCTCTCATTCCAGGGTCACTGCTCACAAATTCCAATCACCCGAGGAAATATTCTTTAGACAGGGAAGGTAGAGTAAAGGGGCAGCATGGAGGGGAGGGGAGGGGAGGGGAGGGGAGGGGGGGGGAGGGGGGAGGGGAGGGGGGGAGAGGGGGGGGGAGGGGGGGGGAGGGGGGGGGAGGGGGGGGGAGGGGGGGGGAGGGGAGGGGGGGAGGGGGGAGGGGAGGGGGGGGGGGAGGGGGGGGAGGGGGGGGAGGGAGGGGGGTGGGAGGGGGGTGGGAGGGGGGTGGAGGGGGGGTGGAGGGGGGGGGGGGGGGAGGGGGGGGAGGGGGGGGAGGGGGGGGGAGGGGGGGAGAGGGGGAGGGAGGGGGAGGGAGGGGGAGGGAGGGGGAGGGAGGGGGAGGGAGGGGGAGGAGGGGGAGGGAGGGGGAGGGAGGGGGGGAGGGGGAGGGAGGGAGGGGGAGGGAGGGGGAGGGAGGGAGGGGGAGGGAGAGAGGGGGGGGGGAGAGGGGGGGGGGGAGGGGGGGGGAGGGGGGGGAGGGGGGGGGAGGGGGGGGAGGGGGGGGAGAGGGGGGGAGAGGGGGGGAGAGGGGGGAGAGGGGGGGAGAGGGGGGAGAGGGGGGAGAGGGGGGGAGAGGGGGGGGAGGAGGGGGGGAGGAGGGGGGGAGGAGGGGGGGGAGGAGGGGGGGAGGAGGGGGGGAGGAGGGGGGGGGAGGAGAGGGGGGGAGGAGGGGGGGGGAGGAGGGGGGGGGAGGGGGGGGGGGGGAGGGGGGGAGGGGGGGGGGGGAGGGGGGGAGGGGGGGGTGGGGAGGAGGGGGGGGGGGGAGGGGGGGGTGGGGAGGAGGGGGGGGGGGAGGGGGGGGGTGGGGAGGGGGGGGGAGGGGGGTGGGGAGGAGGGGGGGGGAGGGGGGGGGGAGGGGGGGGGGGGAGGGGGGGGGACCCCAATCAACTACTGATCACAATCCAGGGACCAGTTTTGTAAATACCTGGAAGTAAGCATCAAGTTAACAGCAGCATTGTTGTGAAGGAGGGAGGGAAAGGGAGAAGGCATAAAGAATTTAAAAAACATTTCCTCTTTTACAAGCTCCTCCTCTCAGGACTCTCCACATCTTCTGTTGGCTTTTACTTCCTTCTCCAAGATTTACCAAATTTACTCAAGTCAATTTTTTTTAGGCCAAAGGTCATGGGGTTGACTTTTCCACAGGTAATATTTTCAAAGGGTTGGCATGTGGGTTTAATTTGGGCTACACTGAATGGAGGTAACATCTCAGAAGCGGACTTATTGCCAAGTTAATTTAAATAGTTTTTAACTCATTATTAAATGGGGGCTGAGGTCTATTGAATAAATTTTTCAAACCTGATCCTCCACTCAATATTATTAACTATTTACCAGTACTCCTGCAAAAACAACCAAGTCTGCAATTACAATTATACTGCATTTTATAAATATATCCTTCCTTACAGTTTTTGAGTGATATGTCAGTGAGTCTACCTTCTAATCTTGCACTATGCAAAGTTCCAAACAACATTCTCTCCTTTTATTTTGAAAAGGAAAATAAATCAGCATTTATGATCTCAGTTACTAATCCAGCCCTGTAATTATCCCTTTGTAACTTTTGCCATAACCAGGAATTATTTTTTGCTATCATTACCTACTTTCTGATGAAACATTGGTCGGAATTTTAGCTGCACGCCCACCCCGATTCTGGGGGTGGGCGAGGCTCGAAGAACAGCGTTCTCTATTAGCCTCGGGCGGGATCGTACGAACTTCAGGCGGACGTGCCGGTAAAATTCCGGCCATTAACTCTGTTTCTCTCTCCACAGATGCTGCCAGACCTGCTGAATGTTTCCAGCATTTTGTGTTTTTATTTCAGATTTACAGCATCCGCAGTATTTTGCTTTGATTTGAGAAATATTTGGCTGGTTTCACCCTGGTCTCTCCAGTTGTAGCCTGAACATCCGAAGCAATGGCTTCTCTCTTCCCAACCCCACATACCCTTCAGTTCTGAAGTTTTTGGGCTATAGTCCCTGAAAAACTGAATTCGAATTTTGGAAAAGTATGAAAAATTACAGATTTTTAGGCCAAAAATCATAGTTCGACTTTTTACACAAGGTACAATATATCAGAAAGGTTTAAAAAGTACAAATACACTGAGTTTAAATGGAGATTTAACCAGCTGAAGCAAATAATTGCACTTCAGTATGAATTCTTTTCATGTTATTTAAGGCACCTTTAAAACTCTCCCCCCACTGACCTGTGTTAATATGAAAATTAATTGAAAGACACAGATGCTTATAAAAATAATTTAAAAGGTATATTTCTTACTTTCGCCAGGATCTTCATCAACAGTGAACCCAGCTCTCCAAAAGTTCAGGATGACCAGCCAGATCCAGAAGTTTGGTTGCATCTTTACGCTGCACCACCCTGTTGCTCCAGAGTGGTGTTGTTCCTGTGAAAGAAGGAATAGGGCCTATAAAAGGTGAGGGCGGGAAAATCTGTACGGAACCAGTAGAAATGGCAGAGGTGCTCAATGAGTATTTTGCCTTGGTTTTCACAGAGGAGAAGGACCTGGGTGGGTGCATTGCGGGCTTGCGGTGGACTGAAAAGATTGAGTATGTGGACTTTAACAAAGAGGTTGTGCTGGAATCTTTGAATGGCATCAAGATAGATAAGTCGCCGGGTCCGGATAGGATGTACCCCAGGTTACTGTGGGAGGCGAGGGAAGAGATTGCAGAGCCTCTGGCGATGATCTTTGCGTCGTCGATGGAGACGGGAGAGGTGCCGGAGGATTGCGGATGTGGTTCCTATTTTCAAGAAGGGGAATAGGGATAGCCCAGGAAATTACCGACCGGTGAGTCTAACCTCAGTGGTTGGTAAGCTGATGGAGAAGATCCTGAGGGACAAGATTTATGAGCATTTAGAGAGGTTTAGTATGCTCAAGAATACTCAGCATGGCTTTGTCAAAGGCAGATCGTGCCTTACGAGCCTGGTGGAGTTCTTTGAAAATGTGACTAAACACATTGACGAAGGGAAAGCGGTAGATGTGGTTTATATGGATTTTAGCAAGGCGTTCGATAAGGTCCCCCATGCAAGGCTTCTCAAAAAAGTGAGAGGGCATGGGATCCAAGGGGCTGCTGCCCTGTGGATCCAGAACTGGCTTGCCCAAAGGAGGCAGAGAGTGTGTATAGATGGGTCTTTTTCTAAATGGAGGTCAGTCACCAGTGGTGTGCGTCAGGGATCTGTTCTGGGACCCGTGCTGTTTGTCATTTTCATAAATGACCTGGATGAGGAAGTGGAGGGATAGGTTGGTAAGTTTGCCGATGACACGAAGGTTGGTGGGGTTGTGGATAGTCTGGAGGGACGTCAGAAGTTACAGAGGGACATAGATAGGATGCAAGACTGGGCGGAGAAGTGGCAGATGGACTTCAACCCAGATAAATGCGTAGTGGTCCATTTTGGCAGGTCAAATGGGATGAAGGAGTACAATATAAAGGGAAAGACTCTTAGTACTGTAGAGGATCAGAAGGACCTTGGGGTCTGGGTCCATAGGACTCTAAAATCGGCCCCACAGGTGGAGGAGGTGGTTAAGAATGCGTATGGTGTGCTGGCCTTTATCAATTGAGGGATTGAGTTTAGGAGTCCGGGGATAATGATACAGCTATATAAGACCCACGTCAGACCCCACTTGGAGTACTGTGCTCAGTTCTGGTCGCCTCATTACAGGAAGGATGTGGAAAAGATTGAAAGGGTGCAGAGGAGATTTACAAGGATGTTGCCTGGATTGAGTGGCATGCCTTATGAGGATAGGCTGAGGGAGCTCAGTCTTTTCTCCTTGGAGAGACGTAGGATGAGAGGAGACCTAATAGAGGTATATAAGATGTTGAGAGGCATAGATCGGGTGGACTCTGAGACGCTTTTTCCCCAAGGTGGAAATGGCTGCTACGAGAGGATACAGGTTTAAGGTGCTGGGGGGTAGGTACAGGGGAAATGTTAGGGAAAAGTTTTTCACACAGAGGGTGGTGGGCGAGTGGAATCGGCTGCCATCAGTGGTGGTGGAGGCAAACCCGATAGGGTCTTTTAAGAGACTCCTGGATGAGTACATGGGACTTAATAGGATGGAGGGTTATAGGTAGGCCTAAAAGGTAGGGATATGTTTGGCACAACTTGTGGGGCCGAAGGGCCTGTTTTGTGCTGTAGTTTTTCTATGTTTCTATGAACAAGTATGATGGACGATAGTAATGAGAAACATCTCTCGCAGGATCAGTAATGGGAAGCTTCACCACAAAAAAGATCAGAGACAGGATTTCCTTTCAGCTGCTTCAAACTTGAGGAATATAATCTAAATCACCAGCAGCTTTATTTCCACAATACTAATTTAGCAGATGTCCCAAACAGAGTCAAATGGTACAAGGCCTTCTACCATTGTGCTTGGTGCTGACTCCTTTAAAGAGCTAACCAAGCAGTCCTATTCTCTGTTCTTTCCCCACAGTTCACTGCAAATAATTGACAAATTCCCATTTTGAAAGTTTCTACAATCTGCTTCCACCAGCCTTTCAAGCAGCGCATTCTAGATCACAACTTCATGGAGTTAAAATAAATTCCCATTTTCCCACCAACCTTTTTTATTAATTACTTTAAATCTGTGTCCTCTGCTCACTGGGCCCAGATGGGGTACCCGGACGAGCACTCAGATCCTGCGCGGACCATCTGGCGAGGGTATTTGTAGACATCTTTAACCTCTCTTTACATCAATCTGAAGTCCCTATCTGCTTTAAGAAGACGACCATCATCCCTGTACCAAAGAAAAGCCAGGCAGTGTGCCTCAACAAATATCGCACGATGGCTCTGACATCCATCATTATGAAGTGCTTCGAAAGGTCAGTCATGGCATGAATCAATTCTGGCCTCCCAGACTGCCTGGATGCATTACAGTTCACCTATTGCCA
Source organism: Mustelus asterias (assembly GCF_964213995.1). Taxonomy (NCBI): domain Eukaryota; kingdom Metazoa; phylum Chordata; class Chondrichthyes; order Carcharhiniformes; family Triakidae; genus Mustelus; species Mustelus asterias. The sequence continues at coordinate 50,133,562 of NC_135823.1, read as the reverse complement.
CAACAGGTCCACAGCAGATGCCATCTCCCTGGCCCTACACTCAACCGTGGAACACCTAGATAACAAAGACACCTATGTCAGATTCCTATTGTCTACAGATCAGCCTTCACCATTATTCCTACAAAGCTCGTCTCCAAACTCCATGGCCTGGGGCTCAGCTCCATCCCTGCGATTGGATCCTAGACTTCCTAACCCACAGTCTGCAATCAGTAAGGATAGGCAACAACACCTCCTCCATGATCATCCTCAACACCGATGCCCCACAAGGTCTTGTCCTCAGCCCCTTACTGTACTCCATATATACCTATGACTGTGAGGCCAAATTCCCCTCCAACTCGATTTTCAAGTTTGCTGATTACATCGCTGTAGTGAGTTGTACCTCAAACAATAATGAGACAGAGTACAGGAATGAGATAGAGAATCTGGTGAACTGGTGCAACAACAATAATCTTTCTCTCAATACCAGCAAAACGAAAGAGATAGTCATCAACTTCAGGAAACATAGTGGAGGACATGTCCCTGTCTGCATCAATGGGGATGAAGTGGAAATGGTCGAGAGCTTCAGGTTTCTAGATGTCCAGATCACCAACAACCTGTCTCAATCCCTCCACACAGACGCTATAGTTAAGAAAGCCCAGCAACACCTCTACTTCCTCAGGAGGCTAAGGAAATTTGGCATGTCTGCTACAACTCTCACCAACTTTCACAGATGCACCATAGAAAACATTCTTTCTGGTTGTGTCACAGCTTGGTATGGCTCCTGCTCCATCCAAAACTGCAAGAAACTACAAAGGGTCGTGAACGAAGCTAATATATGTGACAAAACAAATCAAATCACTGATTCTTTGGCCTCATTAGCAACAACTTGTATTTTTATAGTACCTTTTATGTAAGAAAACATCACAAGGAGCTTCACAGGAGTGTTGTGCGACACTAAGTCACAGAAGGAAATTAGGTCAAGCTTGATCAAAGGGAGGTTTTAAAAGAGTTTCTTAAAATAGGAAAGCGAGTTGGAGAAGTGCAAAAAGGGATTTTCAGAACTTCAGAGCCTCAACAACTGAAGGCACAGTCACCAACGATGGAGCAATTATAATTGGGAATGAACAAGAGGCTAGAATTAGAGGGGCACAGATATCGGAGGGCTGTGGGGGCTGGAGAAGATTAAAGTGATAGGGAGGGATAAGGCCATGGAGGTATTTGAAAACAAGGATGAGAATTTTAAAGTAAGGATGTTGCTGGAACCAGTGTAAGTCAATGAGCACAGAGATAATGTGGGAGATACAGGAAGGATATCAGAGGTAGGTTCTTTATAAAGAGAGTGGTTGGGGTGTGGAATGGACTGCCTGCAGTGATAGTGGAGTCAGACACTTTAGGAACATTTAAGCGGTTATTGGATAGGCACATGGAGCACACCAGGATGATAGGGAGTGGGATAGCTTGATCTTGGTTTCAGATAAAGCTCGGCACAACATCGTGGGCCGAAGGGCCTGTTCTGTGCTGTACTGTTCTATGTTCTATGTTCTATAATAGGTGAACAAGACTTGCTGCATGTTAAGACGCAGACAAATAGGTTTTGGATGGCTTCAGATGACTACTGATGGAATGTGCTCTTTATTTACATTATCAAAATCCCATCATAATTTTGATCACCTCTATTAAATCTCCCTTCACACTTCTTCGGTGCACACTTAGTTGATGGGCCGAATGACTTCCTTGTGCACTGCAAGGATTCTATGATTCTCTGTTTCAAAGGAGAACAATCCTAGCTTATCCAGTCTTTCCACATAACCAAAGCCCCTCATCCTTGGTACCATTCTACTAATGCAGTGATGGGCAACCTATCTTCAAAGGCTACTGAGTGGGCCACATGAGTGCCCTCCTTCCTCTCAGTGGGCTCCAGATTGAAATTAAGTTTGATCCCTCACCGTGATCCCATGAATAAGATTAAATACATTTAATACCTGCCGAGTATTTCATAATGAGCTATAGAAAATGCTTAATTATTTATATATTAATAAAACTATCAACTTCATATGGTAAAACCAAAATAAATATTTACACTTTGGATGGCAAATCCTCTTCCCTAAAAGGACATCAGTAAAGTAATTGGGTTTTTATGCCAATCCAATAGTTTCAGATTCTTTTTGAGTCACGTTTGCTGTGAATAACTATTTTTACCATTTGGTTTACCAGTCACACAGACAAAAATAATTTGCATCATTACAAAAAAGAAGGTAATGTGGACATTTAAGGAGAGATGTAGTTGCATTAAAAGCAGCTCAGAGAAGGTTTACTGGACTAATACTGGGAATGAGCAGGTTGTCTTATAAGGAAAGATTGGAGAGGTTAGGTTTGTATCCGTTAGAGTTTATAAGAGTAAGAGGTGACTTGATCAAAACCTTGAAGGCCCTGAGGGGTAATGGCAGAGTGGATGTAGAGAAGATGTTGCTTCTTGTGGGAGAATCTGGAATGAGGGGTCACGGTTTAAAAATAAGGGGTCACTCATTTAAGACAGAGGTTAGGAGAAATCTTCTCTCCCAGAGGGTCGTGAGTCTCTGGAAGTCTCTTTCTTAAAAGGCAGTGGAAGCAGAGTCTTTGAAGATTTTTAAAGGCAGAGGTAGATAGATTCTTGATTAACAAATGGATGAAAGATTAAGGGGGGTAGGCGGGAATGTAGGGTTGAGGTTACAATCAGAACAGCCATGATCTTATTGAATAGCAGAGCTGGTTGAAGGGGCCGAGTGGTCTACTCCTAATTCATATGGAAATCTGCGTGACTCACAAAGACCCTATCACAGACCTTCCCTTTAGTTCTTTTTGCCATCCTCACCCCTCTCACTTGCTGAACACCGATTTACATTTCTAACCTTTTCCCAGTTCAGATGAAGAGCCGTGGACTTGAAATGTTACCAGACCTGCTGGGCATTTCCAGCATTTCCTGTTTCGTACCAAAAGCAAAGCACACTGCTTCACCCTTCACTTCACCTCTGACCTAAACCATGCCAATCCCTCCAGGAATCTACAAGATGCACTGCTCATTCAACAATATCTTCCAATGCCACAATCTCTACCACCTAGATTCAAATAACAAGAACTGCAGGCACATGGGAACACCCCACCTGCAAGTCCTAACCATCCCCCCCCCCCCCCCCCCCCCCCCCCAAGTCACAAACCATCCAGTCTTGGAACTGTATCACCCCTTCACTATCTCTGGGTCAAAATCCTGGAACTCCCACCTTAACAGCACTATAGGCGTCCCTCCACCACATGCACTGCCAGCTCTGAGAAGGCAACTCACCATCACTTTATCAAGGGCAGTTAGGGATGGGCAATAAATGTTGGTCTTGCCAGTGACACCTGCCCTCCATGAATAAATTCAGCCTCTGGAATTATATTTTTAAACCTGTACTTTTGGTAAATTGTCCGAAATACCTTCTACCCTCTGCTTGGAATTATCCAAAAAATTCCTCCTTTTCAAGTATTTCCAAATTCTCTTTTGGAAGTTATTATTGAATCTGTTTGAGGCAGTGAATTCCACGTCAGGACTATCTTGACAAAAAGATTCCCCTCAAACCCATCCCCCGGTTCTTTCGCCGATTATCTTCATTCAAAACATAAAACCAGCCCCAATATCTGAATAACCACGATAAACTTGAATAATTCTTAATTAGGTTTGGGAACCTAAAAAAGTTTGGAGAACAACCCCAGTTTACCCAAATAATAATTCTTATTATTATAAATTCCATTTATAAAGGTGGGGTTTCCAGCCACTGTGAATGTTCTTGAATTATGCAGAAAACTTTTTTTAAATACAAAAATCAAAATATTCCAGTCTTAATGGTCGGTTTGAAAATAAGAGGAATACGTGGAATTGTAAATTAAACTGTTAACAGAAGAGAAAATAAATCTGATTTTTTTTTAGGTTTGTAATGGAGTTGCGATAAAGTAGGAACCGGGTCCTGAAAAGGATACAAGACAATCGATTCACTGTTCAATCTGTTACAGGATCGGGGTTAAAATTAACAGGTGGTTGCTAATATTCTGGGGCATTAGCGTACTCAATGCATTTACAGATTCAGTAAGTTAACAGTGTGTACTGAAAGAGATGCAAAAAAAAACCCCCTTCAGATTTAACACATTTTTTCTTTTAGTTGAAATAAAGGCGATGCTTGAATTGATGCATTATGCAAATGAGCCGCCGGTGAAATTACCAAACTTGTTTATGAAACTAACAGAACGCCCAATTAATTCTCCACAATATCCTTAAAAAAACATCCGCTGAAATTTATCCTTAGATCTGTGATCACCAGGAAAAAAATAGAGAAAAGAGCGTGTACCTGTGCAAACAAAGTCGTAGGTCTCTTACAAACCTTTTCCCTTTTTTTGCCACTGGACTGTCCCCGCTCCCGATTCAGCAACCAGACACTTTTGAAGGAACAAGGAACTTTTATTTCAATCTCCTCCTTGCTGACGTTAGCCGAGTGAAAGGTTACACCTGTCCTCGTTCTATGACTTGCATTTATATAGCGTCTTTAAAGTAGTTATATATCCCAAGGCAATTATCAGACGATCATTCACCCCTTCACCTCCTCCCCCCCCCCCCCTCGTCACATGATTTTTTCGGCTTTCAGAGCGTCTTCAAGAATGGGAGATAGGTGGCAATGGCCAAAAGTTTACTTCGGGAATTCCTGAGTTTAGTCCCTCAAACAGCTCAAGACAAGGCTGATAAAAGTGGCGCAAAAGAAGTTGGGGATGGACAAGAGGTCAGGGTTTATTTTTCTTCATTAGGGGGACGTGAGAGTCGCTGGCTGGCCAGCATTTATTGCCCATCCCTAGTTGCCTTTGAGAAGGTGGTGGTGAGCCGCCTTCTTGAATCGCTGCAGTCCATGTGCTGTGGGCTGACCCACAATGCCATTAGGGAGGGAATTCCAGGATTTTGATCCAGCGACTGCGAAGGATCGGCGATATATTTCCAAGTCAGGATGGTAGGGTTGGAGCTATTCAGAGGGTTCTAGAGCTGGAGAAGGTTACAGAGGTAGGGAGGGGTGAGGCTGTGGATGGAATTTGAGTAGCAGTTGCTTCACTGCCCTTGGGTCAAATTCTTGGAATTCATTCCCTAACAGCACAATGGGTGTACTTACACCTCAGGGACAGCAGTGGTTCAAGAAGGTAGCTCACCACCATCTTCTGAAGGGCAACTAGGGATAGGCAATAAATGCCGGCTTAGCCAGCAATGCCCATGTCCCATCAACAAATTTTTAAAAATCTAGGATGAGAATTTTAAAATCAAGAATTGCTGGATTGGGAATCAGCACAGGTCAGTCAGAACAAGAGTGAAAAGGAGTTGGTTTTGATTTGATTTATTATTGTCACATGTATTGGTATGGCAGAGTCATCAGGAGTATAGAAACACAGAGGGACCTCGGTGTGCAAGTCCACAAATCCTTGAAGGTGGCAACACAGGTGGAGAAGGTGGTGAAGAAGGCATATGGTATGCTTGCCTTTATAGGACGGGGTATAGAGTATAAAAGCTGGAGTCTGATGATGCAGCTGTATAGAACGCTGGTTAGGCCACATTTGGAGTACTGTGTCCAGTTCTGGTCGCCGCACTACCAGAAGGACGTGGAGGCATTGGAGAGAGTGCAGAGAAGGTTTACCAGGATGTTGCCTGGTATGGAGGGTCTTACCTATGAGGAGAGATTGGGTAGACTGGGGTTGTTCTCCTTGGAAAGACGGAGAATGAGGGGAGATCTAATAGAGGTATACAAGATTATGAAGGGTATAGATAGGGTGAACAGTGGGAAGCTTTTTCCCAGGTCGGAGGTGACGATCACGAGGGGTCACGGGCTCAAGCTGAGAGGGGCGAAGTATAACTCAGACATCAGAGGGACGTTTTTTACACAGAGGGTGGTGGGGGCCTGGAATGCGCTGCCAAGTAGGGTGGTGCAGGCAGGCACGCTGACATCGTTTAAGACTTACCTGGATAGTCACATGAGCAGCCTGGGAATGGAGGGATACAAATGATTGGTCTAGTTGGACCAAGGAGCGGCACAGGCTTGGAGGGCCGAAGGGCCTGTTTCCTGTGCTGTACTGTTCTTTGTTTGTTCTTTGTATACAGTGAAAAGTATTGTTTCTGCGCACTATGCAGACAAAGCATATCATTCATAGAGTACATAGGGGAGAAGGAAAGGAGAGGGTGCAGAATATAATGTTATACTCATAGCTAGGATGTAGAGAAAGATCAGCTTAATATAAGGTTGGTCCATTCAAAAGTCTGATGGCAGCAGGGAAGAAGCTGTTCTTGCGTTGGTTGGTATGTGCTCTCAGACCTTTGTATCTTTTCCTGATGGAAGAAGGTGGAAGAGAGTATATCTGGGGGGCGTGGGGTCCTTGAATATGCTGGCTGCTTTTCCGAGGCAGCGGGAAGTGTAGACGGAGTCAGTGGATGGGAGACTGGTTTGCATGATGGACTGGGCTACATTCACAACCCCTTTTGGTTTCTTGCAGTCTTGGTCAGAGCAGGAGCCATACGAATCTGTGATACATCTGGTATAGATGCTTTCTATGGTGCATCTGTAAAAATTGGTGAGAGTCATAGTTGACCTGCTGAAAATCTTAGCCTCCTGAGAAAGTAGAAGTGTTGGTGGGCTTTCTTAACTATAGCATTGGCATGGAGGGACTGGGATAGTGACAGTTTTTGGTGATTTGGACACCTAGAAACTTGAAGCTCTTGACCATTTCCACTTCATCCCCATTGATGTAGACAGGGGCATGTCCTCCATTATGCTTCCTGAAGTCAATGACTCCTTCATTTTACTGACATTGAGGGAGAGATTATGGGTATGAGCTAGGGTAAGAGAAGCAGAACTTTGGATGGGCTAAAGTTCACAGATGGGAGTAATGGGAATAGTTGGGTTTAAAGATAACAAAAGCAGAATAAATTGTTTGCTTTCCAATCTGCACTTGAAGGTGGACTAAACAAAACAGGGTATATGAGATTGGATGTGTTGGGATTGTAAGTTTTAATGAACTTTCCTTTAATGTCTCCGTATAATATCAGAGCTCCATTCACACTTCCACCCAAACTACAACCAACTCAATTGAAGGCTTCTATTGTCCCACTGGATGTATGTGTGGATTCTCATTCAACATGATGTCCAGTCCAAACAGGTTGAGGTGCAAATCTAACTGGGACTGTTAGATCCCAAGCACTGACATACGAACATCTGTACATACAAATTAGGAGCAGGAGGGCATTCGGCCCCTTGAACCTGCTCTAAGATCATGACTGATCTGATTGTGGCCTTTATTTCCTGTCTATCCTCCCTTACTCTTTGACTCCCTCATCAGTCCAGAATCAGTCTAACTCAGCGTACACTGCTCTACGGATCCCACAGACTACCAACCCTCAGCGCAAACCATTTCTCCACATTTCTGTTTTATCACCAGGTATTGTCTCCTTAATCATTTATTGTCACTTTAATCCATTCACCATCTTCATTTCAACAATGGGAGTGAATTGCTGGAAGGGCTTATCGTCTACAGAGCTACAGAAAGATTTGTTTTAATTCGTTGCATATGGGCATCACTGGCTGGGCCGGCAATTATTGTCCATCCCTAATTGCCCTTGAACTGAATGCCCCCTCTCACACTCTCCTTCCTCACGTCCCTTTATTCTGTCACACCCCCTTACACCCTCTCACGCTCTTCCCTTCCTCACATCCCTTTATTCTGTCACGCCCCCTCACGCTCTCTCAACCCCTCATGTTCTCTCATACCCCCCTCCACAGTCTCTCCCTCTCACAATCTCTACCCCACCCACACTCTCTTCCCCCTCACACTTTGTCTGTCTGTCTCCAATCACTCAAACTCCAGTAGGCCCCTTTCCTGCTCCAGCTTGCTTGAGGTGCATTCTGGCTGCCTCATGCTCCATTCCAGCCTGCCTGGGCTCCACTCCGCACACCTGGGCCCATTCCTGTGGCTTCAGCTACCCAGCACCTCAGCCCTCTGCTGCCTAGGCCTTGGCTAGGTTCACTAGTGAGCCTGCAAACATGGGAAATGAAGCAACCTGTGATTGGAGGATCAACTGCATGCAGATTCTTAAATTCAAACGTAACTGCTTAACCGTCATTTTGAAAACCAGCTTGGCGGGTTGGGGGGGTGCTGCTGCGGAGAGAGGGGCTTTGAGGGCTATAGCCAGCCCCTCAGGCCCCATGTTGGAAAGACTATAATTGCCCATGGTAATAAATTTGTGCAGAAAGCAATACAAGTGCTTATAACCATGTAAGGTATAACATTGTTGCATTGACTATTTGAAGTGAAAGTTACCTTTTTACTTGATATCTTTGATGTTTAAATGAGATTGATTTTAGTTGGTTCGTCACGGTAAAAAGTTAAATCTCATTCATTGTTTTTCTTTCTATTTAGTGGAGATTTCTTTCTTTTAAAAGTTATCAGTCTCTACTGGGCAGCACAGTGGTTAACACTGCTGCCGCTCAGCACCAGGGACCCAGGTTTGATTCTGGCCTTGAGTGACTATGTGGGGTTTGCACATTTTCCCAGTGTCAGTGTGGGTTTGCTCCGGTTTCCTCCCACAGTCCAAAGATGTGCAGGTTTGGTGGATTGGCCATGGTAAATATGTGGGGTTATGGGGATAGGGCAGACAGAAGCGCCTAGGTGGGATGCTTTATCAAAGAGTCGTTGCAGACTTGATGGGCCGGGTGACCTCTTTCTGCACTGTAGAGATTCTATACTAACAGAACCTTTTTTTGTATAAAAATATAATTCCTCACAATTATTCATGTTGAAATTCTTGCTGATTACGTGTCAATTCTGCAGGTTGATTAACGTCCTCTTTAATGTGTTGTAATCCTTCTCAGTATTAGTTATCTTGCCCAACTCGCTGCTGTTCACAAATTTAGGATGTGTTTTTTTAACTCCAAATCTAAATTGCTCATTGCAAACTGTGAACAATGAATCCCTGTGGAATCCTCACTTCCCGCCACTCTGAATACACGTCCTTTTCCCCTACTCACTGTTTTCTGTCTTGAAATCAGCTCACATTCCATCCTGCTACTTGTCTCTGACACCGCATGCTCTGACCTTAATCACTAATCTATTATGACGCTATGCACGATACGTTACGACTTCAAATGTAAGGAAAGTTTATTCAATTGCAGTGATTGTAGGCAACACAAAATATATAAAGAACCAGATCGAGAAAATCTGCACCTGACCATCCCTTACCCCTGTAAGTGACCCCTGACATCCACCTCCGTCTGTGTTTCCAAAGTGAAAAACCTACAAGATTAAAAAAATTAAACTTTGGAATGTAAAATATTAAAGATTTACATTTAGTTGTCGAGGTGAGATCAGATGTCTGCTTGTTAAATTGTAAAATCTGGCATTGTGACATATCTGAGAGGGTTTAAATTATTCCATTTAAATCCAGGCCATTATAATTTACCACCTCCTGTGAAAACCAGCAGAGGGTAGTTTACAGACACACCAGGTTCTAAGGCTCTTGTAAAGTTAAAGCAGCTCACGAGAATAACACAATATCAGGCACATTTTCAACAAATCGCTCACATCATTGGGTTGAGATTAAACTCTGTCAGTGCTGGCCCAGTCACTGTGGTTATACTGAGGTCGTGATGTGGAGATGCCGGCGTTGAACTGGGGTAAACACAGTAAGAAGTCTCACAACACCAGGTTAAAGTCCAACAGGTTTATTTGGTAGATTTGGGGAACACTTAAGTGGTCACGGGCATCTGGCCTCTGATCCTCGGGCAAGCGCTCTCCAAGGCGGCCCCCACGACAACGCAGAGTCGCGCAGCAGACTGCTCTGCTCGGCGACTCTGCATTGTCGTGTGTCGTGGGGGCCGCCTTGGAGAGCTCTTGCCCGAGGATCGGAGGCCGGATGCCTGTGACCGCTGAAGTGTTCCCCAAATCTACCAAATAAACCTATTGGACTTTAACCTGGTGTTGTGAGACTTCTTACTGTGTTATACTGAGGTATAGGACTGAATGTCCTTCTGAATGATTGTTTGAACCAGTCTCCCCATCACTGGCTAAATTTTCCCGTTCTGACTTTGTTGGCTAGATGTTTCCGTGTGGGAGCAGAGTATTGCCTTTTGGAATGGTTGAAAGCACCATCAAAATCCTTGCCAATACCTAGGGTTACCAACTCTAGGTTGGATGTAGTTTTCTCGACTTCTCAATATTAATAAACAAAAGATATTTAAAGAAATAAATAAGAGATTTTTAAAAAAAAATTTTTTTTGGGAGATGCTTCTACAATTTTGTTCACCTTGTGCATCCCCCCACCCCCAGATTCTGTCGGCAGTACTGTCTAGGTGATTAATCTATAATTGCTGGAGACTCCAGGCCAATCCTGGAGAGTTGGCAACCCAATCTAACCCCCCACAACACAAAATATTGAGGGGGGAGAGGTGTGGTGCACTTTGCTCCGAGTAACAGCAGGAAGAGACATGGGAGGATGAAATGGGGAAAATATTTCACCAACAAGTACAACCATGTGACAGAGGAACATAATTTTGGCCAGAAACAATAGAGTTGGATATATAAAATACTATCAAATGAGTCACAAAATATCCGAGTACACTTGAAGCTAAACAAGTTTTGTTTAAAACATTATTTGACAAGTTAGAAATTCGAGTCCATTTCAGCTGATCGGAATTGTTAAGTCATGTCCTTTGCTGTGAAACATCTGGGCAGTGCAGCATTAAACTGGTTTAAGAACGAACACCACATCATCCAGAACATAGTGGTCATTGTACAGGTCCCCTTCGCACAGATATGGGAGGCGGGTGAAGGTTTCGATGGCAAAGCCCACCTTGCTGAACACGTTGTCACTAAAACTGGCCACTTGCTCTTCCCACGTCTCTCCCGTTACCTCCAAATATTCCGACGGTTTCTCCCACTTACCACCTAGAAAAAAAGTTAAAAATGTAAAATCAAGCAGATGCAGTAAACTGGGTCAAAATCCTGGAACTCCCTTCTTAACAGCACTGAGGGTGTTCCTACAACACATGGACTGCAACAGTTCAAGTTCTCCACCACCTTCTCAAGGACAATTAGGGATGGGCAATAAATGTTGTCCTAGTCAGCAACACCCACATCCCGTGACTGAATTAGAAAAATGAACTAGTGTTTCCAATTATCTCCCAACTCAGTTTAACCCGTTCTATAAATGCCAGCGACCCTCACTAGAGTTGCCATTCCTCACCAGTGATCACAGGAAGTAAAGGTTGTTGTGGGCTATTCAGCCTTGGGAGACACCATATCTTGCTGGGAGAGGAGTGTCAGGAGGCTGATTCTTGTGTCAGGGTTTAGAATTATGAAGAAAGACTGGAGAGACCTGGTCTCAGCCAGAAAAGGGAGAGGCTGGGGGTAGTACTCTAGTTAAGGGTACTGGAAAAAGTTATCTTATCTCAAAGTAAACCGAGTGTAGATCCAAAGATCCTTGACAAAGATCGATTGGCCATTCTAAATTGCCTTAGTGTCTCAAGATATGTAGGCTAGGGGGATTAGTGGGGTAAATACCTGGGGTTGTAAGGATAGGGCCTGGGTAAGATGCTCTGTTGGAGAGTCAGTGCTGACTTGATGGGCCAAATGGCCTCCGTCTGCACTGTAGGGAGTCTATGATTAGGATATGGGCCATGGAGTCGAACTAGTGCAAAGGAAAATTTAGGACTGAGAAGACACAAAGAGTGGTCAACGTATGGAATGGACTCTAAATGGAGGCAGGAAACTGGGAATCATTTAAGAAACAACTAGATATTTCTCATGCAGAGTTGGGTTGCTCTAGATGGATAGTATGAAGATGGGCTGAATAACCTTCCTCATCTGCCATTAACTGGTCATCTTGTGACGATTGGGTCCAGTTGCAATTCTCTCCGTAGTGGAATTGCTTCCCAGCACTCTTGCGTTTATATATGAAAATAATAATCAGTTGGGTGGGTGGGTGGATAGGGGAAGGGAAGCTAGATCCTGCATTCAGGAACAGACCTGTTGTCTGGGAAAAGTGGGCTAAGTTCACTGCTCAACTCCTGTCCCAAAATCAGGTGTCCTTTTTAAACTCTGGGGACTGCTGTTCGGCAGTTTAAAAAAAAAATCTGGGTAAATAATATTTCAAACTGCTTTACTTCCAAACAGAATATTGAAAGAGAGCAGTAAATTTACTTTGCTCATTTGTAACAGAAACCTGTGAATACAGCATTAAATTTAGACACAATATCACGGGCACTCAATTCATTCAATCTGTTTATGTACACAACATAATCTAGAGAATTTGTACATGCAAAAGCATTGATAATACATACAATCTGAAGGTATAGAATCTACATGGATACATAGCACTGATAATCCATGCACAAACTATTGTGAAAGCTTATATACATACATTAGCATATACAATCCATACACACAATCCACATACACACATTCAGTGAGCTGATGATCTATCCACGGCCTCAAGAGTAGAGGACACGAGTCAAACCTTAAACACCTCAATGTCCCAGATTGTGCCTGTGGTGCAGTACGTAGCATCTGCAGAAAGACATGGGGACACACACACACGGGAGGTGATGGCCCAGTGGTATTATTGCTAGACTATTAATCCAGAAACTCAGCTAATGTTCCGGGTTCGAATCCTGCCACTGCAGATGGTGGAATTTGAATTCAATTTTTTTTTTTTAAATCAGGAAGTAAGAATCTACCGATGACTATGAAACCATTGTCGATTGTCAGAAAAGCCCATCTGGTTCACCAATGCCCTTTACAGAAGGAAATCTACCATCCTTACCTGTTCTGACTTACATGTGGCTCCAGAGCCACAGCAATGTGGTTGACTCTCAACTGCCCTTCAAGGGCAACCAGGGATGGGCAATAGAGGGACACTGTAGTATTGTAGGAAGCAACAACATTACTCCAGGTTCTTTTCCCAGTCACTCATCACTAACATCAGGCACAAACTGGGTTGAGACAGCGACACCTGTGTCCCACAAATGAATGAAAAATACCACACAAAATAATTTCTATTCAGAGGCATAACTTCCTCTCCCAGTGATGTTGCATCTACAGCTTCAGAACGGAAATAATTTCACAATAAGGAACAGGCACACACAGTTCTCAAGTTCAACTCGAAGTGGTTGAACAATGGCGTTTCCACTGAGACTTGGAAAGATTCTCTTCCTTTACCTTCAAGCTGCGAGCCTTCACATAACAGGTGAGAAATTCTTCGACTCATTTCCAGCTCTGGCCTTCCAAATGAAGAGCCTGCCTCATGACAAGGTGGGCATCGAGTGGATTATAACATTCCTTAGATAGCTCCCCCTTGTCATGTTTGAGCCCAGACTGGGAATGTAAAACAACAAATTAACAATGAGAGGCACCACTGCCAAGCTCAACCCAGTTTGTGCCCGATGTTAGTGAAGAGTGACTGGGAAAAGAAACCTGGAGTGATGTTGTTGCTTCCTACAATACTGCAGTGTCCCTCTATTGGGATCAAGTAACAGAGTGCAGGGTGGGGTGGGGTGTGGTGGGTGGAGTTGAACCTGCGACCTGTATAGTTTAGAAACTGGTACAATCTTCCACACTGATTGGACATGAAAATAAAGAGAACAGAAAGATAGAGGAACTAGAGTTGGGAAATGTGATTAAGACTAATTGACCACATGAAGGGTAAACTCCACTAAGGACTTGTTGGGGGGGGGGGGGGGAGGGGAGGGGGTGGTGTTCATGTGGAATGGGTTATTTCTGTATTGCTACTTCTGCTGGAAGTGTAAAGGGAGCTTCACTGCTGAACCTGCCCTGAAAGTGCTGAAAGTGTAGAGGGAGCTTTATTCTGTATTTGACCGAGTAATAATCCTGTCCTGGGAGTCTTTGATGGAATATACAGCGAGCTTTACTCTGTATCTAACCCTGTGCTGCACCTGTCCTGGGAGTGTTTGATGGGGACAGTGTAGAGGGAGTTTTGCTCTATATCTAACCCCATACTGAACCTACCCTGGGAGTGCTGCACTGTTGGAGGTGTTGTCTTTCAGGTGAGATCTTAAACTTGGTCTCATCTGCCTGTTCAGGTGGATATAAAGGATCCTAGGGCATATTCAAAGAAGAGTAAGGAGTTCTCCTGGTGCCTGTATCAACGTTTTGCCCACAACCAACATCATTAAAAATAAATGGAATGCTTATTTGTACCAACAAGATCTTACTGTACACAAAATGGATATCATATTTTCTTACACAAGAACAGTAACAACACATTGTAATATTTTTTACATGAAGTGCGTTGGGATAGTTCTGAGAAAGTTTGTAAGGGTCTGTTTAAATCTCCCTTATGTTTACTCTAAGTGCTAATCCACCTTTTTTTGGGAAGTAGTCGGGCATAGAACAAATAAATTTTTTTTGTTGCAAAGTTGTTGCTGTTGGCAGGAATTAACCACAACCTGAGTCATAATTCTGTTTTTTTTGTTAAACTGAAAAGAGCCAGCTCCTTCAGAGCTGGGTGTCTGCAAATAAGAGTAACAACAATTCTGTTATTCTATTTTAGAAATGATTAAAGATTTCTTAAAATAATTTTTAACCAGGTAAATGGAATCATTTCTGGAACAAAAATATTTCGCCAGGAGCGTTTTGTGAATTAGTGTTCAGAGAGGACAAAAATATCTCACAAAAACGTTCATGAAAAGAAAGACAAAAAGTAGGACAACATTTGCCATAAAGACAGCCAGTAAAATATGAAATAATGAGAAATCTGGGACAGGTGTTTCTCCAGGAGCAGCTACTGTAATCCAATTAGGTTATTCATAAAATCCCAGAATAGTTACAGCACAGAAAGAGGCTATCTAGCCTGTCATATTTGTCCTGTCTGAAGGGGCTTAGTTAACTGGCATCTGACAAAAAAGTGTTGAATATAATTGTCACTAAAAATTATTAGTTCTGCAGATAAAAGCCCCCACTTCCTCAATTGCCCAATATTGGACTATTTATACAAGCATAATAAATGCCAGGAACTCAATTCTGCTCTCTGTAAGATTGCATAACTTCTGCTTACGTGAAACACAGTCACGGGGAGGGGCTCCTGGCAAAAGATCAATTTTGTCCTCTCTTGAATGGCATCAACCCATGTCACACAGTCTTGCCCAAAGTTTATTTCCCTCACTAGCTTAGACAGGAAGTGTCACCAGCTAGTTGGTTGTGTTCGGGGGGTTGGGAGTAGGCCAAAGAGCCTCCGTCTGAGACAGCACCATGGTTGGCACTACTGCCTCACAGAGCCAGGGACCTGATTTTCATTCTGGCCTCGGTGACTGAGTAGAGTTTGCAAGTTCTCCCCGTGTGTGGGTTTCCTCTGGGTGCTCCGGTTTCCTCCCACAGTCCAAAGATGTGCAGGTTAGGTGGATTGGCCATGGTAAGTGAGCAGGGTTATAGGGATAGGGCGCAGGCTGGGCAAGATGCTCTTTCAAAGAGTCAGTGCAGGCTTGATGGGCCGAATGACCTCCTTCGGCACTGTAGGGGTTCTATGTCCCCAACAAGAGAGAATTTAACCAAAATCCCTTGATACTCAATGGCATACCATCACCGTACTCCCCCATCACCATTGACTAGAAACCGCCCAAATGGATACTATGCAAGAACAAAGAACAATACAGCACAGGAACAGGCCCTTCGGCCCGCCAAGCCCGTGCCGCTCCCTGGTCCAAACTAGACCATTCTTTTGTATCCCTCCATTCCCACTCCGTTCATATGGCTATCTAGATAAGTCTTAAAAGTTCCCAGTGTGTCTGCCTCCACCACCTTGCCCGGCAGCGCATTCCAGGCCCCCACCACCCTCTGCATAAAATACGTCCTTCTGATATCCGTGTTAACCTCCCCCCCCCCCCCTCACCTTGAACCTATGACCCCTCGTGAACGTCACCACCGACCTGGGAAAAAGCTTCCCACCGTTCACCCTATCTATGCCTTTCATAATTTTATACACCTCTATTAGGTCACCCCTCATCCTCCGTCTTTCCAGTGAGAACAACCCCAGTTTACCCAATCTCTCCTCATAACTAAGCCCTTCCATACCAGGCAACATCCTGGTAAACCTCCTCTGCACTCTCTCTAAAGCCTCCACGTCCTTCTGGTAGTGTGGCGACCAGAACTGGATGCAGTATTCCAAATGCGGCTGAACCAACGTTCTATACATCTGCAACATCAGACCCCAACTTTTATACTCTATGCCCCGTCCTATAAAGGCAAGCATGCCATATGCCTTATTCACTACCTTCTCCACCTGTGACGTCACCTTCAAGGATCTGTGGACTTGCACACCCAGGTCCCTCTGCGTATCTACACCCTTTATGGGTTCTGCCATTTATCGTATAGCTCCCCCGTACGTTAGTTCTACCAAAATGCATCACTTCACATTTATCTGGATTGAACTCCATCTGCCATTTCTTTGCCCAAATTTCCAGCCTATCTATAACCTTCTATAGCCTCTGACAATGTTCCTCACTATCTGCAAGTCCTGCCATTTTCGTGTCGTCCGCAAACTTACTGATCACCCCAGTTACATCTTCTTCCAGATCGTTTATATAAATCACAAACAGCAGAGGTCCCAATACAGAGCCCTGCGGAACACCACTAGTCACAGGCCTCCAGCCGGAAAAAGACCCTTCCACTACCACCCTCTGTCTTCTGTGACCAAGCCAGTTCTCCACCCATCTAGCCACCTCCCCCTTTATCCCATGAGATCCAACCTTTTGCACCAACCTACCATGAGGGACTTTATCAAACGCCTTACTAAAGTCCATATAGACGACATTCACAGCCCTTCCCTCGTCAACCATTCTAGTCACTTCTTCAAAAAACTCCACCAGGTTAGTGAGGCATGACCTCCCTCTCACAAAACCATGCTGACTATCGTTAATGAGTTTATTCCTTTCTAAATGCGCATACATCCTATCTCTAAGAATCCTCTCCAACAACTTCCCTACCACGGACGTCAAGCTCACCGGCCTATAATTTCCCGGGTTATCCTTCCTACCCTTCTTAAATAACGGGACCACATTAGCTATCCTCCAATCCTCTGGGACCTCACCTGTGTCCAGTGGCGAGACAAAGATTTGCGTCAGAGGCCCAGCGATTTCATCTCTCGTCTCCCTGAGCAGCCTTGGATAGATTCCATCAGGCCCTGGGGATTTGTCAGTCTTTATATTCCCTAAAAAACCTAACACTTCCTCCCTTGTAATGGAGATTTTCTCTAATGGGTCAACACTCCCCTCCGAGACACTCCCAGTCAACACATCCCTCTCCTTTGTGAATACCGACGCAAAGTATTCATTTAGGATCTCCCCTACTTCTTTGTGCTCTAAGCATAATTCCCCACTTTTGTCCCTGAGAGGTCCGATTTTTTCCCTGACAACCCTTTTATTCCTAACGTATGAATAAAATGCCTTGGGATTCTCCTTAATCCTGTCTGCCAAGGACATTTCGTGACCCTTTTTGCCCTTCTAATTCCTCGTTTGAGTTCTTTCCTACTTTCTTTGTATTCCTCCAGAGCTTCCTCCGTTTGTAGCTGCCTGGACCGAACGTACGCCTCTCTTTTCTTTTTGACCAATCCCTCAATTTCCCTGGTTATCCACGGTTCTCGAATCCTACCCTTCCTATCCTTCTTTCTGAAGAACAAGTCAGAGGCTGTGAATTCTGCTAGCTGACTCCCCAAAGCCTGTCCACCAACCACAGTGCACAAGTTAGGAGGGGGATGGGACATTTTCCACTTGTTTGTTGTCCCAACGCTAAAGAAGCTCAGCACCATCCAGGACAAAGCAACCATCCACCATCTTAAAACATTCATTGCTTCCACCAACAATGCACAGTGGCAGCAGTGCGCACCATCTACAAACAGCACTACAGCTACTCACCAAGGCTCCTTCAACAGCACCTTCAAAATCCGTAATCCTTACCATCTAGAAAAACAAGGGCAGCAGACATCTGGGAACAACGCAACCTGCAAGTTCCTCGCCAAATCACATACCATCCTGATCCTGGAAATATCCTGCCCTTCCTTCACCGTCGCTGGATCAAAATCCTGGAACTCCCTCCCAGCACTGTGGCTGGACCATAATGGTTCAAGGCGGCGGATCACCACCACCAACAATGGAGGATGGGCAATAAATGTTGGCCTTGTCGGCAACACTCATATCGAATGAGCGAATAATACAACCTTCTTCCCGCCAGTAAAATTAAGTTTAGTCACTAGAGTCTTTCTTCATGATCTAACCTGTTAAAGTCTGGAATCATAGAGTCACTCTTACTAATATAGCTCCTCATAGGTTGACCAAACTATGCCAGAGATGAGAATTGGCCTCGACATTGATCTTCTACCCTATCAGTATAACTTGTTCTGATTTATAATCCAATATCCCCTTTTTAGATGTAGCCCAGTATTGGCTTAATAACTGCTTCACAAATATGATCAATAATCAACTTGAAACCCTTTTAATTTCCGCTATCTAAATATAATAAATAGTTTAGGGGTCTCAGAAGATTTCCCAGGATGTCCAGGACATTTCCTTGAAAGTATCTCAAGGAGTTTTCCCTATGAGGGTCCCTGGACACATCCTTGTGGAACAGCACCAGTCACACTGTTCCTGCCAGTGCTCATTCCATTTGTAATTTCTGGAACCATGTAAATTCTCCAATCCACATTAACTTTCCGACCCCAGCCCTGCACAAGGAAATTTCCCAAATACCCTTCCAGTGCCCACATGGGTATTTGGAATTAGTGAGTAAGGGGTGGGGAAAGGTTGCGAAGGGAAGAGATGCTGTGGGGGTCGGGAGGGCGTAGGGGAAATTCCTTGCAAATTAATGTGGAGTTTCTAGCTTAAGGCTGTGTTGCTATTGTAATGAACACTGTTAATTGGATAATTTAATACTGAACAATTTTATTTCATAAGAGTACATTCATATGTTATCACATCTCAAAGTATTTCACACAGCATAACTTGCTTGAGGTACAGTGTTAGGGACAAAATCATTTTGCATATACTAAGATCCTAAACATAGGAATTGTAATTTTGTAGTGCTTCTGACTGCAGGACATCCCAAAATGCTTTACAGTCAATGAAATGCTTGGGAAGTATAGTCAGTGTTGTAATGAAGGGAAATAAATGGGCTAAATGATCAATTAATTTAGGATAGTGTAGGATCAGGGAGCACAATCTAAAGAGTAAAACTAGATCTTTCAGGAATTAAATTAGGAAACACTTTGACACACAAAGGTTGGTAGAAGTTTGGAACTCGCGACCACAAACAGCACTTGACGCTAGATCAATATTAATGCTGCTTCAATTATTAAATTTAAATTTGAGATTAAGATTTGAGATGCAGTAAAAAGGGTTTTAACTGCTTGGCTAAACTCTGTAAGAAGTCTCACAACACCAGGTTAAAGTCCAACAGGTTTATTTGGCAGGTTTATTTGTGCTGTCAAATAACCCTGTTGGACTTTAACCTGGTGTTGTGAGACTTCTTACTGTGTCCACCCCAGTCCAACGCCGACATCTCCACATCATGGATAAACTCTTCCAGCTGTGTGCTTAAGTGATGAAAATGAATTAGCTAGGACCTCTAGGCTTGTTTAGGATGATGACTTTTTTAAAATGTAGATGTGTCAGTTATTTTGAAAAATAATGGTTGCTAGTTTGTACTTGTTGTTTTTTTGTGCCTTTTTAAATACTGTGGGATCGAGGAAATTAATACTGTGTGTGTTGAGGCTTTAAGTTTAACGGAGGGGTGATTGATTATTGAGGGTATTGATGAATTCTTCTAATTCTGCTTCTGTGCGGGTCCAAATACCCCATATGTCAACACAAATACAGATGGTAATGTTACTACATGACAGCATTGTCTAATAAAGGATTCAATGAGAATTAAAAAGCAGCCCCTGAAAATCATTAAACAGCCCTCATAAATCAACAAGTAAAGCTGCAAAGAAATCTAGTTTTAAGTACAAGCTTAGCATTTGGTTTCATACTTCACCATCTAGTGGATCAGAAGTTTAATATTCTTGACCATCATTGCACTCAATCAAGGAAGTGGAGAGGACACTCCTGACTTGTGCCTTTTATAGATAGTGGAAAAGCTTTGGGGGGGAGTAAAACAGCACAGATTATTCAGCCTCTGACCCGTTCTCGAAATTTGCAAAATCTCACCAACTGTCCTGTCTGGAGACACTACACATCTCTTTAACCTGTGCTTAACCCTCTCTCCACTCACATTGTCTGTACCTTTAAGACTTGATTACCTGTAAAGACTCGCATTCCAACCATCATTTTGTAAATTGAGTTTGTGTCTTTATGTGCCCTGTTTTTGAACTGAAATCCCACTCACCTGATGAAGGAGCAGCGCTCCGAAAGCTAGTGGCTTTTGCTACCAAATAAACCTGTTGGACTTTAACTTGGTGTTGTGAGACGTCTTACTGTGTTTACCCCAGTCCAACGCTGGCATCTCCACATCACCGTTCTTGAAGCCAGAATATTTATAAGGCTGGTTCTGTCAAGTTTCTGGTCAACAATAACCGCCCCCCCCCCCCCACCCATGTTGATGGGGGAAGGATTCAACAGAGGTGAATGTGACGTGGAGATAGTGAGATTCTCTTATTTGGTCATTCTCTAGCACTTGTATGGTGCAAATGTTGCTTGCCACTTATCAGCACAAGCCAGAATGGGCTGGCTGATCTTTTCTGATGCTGTGTTTAACATTGAATATTCAGCAGCAAGGAAAGGCGGAATGAAATAACAATGCGTATTCCCAACAGGCTTTGCTGCTCAAGAATGTACTGTAACCGTCAACCAAGAACCTTTCATTGAAGGACACTTGAACCATAACGTGACAATTAGCTGCACTTACACTTCCAACGGTTGCATGGGTGATGCCAACGTGCTGTGGTTCATGATCAACAACAAAGGAGCGATAAACATATGTTCGGGAGTCTGTTCAAACACAGTGTCTAACAGCAGGTTCACTCTGTCTGCCTCGACTTCTTTGAGAATTCAACAGGTGACCCACAATGACAGTGGTGTGTATTACTGTGGTGTAGCTTTCAAGGGGTCGTCCTCATTCAAGTCCAAACAAACAGGAAACGGTACAACGCTAGTGGTCAAAGGTCAGTACACAGATTTGAGGTTTCCTGACTCAGCTGCTGTCACAACAGGGATTGTTGGGATTGTGGTCGGTGCAGACTCGATGGGCTGAATGGCCTCTTTCTGTACTGTAAGGTTTCTGTGATCGGGCAGCATTGTTGGTGTACAAACGTTAACAAACACTACACTTGAACTTAGCCAAAAGGCTAAGAAGTGTTGGACCATCCTGTACACATTTGTGGAAACATTTGTACAGATTAAGCGAATGGGCATAACCGTAGTGGGTAGTTGGGGGTGGACAGTGGGCGGACTCGAATCAAAGGCCTGGTTAGGAAGTTGGTAGAATGGATGGAGATCAGGAGTAAGATAATGGGCCGGTGTTCTAATTAGCAGGATGTGGAACATAGGAATTAGGAGCAGAAGGCGGCAAATTCAGCCCTTCGAGCCTGCTCTGCCATTCAATCAGATCATGGCTGATCTCTCCCTGGTCTCAAATCCACTTCCCCACCTATTCCCCAAATCTCTAACCCAGTTTTTATCAAAAATATATCCATCTCCTTTTTGAAACCATTTGATGATATGGACTCCACCGTGCCATGGGGCAGCAAGTTCCACAAATTCATCACCATCTGCGAGTAGATGTTCTTCCTCATCTCAGTTTTAAATCTACTGCCTCTCAACCTATACCTGTGACTTCTTGTTCTACATTGCCCCATAAGAGGAAACATTTAGTCTATGTTTACTCTATCAATCCCTTTTAGAATTTTATATACCTCGATCAGATCCCCTCTCATCCTTCTAAACTCCAGCGAGTACAAGCCCAAACTGTTAATCTCCCCTCATACGTCAACCCTTCCATCCCTACAAATAAACTGGTGAACCTCCTCTGAACTGCCTCCAATGCCACCACATCCTTCCTCAAGTAAGGAGACCAAAACAGGACACAATACCCCAGATGTGGTCTCACTAACACCCTATACAATTGTAACAACAGTTCTCTACTTTTATACTCCAGTCCTTTTGACTTGTGACCAGTGATGTCCTGCAAAGGAGACTCAACTATTCACTTTATCCAATGGAATAGAATAGAAAGCCACAACCAACGTGGGCAAATGTGAGGTCATGCACTTTGGATCTAAAATGAATGGAACAGGGTGCTTTCTAAATGATGAAAAGCCAGAAATAGTGGAGGTCCAATAGGGATTTGGTGGTGGTGTCCAGATACATAGCTCATTAAAATATCCATAAACAGGTCATCAAAAGGCTAATGGAATGCTGATCTTCACCTGATACAAAAGGGCAGGAATCATGCTTCAGCTATGCTAAGCCCTGGTTAGATCACATGTGGGGTACGTGAGCAGTGCTGGACATCACACACAGTATTAGCCTTGGAGGGAGTGCAATATAGGTTTATCAGAATGACATCTGGACTTCAAGAGTTAAGCTACAAGGAGACACTACACATGCCAGGGTTGTATTCCCTGGAATTTACAAGGTGGGGGGTGTTCTAATCAACATTTTCAAGATATTAAAAGGAAACAGACAGGCGAGATTGGGAGCAACTATTTCCGCTGGTTGGGGTGTCTGAGACGAAGGGGAATAGTCTAAAAGGTTAGAGCCAAATTTTTCAGGTATATGTGTGGAGGGGGGGTGGGGGGGTTGTGGTGATAGCAATGTTTAAGATTATGAAAAAGGGTTGATAGGGTGCACAGGGATGCTTCCGCTTGTGGGGGAAACCAAAATCAGGGGGCCAAAATCTTCAAGTCACTAATAAAATAAATAAGGAATGCAGTCTTTAGAATGTGAAGCTTAGTACCGCACGGAGTAGTTGAGGTGGATAGTTTAGGTGCATTTTAAGGGGGAACTAAATAAAGATATGAAGGAAGAAGTAATAGAATAATATGCTGATAGGATTAGACAGTGTGGAGCATTAAAATACCAGCATGGACTAGCTGAGCCAAATGGCCCGTTTCTGTGCTGTGTGTCACTTGCAATTCCTCTTTCCTTGGCTCCTGCTTCTCCCCTGCCCTGTCTCTAATCAGGACCTTTCCAGGCTGGCTCTAACCACCACCCTTTGTCAGGACAGGTGACAGTGCATTTGACAGGCTGCCCTATCATTATCCTGAGCCACTCCCCAATCAGAGCTCCTGGGAAGTAGAGGAACATCAGGAACTGTGACAACTCTGTTTAGAGAAGTACAACAAACTAAATTGCAATAAAAAAGATAACGTAAGCTTGGAAATTCTGGCCAATGACTAAGATGTTCTGGCGAAGACTGATTAAGAGATGTGTGTGTTTTTAATTGCAGATGCAATGGGATCAGATCTATGGCTCCAATCAACACTGATAATCATTCTCTCCCTATACAGCATCTGCATCACCATTCTCCTTGTAGTGAGTTGCTGACAGCTCATTTCAACTTCTTCTCTATTGTCTTCCCAAGAAAGCACATTTGGACAGAGAACATAAACAAGCTAAAAAAGAAATGGAATTTTGGGGCAGCTCAGCGATCTTTTTTAATTCATTCTTGGGATGTGGGCATACCAGCCAGTCCGGAATGTATTGCCCATCCCTCCTGCCACTGGGAACAGTTTCTCCTTATTTACTCTAGCAAAATCTCTCTTAATTTTGAGCATCTCTATTAAATCTGCCCTTGGCCTTCTCTGCTCTAAGGAGAGCAATCCCTACTTCTCCAAATACTGAAGTCCCCCATTCCTGCTGGTCATTCCAGCAAATCTCCTTTGCATCCTCTCCAAGGCCTCAGTATCCTCCCAATGTGTGGTACCCAGAATACTCCAGTTGGAGCTCAACCAGTGTTTTCTAAAAGGTTTACCATTCACCCCTTGCTTTAGTACTCGAACCCTCTGTTTATATTGCTATGTATCCATTTTGTTTTTAAAGACTTGTTTATGTGAACCCCAAGGTGTTGCTGTTCCTGAACCCTTTCAAAATACCATTGTTGCAAGTAATTTTTTTTAAATATTTTCATTCTGATGCGGGTAATGCCACCATTTATTGCCTATCCCTAGTTGCCCCGAGAAGCTGAGGGTGCAACGAAATGACTTGCCAGACCCCTTTAATCAATCACACTGGTGTGGGACTGGAGTCACACAGTTCTAGACTCGGTAAGGACAACAGGTTTCCTTCCCTAAGGGACAACAGTGAACCAGTTGGGTTTGACAAAAATCAAACCAGCTTAAATGATCACTTTAATTGATCCCAGTTATTTTTATTTCCAATTTAATTTTCTTAAACTGCATTCAAAACCTAAAATTCACCTCCTCCGACTCACTAGCCCCAGCCTCTGGTTTACTAATCTAGCAACATAACCAGTGCTGCCAAAAGATATTGCCATGCGTAATGCATTGTAACTGATAATAACAGTAAATGAAAATTCGTTAGTGTTATTTGCTTGATTTGGGTGGTTTAAATGGTGAGAACTAAACTTGGGGAATATGTGTAACAAAGGTTAATGATGCAGCCTCCATAATCTCACTGGTCTTTATCTTTCTACAGCAAACCATCAGGTCGATGCAGAAGGATAATTCTATTCATAACCACAGCAGCAACATTGTAAGTAGATATTGTTAACCTTTTAATTGGAAATGCATTAATCTTTTAAGAATGGTGTTGAGGCTTTGTCCGTCTAAATAGCTCATTTAACTCTAACTATTGGGATCTTTCAGGGTAGTAATTGGCAGATACCTTTGTTATTGCGCTTCAAAACATTGCTCATTGGCTGGGACATTCTGAGGGGGTGAATGGTGCAATATAATGTAGACCCTTTCTTTCAGAGTCAAATAACCCTCCACTTAGGCTCAATCAGCTATTTCACAATCAAATTGTGCCTATCCTCCTCCTTATGCCAGGGCACCGGTTGATAAACACCAATGTCAGCCATGGTTCAGTGGGTAGCACTCACACGGGGAGGCGATGGCCTAGTGGTATTATCACTAGACTATTAATCCAGAAACTCAGCTCAAGTTCTGAGAACCTGGATTCGAATCCCGCCACGGTAGATGGTGGAATTTGAATTCAATAAAAATATCTGGAATTAAGAATCTACTGATGATCATGAAAGGATTGTCAGAAAAACCCATCTGGTTCACTAATGTCCTTTAGGGAAGGAAATCTGGCATCCTTACCTGGTCTGGCCTACATGTGACTCCAGAGCCACAGCAATGCGGTAGACTCTCAACTGCCCTTGGACAACTAGGGATGGGCAATAAATGCCAGTGACGTCCATGTCCCACGAATGAATAAAAAAAAACTGTCCTCCAGGTCAGAAAGTTGTGAGCTCAAGTCCCAATCCAAAGACTTGAAGACAAAAATCAAGGCTGACAGTCCCAATGCTGAGAGAGTGCTGTACTGCTGGAGGCGGCTAGCTTTCAGCAAAGATGTTAAACCAAGGCCTTGTCTGCCCCTTTGGGTGGGTTTAGATGGCACAAATTTGAAGAATAGCAGGGGGGTTCACTCCAATGTACTTATTCCTCAATGATTATTAAACAGGTTTATTGTGATTGGCAAATTTGTGGGAGCTTGCTCTGCACAAGTTGACTGCCACAGTGACTACATAACAAGAAGTATTTCATTGCCTTTAAAGCACTTTAGGGTGTCTTGTGATTGTGAAAGGAACAATCAAAGTGCAAGTTTTCTCTACTCAATTTGTCCCTCCTACTTCCCTTTCTGTGCCTGACTGTTTTCTGTTCACTGCCCACACAGCCTGATGAAAAGGAGAAAAGTCGAGTTTGCAAAGACCTTGCGCAGGAGTTCAACAGAAAATACAGACAAACCCAGCAGACAGCATTAGTAAGTGCAGAATGAATGAGAATCCGGGTGGATCTAGCCTCTACTTGTAAAGAACTCTGTACAGAGAGTTTGAGAGAAAGCAGGTTCCTGCTGAATTGAGTCATTGACTCCCCCCGGGTGAGATTGTAATTCATTCAGAACCCGTTCCATTGTACAGAGTTAAGATCATGCGGCCCATGAGGTTTTGAAACATGAGTGTCTTGGGGAAGGTTTACAGTTTCAGAGTGACCGCTGACAAATGCTGTTAACTTTGCTCTGTTACATACCAACAGAAACCAGACTAGTGGAAAACTAGGATGAGGAAACGCAAGGGGTGTGTTACAGACCCTCCTGCACATATTATCTGGCAATATCCCCCTAAACCCACCCATCAAAGAACAAAGAACAAAGAACAGTACAGCACAGGAAACAGGCCCTTCGGCCCTCCAAGCCTGTGCCGCTCCTTGGTCCAACTAGAACCAATCGTTTGTATCCCTCCATTCCCAGGCTGCTCATGTGACTATCCAGGTAAGTCTTAAACGATGTCAGCGTGCCTGCCTCCACCACCCTACTTGGCAGCGCATTCCAGGCCCCCACCACCCTCTGTGTAAAAAACGTCCCTCTGATATCCGAGTTATACTTCGCCCCTCTCAGCTTGAGCCCGTGACCCCTCGTGATCGTCACCTCCGACCTGGGAAAAAGCTTCCCACTGTTCACCCTATCTATACCCTTCATAATCTTGTACACCTCTATTAGATCTCCCCTCATTCTCCGTCTTTCCAAGGAGAACAACCCGAGTCTACCCAATCTCTCCTCATAGCTAAGACCAGTGCCATCATTATATCCTGCAGCTGATTGTTTTAGGATCAGTTACTGAATGAGGATTAATCTGTTTGAACTCTCTCACAGGATGTGGGTGTCGCTGTCTAGGCCAGCATTCATTAATAGCCCCGAGGTAGTGGTGTTGAGCCACCTCCTTGAACTGTAGCAATGTGTGTAATGTAGGTACACCCACAGTGCTGTTAGGCAGGGCATCCCAGGATTTTGACCCAGTGAAAGAACGACGATATAGGATGTCCTGACACCATCTGGAGGGGAACTTGTGTTCCTATATGCCTGCTGCCCTTGTACTTTGAAGTACTGAGGTCATAGGATTTGGAAGGTGCTGTTGACAGAGGCTTGGCATGTTGCTTCAATGCACCTTGTAACTGGTACACACTGCTGCCACGATGTACCAGTGGTGGAGAGAATGCCAATCAAGTTGCCTGCTGTGTCTTGGGGTGGAGTGTTGAACTTCTTCAGTTCACACATCCAGACAAGCGGAGAATATTGCATCACAACCCTCACTGCATTAGACGGGTACCTGTTGGTCTCAACAGACTGACCCATTGAAACTGGTTCCAATTTAGCCACTCGTGGTTTGGATAGTGGACCAAGATTTTGCAGTGGCATATCAAGCTGGTGGATCACAGACGCAGCAAGATAATTTATTACCATGCCACTCCTTAGTGAATCCTCAAATCACTGCGAGACTGATTGGAAAGGGGGCCAGCAGTTGAGATGCACACTTAGTGAGTGTGTCACTGTCCTCTCATCTTGCCTCCCCTCACCAACCCTCAGTGTCCCCCATCACTCCCAGCTACTTGACTCCAATCTTGATCCAACGCAAAGCAAAGTGTAGCCTGAGCCCTGCGTTGAAACACATTGAGGAACAGTCAGTCCCAAGCACAACTTGAGAATACTTTCACCCCATTATACTTGTGCTGCCAGGCTGGATAGTGCTGGCTGAATAGTGCTGGCTGCTTCGATGCTATTTCTAATGTGATCACGTGGTATAACTGTGTCTATTCTGCTCTTTGTATTTATAGCAAGAGGTGCAACCTGATTGTGTTCACTTTGACGACACCATCTATCAAAATGCCTGAGAATTCAATCACCAAACATGAGGGATAAATGTACAGTTCCAGGGCACGACAGAGAATTTGATCACAGGTGAAATAATAATGATGCCAGATGGGGTTTTCTTCCAATCATATTTTTTCAAGACGGTGATAATGGACATTAATGCAACTAGAAAAGAAAATAAAGGAAATCCACGGTCAACAAGCTCAACCATCAGGCAGCAATGCAGGACGAGATTCAGATCTGTGTTTAATCCAGGAAAGTGCAGATTTTCACTCTGACGTGGTCTACTGGTCATATCTGAACATTGCTTTTCTATACTTCAACCTACCCCCGCACTGGGTGACTTCAGAGCAGAACCTGAAGCCTTTTCTGAATTGTTAACTGCCAACACGTGTCAGATTGATCAGAGGTCAACAGCAAACTCATTGTTTCCAGGGTTATCTGCTGTTCAATTTGCCTTCCATGGTCAGAGGGCTTTCATTGGTTTTGAACAGAATCCTTGGGACAGCTACAACAACTTTCAAAGCTCAAAACCATCCAAGATGAAGCAGCACGCTCGATCGGCACCCCATCCACCATCGTACCATCCATAAGACACCCAGTAGTAATTCAGCAACCCTCCAACAGCATCTTCCAAACTTGTTGCCTGCTACCACCTGGCAGAACAAGGGCAGAGGTGCATGGGAACACCACCAGCTGCAGGTTCATCTCTAAGTCACACACCATCCTGACTAGGAACTAAATCGCCATTCCTTTACTGTCACCTAACTAAGAACAACATCACTGATCCTTCAGTGTCGCCTGACTAGGAACAACATCACTGATCCTTCAGTGTCGCCTGATTAGGGACTATAATTGCCATTCCTTCACTGTCCCTGAATTGAACTCCTGGAATGGATTCCTAACAGCACTGTGGGTGTACGTACACCACATGGACTGCAGCGGATCGAGGCAGCAACTCACTGCCACTTTCTCAAGAGTAATTAGGGATGGGCAATAAATGCTGGCCTTGCCAGTGACACCCACAACCCAAGAAGAAATATTCAAAAAGCACTCGGGAACACAAAAGCTGTTTGACTACAGTAGCTATCACTTGTCACCTTATGTCATAAGAACATAAGAAATAGGAGCAGGAGTAGGCCATCTGGCCCTTCGAGCCTGCCCCGCCATTCAACAAGATCATGGCTGATCTGAAGCGAATCAGTTCCACTTACCCGCCTGCTCCCCATATCCCCTAATTCCCTTATCGATCAGAAAACTATCTACCCGTGATTTAAACATATTCAACGAGGAAGCCTCCACCACTTCAATGGGCAGAGAATTCCAGAGATTCACTACCCTCTGAGAGAAGAAGTTCCCCCTCAACTCTGTTCTGAACCGGCCCCCCCTTATTTTGAGGCTGTGCCCTCTAGTTCTGGTTTCCCTTCTAAGTGGAAAGAATCTCTCCACCTCTACCCTATCCAGCCCCTTCATTATCTTATATGTCTCTATAAGATCACCCCTCATCCTTCTAAACTCCAACGAGTACAGACCCAATCTGTTTAATCTCTCCTCATAAGCTACACCCCTCATCTCCGGTATCAACCTGGTGAACCTTCTCTGCACTCCCTCCAAGGCCAATATATCCTTTCGCAAATAAGGGGACCAAAACTGCACACAGTACTCCAGTTGCGGCCTCACCAGTGCCTTGTACAGTTGCAGCAAGACCTCCCTGCTTTTATATTCTATCCCCCTCGCGATAAAGGCCAACATTCCATTCGCCTTCTTGATCACCTGCTGCACCTTCAGACTGAGTTTTTGCGATTCGTGCACAAGGACCCCCAGGTCCCTCTGCACAGTCGCACGATGTAATTTTTCTCCATTTAAATAATATTCCAATTTACTATTATTTCTTCCAAAGTGGATAACCTCACATTTGCTAACGTTATATTCCATCTGCCAGATCCTCGCCCACTCGCTCAGCCTATCCAAATCTCTCTGCAGACTTACCACGTC
Organism: Mustelus asterias; assembly: GCF_964213995.1. Classification (NCBI taxonomy): domain Eukaryota; kingdom Metazoa; phylum Chordata; class Chondrichthyes; order Carcharhiniformes; family Triakidae; genus Mustelus; species Mustelus asterias. The sequence goes on along the minus strand of NC_135823.1, from coordinate 50,103,728 downwards.
CTCCACGCAATTCGCTTTCCCACTCACCTTCGTGTCATGATTGCTGAACACAGAAGAATGCAGAGAACCTGGCCTGCGCTAGCCGGGAATGTCACTACGATTTCAGTGAAGCCCAGTGTTAAGCAAAACATCAACTGCTTTATTGTGATTGTGCTGTTACTTTTTTTAAGCAGAATTAGTTAATGCTCATTGAAGGGCTTGTTTTTAACAGTGTAGATTTTTATCTGCTGTTGTTTAGTACCAGTACAATAATCTGGTGTTTCCAATGCAAATTGCTGACCAGCTATGGGTGTCCATTTAGCCACATGCACCAATCTCACTCACTCTCACGCAGCGCCACACACACACACATCCAATCACAGAATTGTTACAGCACAGGAGGAGACCATTTGGCCCATTGTGTCTGCACCAGCTCTCCAAATGAGCAATTCACAGTGCCATTCTCCCAATAACCCCACACATTCTTCCTTTACACACAACAGTCTAATTCCTTTTTGAATGCATTGATTGAGCATCACACACTTGGACAGTGCATTCCAGGCCTGAACCACTAGCTGCGTGAAAAAGTCTTTTTTCAAATCTTTTTTACCAATTACTTTCAATCTGTGCACTCCCATTCTTGATTCCTTCACGAGCGGGAACAGTTTCTCCCCATCTACTTTTTCCAGACCCCTTATGATTTTGAACACCTGTCAATTCTCCTCTCAACTTTATTTTCTCCAAGGAAAATAGACCCAATTTCACCAATCTTACTTCCAACTAAAGTTCCTCATCTCTGGAACCATTCTCATGAACCTTTTCTGCACTCTCTCAGATCTCTTCGCATCCTTCCTAAACAAACTGTATGCAATACTACAGATGACGTCGAACTAATATCTTATACAAGACACTGATCAGCGAATTCAATATCCTGATCCTCCCCTTCCTCCCATATCCCTTGATCCCTTTAACCTCTAGAGCTATATCTAATTTCTTCTCGAAATCAGACAACGTTTTGGCCTACATTCTGTGGTAGCGAATTCCACACATTCACCACCCTCTGGGTGAAGAAATTTCTCCTCACCCCAGTTCTAAAAGGTTTATCCCTTATCCTCAAACTATGACCTCTAGTTCTGGACGCCCCCACCATTGTGAATCTACCCTTTCTAACCCTGTTAGAATTTTATAAAGTTTCTATGAGATTCCCTCTCACTCCTCTAAACTCCAGTGAATATAATCCTAACCGACTTAGTCTCTCCTCATATGACAGACCTGCCATCCCAGGAATCAGCCTGGTAAACCTTCACTGTACTCCCTCTATAGCAAGGACATCCTTCATCAGATAAGGACACCAAAACTGCACACAATACTGCAGGTGTGGCCTCACCAATGCCTTATTCAATTGCAGCAAAACATCCCTATTCCTATACTCCAATGCTCTCGCTATGAAGGCCAACCTACCATTTGCCTTCTTCTCTCAACCTGTCCTTCCACCTTCAATGAGTTATGCACACGTATACCCAGGTTCCTCTGCTTCTGCAACCCCTTTGGAGTTGTACCCTCTATTTTCTATTGTCCCTTCATGTTCTTTCCATCAAAATGAATCACTTCACATTTCTCTGCATTGAACTTCATCTGCTACCTATCCACACATTCCAAAAACTGGTCTGTGTCCTTATGAAGTTTTACACTATTGTCCTCTCAGTTTGCAATGCTTCCAAGTTTCGTCTCATCTGCAAATGTTTAAATTGTGCCCTATACTCCAAGGTCTATGTTTCCTACTCTGTTTTTTCCACACTGGTTTTGCACAGCAGAATATCTCTGACTGAATTATCTTAAAAGCTGCAGTGTCCAGATCCACGCCCACATCTCAAACTACTTTTTGTGGAACTTACCATTTTCCACATAGGGTTGGAAGGGCAAGACCACTGCCAGTATCAGTCGGCCTTTAGTTGGTTCTAGAGCATTCCTGATGTCTTTCAGTAGGGTCAGGGGCTGGTCACATCGATCCAGCAAGTTCAGGCAGCTAATCACATTGTAGTGAAAGTCAGTATTCTGCCACTCGTCAATCCCCAGGAGTCTACAAAATACAAGGGGAACACATTTCAAATAAGAATATTTCAATCCAGCATCTTCAGTCTAGAAGAACGGGAACACAGTCGCCTGCAAGTTCCCCTCCAAGTCACATCCCGACTTGGGAGTATAATCGCTGTTCCTTCACTGTCAGATCAAAAACCTGGAATTACCTCCCTAACTGCACTATGGGTATACCTGCACTGGATGGACTGCAGAGCTTCCAGAAGGCAGCTCACCATCTGCAGAAGAGGGTGGGAAAAAATGACTGGGAAAATCCCCAACTGAGGCCATTCTATTTCACCTTTAGTCAAATAATGTAATAGCCTGGAACTGCACAAGAAATGGTTCAATCAAGTAGGGTTAGGGTCAGGATCCAGGTGGGTTTCTACCCCATAAATTGATAGCTTCTGGTACTCAATATCAAACATGGCCAACCACGATAGGGAATCGTAACCAAACAATTATATTACTGATGCAATGAACTACAGAAACAAAGTCAAATCTCACAAGGGTAAACTGCAAAATTGAATTCAATAATTCAGATCTTTCGTGGTCTGCCACCAAAGAAGGAAAACCATCAAGGCTTCAGAACTGTCAGAAAGATCCAAAAATTATCCATCAGGAAAGGGTGCCGTCTTTCCTGCTCAGTCTGGCTTGAACGTGGCACAGGTCACACAGGATTCCAATTTGGAATTCTATCATTGTCACTGGGTGAAAATCCTGGAAATCCCTCCCTAACAGCACTGTGGGTGTAACTAAACCATAGACTGCAGCAGTTCAAAAAGGCGGCTCACTACCACATTACTGAGGGGCAATTAGGGATGGACAACAATTGCTGTCATTGCCAGGGTTACTCTGAAGTGGACGAGCAAGTACTCGTTAAACACTGGCTATGAGAGAGGCACTGCCACCAGGAATGTGGCCTTGCTGATATTGTTCACATTCTGAGAGAAAGAAAAGCTTGAAGTTTATTTATTACCATAACAAGTAGGCTTACATCAACACTGCAATGAAATTACTGTGAAAATCCCCTAGTCGCCACACCCAGGCACCTGTTCAGGTACACGGAGGGAGAATTTAGTATGGCCAATGCACTAACCAGCACGTCTTTCGGACTGTGGGAAGAAACCAGAGAACCTGGAGGAAACCCACGTAAACACGGGGAGAAGGTGCAAACTCCACACAGACAGTGACCCAAGCCAGGAATCGAACCCAGGTCCCAGGCACTATGAGGCAGCAGTGCTAACCACTGTGCCACCGTACAGCCCTAAAACATCCATAAGGCATGTGTGTACATGGCTTGGTTACACAATCTATTCCTGAAGGAAATGCATGCAAAATTATTTGTACTATTTACTAAAAGGTCAGTGTGTGGAAAAGACTACAGGCCCAGGGGCCAAACAAAAAACTTCAATAGATTTCAAGGAGGAAACCAGATAGGTGCTCACCAACCAATAGGATCTTGGATCATTAAAAATGCACCTAGGGAATGATGGATAGGTGGGCTAGATGGGCCAAAGGTCCTCTTATATCTGTAACTGTTACAATGTTGCTGAATATCCGATTAAATTGCTTTTGCTCTGTATGATGTCATGAGTAAATTGAATCAAATTATTCTTTAAACTATTGTAATATTTTATCAAGAAATGCTTTGTTACATGCAAGGAAGGGTATCCCTTGCATACCATTATAACAACAAAACTTGCATTTGTATAGCACCTTTAACATACTCAAACATCACAAGGCATTGCACAGAAGTATTATGAAACAAAATTTGACACTGACCTGTGTGCGCGAGGAGGTATTGGGGCAGCTGTCCCCAAGTTCAGCCAAAGAGCCAGGTTTAAAAGAACGTCTTAAAGCAGGAGAGAGATGGCGGGGTGAAAGAAGGGAATCTCAGAACTTAAGGCCCACGCACCTGACAGCCCAGCCACCACTGGAGGAGTAACTAAAATCAGGAATCCTCAAAAGACCAGAAGTGGAACAGCGCAGAGATTTCAGATCTGGAGATTACAGAGATAAGGAGGGACAAAACCATGGAGGGATTTGGAAATAAGACCGAGAAGTTTAAAATGGAGGTGCTGCTTAACCCAGAGCCAATGTAGGTTAGTGAACATTGAGGTGCTGGGTGAGCCGGAGTTGGAGCAAGTCAGGACACAGTTTTGGATGACCTGAAGTTTATGGAGGATAGAATATGGGAGGCTGACCAGGAGTACATTAGAATAGTGAAGCCTAAACAGAATGGATTGTCCCATATGTTACTGTGGTGGGGAAGTGATGTTACAAGAGCAGTAATCCAGGTGCCTGGGTTAATTCAGGAGAATGCGAGTCCAAATCCCATGATAGCAGTTTGGGTCAATGAAATCAATTTGAGAATAAAAAGCTGGGATTGGCGAGAGTGACCTTGAAGCGGTTAAAAACCAGACTAGTTCACTCCAGCCTTTCGGGAAGGGAAGCTGCCTTGATTACCTGGTCTGGCCTGCATGTGACTCCAGTCCCACTTTATGTGATTGATTCACTCAGAGTGGCTCAGCAAGTTACTCAGTTGTATGAGAACTACGACCAGCAAATAGAATTGGATAATATATGCCAGCCTTGCCAGCAATGCCCACATCTCAAGAATTAAGATGTTGAGTTTCAAATATTTCCTGGCTAAACATAAGAACTAGGAGCAGGAGTAGGCCATCTGGCCCCTCGAGCCTGCTCCGCCATTCAATGAAATCATGGCTGATCTTTTTGTGGACTCAGCTCCACTTACCCACCCGCTCACCATAACCCTTAATTCCTTTACTGTTCAAAAATGTATCTATCAGATCAAACATCTAAACAGATGTTTCTCAATCATTCTGTAGAACGCCAGGTAACTCCAGGGAAGAGTTTACTTTTTACCTGTACTGCTTCTTTTTAAGTTGCCATTTCATGGTGGGAGACACTTCAGTCACATAGACCTCTTCAAAATGGGGGCTGAGGATTTTAGTAACCTCTCCATCTCCAGCCCCGAGATCGAGTACCCTGGCTGCCCTCCAGTCTGGTGCCACCCTCAACAGCCGAAGGAACTGCTCCTCAGAGAAGACGAACATCGATCCTCTTCCCAGTAGCCTGAACCGAGACAGAGAGATAGAGACATAGAATGAGCAGCACAGGAACAGGCCATTTAGCCCAGCCGGTCTACGTTGATGCTTATGCTCTATGTTCACCCCCTCCTCACTTCAATCTATCAATGTATCCATCTATTCCTTTCATATCCAACCTCCTCATAAATGCATCAATGCTATTCACCTCACTATATCTTCCACATTTCTCACCTTTCAGTATTTCTCCTGAAATCTCTGTTGGATTTATTAGTGAGTACTTTATAGAATTAGACTCCCCAACAAGCAGAAACATCCTATCGAACCCCTTCATCATTTTAAAGACCTCTATCAGGTCAATTCTCAGCTTTTTCTTTTCTGAAGGAGTTCCAACCTGTTCAGCCTTTCCTAATAGTCTCACTTCTTAATTCTGTGTCAATGTTGTTGCACCTTCTCCAGTCTCTCCATGTCCCTTTAATAACCTGGAGTTGGTTCAGTTACAGGCACCAGTTTGGTGATTTCGTAGAATCCCTACAGTGCAGAAGGAGACCATTCAGCTTATCGAGTCTGCACCGACTCTGTCAGAGAATCCCACCTAGACCCTATCCCCCCAAACCCCCCTATCCCCATTTACCCCACTAACCCTTCTAACCGACAGATTTTGGGACACCAAGGAACAATTTAGCATGGCCAACCCACCTAACCTGCACATCTTTGGTGTGGGAGGAAACCAGAGCACCCAGGGGAAACCCACGCAGACACGGGGAGAACATGCGAACTCCACACAGTCATTCCAAGGCTGGAATCCTGGAGCTGTGAGGCAGCAGTGCTAACCACTGTGCCACCCCCGTGATGAACAAAAGGACATGAGTTCAAATCCCATCTTTGTAAAGTGTGCAATTGAATGTGATGGGTCTATCAGTTGGCACGCATCCTGCAGGGAATTATTGCCATCCTGACCCTGTCTCCATGTGGCCTCTGCCCTCTTGCAACACGGTTAACTCTCAATGTCCTCAGGGAAGCAAATATGGGCTTACCCAAGGTCATCTATATTCAAGTAAAAAAGATATTTAAAATTCTCAAACGCACTCTCTTTAGTAAACCCTCTCTAGTAAATAAAACACAAGGTGAATCATTGGTGAGCAGAGAGTTCCGGCAGCTTGGAGTAATTTCGCTCTCCCAGTCAAAGCAGGGAGACTCCAGGATTGTGGTGAATCAGCTGATCTCAGTGGCCTCAGACAAGGAAATCAACTCTGAAATCATGCAAACAGTGTGGGATTGTGGCATTGAGATAGAGAATCAGGCATGCAGACTTGAAGAGCTATTTTCTATGTAACAGATGGTAAATTTACCCTTTGAAAATTATAATGAGCATTTCTGCAGTGATTTAACTTGTTAATGAAAAATACCTTTTATAGATTTAGAGAAAGAAGAAGAATTTCTGGATCTTTCCCTATCATATAATACACTTTACACTGATCTAGTGATTTTTACACCAATATAAGGGCAGCACGGTAGCACAGTGGTTAGCACTGCTTCCTCACAGCGCCAGGGACCTGGGTTCAATTCCTGGCTCGGGCCACTGTCTGTGTGGAGTTTGCACATTCTCCTCGTGTCTGCATGGGTTTCCTCCGGGTGCTCCGGTTTCCTCCCACAGTCCAAAGATGTGCGGGTTAGGTTGATTGGGCAGGCTAAATTAACCCTTAAATTGTCCCAAGATGTGATAGTTACCATGGTAATCCCTCTAACCTAAGCGGGTCAGGGCCTGGTTGGGATTGGTGTCGGTGCAGACTTGATGGGCCGAATGGCCTCTTTCTGCACTGTAGGAATTCTATGATTTACTATTTCACACGCACACAGTTTGAAAACAAAATGAGCCTTAAAGAAATGGCCAAATATCGCAGCATTCCACTGCTACCTAGTGGCAAGATGCGAGATTGCATGCTGATCTCCCATAAAGGGCATGCATTTCTCACACCTTCACAAAGTGCTTTAAACTAATTACATCTGTAGTTTAGTCACTGCTGTAAAAGAAATGTGGCAGTCAATTTGCACACAGCAAGCTCCCACAAACAGTAATGTGATAAGTGACCAGATAATCTGTTTTCAGTTACATTGGTTGAGGGATAAATATTGATCCGGGCACGAGGAGAGAACTCCCCCGATCTTCTTCAAACTGAGCTGATCATGAGGGCTGGTCAATTTTCAAATGGATTTTTTAGTTTAAAAAGTCTTTTAACTTGGTTCTCACACTGTTAATTAGCTCTGGCTATCAAACCACATGGGAGTCACTTCACTCAAGGTGAAGAGTTGACGCCAATATCAGACAGCCTGGTCACCCCATGGAGAATCTAAAATACCAGTTTGAAATAAAGTTATATTTTGACCTTTTACCCATTGATTGACGTTTTGGACATGAATAGACCAAAGACAGAGGTGACGAGGGAGTAATAAATCTGAACAAACAGCCAGTTGGATTTCTCTGAGCATTGTCTGAGGAACACACGTGTCCCCACATCCAGGTAACTCTGAACAAACAGCGGCTGCAGATGTGTCGGCAGCAATTCTGTGTCACAGACGTACCACTGCAAAGGAATGACAACAGCATTAGCACCCCCAATAGAAATGACCGTCAATCTTGCATGCTGCTAAACAGTTGTTACTGAAACCCTCCTTCATGCCTTTGATGCCTCCAGATTTGACTATTCCAATACCTGGTTGGCCTCCCATCTTACATCATCCAACTGTGCAGCCAGAATCCTTACTCGCAACAAGTCCCTTTCACTTTTCACCCTGGGACATCAGCTCCCCATCAACCATTCTCTTTAGAAACCCCCCCAATGCCCTCATCCCACTCTCCCCATCTCTGTGACATCCTCCAGCTACCAAGCCCTGCGCTCGCCAAGTCTGGCCTCTTGCTCCACATCCTGGATTTTAACCACTCCATCACTGGTCGTGCCTTCAGCTGTCTGGATCCTCAGCTCTGGAATCATCTCCCGGAACCCTTCCACCCCTCTCTTTTATAGAATCCCTACAATGTAGGAGGAGGTCATTTGGCCCATCGAGCCTGCACTGCCACCCAGGCCCTATCCCCATAACCTCACTTATTTACCGTTAATACCCCTGACTCTAAAGGGACAATTTAGCATGACCAATCAACCTAACCCGCACATCTTTGGACTTCCCTTAAGATGCTACCCCACTTTGGTCAGGCTTTTGACCCTATTATCTCCTCATATGGTTCCATGTCTAATCATGGAATGATTTATTACATTAAAATTTGGAGGGGGTGGGAGCCACTTTACACCCTTCTCTCTCTCTGGTCTCATCTGTGCCCAGGTTGCTTTGGAGAAGAACCGTGCTATGCCCACCCCTCCCAGTATGTTAGAGGGATCCTGTGACAAGTGTGCACCACGGCGCAGAGTGTGACAGCAATAATATATTAGAAGTTTATTCTTCTTTCATTGGATTTTATGTTGGATCCTATGGTCAGTGTCTCCTCAGTTTGAGGGGTTACTTGTGCATTTGCCAATCAGTGACACTGGGGAAACTTGTGCACCGCCTCCAACCCTATAGTTTATATAAAAATAGCTAAAGAAAGAAACCGGGGCGTTAAAAGGTCGAATCTGGCCATGCTGACAGAATGCAATTCGAAGCTGTGTCCTCACATGGGGAAATTCATTGCTTCCCAGTCATGCACCACATTCTCGGAAAATTAAATCATCATGGGCAGTTGTAACACACATTGTCAAAATCTCCCCTCCCCTCCCCCTCCTCCCTCCTCGTTCCTCCCCCATTGTATCCCCTCATTTCTTGCAGGGAGAAAATTAAGCAGCTCCCCAACCAGTACATCACGTGGGGCTGGTTTTCTTTCTAAATTGCTTCAGGCATAACATCAGGCTGGGATGAAAGAAATGGGCTGGATTTAAATAGGACACTTTCAGAGAATGGTCACTAATAAGTCAAAAAGAAATTTGTGAAGTGCCTCTCAAGAAAGACAGGCTGAAGTGCAATGTGAGCAAAATAGCAGCTATCCTTTCAACAAGGAAATAAGTAGCCATAGGTCTACCTGAGAGGATAGACAGGGCCACCATCCAACACCTCATCCAAACAACAGTGCCTATGACAACGTAGCACATCCTCGGTCCCGATTGTCACCAATGACCTTCCGACAGTGCAGTGCTTTTTCAGTACTGTACCCCCAAGAGTGCAGTGCTGCTTCAGTACTGCCCTTCTGACAGCGCAGCACTCCCTCTGAGCTGTCCCTCTGACAGTGTAGTGCTCCCTCGGCACTGACCTCCAATGAGGTGGAGGGGGTGGGGGTTGGTGGAGATGGCAACACAGTGGTATCACTGGACCAGCAGTCCAAGCTAAATTGGCACAGTGGTTAACACTGCTGCCTCACAGCGCCAGGAACCGAGGTTCAATTCCAGCTTGGGTCACTGTCTGTGTGGTGTTTGCACATTTTTCCCATGTCTGCATGGGTTTCCGCCGGGTGTTCCGGTTTCCTCCCACAGTCTGAAAGACGTGCTGGTTAGGGTGCATTGGGCCATGTTAAATTCTCCCTCAGTGCAACCCGAACAGGCGCTGGAGTGTGGAGATTAAGGGATTTTCGCAGTCACTTCATTGCAGTGTTATTGTGAGCCTCCTTGTGACAATAAATAAACTAATTTGCTGGGGACATGGGTTCAAATCCCACCAAGACAATAATTATTGATTAATAAATATGGAATATAAAGCCAGTCCCGTTGTACCATCCCCAAGACAGTGCAGGGCTCCCTCAGTGTTACACTGAGTGTCAGCCTTGATTTTGTGCTCAGGTCTCCAGAGTGGAACTTGAACTCACAAGACAGCATCTGATTCAGAGGTCAATCAGAAACCCTCTGAACCAAGGCGGTTGTCTTTATGAAAACGAAGTGTGACAATTGGAGAGGGAGGGAAAGAATTAAGTGCGTCGAGAGATGAACTGCAACAAGGTTTTTAAACATGGAAATCTAGATCAGCTCAGAATCAATCTTTTACACGTCACTTGTTTCAGGAGGATGAAGTGCCACGCCGGCGTCAAAGCATTATTTTGGAAATAAACGGCTCCCATCCCCAGAATGTGAGTGCTGTACCTGGAACTTGTCCTGTTCTTCGTCGGCCTGATGCCTCATGTTGCTGAGCAGTGAGCGGGACAGGGGGCTCCGCAGGTATTTGCTACTCCACATCTTCCTCAGCTGCAACAGTGCAACAAAGTAGCAGAACAGGAGTGCCAGGCGCGTCACAGCCGTGCTGGGAGTCCCGGGGGGAGAGGAAGCTTCCCCCCCACCCCCTAAACCCGGGAATTGCAAGGGAATCCCGAGGGAACCCCCTCCCTCCCGGGGATCCCGGGCTAACAGGGGTCAAACATTTTGCCAACAAGGGGAAAGTGCAGCAGTACAGGCACCGTCAGTAGATACATTCAATTCCCCCTCTTCCCCCCCACACCGGTACAATTCACCCTTTAAACCCCAATCTCAATTTGCGTTTATAAATCCAGCCCCGGAGTCTCACATTCCCAACGAAGAGTTTTCAATGAACACGCAGACTTCCTGCGTCCCAGAAATTTCCCTTCCCCAGCGACAGGGCCACGTTCAATTTCAATGCAATTTCCTCTTCCTGTTGCTGCTGCTAGGCGACAGGAGGCATCGGCTCGAAAAAAAATCCCATAACCACTGGGAGACAATAAAACTCAAACTCCGTGCCTGAATGATGTGGTTTTTCCACGTGTTTGTCTCGGGGGGAAGGAAGGGGGCGAGAACGGGAGGGTTGGAAGACAGAGCAAAGCCATGGGCTGTGGGTATTGGCAAAGGTGGGAGTGGGGTACATGGACTTGGGAGCCGGGCAGAGAAAAGCCCACGGGAGTACACCCACCAGGAGGAGACAAGAATACACAACTACAGATACTGCTCCCAATTAGTCTTCAAGATGCTGTTTCAGAAATACAGGGGAGCAGACTCCGGCTCCACAACACAGACGAGCTTTCGGAGCGCTGCTCCTTCATCAGGAGAGTCAATTGGTGGTGCAATTGTTCCTATCCTTATAGTGTTAGCCACAGCGTTCATCAGAACTCACCTGATGAAGGAGCAGCACTCCAAAAGCTCGTGATTCCAAATAAACCCGTTGGACTTTAACCTGGTGTTGTGAGACTTCTTACTGTGCCCACCCCAGTCCAACACCGACATCTCCACATCATGAACATCAATTAAAACACAGGATCTGGTCATTATCACAGTGCTGTTTGTGGGATCTTGCTGTCTGTAAATTAGCTGCTACATTTACCACATCACAATAGTGACTACATCTGAAAAGTACTTCAATTGACAGTAAAGCACTCAGTCCTGAAAGATACCATACTGTAGAAATGTAATGTTTTCTTCCTAAAGCATAGGCATCTCTGAGAAATTGAGATTCTTTGTAACAAATTGAGTGCAGTCCCATCTTGCAGACTGACATTTTTGCAACATTGAAAAAAGTACTTCTGATGGACTTCAGAATGAATGAATATAAATAATTGATGCTGGAGTCAATGCAGTCTCTCCTCAGAGTCCACTTTGATTAAGAAAGAAGATAGAATCTGAGTGAGTGAATGCATCCACTTCCTGCACGAGTTCTTCGACCACACAGATTAGAGACAGATTTACAGTTAGTGAGGCCCTGTGCTCACCTTAGTTTCTGGGTCCCTTTCCCCTAACCTCACCTCTTCCAGGACACCCCACCTCTATTGTTTGGGGCCCTGTGCCTAGGCACGTTGTGTTTCATTGTAAATCCACCCCTGACAAAGATAATAAATCCCACAAGGTAGGTAATCTTCCACAATTACGACTCTCACCAACTTTTACAGATGCACCATAGAAAGCATTCTTTCTGGTTGTATCACAGCTTGGGTATGGCTCCTGCTCTGCCCAGGACTGCAAGGAACTACAAAAGGTCGTGAATGTATCCCAATCTATCATGTAAACCAGCCTCCCATCCATTGACTCTGTCTCCAGATCCTTGGTAAAGCAGCCAACATAATTAAGGACCCCACGCACCCCGGACATTCTCTCTTCCACCTTCTTCTGTCGGGAAAAAGATACAAAAGTCTGAGTTCATGTACCAACCTACTCAAGAATAGCTTCTTCCCTGATGCTGTCAGACTTTTGAATCGACTTACCTTGCATTAAGTTGATCTTTCTCTACACCCTAGCTATGACTGTAACACTACATTCTGCACTCTCTCATTTCCTTCTCTATGAACATTATGCTTTGTCTGTATAGCACGCAAGAAACAATACTTTTCACTGTATGTTAATACATGTGACAATAATAAATCAAAATTAAATTTGGGATTCATGTTTAAAGTGTGCCTTTGTGAAAATGATCAAGTGAGTTAAAAACAAAACGACTGAGGAAGACTTAATGCTTAAAAGCCAGGGTAGTATTTCCACGACACACTGATCATGGCACGGTAGCACAGTGGTTAGCACTGCTGCTTCACAGCTCCAGGGACCTGGGTTCGATTCCCGGCTTGGGTCACTGTCTGTGTGGAGTTTGCACATTCTCCTCGTGTCTGCGTGGGTTTCCTCCGGGTGCTCTGGTTTCCTCCCACAGTCCAAAGATGTGCGGGTTAGGTTGATTGGCCATGCCAAAATTGCCCCTTAGTGTCCTGGGATGCGTAGATTAGAGGGATTAGTGGGTAAAATATGTAGGGATACGGGGGTAGGGTTTGGGTGGGATTGTGGTTGGTGCAGACTTGATGGGCCGAATGGCCTCTTTCTGTACTGTAGGGTTTCTATGATTTCTATGATCACTTAGTACTCACACTTGGTTGTCAGTTCATGTTCCATCACCTTTCAATAATCTCCAATCTGTTTGTGAAAGATTTGCTGGATTTCCACATCTAAAATCTTCAGTCAGCATACATTAAATGTGGAACGTTGCTCCTACATCATGTGAGGAACTAAGACCTGCACCCTGTATATTTAAGTCAAAAATATATAGAGATATTCTCATTGCTATCGCTAATAAATTCAAACTAGGCAAAGACCTAATATGACTGAACTTAAGTGTCTGTGAACCCAAATGAAAAAAAGTTACCTGGCAGTATCAGGGAAACTCTCATCATTTCCCCAAAGCGCCACAAACAATCCCCTCCATGGCCATTCCCTGCGAGTGGCACAGACTAAATTTGAAGAGAGCCATTTGCATTTCATAATCCAGGCTGACCAACTGGAGTCTGCTCATCTGCTAAGATGAGCCCTGCAACCTTCCTTTCAGTTCTTAATGGTTGAGACATTTAACAATCTCGGGGACCCAGATGAAGAGGTGTCATGTGACATGGGCTTCTGGAACCAGTAATATTGCCTTGCTGAACTGTAAAGTCTCAAGTCTGCTTTTTTATCATGTGGACTAACAGCCACACCGGCAAATAGCTTTGGCTCAGGTTAAACACCTGGCCCCACCTACACTGCTTCTGCTGGAAATTCTGGACCATTGTCTACAAGATTGATTCATCTCTGCATGCACCTAGTTCAGTATGGTTCAGGTGGAGACCATCCCAACAGAATAGCCCCCATTTTCCCCCAGGTACTGGTGCCAGTGCCCCATGAACTGGAACCCACTTCTCCCAAAATCAGTCTTTGAGCCACATATTCATCTTTATTTTTATGTACCCAATGCCAATTTGCACATGGCTCAGGTAATAATGCAGAGATTACTTATGAGTTTCTGCTTTTTTAACTTAATGTCTAGCTCCTCATACTCTCTATGTAGAACCTCTTTTCTGGTTCTATCAATATCATTGGGATCTACGTGGACCGTGACATCTGGATCCTCCCCCTCCCACTTCAAGTTCCTATCCACCCTGAGCAGATGTACCAAACCCTGGCACCAGGCAGGCAACACAGCCTTCTGAATTCATGCTGTTTGTTGCAGAGAAGAGTGTCAATTCCAGTCACTATTCTGTCCCCTACCATCACTACATTCCTTTTTGCTTTCCTCACTTGAATGGCTTTCTGTACCACAATGCCATGGCTCTGGAGTATCTGCAGCACTTTACCTATCTCGGCAGCCACCTCTCCCAAGTGAGGAAGTCCATCGATGAAGAAGTCCAGCACCAAGTCACCTGTGCCAGTGCTGCTTTCTTCAAGCTGCGCCAACACTTCATTGACAACAGGAACCTTTGAAAGTCAACAAGGATCCTGGTTATAAGGCTGTTGTGTTGACCACTCTTCTCCACCAAAGCAAATCCTGGACAGTTAATTGACACCACATTAAGATCCTTGAGCTATCACCAGCGGCATGTGTGTCAAATCCTAGGGATCAAATGGGATAACTGCCAGCATTCTCCATGAATCTGCACCTACCAGCATCAAAGCCTTGCTTCTGCAGATAGTTTCCAGAAATCAATCGGAGTCTGTCCCCATCAGTGGGTTCTCTTTTCCTAGCTCTCTGTGCCAACGCTCTAAGGATAGCCAAAGGAAAAGATATAAGGATACACACAAAGCTGCTTTACAGCAGAGGCATTAACACCTCTGACAGGGAGAAGGCAGCTGCGAACCGCTCAGCATAGCTCCACCTGGCCCATCAAGAGGCTCAGCGACTTGAGGCAGAACAAGGGCAGCAGAGGAAGAGGAGGAACCTGGCAATGTGAATTCTACTCCCCTGTGCAACATGCCCCACTGCAGTAGAGCTCCTCAGTCATCTAAAGGCATCTTTCATTTTGAGGGACTGCTGCCAATGACACTGCCATGGCCAGTCTGTTCATCAACCCTGCAACCCCAACTCTCATGCAAACCAGTGGAGAGAACCTCAGACCTTTTGGAGGGTTGCAAAGGCTGAGACTCCGGCATTCCTACCCTCTGAGCCCCTATGTCTGCCTCATTTGCAGTTACAGCCTCCTGTCCCTGACTACTGACCAATTCAGAAGACCCTATCCTAAGTGGTATGAATGCCTCCTGGTACAAAGCATCCAGGTAACATTCCCCCCCTCCCTGACATGTTACAGTGTCTGCAGCTCAGTCTTCAGCTTAATAACTGAGACAAAGCCCCTCAAGTCGCAAACAGTTACTGCAGACATGTTTGTCCTGGATCACACTGGCATACAGGAGCTCCCACATGCTGCAACCTTGACATATCACCAGTCCTGTCAGGTTTTAATTACTGAAGTACATTTACTTATTTATTTTCCTTTATATATTTATTAACCTTATCATCAGTTTGTATACCATTTTAAATCTTATGACTGAAATAGACCTTAGCCACTTACCAGATACTCAAATAGCCAGGTCCTCACCCTATACTACAGCAATAACCAATTTCAACAGGATGAAAATAGTAGGAAAAACACCAGGAAAGGAACACCTCACCAAACTCCTCCACTCAGTTCCAAAGCTGCACTAATTTGATGCATGAAAGAATTCTGAATTTATAGCAAACTGAACAGGGGCTAGAGAAAGAAGATTGAACTAGTCAGCTAATTAATCACTCAGTGCTCTCAGGGTGTGTTCACCCTGCCTAAGGTTAGGAGAAAGAAAGAAACTTAGTTTAGTTACACCAGACTTTCCAGTTACTGCTTATTATAGATTAGACTAGATTTTAAGAACAAGATTAACACTTGAAATTCCCCCATTCACAAAATTCCCAGGTCTGCACTCAGTTCCAAGGCTGTACACATATGCCTCACTTGCACTAAAGAACCACTAAGGAAAAACAGGTTATATAGCATCAGTGTTCAACCCACCATAATCTGTGAAAAAAATACCTCATTGGACTTTGACTTGGACCCTGGACCCAAGCATACCAATGTTTATTTTGTCTATGGTAACTACACTTAAACCTTTCTTTTCTCTATCTCTCTTTACTCTCCAAGAATGGGGGCAATGTTGCAACCATCCTCTTGCATTGAGTGTGCGCAAATAAACTAACACTGAGTTCATCCTCTTAAGGATGGACAATAAATACTGGCCAGCCAGGGACGCCCATATCCCATGAACGAATAAAAAAAAAAAGAGCTTGCCATGGGGTTACTAAAAAAAAATTGGACTGTACTAAACCCGAGGGGTTGGGAAATGTGCCACTGCTTATAAAGAGAAAAACAAATCTAAACACCCTGTTTACGGATGGGTGGTAAGAGAAGAAATTAGTGCTGCTTAAATTAATCCCCCTTCTCTCTGTAACAATTGCTATCAATGCAAGTGGCCATCAACCACTTGAAATCAGCAGCAAACAGGCTGAACCACCCATCTTGTTTATGTCAGTGTGTATTCCACACTAAACACCTCCCAATCTAAATACTTCTCCCAACCTTCTCTGTTGCCTTTCACCTCCTGCATATATTGAGGGAGTGCAAATTGTGGCTTTAATTCCACTCTGTTTCGCTCGAGGTGAGCATTTTTCTTTAAATGGCAAGTTATGCAATGTCACCAATGACCCAGAATTGAATTTGGACTATCACAAGGTTAAAATCCCTCAGTTGTGTAGCTGAGAATCACAATGTTTCCCACCAATCTTTTCAACATAGAAATCTGCAGATTGAAGTAATGTAAAATAACCAACATGGACAATGTGTGGTAAACAAAGCAGTTTAATCAATACCTTGTACTAAAATGGCCGAGAATGACAAAATGTAGCTCAACCAAAAAAAAGTGTGTATCCATTTTAACTCATTCTCAGTAGCTTCAAACTCACACTTGCAGCATGAATAGGAGCAACCATTAACCTGGCATTCTAATCCAGTAAGAAGTTTAACAACACCAGGTTAAAGTCCAACAGGTTTATTTGGTAGCAAAAGCCACACAAGCTTTCGAGGCTCTGAGCCCCTTCTTCAGGTGAGTGGGAATTCTGTTCACAAACAGAACTTATAAGACACAGACTCAATTTACATGAATAATGGTTGGAATGCGAATACTTACAACTAATCCAGTCTTTAAGAAACAAAACAATGGGAGTGGGGAGAGCATCAAGACAGGCTAAAAAGATGTGTATTGTCTCCAGATGTGTTTACCCCAGTCCAACGCCGGCATCTCCACATCATTCTAATCCAGGCCTGACCTGAAGGAACAGCCTCTTATTCCTCAGCTGCCTTTCTACCCCCTCCCCCCCTTACAATCATTCCTATAAACAATTCTGGTCTATTTTGTGCAGTTTTACAAAATGATGACAGCTTTCAAAAATGTATGCATGGTCAGTATGGAGTAGGATTTTAACAAAAAATTTGGCATCAGAAAGATGATGAAGATCCCTCAGCAGAGGCTGTATCCGGAGCACATTAGAGATGACATTACACACATTCCTGTGCAGCACAGGAATACACTTTTGGCACAGCACAGGACCAGTGTGTCAAATCTGAATTCAGGTTTTACCAAAGCATCAGTAAAATTTTATTGGAGATAAAGCAACTTTTTGAATCTGAATGTGTGTGTGTGTGTGGGGAAAAGGTCTGGACCAGAATCATTTGAAAGCAGAATTTCTATATCAAATCTTACATGGCACATTGAATGACTTTTCCTCAGCCTTTATATAACTAGCCTTCCTAGTTATATAAAGCACCTTAATTCAGAGGCCAAGTCCTTGATATGGTCATTCCCTTATTGTTTATGTTTTAGTCAAGTGGGTTGAAGGTTCCAGTAAAAACATTGTACCTGGTGATTGTATTCTTCAGGCAGTTGCATTAACACTCGAGGAGCCCAACAACACCCAGGACAATGCAGTCTGCTTGTTCTGAGCTCATCCACCACCTCAAACATTCATGCTCTCATTAGCACAGTGGAAGGAGTGTGTACAATCTACAAGATACATGGAAGCAAATTGCCCAGACTTCTTCAACAGTACCTTCCAAATTAACAACCCCCAACATGCAAGACAAGAGCAATAGACCCATGGGAACACCACCACCTCCAAACTCAGCTCCAAGGCACATACCATCCCAACTTGGTCATTTATCACTGTTCCTTCATTGTCATTGGGGGAAAAATCCAGGAACTTCCTCCCTAACAGCACTGTGGGTGCACCAACAGCAGAGTTCAGGAACGCAGCTCACCACTACTTTCAAGAGCAATTCTAAATGGGCAATAGATGCTGGCCTTGCCAGCAGCTCCCATGCCCCATGAGTAAGTAAGAAAAATCATTAAAAACACCCTACCACAGCTGAATCACAACAGCATATAACATTATGATCCCCAGTATAAAAGATTAAATGAAAGGCTTTAAGATCTTCATTTATGCCACACAGTTCCTGATTGTGGAGGGTTCATCTTTAGGATTCTACATATTTGGCAATGTCAGTGTGGCTATCCCGGATGGAGTATGGGGTCCACGCCAGAATCTGCAGAACTGCAATGCATATTGGAGTCAGGCAAACCAGGTAAAACATGGCCCCATGCAGGTCCTTCAGATCACTGCAAGGTAAAAGGATAAGGTTAGGATTGAACTCTCAAACTACATTGGTAATTTGCATTTATACAGTGACTTTAACATACTAAAACATCCCAAGGGGACAAACTACACCGTCAGAAGGAAATGACTCTAGAATAGGGCGGCTTGAAGGCTTTATCGAAGAGGAGGGTTTTAAGGAGTAGAGACAAGAGCCAAGGTGAGTGAAGAAATGGTCACCAATAATGGGATAAGGAAGATTGGGGGCATAGGCAAGAGGCCAGGATTGGAGGAGGGTAAAAACATCAGAAGTTCCACAGATAGAAAGGTGAGAGGTCAGAAGAATTTTAATATAAAGGAGGAATTATTTTATGCCATTTTGCTTCCAATATTGTTGCTGTTGAAAAAGTAGAATGTGAAAATTAGAGATGAAATAATAGTGAGTTTGATAATACTGGAGCGTTTGGAGATAAATTGCCTCAATTTGCCACCTATTCATTCATGAAGCCAAAGGCCAGATGCAATCTTGAAGAAACGAGGAGAAAAGAACCTGATTTTTTTTTAAAATTGTGTTTTTAAAGTTCAGACCAGAGATTGAAGCTTTTAGCAGTAACAATAGCAGATCATTCAGTTGATCTTGCACATTCTTACCTCTGCTCGGAGTTTGTAAAGTTGTCCTTCAGCTTTTCATAATCAAACTGGTTCAGAATGGTCACGACCAGCATCGGAGCCAGCGACTGTGCTGGCTTAGTAAATAATGCATTGGTACCAAACACCATGGAGGACAGTGGAAAACTAAGATAAAAGAGATAACAAAATTGATTCTATGAAATATACAAAATAAGTTAAAAGTCAAGTGGCAGAAGATTATGAAGTACCTTAGGGTAATTTACAACATTAACAATGCTATATAAAGGTAGGTGGTTGTTGTTATTGCTTGGGGAGCATCAGAATTTCACCTTTTCCTATTCTTTTCCAACAACATTTTCAGCCAGGGTCACTGAGCATTAAGTGTCTTTTCCAGTCAACTGCAGCATAATGAAGGCAGTAGAGTAGGAATTTAGTGTCAAAACATTTTAATCAAATCAGAAATTTGATTTAAGAACACATTGTGTTATAAAGGTGGAATTATCCAATAATACAAGTTAAGAGTAGACTGTTGAAAACTGACTGTTAAAAGTACAAGTACTTGTGGAATCTGAAACCTCCTCAAGTTCAACACAAGACAGAAATCCAGACACTCTATTCAACATGCTGGGCAATTGTTACCATTTCCACTTAGAAAGGGAAACCAGTGAGTGACAGCCAGTCTTACCTGCGTTTATAATTCTGAAAGTCAGCATCAATAATATCAGCCAGCGGCAAGTTAAAGAGACTGAATGTGGCAGAGACCATCACCCTGAGAGAGAAAATGATAACATGACAGATTAGCTTAAAATATCCAGATCAAAAATACTGCTGTCAAAGCAAAGGCCGTCTCCCAGATGGAAATACAATTGCCCAAAACTCTATTTTACTATATTTCAACACTTTGTCATAAAACGAGCATAATTCAACTTTTTAAAATAAATACATAGACAGCTCCATGATTTCATGTACTTTAATACTTGAAATATAATCGAAAGGCACCATCTTCTCCTCTCCCAGCCTTCCCTCATCCTCACTGGGGCATGGCTCCTGACCTCACCATTCATGCTGGACTCCTGATTCCCCCCATCCTGGCTGGGTTATGGCTCCCCATCCCCCAACCACTCTGGGGCACGGGACCCAATCCCCCACCCACCCTTAGGTACAATTCCCCATCTCACCATCTGCACTGGGCTCCCCACTCCACCAGGTTAAAGTCCAACAGGTTTATTTGGTAGCAAAATCCACTAGCTTTCGGAGCGCTGCTCCTTCGTCAGGTGAGTGGGAGTTCTGTTCACAAACAGGGCATATAAAGACACAAACTCAATTTACAAGATAATGGGTGGAATGCGAATCTTTACAGGTAATCAAGTCTTAAAGGTACAGACAATGTGAGTGGAGAGAGCGTTAAGCACACGTTAAAGAGATGTGTATTGTCTCCAGACAGGACAGTCAGTGAGATTTTGCAAGTCCAGGCAAGTCGTGGGGGTTACAGATAACGACTTGCCTGGGCTTGCAAAATCTCACTAACTGTCCTGTCTGGAGACAATACACATCTCTTTAACCTGTGCTTAACGCTCTCTCCATTCACATTGACTTTACCTTTAAGACTTGATTACCTGTAAAGACTCGCATTCCAATCATTATTTTCTAAATTGAGTTTGTGTCTTTATATGCCCTGTTTGTGAACAGAACTCGCACTTACCTGACGAAGGAGCAGCACTCCGAAAGCTTGTGGATTTTGCTACCAAATAAACCTGTTGGACTTTAACCTGGTGTTGTGAGACTTCTTACTGGGTTTACCCCAGTCCAACGCCAGCATCTCCACATCATGACTCCCCACTCCCACCCACTCTTATCCCTTACTGGAGTACAGTGCTCTATTCCCAAGCTCTTACTTGGAATCATAGAAACACTACAGTGTAGAAGGAGGCCATTCAGCCCATCGAGTCTGCACTGACACCAATCCCACATAGGTCTTATCCCCGTAACCCCACATATATACCCCGCTAATCCCTCTAGCCTATGCATCCCGGGACACTAAAGGGAAATTTAGAATGGCCAATACACCTAATCTACACATCTTTGGACTGTGGGAGGAAACCGGAGTACCCGAAAGAAACCCATGCAGACATGGGGAGAACATGCAAACTCCACGCAAACAGTGACCCAACCCAGGAATCAAACCCAGGTCTTTAGAGCTGTGAGGCAGCAGTGCTAACCACTGTGCCACCATGCCACCCATAATTTTGCCTAAATAATCATTCACAGGTTCTTGGCAAGGACAGCTCCACTTTGAGCATCTAAAGCATTCTCTATATCAATCTAGAGGGACTCCATTGATCCAAGGCTACCAGACAGTAACCTAGAACGGGCCAGCCTCTGGTCAGCTTTCTACGATAAGTTTAATACCCCCAGGTTAAAGTCCAACAGGTTTATTTGGTAGCAAAAGCCACAAACTTTCGGAGCCTCAAGCCCCTTCTTCAGGTGAGTGGGAATTCTGTTCACAAACAGGGCATATCAAGACACAAACTCAATTTACAGAATAATGGTTGGAATGCGAATACTTACCGCTAATCAAGTCTTTAAGATACAAAAATGTGAGTGGAGAGAGCATTAAGACAGGTTAAAGAGATGTGTATTGTCTCCAGACAGGACAGCCAGTGAGACTCTGCAGGTTTGAACAAGACTTCTTCACCACACAGGACCTTCAACCGATGCTATACACTAGATACATGAATGACATTTTCTTCCTTTGGACTCATGGTGAACAATCACTGAAACAACTATATGACAACATCAACAAGTTCCATCCCACCATCAGACTCACCATGGACTACTCTCCGGAATCGGTTGCATTCTTGGACACACGCATCTCCATTAAGGACAGTCACCTCAGCACCTCACTGTACCGCAAGCCCACGGATAACCTCATGATGCTCCATTTCTCCAGCTTCCAGCCTAAACACGTTAAAGAAGCCATCCCCTACGGACACACCCTCCGTATACACAGGATCTGCTCGGATGAGGAGGATCGCAACAGACACCTCCAGACGCTGAAAGATGCCCTCATAAGAACAGGATATGGCGCTCGACTCATCGATCGACAGTTCCGACGCGCCACAGCGAAAAACCGCACCGACCTCCTCAGAAGACAAACACGGGACATGGTGGACAGAGTACCCTTCGTTGTCCAGTACTTCCCCAGCGCGGAGAAGCTACGGCATCTCCTCCGGAGCCTTCAACATGTCATTGATGAAGACGAACATCTCGCCAAGGCCATCCCCACACCCCCACTTCTTGCCTTCAAACAACCGCACAACCTCAAACAGACCATTGTCCGCAGCAAACTACCCAGCCTTCAGGAGAACAGTGACCACGACACCACACAACCCTGCCAGAGCAACCTCTGCAAGACGTGCCGGATCATCGACACAGATGCCATCATCTCACGTGAGAATACCATCCACCAGGTACACGGCACATACTCTTGCAACTCGGCCAACGTTGTCTACCTGATACGCTGCAGGAAAGGATGTCCCGAGGCATGGTACATTGGGGAAACCATGCAGACGCTACGACAACGGATGAATGAACACCGCTCGACAATCACCAGGCAAGACTGTTCTCTTAGCGTTAGGGAGCACTTCAGCGGTCACGGGCATTCGGCCTCTGATATTCGGGTAAGCGTTCTCCAAGGCGGCCTTCGCGACACACGACGGCGCAGAGTCGCTGAGCAGAAACTGATAGCCAAGTTCCGCACACACGAGGACGGCCTCAACCGGGATATTGGGTTCATGTCATAGAAATCATAGAAACCCTACAGTGCAGAAGGAGGCCATTCGGCCCATCGAGTCTGCACCGACCACTATCCCACCCAGGCCCTACCCCCACATATTTACCTGCTAATCCCTCTAACCTATGCATCTCAGGACTCTAAGGGGCAATTTTTAACCTGGCCAACCAACCTAACCCGCACATCTTTGGACTGTGGGAGGAAACCGGAGCACCTGGAGGAAACTCACGCAGACACGAGGAGAATGTGCAAACTCCACACAGACAGTGACCCAAGCCAGGAATCGAACCCAGATCCCTGGAGCTGTGAAGCAGCAGTGCTAACCACTGTGCTACCGTGCCGCCCCACACTATCTGTAATCCCCACAGCTTGCCTGGACCTGCTGAGTCTCACTGGCTGTCCTGTCTGGAGACAATACACATCTCTTTAACCTGTCTTAATGCTCTCTCCACTCACATTGTTTGTATCCTAAAGACTTGATTAGCTGTAAGTATTCGCATTCCAACCATTATTCTGTAAATTGAGTGTGTGTCTTTATATGCCCTGTTTGTGAACAGAATTCCCACTCACCAGAAGAAGGGGCTTAAGGCTCCGAAAGCTTGTGGCTTTTGCTACCAAATAAACCTGTTGGACTTTAACCTGGTGTTGTTAAACCTCTTACTGTGTTTACCCCAGTCCAACGCCGGCATCTCCACATCAGAGCTTTCTACAATACAGGTTTGGCTCCATCTCTGTACTTGCTCACTGTTACCAGAGTGAAGCATTCCATTTCAATTCCAACCACAATAAACTCTAAGCATAACACTACAATGCTCTCACATTGAAATAGAACAGAATCCACCCGTCCCTATGCGTGGTTCTATAGCATTAAGTGACAAATAAGGCAGATGAAACACACACGTGAAATTCATTACTTACATGTTTGCAACGAGGAAGATAGACAACAGGTAGTACTGATTAGGACCCAATCCCAGCATGATTGTTGCACTGAACAGTTCCAAATAGAAGACAGACAGGATGATTTTGTAATAGCCAAACGTCCTCAACAGTGATTGGCTACTGAGAATTAAAAGCTGTGAGAAGAGAGAACATATCCAATAATTGGGATAGAGCAAATTACGAAACAGCCAAATGTCCAGCTATTAATGGTGTGTATATAAGCAATATCACATATATACACACCAACACCCACACACAAATTGTATGTATACCAAACCAAATAGCTGTGTGTATGCGTTCAATATTTATATGCAAATTATATAATGATTAACTGTACTGGGAAGGGAGGAGGAAAAATAACTTCCTATCTTTTTCACAGAGTTATTCAGCACAGAAACAGGCCCTTCGGCCCACCATGTCAATGCTGACCATCAAATACCAATCTATACTAATCCCTTTTACCAACATTTGGACCATAGCCTACTATACCTTGACAATTTAAGTGCTCATCTAAATGTCTCTTAAATGTTGCAAGAATACCTGCCTCCAGCACCCCCTCAGGCAGCTTGTTCCATATTTCCACCACCCTCTGGGTGAAACGAATTCTCAGATCCCCTCTAAACCACTTACTTTTCACCTTAAACCTACGCCCTCTGGTCTTAGACACCTCTGCCATGGGGAAAAGACTTTTACAATCTACCCTATCAAGGCCTCTCAATTTTGTATACCTTTATCAGATCCCCGCTCAGCTTCCTCTGCTCCAGAGAAAACAAATCCAGTCTATTCAGTCTCTCCTCATAGCTGAACTTTCCATCCCAGGTAACATCCTAGAGAATCTCCTCTGCACCCTTTCCAGTGCAATCACATCCTTCAAACAGTGTGGCAACCAGAACTGCACACAATGCTCCATCTGTTGCCTAACCAATGCTTTATAAATTTGTACCAAGACCTCTCTGCTCCAATATCCTGGCTAATGAAGGCAAGCATCCTGCATGCCTTCTTCACCACCCAATCTACCCATTCTGCCACCTTCAGGGATCTATGGACTTGTACACGAAGGTCCCTTTGTTCCTTAATAATCTCTAGAGACTTACCACTGTGTGTATCCTAGCCTCCCAAAATGCATCAGCTCACACTTATCAGGATTACATTCCATCTGCCATTGCTCTAACCAATTTACCAGCTGAACAAGATCAATCTGTAGCCTCAGACTATCCACACTACCAATTTTCATGTCATCTGCAAACTTACTGATGATACCTTCTACATTGTTAGTGTACAGCAAGGTTCCCAGCACCGATCCCCGAGTACACTGCTGATCACAGGCTTCCAATCACAAAAGCAACCCTCCATCATCATCTTTTGTCTCCTATTAACAGCCAATTTTGGATCCATTTGTCAACTTTCCTTGGATCCCATGGGCTCTAACCTTTTGGACCAGCCTTCCATGTGGAACCTTGTCAAAGGCCTTCCTGAAGTCCATGTAAACCACATCAACTGAGCTAACCTCATTAATATATTTAGTTACCTTTTCAAAAAATTCAATTAAAATTTGTTACACAGGATATTCCACCAACAAATCTGTGCTGGCTATCCCCGATCAATCCTTATCTTTTCAAGTGTTGATTAATCCTCTCCCTCAGAATTTTTCCCAATAATTTCCCTACCACTGACATTAGACTAACCGGCAAGTAATTACCTGGCTTATCCCTGCTGCCTTTCATAAATAAAGGTACCACATTAACTATTCTCCAGTCATCCGGCATTTCACTTGTGGCCAGAGAAAATTAAAATATCGTCATCAGGCCCCCTGCGACCTCTTCTGTTGCCTCACATATCAGCCCGAGATACATCTCATCAGGCCCTGGGGATTTACGCATCTTTATGCCCACTAAAGCATCTAATACTCCCCCTCCTCATTAATCTTAACATGCTCTAGCATATCACCATCCCAACTGAAATCTCCAGCTACAATATCTTTCTCCTTGGTGAAAACACATGAAAAATAGTCATTAAGACCACATTCTCTGGCCCCTTTGGTCTCTAATGGGCCCCACTCTTTTCTTTGGTCATCCTTTTGCTGTTAATATACTTATAAAATGCCTTAGGGTTTCCTTAATCTTATCTGCCAATGATATTTTGTGGCCCCTATTTGCCCTTCTAATTTCTTTTAAAGCACCACCCTACATTCTCTGTACTCCTGAGGGGCCTCCCCCATTTTAAGTGCTCTATACCTACCATATGCTTCCCTTTTGTTTCTTTATCAAACCCTTGATATCCACGGTTCCCTGGACTTGCCGCCCTTGCCCTTCGCTCTTAGAAAATGTTGGCCCTGACCTCTCACAATTTCACTTTTTAAAAGACTCCTACTTTCCAAATGTAAATTTACCTGCAAGTAGCCGATCCCAGTCTAAGTTTGGCAAATCCTATCCAATCATATTGAAATCAGCCTTCCCCCAATTCAGACACTTGATTTCTAGACTATGCTTTTCGATAATGACTTTGAAACTTAAGAGTTATGGTCACTATTCCCAAAATGCTCACTCACTAACACTTCGACCACTTGCCCAGCTTCATTTCCGAGTATTAGGTCCAGCACTGCCCTATTTACTAGTAGAGCCATCTTCGTACTGGCACAAAAAGCTCTCCTAGATGCACGCTAAAAATTCTATCCCGTCTAATTCTTCCACACTAAGGTATTTAGTGTTGAAGTTGAAATCCCCTATTACTATAATCCTATTTCTCTCACATCTCTATTGTCCTCTGACTGTTGGGAGGCCTATAGTATAATCCCAGCAAAGTGATCACCCACTTTTTTATTCTAAGTTCCTCCCATATACTTTTGTTTATTTCTCACCCCTGCCCAAAGTCCTAATATCTTCTTGTGGCCTCTTTGTAAAAACGTTGTTTCATAACGCTGTGAAATTTTACCATATTGTGAAGGAGCTATATAAACGCAAGTTGTGTAGCACAGCTTCCCATTGCCTACAATCTCACCTTAACCCACTAGTTCCAGGTGTTGAAAAGTTGCGGGAATAACAGGCAGGGTACAGAGCAACAGTGTTAAAGAATTTGGGATTTCATTTGATGGTGGTCGATTTGGGCATCTCAGGCACCTGGCCTGGTGTGGAGTTCACAAGAGACTAGGAATGTGTCCATCAGAAGTAACAAAATCTCATGTCATTGGGAACACAAATTAACTTGGTTAGGTCCCACTAATGATCATCAACCACTGACTGCTGGTGAATGCTGTGTTAAAACATGGTCAGTATCAGCCAAAGCCCTCCTACTTCTCATGGATGATTTTTGTTCTCTCTGATGCAGATATTCCTAGTCTCTTGTGAACTCGCACGGTGGCACAGTGGTTGGCACTGCTGCCTCACAGCGC
Organism: Mustelus asterias; assembly: GCF_964213995.1. Taxonomy (NCBI): domain Eukaryota; kingdom Metazoa; phylum Chordata; class Chondrichthyes; order Carcharhiniformes; family Triakidae; genus Mustelus; species Mustelus asterias. The sequence goes on along the minus strand of NC_135823.1, from coordinate 50,076,478 downwards.
CAGGGACCTGGGTTAGATTCCCGGCTTGTCTGTGCAGAGCCTGCATGTTCTCCCCGTGTCTGCGTGGTTTTCCTCCGGGTGCTTTGGTTTCCTCCCACATTCTGAAAGACGTGCTGGTTAGGGTGCATTGGCCATGCTAAATTCTCCCTCAGGTGTAGCCGAACAGACGCTGGAGTGTGACGACGAGTGGATTTTCACAGTAACTTCATTGGTGTTAATGTAAACCTACTTGTGACAATAAATAAACTTTTTTTAAAAAACTCCACACCAGGCCAGATCGACCACCATCAAATGAAATCCAAAATTCTTTAACATTGTTGCTCTGTACCCTGCCTGTTATTCCCGCAACTTTTGGCAGAAGCCCTCCTTTGTCCCATGGATGACTTGCTTTCCAACACCCAGGGGATCATTTTACCCTAACTCAATGGGTGGAAACCTGATGGCGGAATGATGATTTTATGTCCCGGTTAATATTACGCATTAACTTCAATCTACAACAAGGTCAGGTGGGGTGTAAATCCACCCATTTCCACCCAGTTTCCTGGCCCTGGGTTTACCACCTGGTGAGTTACTTGCACTAATCCCCCTGTATCTCACGAAGAGTAGCCATTTGTCTGTTCTATGAGTGCCTCATCCACACAACTGCACGAAACATCAGGAGAATGGGGTGAGAATAGGAGAACATTCACACGCGAAATAAACATTTTCAATTGGATTTGCTCTGATTACCTGGGGACAGATGAATCCAGCTCCATACATTATGCTCTTTACAAAAGCCGGAAGCAGATACTGTGGAATCAGATGATCCGCAAAGATCAGCATGAAATTGTTCAGGAACGCCAGGTAGAAAACCTGGAAAAAGTTCATGATAATGAAAAGCAAGAAGTTCTTCTGCGTGACAATTTGTTTGGTCAGGTAGAAGACAGAAGTCCAGGAGAGATTAGAGGTATCCTCCATCTTGGCCTTTTCCAGTTTCCCCACTTGCTCGTACTGACTGACACAGTGTATGCCCGTGTAGCACATGCAGCCAAAAGCCAGTATGGCAACAAAGACAGCAAAGACCTGGAAGTTGAAAATATTTTCCATGTTGTCTGAGATAAGGCCACAGAAAAGGACACTTGAAGATCCGATCAATGAGGCCACTTGGTTGTATTTGATGAGCTGCAGTCGGTTCTCGTGCTTGGTCGAGAGTTCAGCGAAAAGCGCACACTGTGCCAAGAGGACAAATGTCAACATCCCATCATAGGCACACAGAGCAACCACCAGCTGTAATCCACACAGCCAGTCACCCTCCTGATAGTCACGCCATGGGAACCAGGGCAAAAGGAAGGCAATGGCATAAAATGGAGCACCATACAGTATGGAGAGACGCCGCATGGCACAGCATGGAATCTTGGCGTTATCTTGAAAATAGCCAAAAAGTGGGTCGTTGAAAGCATTCCATAGCATAAAGACAACCTAAAAAGAAAAGCAAAATACTTATCCAGCTACTAGTTATGATCAGAAATCTGCTGCCTGAAAGGATAGTGGAGCAAATTTATCAATAACTTTCAGAGAGAATCATAGAATCCCTACAGAAAGGAAGGAGGCCATTTGGCCCACTGAGCCTGCACTGACAACAAACCCCCCCCTCATATTTACCCTGCTAATCCCCCTGACACTAAGGGTCAATTTAGCATAGCCAATCAATCTAACCTGCACATCTTTGGAGTGAGGGAGGAAACCGGAGCACTCGGAGGAAACCAACGCAGACACTGGGAGAACATGCAAACTCCACACAGAGTGACCCAAGGCCAGAATTGAACCTGGGCCCTTGGCGCTGTGAGGCAGCAGTCTAACCACTGTGCCATCCAAGAGGATTGGTTAAACGCTTGTAAGAAAGATAATTTGCAGGACTATAGGACTAATTGACTAGTTCTTTCAAAGAGCTAGCACAAGTTGAAAGGGCTTTTTATGATCATAGCACTGATCAATGATCCATAATGATGTATCAGATAAACACTCATACTAGCTGATGGATTAAGAGTTCAGCCACTGAGTGTGGGCAGATTCATCATCACTGTGGAACTTCAGCTGACATCCACATTCCATTTTTCAACGCCATTTGCTGAATAACTGGCCCAAGTGGTCAACCCATTCATCTGCAACATGGGAATATTAAAGCACAGCCATTCTGATTATAAGCTGTGCCCTTCATAAATTTTAGTTATAAAATAATATTTTCCCCTGATGCAAAATTCCCAATTCCTTGGGTTTGTGAGAAATTAGCAAACTGGTCACTCTTGCCAATGCCTGTCTGGAGCCAAGTGTAAGAACACTGGAGCGACACTGACTGATCCAGTATTTTCCTTCGCTTTCTGTGAGCCATTGTTCAGTAAATCCATTTAATTACATGACTTGGAAGGAACTTAAGTACCTAGGAAATGCCCACTATAGGCTGACAGGTAACACTGACAGAAGGTGCATTTGAACATCAACAAACTGCAACACAATAGTGCCTCAGGCATGGAAAAAGGACATGTCAGAAAATATACAACTCACCTGTGCCTGGTGGAACATTCCTTCAGAAATTCTGTACCGATTTAAAAAGAGCTTCACATAGTAGAAGCTAAACAGGCTGTTAATTAAGCCAGATCCCAGTGTTGTCATGCAGTAGGCAAAAGCTTTATGCTGTATCCCCTTCATTCTTGAAGCTATAGGATTCACCAGCTGGTGTTGAAAATGTTGCCTGTGTGCATCCCTGCATCCACTTGTGTGAACATGAAACTAATCAGCTCTTGGGGAGGAAAAAAAAAATTGAATTCATAACCACAGAATGTCCCAAATTACAGCCAATGAAGTAATTTTTAAAGTAGTCAGACTTGTTACATACAAAATGGCAGACAATTTGTGCATAGAAGCTCTACAAACAATTGCTAATGACTATTGACTAATGACTAATTGCTAAGAACTCACCTGATGAAGGAGCAGCGCTCCAAAAGCTCACGATTCCAAATAAGCCTGTTGGACTTTAACCTGGTGTTGCGAGACTTCTTACTGTGCCCACCCCAGTCCAATGCTAGCCTCTCCGTATAATGACTAGATCATCTGTTTTAGTGACATTGGTTGAGATATAATTATTGGCTAGGGCCCTGGGGATTATTTCCTGTTCTCCTTCAAAATAGTGCTATGGGATTTTTTTTTTTAAACATCTACTGGAGGTAGATAGGTCTTGATTTAACACTTCATCCAAAAGACAGCACCTCCAACAGTGCAGTACTCAATGTGTACTGCTCCAAAATTTCAGCCTTGATTTTTGTGTTCAAGAGCTGAAGTGGGATTTGAACCCACAACCTTGAGACTCAGAGGCAAACATATCAACTGAGTCATCGTTGACATATGGCCGAGAGGAGAATATATTTACACTATCTTCAAATTTAGTAAACTTTAGATATTAGAACACAAAATTCATAATGCCATTAAACCAGCCATAATTTAATATTTATGTAATAAATCTTTACTCTACGCAAAGCATGGATATACTTTCTCAGTTGTGTTCAGAGGATAATTATTTTTGCTCAAGATTCATGTAACCAACAAAATATTTTAGGTTTAATTCCACTAATAAGAGAAGTTGAAAGACTCAAGAACAGCATCTTCCCTGCTGCTATCAGACTTCAATATGGTCTTATTACATATTCAGCTGATCTTTCTCCTCACCCTAGTGGTAACTGAAACACTATATTCTGCACCCTCTCCTTCTCCCCAATGTAGTCTATGAACGGTATGCTTTGTCCGTATAGTGCACAAGAAACAATACTGTTCACTGCATCCCAATACATGTGACAATAATAAATCAAATGCTTTGGTAAAATTCCCAAAATTGGAATCAGAATTGCTTCAGAGTTCAACTATTACAAGTTTAGGTTACCAGGCTGAAGAACCAGATCAGTCAGTCATAAATTTTATATTCTGGTTTTAATTACTTAAAAATCACATTGTGTCTTTGATCAAAAGATTCAATTGGCTTCCTTCCTTTATTTCATCAGGAGTGTTGCTACATTGAGCATCACCCCGACCCAAGGGACGGCAGACCCAGCATCACCCCGACCCGAGGGACGGCAGACCCAGCATCACCCCGACCCGAGGGAGAAGGATGGGGTGGTATAGTGGTATATCACTGCACTAGTAATACAGGCACCCAGCCTAATGCTCCAGGGACCCAGTTTTCATTCTCCACAGATGCTGTCTGATCTGCTGGGTGTTTCCAACATTTCTATTTAATTATACTGGTTGAAGGGTAAACATTGACGTGGAAACTGGAGAGAACTCACCCTCTTTTCGCCCAGTAGTGCCCTAGGACATTTGACATCTACCTGTGAGGGCAGACCGTCCCTCATCCAAAAGGCAGCACTCCCTCAGTTAGGCAGTGTGGTGTTTGAATGTTGTGCTCCCGTCTCCTGAGTGCGACTTGAACCCACAACCTGCTGAAAATCAAGGGGAAACTTTTCCGCCCACGGCTAACGCTTATGGGAAATAAGTGGATCTAATTGGACATCCTTTCAAAGAGGTAGTAAAGACACAATGACCTGAATGGCCTCAAGCCGTAAGATTTATCAAAACAGAGATCACTCCTTCCCAGCTCCAAGCTGAGCCCGTGTTGCTGTGACACTGCGGAAACATTGTTTCTCCTCACCGGCACCAACAGCTACAATGTCTCCAGTAACAACTCTCTCTCTCTCTCTACCTCTCACCCCCTCAGGACCAGCAACACGGAGGCGGAAGCTCCGCGCGATCGTCCCTCCACGCCCGTCCCACCACTGGCCTTCTCCAATTGGCTACTCTCTACACGGAGGGTATGGACCAATGAGAGAGCGTAGCCGCGGCACGTGGTCAGGTGCACCAGATCACATGTCCCTGATTAGAGCCCAGACATCAAAACAGAAGTAGGATGCACTGTGTCACAAACCCTCACACACAGACACAAACAGTGTCTCAAACCTTCACACAGAGACACACACACATAATGCCCCACACCCTCACATACAGTTACAGTGCCACACACCTTCACACAGAGACACACACACAGTCCATCACACAAACCAGCCTCCTATCCATTGACACTGTCTACACTTCACACTGCCTCGGAAAAGCAGCCAGCATAATTAAGGACCCGTGCACTCCGGACATTCTCTCTTCCACCTTCTTCCAACAGGAAAAAGATAGAAAAGTCTTAGGACACGTACCAACCGATTCAACAACAGCTTCTTCCCTGCTGCCAGACTTTTCAATGGACCTACCTCGCATTAAGTTGATCTTCTTCTACACCCTATGACTGCACTCTCTCCTTTCCTTCTCTATGTATGATATGCTTTGTCAGTATAGCGTGCCAGAAACAATACTTTTCACTGTATACATATGACAATACTAAAATCAAAAACAGTGCACCACACACCCTCACAGGGACACACCCAATGTCATATCACAGGGACACACCCAATGTCATATATCCTCCGAGACCCAATGCTGCCCAGACACAGTGCCACACAGAAAGCACAGATGCAGGAGAGGTGCCAGACGACCGGAGGACAGCTAATGTGGTACTGTTATTCAAGAAGGGAAGGAGAGAGAATCCAGGTAACTAACTACAGGCCAGTGAGTCTAACATCAGTGGTAGGAAAATTATTGAAAATACGTTTTGAGCAACAGAATTAATCTCCACTTGAAAAGGCAAGGATTAATCAAGGATCATCAACATGGATTTGTCAGGGGCAGATCATGTCTAACAAATTTGACTGTATTTTTTGAGAAGGTGACCACTAGGTGTATAGATGAGGTCACTGCAGTAGGTGTAGCCTACATGGATTTCAGTAAGGCTTTTGACAAGGTCCTGCATGGGAGGCTGATCAAGTGGGTAAGATCTCATGGGATCCAGGGCAGTTTGGATTTAAAATTGGCTTGGTGGCATTGGGGAAACTATGCAGACGCTGCGACAACGGATGAATGAACACCGCTCGACAATCACCAGGCAAGACTGTTCTCTTCCTGTTGGGGAGCACTTCAGCGGTCACGGGCATTCGGCCTCTGATATTCGGGTAAGCGTTCTCCAAGGCGGCCTTCGCGACACACGACAGCGCAGAGTCGCTGAGCAGAAACTGATAGCCAAGTTCTGCACACACGCGGACGGCCTCAACCGGGATATTGGGTTCATGTCACACTATTTGTAACGCCCACAGTTGCGTGGACCTGCAGAGTTTCACTGGCTGTCTTGTCTGGAGACAATACACATCTTTTTAGCCTGTCTTGATGCTCTCTCCACTCCCATTGTTTTGTTTCTTAAAGACTTGATTAGTTGTAAGTATTCGCATTCCAACCATTATTCATGTAAATTGAGTCTGTGTCTTTATAAACTGTTTGTGAACAGAATTCCCACTCACCTGAAGAAGGGGCTTAGAGCTTCGAAAGCTTGTGTGGCTTTTGCTACCAAATAAACCTGTTGGACTTTAACCTGGTGTTGTTAAACTTCTTACTTGGTGGCAGGAGACAGAGGATAATGGTTGAAGTTGTTTTTGTGACTAGAAGAGTGTGGAATGAGCTGCCGGATAAAGTGGTAAATGCGGGGTCACTTTTAACATTTAAGAAAAACTTGGACGGGTTCATGGATGAGAGGGGTGTGGAGGGATATGGTCCAAGTGCAGGTCAGTGGGACTAGGCAGAAAATGGTTCGGCACAGACAAGAAGGGCCAAAAGGCCTGTTTCTGAGCTGTAATTTTCTATGGTTCTAAGACTAGAAGTGGTGTACGATAGGGATCAGTGCTGGGTCCCTTGCTGTTTGTAGTGTACATTCATGATCTAGATGTGAATGTGGGGGGTATGATCATTAAGTTCACAGATGACACAAAAATTGGTGGTGTGGTAAATAGCGAGAATGAAAACCTTAGATTACAGGATGATATAAACGGACTAGGCAGAATTCAACCCTGAAAAGTGTGAGGTGATGCATTTTGGGAGGATTAACAAGGCAAGGGAATACACAATGAACGGTAGGATGCTAGGACATACAGAGAGACCTTGGGGTGCATGTTCGCAGATCCCGGAAAGCATCAGGACAAGTAGATAAGGTGGTTAAGAAGGCATATGGGATACTTGCTTGCCTTTATTAGCCGAGACATAGAATATAAGAGCAGGGAGGTTATGATGGAGCTGTATAAAATGCTCATTAGGCCACAGCGAGAATACTGTGTGCAGTTCTGATCGCTACACTATAGGAAGGATGTGATTGAGCTAGAAAGGGCGCAGAGGAGATTCACCAGGGTTTTGCCTGGGCTTTCGGTTATGAAGAGAGGCTGGATAGACTGAGATTGTTTTCTTTGGAGTAGAGAAGGCTGAGGGGGGAACCTCATTGAGCTGTACTAAATTGGTGGGAATTTGGAACTCTGCCTGAAAGGGCGGTAGAGGCAGGAACCCTCAACATTTAAGAAGCATTTAGATGAGCACTTGAAACACCATAGCATACAAGACTACAGACAGAGTGCTGGAAAATTGGATTAAATTAGATAGGTATTAAATAGATGCTTGATAGCTGGCACAGACATGATGGGCTGAATGACTTCTTTCTGTATTGTAAAACTCTATGAATCCCCACACACTTGTTCACACCCCAACTCAAACTAGCCCATGCACCCCACACTAACCACCACACATCTGCTCACCAACTTCAACACCCACACCAATCCAGACACTATCATACTGACCCAATACATTATCTAAACACTGAATCCACTGATCAACTGAGCGCTAATCGACAAGCAACATGCACTGGACTAAAAGAAAGTCAGCAGGTTTGGAGTTAGCTGAACTGGATGTTGACTTTCCAGTTCTCTGAGCCAAACTGTGGGATGACCCTTCTGCAGTATAAACAAAAATTTCTGGAAGCACAGAGCAGGTTAGTCAGGTTGTGCACAAATAATGTTTTTAACTATTTTAATAGAATCAAGGGGAGGCAATACTAATGATCAAGAAAGTATGATTGGAATGACCCATAACTTACTTAAAATAACACATGGAATTTTACTGCCTTGCTTGACCCGAGACTGGAAAATCCCACCTGAGGTCAAGGGACATTTCCATTGTCCGCCCCTCACCCACTCCGATTCCGTGGTGGGCAGGGTGGTAGAATTCCGGCGTTGATCTCTTCCCATTTCACCATGCTGCCCCCTTACCATACCACTCAGGCCCCCACCTAAGCAGCAATGCCTTTCCCATCTTGGTGCTGCCACACCTCAACAGCTTTCTTTCATTTCTGTCAGACAATGGCAGATGGAAAATCTGCCTCTGGTCCTCTCACTGTCCAAGGCCTCAAATACTCCTTCCAGTAGAAACAGTGAATTACTTGTACTTTTTTCAACTTAAGTATATATGAAATTTGTTGCTGATTGGGTGACCCTTTTGTGGGACACTTCCATTCAGTCCACAAATGTAACCCCAAGCTTCTGGTTGTCTGTCAGTTTAATTCTCCTCCCCAGTCCGTCACTGGTCTTTTGGTCCTCTGCTTCCCAAACTGTTCGTGTGAAGCTCATTGTAAGCTCAAGAAACAGCACCGTGTCTTTTGATTCACCACTTTACAGCCTTCCAGACTCGACATTGAGTTCAACAATTTCAGATCACAGCCTCTGCTCGCATTTTTCAGACAGTAGTTTTTGGTAATGATGTGCTTTTCCCATTTACACCTCCTCTGGATTCAGCTTTTGCTCCTTTAATTCCGCCATTACCATCTCCTTTTGCCTGGCACCCTCATCCCTTTTTTGTCATTCAATCTCTGATCTTTTCCATCCTATCACAGCCCTACTCTTTTGTTCATTTCTTCCCCGTGTTTCTTGTTTCTGAAATTGCTTACAACATGATTCATCTCCAACTTTTTCCAGTTCTGATGAAAGCTCATCAACCAGAAACGTTAAGTCTGTTTCAATTTCCACAGATGCCTTCAGACCTGCTGAGCATTTAATTTATTTTTTTAAAATCCACAGATCACTAGCTCAGTCCCTTTTCATTTCCTCAAGAGTTCTCATACCCAATGATAGTTTATTCCCAAACCACAGGCTTGCCTTCCCATTACTACTGACCCATTCAGCCTCCCCAACTCAATCCTAAACTAATCTTTGTACAACCTGAAATTTCTTTTTTGCCACATATTCCTCTCTGTCAAAGACCTAAATGAACTGCAAACGATAAGATTAACTATACGGTTGGACAAGTTTGTATTATTAATCAAGATAAGAAGTCTCACAACACCAGGTTAAAGTCCAACAGGTTTATTTGGTAGTAAAAGCCACAAGATTTCGGAGCGCTGCCCCTTCATCAGGTGAGTGGGAGTTCTGTTCACAAACAGGGCATATAAAGACACAAACTCAATTTACAAAATAATGATTGGAATGCGAGTCTTTACAGGTAATCAAGTTTTAAAGGTACTGACAATGTGTGTGGAGAGAGGGTTAAGCACAGGTTAAAGAGATGTGTATTGTCTCGAGACAGGACAGTTAGTGAGATTTTGCAAGCCCAGGCAAGTCGTGGCGGTTACAGATAGCGTGACATGAACCCAAGGCCTCAACCGGGATCTTGGGTTCATGTCACACTATCTTTAACCCCCACGACTTGCCTGGGCTTGTAAATATCACTAACTGTCCTAGCTGGAGACAATACACATCTCTTTAACCTGTGCTTAACCCTCTCTCCACTCACATTGTCAGTACCTTTAAGACTTGATTACCTGTAAAGATTCGCATTCCAACCAATATTTTGTAAATTGAGTTCACCTGATGAAGGAGCAGCGCTCCGAAAGCTAGTGGCTTTTACTACCAGATAAACCTGTTGGACTTTAACCTGGTGTTGTGAGACTTCTTACTGTGTTTACCCCAGTCCAACGCCGGCATCTCCACATCATTATTAATCAAGGCCAGCCAGCTGCAGTTTCCAACCAGATATACATAATTCTGGAATTCAAGCCCCAAAGTATCAATATAGCTTCAATATTAAAGAGATTATTTGACTCAGTCTCTGTGAATCACTGGCCTGATGGGCCCATCTCTTAGCTCAGTTTCAGCAAAGCAAGTTATTTGAATGTTCTGACAAAGTGCAGCCAGAAGATGTCAGTCTTCTCTGATGAGCACAATAATTTGTAAAGAAATGGTGAAATGAACAGCATAGTTATGTGGGGTTGAGTGGCGTTTGCTGTACTCCATTTAACGGCTAAACGGCACTTCAGGTTATCGCCAAAGTAGAGCAGAATTTGCATTTAAAATCCAAAAAAAATTGAAAAGCATCAAGATTCCTTTGTCCTGCCTCCTGAACCAGCAACACCAGAATTTAAAAATTCTTACCTTTGTGGTTGAATTCCTTCATGGCCTCACACACTTTCTAGAATGAATTCCTGCCCCAATTTTAATCACGCTATCATTGGTGGCAGTGCCTTCGGCTGCCTGGAGCCTTCCTGAACTTTGGAATTCCCTCCCTGCACCTCCCCACCTTTTTTTCCTGTTTTAAGATGTTTGTTAAAATCCACTTCTTTAACGAAGTTTTTGGTCATCTGTCCTAATATCCCTTAACGTCGCTCTGTCAAATCTAGTTTGATAATGACTCCTGGAAAGCTCCTTGGAACATTTTATTACATTAAAAGTACTATATAAATACGATACATTTATATAGTACTTTATATTGTAAGTTGTTGATATAATGAAACGTATAAGAACTAGGAGCAGGAGTAGGCCATCTGGCCCCTCAAGCCTGCTCCGCCATTCAATAAGATCATGGCTGATCTTTTAGTGGACTCAGCTCCACTTACCCCGCCCGCTCACCATAACCCTTAATTCCTTTACTGTTCAAAAATTTATCTATCCTCGCCTTAAAAACATTCAGTGAGGTAGCCTCAACTGCTTCACTGGGCAGGGAATTCCACAGACTCACAACCCTTTGTGTGAAGAAGTTCCTCCTCAACTCAGTCCTAAATCTGCTTCCCCTTATTTTGAGGCTATGCCCCCTAGTTCTAGTTTCACCCGTCAGTGGAAACAACTTCCCTGCTTCTATCTTGTCTATTCCCTTCATAATCTTATATGTTTCTATAAGGTATCCCCTCATTCTTCTGCATTCCAATGAGTATAGCCCCAGTCTACTCAGTCTCTCCTCATAAGCCAACCCTCTCAACTCCAGAATCAACCTAGTGAATCTCCTCTGCACCCCCTCCAGTGCCAGTATATCCTTTCTCAAGGAATGAGACCAAAACTGTACACAGTATTCTAGGTGTGGCCTCACCAACACCTTATACAGCTGCAATGTAACCTCGCTGTTTTTAAACTCCATCCCTGTAGCAATGAAGGACAAACTTCCATTTGCCTTCTTAATTACCTGCTGCACCTGCAAACCAACTCCTTGAGAATCTTGCACAAGGACACCCAGGTCCCTCTGCACAGCAGCAAGCTGCAATTTTTTACCATTTAAGTAATAGTCCATTACGGCAGACAAAATAGCTGGGTGAGGTTTGTGGATGATATTTGCTGCGTGGTTTGGTGATTCCCTGATTGTCTTACTATATAGGCTGATTTTCAAGCAAATTCTGCTGGCTATGCTTCAAATAAAAGAAACGAGGGGCCGTTCAGCCCCTCAAGCCTGTCCAACTATTCAGTGACATCATAGCTGACATGTATCTGAACTTCATCCAAATCTAAATGTTATGCGGGGTTGACAGTGGGGAAGTAGTGGCTTAGTGATATTGTCACTGGACTAGTAATCCAGAGACCCAGTGTAATGCTCTTGGAACCCAGGTTCAAATCCCAGCATGTCAGATGTGAAATTTGAATTCAATAAAAATCTGGAATTAAAAGTCTAATGATGACCACAAAATCAATTGTCAGAAAAACCCATCTGGTTCACTAATGTCCTTTAGAGAAAGAAGTCTGCCATTCTTACCTGGTCTGGCCTACATGTGACTCTACCCTCAGGGATGGGCCAGCCAGCAATGCTCATATTCCATGAACAAATAAAAAAAGGTTTTGCTCCATATCTGTTAATATCCTTAACTAGCAAAAACCAATTTAAAATAATTAATTGAGCCAGCAGGCATTGCATTTTGTGGGAGAGGTCTTCACATAAACTACCCTTGATGTGAAATGTTTAATTGTTTTTGCTGAATAGCCTAGTTCTGATTTTAATGCTATGTCTCCTTGTTTTAGATCTATCCACCAGTGGAAAAAGACTTTTTCCACTGGTGGAAAATAACAAATTATTCTCAAAGTTCTAAGAACTCTGCAAAGTCACTCCTTAACTGGGGATTACAAATTTAGTTTATGCAATCTCACTTCATAATCTAATCCTGGAGACCTAATAACAGTCTGGTGAATCATTCCTTTCAAGGAAAATATATGCTTCCTAAGACACAGAACCCAGAACTGAATGCAATATATTCCATTCCAGAAAATAAATTGGTAAATGACAGAACTGGAACCAATCTTTATACATTTATTTTAATTGCACAATGAATATATAATTAACACAGTAGTCCAATTGTGGGTTACCTCTTTTATATTAATCAATGACAGGTGCTTATTAATTAAAATAGATAATAAGTGTCTCTTGTTGTGGTGATTGTTCCTTTTGGGGCAACACAGCAGAGTAAGGGTCACCTGGTTTGAGTGACCAATTGGGATTCAGAGTGTGTAATCACCCCACGGGATGAAGTCCTCTCTTATGCAGAGAGTCATATAAGGCCTTAGATGCAGCCATGCAGCTGCTGAACAGTTCTTATTAATAAATCCTTCCTGTTTTCACTAATGGAATCTCTGAAAGTACATAATTTCACTTGTTAGAAGGGACACCATGAATAAACAGTAACAAAAACAAAATTTTAAGGGAAACTCAACAAAAAAATTAAAGTAACATTCCCAGGAGTGATTATGCTCTCCGCTCACTTTTGATGCCCGCCAATTCTAGAAGGCTTCGAGCTTAGCAGCCGACACTGTGTATTCCCTCTTCAGGGACACCCTGCTTCAGGCATTGCCAGAGAAGGAACCGTGAGGCCGACTGATCTTCTCAACCCCTCCCCCCAATCCTGCATCTGTTAATGGACACCTAGGCCAGGAGCAGTCCTGTGATGAGATCACCTGATCTCCCCGTTACAGCTGGTCAAGGATTAGGCGCAGAACTGAAGCGTAACCAGAAATTGAGGAGTAGCCACCTTGAGATAGGGGAGAGGGGCTGCCACTGTTTGCTGTCAACATAAATCTGATGTACAGACTGTTCCAGGCCACAGAATTTACAGGTGATATGGGAGTCTATGAATCAATGGAAAACCCTGTTACATGGGACTGTTCTTTGCAAAACCCTTCTTGCCAAATCCTCTGTGGACAAAGGGAGGAGTCCTGTTAGAGAGCCCTCCACCAGATACTCCCCTATGTGTCTAAACAGGGCTGGAGAAAGCCTTCCTCCCCTTTCTACACCAGCCCTCTAACTATAAAAGCTAATATTCTGCTCACCTTTTTCATTTTGTTTGCACCTGTCATCTATACTGTAGTTATGCACAAATCCCTACATCTCTTTGGTCCTCCACTGTTCCTAGCTTTTCATCATTTTAATTCATTACTTTCTCATTCCAAAATGAATGACTTCACACATATTTTTGTTTGAATCCGGTTTTGCCTATTCACTCCATCTATCAATGTCTCTCTGTAATGTTGTGCTGCTGCATAAATTCACATGCTACCAATCTTTGTGTCATGTTTTCTGTCCTGTTTAATGATGGACAGACACCCAGTATTCCCTCTCTTTGGTTCTGATCAGTTGCATTGCCTGAATGGCCCTCAAGGTCAGTTAATTCCCCTGAAACCAATGTTTAACTCAGTCTTTCCATCAGCAGATTTTTTTTTGTTGGAGATCATAAACCCAAATATGTTTTACAACTGAGGCTGAGAAGCGCTATGATCCTAAAGTCTAAAGGATCAAAGTTTCTCACCACAGTTATGATTTCAAGCTGTCTGTACAAAATTCAAAGTCCAAGTTACATTACTCATACATTTCAAAATCAGCACTGTGACCTGGAAAGTGCTGAAAAGTTTGTATAGTACCTTCCATGTCTTCAGGATGTCCCAAAGTGCTTCACAGCCAATCAACTGTTCTTTGGGGGCGGCGTGGTGGCACAGTGCTTAGCACTGCTGCCTCACAGTGCCAGGGACCTGGGTTCAATTCCCCGCTTGGGTGACTGTGTGGAGTTTGCACGTTCTCCCCGTGTCTGCGTGGGTTTCCTCTGGCTGCTCCGGTTTCCTCTCACAGTCCAAAGATGTGCAGCTTAGGTGAATTGGCCATGCTAAATTCTCCCTCAGTGCACCTGAACAGGCGCCGGAGTGTGGCGGCTAGGGGATTTTCACAGTAACTTCATTGCAGTGTGAATGTAAGCCTATTTGTGACTAATAAATAAACTTTAAATGAACTTTACTTTACTTTGACAGGAGTTGCTGTTATTTATTTGTGTAAATATGGCTGCCAATTTATAGGGGAGGCGATGGTAATATCACTAGACTATTAATCCATTAATTACTGTTCTGGGGACCCAGGTTCAAATCCCACCACAGCAGATGGTGGAATTTGAATTCAATAAAAAAATACCTGGAATTAAGAATCTACTGATGACCATGAAACCATTGTGGATTGTTGGGAAAACCCCATCTCGTCCTTTAGGGAAGTAAATCTGCTATCCTCACCTGGTGTGGCCTACATGTGACTCCAGACCCACAGCAAACTCTCAACCGCCCTCGGGCAATTAGGGTTGGGCAATAAATGCAGGCCAGCCAGTGATACCCAGGTCCAAAGAATGAATTTTTAAAATTTGCACACAACAAGATCCAACAAAAAGCACTGAGATGAATAACTAGTTAATCTGCTTTCAGTGGCGCTGGTGATGGTAACATTGGGAGGAAGCCATTCAGTCCATTTGAAACTTTTTCACCATTTAGTGATAACTTAGCAGACCTGTATCTGCACTCCATCCACCTGCCTTTGTCCCATAACCCTTCGCACCCTTTCCAAAATATTAAGTTGTGCCCCAACCACAACAGCTTTTGGGGGCAGAGTGTTCCAGGTTTCCACTACCAGGCGGCACGGTAGCACAGTGGTTAGCACTGCTGCTTCACAGCTCCAGGCACCTGGGTTCGATTCCCGGCTTGGGTCACTGTCTGTGTGGAGTTTGCACATTCTCCTCGTGTCTGTGTGGGTTCCCTCCGGGTGCTCTGGTTTCCTCCCACAGTCCAAAGATGTGCGGGTTAGGTTGATTGGCCATGCTAAAATTGCCCCTTAGTGTCCTGAGATGCGTAGGTTAGAGGGATTAGTGGGGGGATATGGGGGTAGGGCCTGGGTGGGATTGTGGTCGATGCAGACTCAATGGGCCGAATGGCCTCTTTCTGTACTGTAGGGTTTCTATGATTCTATACCCTTTGCATGAAGACGCGTTTCCTGGCATCAACCCTTGGGTGCTCCCAACCCAAGGGTTGAAGGATGAATATTGACTAGGATAATGTTATAGTAATGAATGAGCACCTAAACTGTCTGTGTGATTCCTCCCCGTTTACTGTGTGAGCAAGAAACGCTAATTCTTTTAAAATTAACAGATTACAGTCCGAGTAAAAATGGCCAATGGAGTGACGTGAGGACATTAAGTATTTATCCATTGTGATTTTTAAGCTCTTGTTTCTTTTAATAAAACAATCCTAAATCAATCAGGGGGTGAAATTCGGTGAAACATTTCCGTATGCTATTTGAACACTTGCAACAAGTTATGAGCTTTGTTAAAATATCATTGTGAGTTTTGCATGAGCATTAAAACAGATTTCTTCAATCACCTGGGGAGGCCTCAGAATCATTACAGATACCAAATCCCACTAGGATGGTACTCATGCTGAAGGGATGTTTTCAACTACCTCTCCTTCCCTGGGAATCAGCTGTGAACACAGTAAGAAGTCTCACAACACCAGGTTAAAGTCCAACAGGTTTATTTGGTAGCACAAGCCACTAGCTTTCGGAGTGCTGCCCCTTCATCAGGTGAGTGGGAGTTCTGTTCACAAACAGGGCATGTAAAGACACAAACTCAATTTACAAAATAATGTAAACTCCACATCAATCAGCTGTAACTCAGTGGGTAGCACCCTTGCTGCTGTGTGAGACAGAAGGATTGTGGATTCAAGTCTCAGTCCAAAAACTTGAACTGAAAATCCAGACTAACATTTCCGTGCAGAACAGATGTGCGTTCTTTTGGATGAGATCTTAAATTGAGGCCCCGTTGCCCTCTCAGGTGATGTAGTATCATGGAACACAACACAAAAGAAGTGCCATTAGACTTGTCACTTCTATGCCTGCTCCCTACAAGAGGAACTCATCTACTCCCACTCCCTTTTCGTTGCCCTTTAGCCTTGCAATTTTTTTTCTCTTCCGATAATGATCCAATTCTCTTTTGAAAACTCAATTGAATCTGCCTCCACCACACTGTCAAGCAGTGCATTCCAGATCCTAACCACTGCGGCGTAAAAAATTATTTTCCTTATGTTGCTGTTGTTTTTTTTGTCAGTCACTGTAAAAAGATTGTAAAAGGTCCTGTAGTAATTCTGAAGAAAGGCAAGGGATTTCTCCCTGGTATTCTGGCCAATATTTATCCCTCACCCAACATCACCAAAAACTAATAATCCATTCTGAGTTTGTGAAAGGTGCTTTATAAATGCAAATCTTCCTTTCCCTCCTACATTTCACTATTCTCTTCAATCTGGAACTTTCTACTGGAAGTGTTGGTCAAGCCGGGATTCAGTTATTCACTCAAGACTTAACAGACTACTAAATGAAGGCATGTAGAATCACCAGCACCACTGCATCCGTCCCTGATGAGCTTAACGCATTCTATGCCCGTTTTGAGCAAGAGGTCAGCGAGAGCCCGCCCTCCACCCCGGAAGTCCATATCTGAGGTCACCACTGCAGGCGTCAGAGCAGCCTTCTCGAAAGACAACTGACAGAAAGCGGCTGGCCCAGATGGGGTACCCAGATGAGCACTCAGGTCCTGCATGGATCAGCTGGCAGGGGTATTCGCAGACATTTTTAACCTCTCTTTACACCAATCTGGGATCCCTATCTGCTTCAAGAAGATGACCATCATCCCTGTACCAAAGAAAAGCCAGGCAACATGCCTTAATGACTATCATCTGATGACTCTGACATCCATCCTTATGAAGTGCTTCGAATGGTTAGTCATGGCACAAATCAATTCCAGCCTTCCAAACTGCCTGGATCCACTACAGTTCCCCTATCGCCGTAACAGGTCCACAGCAGACGCCATCTCCCTGGCCCTACACTCAACCCTGAAACACCTGGATAACAAAGACACTTATGTCAGACTCCTATTTATTGACTACAGTTCAACATTCAACCCCATTATTCCTACAAAACTCATCTCCAAACTCTGTGGCCTGGGGCTCAGCTCCTCCCTCTGTGGCTGGATCCTAAGACTTCCTAACCCATAGACCGCAATCAGTAAGGATAGGCAACAACACCTCCTCCATGATCATCCTCAACACTGGTGCCCCGCAAAGCTGTGTCCTCAGCCCCTTACTGTACTCCTCATACACCTATGACTGTGTGGTCAAATTGCCCTCCAATTCGAATTTCAAGTTTGCTGATGACATCACTGTAGTGGGTTGGACCTCAAACAATGATGAGACAGAGTACAAGAAAGAGATAGAGAATCTGGTGAACTGGTGCAACAACAATAATCTCTCCCTCAATGTCAACAAAATGAAGGAAATAGTCATCGACTTCAGGAAGCGTAGTGGAGGGCATGCCCCTGTCTACATCAACGGGGACGACGTGGAAATGATCGAGTGCTTCAAGTTTCTAGGTGTCCAGATTACCAACAACCTGTCCTAGTCCCTCTACGCTGACACCATAGTTGAGAAAGCCCAGTAATGTCTCTACTTTCTCAGGAGGCTAAGGAAATTTGGCATGTCCGCTACGGCTTTCACCAACATTTACAGATGCACCACAGAAAGCATTCTTTCTGGTTGTATCACAGCTTGGTATGTCTCCTGCTCCATCCAAAACCACAAAAAACTAAGCCCAGTCCCTCATGCAAGCCAGCATCCCATTCATTAACTCCGTTTACATTTCCCACTGCCTCAGAAAAACAGCCAGCATAATCAAGGACCCCATGCACTCCGGATATACTCTTCCACTTTCTTCCGTCAGGAAAAAGATACAAAAGTCTGAGGTCACGTACCAACTGACCCAAGAATTGTTTCTTCCCTGCTGCCATCAGACCTTTGAATGGACCTACCTCATATTAATTTGATCTTTCTCAACACCCTAGCTGTGACTGTAACACTACATTCTGCACCCTCTCCTTTCCTTCTCTATGTACAGTATGCTTTGTCTGCGCGCAAGAAACAATACTTTTCACTGTATACTCATACAATAATAAATCAAATCAAATCATTAGAAAATTTTAACTGAGATTGACAAGACAGGGTATTAAGAATTATGGAACCAAGGCAGGTAGATGGAGATAAGACACAGATCAACCATGAGTTATCTGAATGGCAGAACAGACTTGAGGGGCCAAATGGCCTTTTGCTGTTCCTATGGCAGGAATGGAGAAAATTAGAGGACATAGGTCAGAAACAAATGTAATTCTGACCACTCCTTTGATTCCAGGGAACAACAAACTGCAATAAAGCACAGATTGCATATAACACAGTCAGCATTGCAGTTCAATGGTCACAATAGTAGATAATAGTTACTATGCAGTAAAACAAGTCATAAAGTACAAAGAAAAACCCTTATAGTTATAACCTGTCTGAAGATTCAGGCCATGGAGCCTGGTCTGTCCTGAGTCAATCAATGCCAGATTAGTAGGCAGGATACTGCAATTGGACTCAGTACCCTTGGGTCTGGGGGGAATGGAGGGAGGGATTGTAAAGAAAATTACCCTGGAACATCCTGTGACGTTCCTATTCGGGTTGCCAACTGTGATTAAATGTATTCCTCGAGGTTTCATCATGTGACTTTTCCCACAGGCCAAACAGTCTTTCACCATCCTCTCCGCCACCCCCCCCCCCCCCCCCCCCCCCCCCACTCCCACTCCCCAACCACCACCCTTGCGATATTTTAGATCTGGTAAAGAGAAATATTGAAAAATAACATCCTTATTGATTTTTCTCCAGGCTTATCATAGAAATCATAGAAACCCTACAGTCCAGAAAGAGGCCATTCGGCCCATCGAGTCTGCACCGACCACAATCCCACCCAGGCCCTACCACCATATACACAGCAGTGTCCTGGAGATTGATCTTACATTCCCGGAGATTCCAGGCCAATCCTGGAGGGTTGGCGGCCCTAGCTCCCATGTTTAGTTGAGCCAGCGGTAACATGCCCTCAGGAGAAAGAAAAAGACATCCAGGTGTCAAAGAAATTGCATTTATATAGCACCTTTCACAACTTCAGGACATCCCAGTCATTGTTGCGATGTAGGAAATGTAACATCCAATCTTCTGCACAGCAAGCTTCTACAGACAGCAATGAGATACAAATGACCAAATATGTTGTTTTATTGAACGTTGTTTGAGGGATAAATATTTACCAGGACACTGGGGAGAACTCCACTGCTTTTATTCAGGATAGTTTCAATGATTTTCCCATGAGGGAAGATGGGACTTCTGTTTAACGTGTCATCCATGTGGAACCTGAGATCAGAAGGAGTAAAAGCAAAATATTGCAGATGCTGGAAATCTGAAATAAAACTAGAAAGTGCTGGAAATACTCAGCAGGTCTGGCAGTATCTATGGAGAGAGAAGCAGAGCTAAGATTTTGAATTGAATATGACTTTTCTTTAGAGTTGGAGTAGTTAAATAAATAGCATAGTCATATTTAGGGAGAGGAGAGATAAGCACATCAAAGAAGAAAGGAATAGAAGGATTTTCTGATAGGGTGAGAAGAAGAAAGATGGAAGATGGCTCATTTAGGCGGCACACACCAGTTGGACTGAATGATTCAATTTCTATGCAGAAAACGCTACATAAGAGCACTGGTGGCACAGTGGCACAATGGTTAGCACTACTGCTTCACAGCACCAGGGACCCGGGTTTGATTCCAGCCTCAGGTGAGTGTGGAGTTTATACATTCTCCCCGTGTCTGAGTGGGTTTCCTCCGGGTGCTCTGGTTTCCTTCCACACTCCAAAGATGTGCGGGTTAGGTGGATCGGCCATGCTAAATTGACCCTTAGTGTCGGGGGATTAACAGGGTAAATACGTGGGGTTACAGGAATAGGGCCTGGGTGGGATTGTTGTCGGTGCAGATGGGCCAAATGGCCTCCTCCTGTACTGTAGGGATTCTATGATCCACTCCATCCTCAGTATCGCTCTAGAGTGTCGGCCTAGATTTTGTACTCAAATCCCTACAGTTGGACTGGAACCCACAGCCTTTGGCCTCAGAAGTAAGCCTGTCACCCACTAAGCCATGGTTGATATTTTTTTTAAAAATTCCTTTCTTGAAGTTACAAAGCCAATATGCATTTCCTTGCTTGCTCCAATAACCAATTCAAATTGAATCCAATTCGTGATCCCCACAAGAGAGACATACAAGATCCAAACTGACAGGAAAGGCATTGCACCAGATCTTGGGCCTGATCTTAGCCAAAAGGCTGAGAAGCGACTATGGCTGACATTTTAATTGACCATGTGTATGTTCCCATCTCAGCAAAATGTGAGCACTGGATCAGTTCAGTTGTGATGCCATCCAGGTCAAATAGCCCATCGACAAGTACTTTTTTGGTATATGGAACTAAAACAAGGTGGAAGACACAGTGAGCCAGGGTTACGTGTGACAACTGTCCCTGCTCAGTGTCAATCCTCATTGATGTTAGTGTTAGGTAAGCATTAACCTGTCAAAGGGTTCAAACCTCTGGTCAGAAGTTTGATTCTGTCCTATACATTCTGTACTGTTTTGAGATGCATTCTGCAGGGCATCCTGGGATTTAACTTCTCTACCAATCAACACAAACCACCTTAAAGTGGTGAAACTGCCAGATCCGAGCAAAAACTAAATCTCTCTGAGTTAAAATATGCAAAAGCTTCTTCCTGCTCCATTCCTGTTGGAACAGTACTGCTGTGAGATAAAGGAGAGTGTTAGAGTGGCACCAGGGACAATAATGAACTGAAGGAGGTGGCTGAATAGATTAGTAATTATTCAGCTGGCTGAATAGATTGCTAATTTTCATTTAATTTGCATACCACAGGCTACATGCATATATAATGAGGATGAACTGAAGGTCTTTATTGTCGGCAATGGATTAGAGTGATATTTTTAACAGTGATTTTTCAGCATTTTGTTACGTTAATAGTGTAGCATGCGCTGTATACATCAGTTGAAACTGCAGCACGTGGCCATTATGGGACTCAATGCCCATCTAGCTTAGTCCTTATATTTCTCACTGACTGGGAAATGGGAAAAGCTGGTACCTGGTTGGTGGATAAATCCTAAATTAGAACACCAAGGTCTGTTAGTAATGGTAGCTAGCCTGAGACTATTGAATATTACAGTAATGAAGGAGATTATTTGGCCCATTGTGCTTGTGCCCACTCTATAGCAGAGCTATTCAATTAAACCTACTCCCTTGATATATGGAAGATAATGGAAACCCGGGGTGGCACATTTAGTGCTGTATGTGCCAAGTTACAATGTATCAGTCTACCAATTCAACAGCCACATGGAGAGCAGTAGGAAACACACACAATTAAGCTCCAGCTTTTTGAATCTAAAGTGTGATTAGTTCTAACTTATAGGAACCACGTTGTGGAGATGCTGGCGTTGGACTGGGGTGGGCACAGTAAGAAGTCTCACAACACCAGGTTAAAGTCCAACAGGTTTATTTGATATCATGAGCTTTCGGAGCGCTGCTCCTTCATCAGGTGAGTGGAACCAGAAGACATAACATATTAGCCCCAAGGCTCACTGGTACAGACATGGTTCACAGACACCCATGTCATTCAGTGTAAGAAATCAAATACTAAACTAAAGTAAGGTGAAATACCTAATTTGTCATTAACGAAGTGACAGTCACATAACAGACTATAATCTGTGTGATCTTTTGGACTGGTTTAGATCATCTAAGGGGCTTGGAGGGGAATTGCCCAGTCAGTACTGTTACTGATCTCAGAGTAGGGGAGTGTCTAGTTATCTTACTTTAGTATTATAATTATGGGCCGGTTTAATAGACCACTGGTCTTTTTACATCCATCAGTTCTGTGTGTTTGCTTCGTAGCTGGAGTAGTTTTGGTGCTGGGCATGGTCTCAAATCCTCTTTTATTACCCTCACCAGGTGACTCATCCTCTGCCAAAAGTACTAGTGTTAAAGTGGTGGGTGGATGGGAAGTAGAGATGTTGCATTTCAACTGCTGACCCGCTCCTTCCCCAGTCTCATTCTGTTGTCAGCCTCAAGCGCTTCCAGGATAGCTACAGGATGCCCATGGCGGAGGAAAGCTCCCTCTCCTCTGCCACACTAATGTAAAGCGTATCATGGACCACATGGACCAAACTTTAAATCTGAGATAGATTTTTTTTTGTTAAGCAAAGGTATTAAGGGATATGGGACAAAGGCTGGTATATGAAATTAGATGACAGATTAGCCATGATCTCATTAAATGGTGGAACTGGCTTGATAGGCTGAATGGCCTACTCCTGTTCCTATGCTCCACAAGGATGGGCATTCTCAATGCATAGGGATGGACGTCAATGCACGGAGCTGGACATAATGTACAGAAATGGACATCAATGCATGGGAATGGACATTCTCAATGCACAGGACTGGACATTCTCAATGCATGGAGATGGACATTTTCAATGCACAGGATGGACATTCTCAATGCATGGAGATGGACAATTTCAATGCACAGGATGGACATTCTCAATGCAGGAAGCTGGACTTTTCAATGCATGAGGCTGGACATTCTTTTCTCTCCCAAGGCTTGGGTCCCAACGCATTTCTACCTGTTGGGTTGGAAATCTGCCATCTGCTATCACTAAGGGCCCGACAGTGTATGAGTTCAGATGCTGTTTACACTCTGGTGAATATAGGAGCTGCCTAGTGTAATACTAAGCCATGGCCTCAAGCTCCATTCACAACCTGTGCCAACAATTGCTGTGTTAGAGTTGGCCTTAGCAATCAGAACAAGGTAAATAAAAGATCAGCCAAGATTGTATTTGCTATCCAGGGAATTTTGGTTGTAAGAATCGCATGTGGTGCATGAATGCCTAGTTTGAACATCAGTGCTACCTCTCATGGTCCAACAATTCACTGATAATCTTCTAGATTCATACATTAGGAATGGCTACTGGAGGGAAGTGCTAGTGGGCTGCTGATACAGGGTGGAACTCTACCCAAAAGAACCACTACCTTCAGAAAATGCTGAGGAAAAATCCCACTTGGATTTAAATAAATCAATAGATTTTGAACACTATGGGAACCAATGATATGGGCAAAGGGTGGAAAAGTGGAGTTGATATTGAAGATCAGCTATGATCTTATTGAAATGCGGAGCAGGCTCCATATGGCCTATTCCAATTATTGTTTCTTATATTCTTGTTTTTCAATCACCGAATTTTGTGCCCTGGAACTCCCCAGGGGTTTTCATGATCTCCCATTGTAACACCAGGTACAGGGAGTAAGAGCCATTTTGAGCTGTTTATGCTGTTACAACAAGTGCTGGTCTCTTTTTGCCAGAGTTGTTTCCAAACTGCAGAATCATACATCAATGAGAGAGGCCATTCAGCCCATCTTGCTTGAGCCAGCTCTCTGAAAGACCTATCCATCTAACTGCCGTTCTTAACCTACTTTTACTCATTCATGCCAATGAATCTTCCTAAGTGAGCATTAGCCTTATCCTATCTTACAGCCTCTAGAAGCTTACTTACAGCCAAAATTAGACTGACTAGCCTATAGTTATCCAGTTTGTCCTTCCTGCCTTGCCTATTGCATGAACTCTATTTTCTGATGACCCTCTGATTAATACCATATGAGACGTATGGAAAGATATAAGATCACATAAAGAAACACAAAAACATTTCTTCTGAATATCTTCCCAAGTCAGAATTGCAGTAAAACAAGCCAACCTAGCTTAGCTAAAACAAAATCGCAAATAAAAAATCACGGCATGGTGGCACCGTGGTTGGCATTGCTGCCTCACAGTGCCAGGGACCCGGGTTCGATTCCCGGCTTGGGTCACTGTCTGTGTGGATTTCTCCCCGTGTCTGTGTGGATTTCCTCCAGGTGCTCCGGTTTCCTCTCACAGTCTAAAAGGCGTGCTGGAATGTGGCAACTAGGGGAATTTCACAGTAACTTCATTGCAGTGTTAATGTAAGCTTTACTTGTGACTAATAAATAAACTTTAATTTTTAACTTTAACATGCAGTAAGAAGGCTGATTCAAAGACTGAAGCTTCTTTTGCTCTGTCTTGGAATATTGTTCATACTAAGTGTTCATCCTCTGATGGAGAATTTGTAAAGAATATTGCTGAAATTGTAGCAATTTTAGATCCAAATAACACAAAACTTCAGCAACTAACAGCAATTTCGAACATACAAAATAGGAGCAGAAGTAGACGATTTACCTCCCCGAGCCTGTGCTGCTATTCGATAAGATCATGGTTGATCTGTTTGTGTCAAATTCTACATTCACATCTACCCCCGATAACTTTTGATTCTCTTGCCTAACAGGAATCTATCTACCTCTGCCTTAAAAATATACAATGACTCCACCTATCCACCTCCTGTGCCAGAGTTTCAAAGTTGCACAACTGCCGAGAGAAAAAATTTTCTTCATCTCTGTCTAAAAAGGTGACCCCTGATGTTAAAACAGTGCCCCCTAGTTTTGGATTCACCCACAAGAAACATCCTTTCCACATCCACCTTATCAATACCGTCCAGGATCCTATATACTTCAATCAAGTCAGCCCTCACTCTTCTCAACTCCAATGGAAACACGCCCACCCTGTTCAACCTACCCTCATTAGACAACCTGCCCATTCCTGGTACTAATAAACCTCCTCTGAACCGCCTCCAATGCATTTACATCCTTCCTTAAAAAAGAAGACCAAAACTGCACACAGTATTCAAGATTGTGGTCTCACAATGCCCTGTATAACTGAAACATACTTTTGTGTTCAATTCCTCTTGTAATTAAGGATAGCATTCCATTAGCCCTCTTGGTTACTTGCTACACCCACATACATTTTGTGACTCATGTCCTAGAACTCCGAGGTTCCTCTGCACCTCAGAATTTTGCAGTGCGCTTTGTTTAGGTAATACTCTGCTTTTTTATCCTTCCTGCCAAACTGAGCAATTTTCCTACATTATATTCACATTTTTCAACATTATATTCCATCTACCAGATTTTTGCCTACTCACTTAACCTATCTATATTCGTCTGAAACATCCTTCTGTCCTTATTGCGGCTGAATTTTAGATCCAATTTGAAAGGGAGAAGAATGGCTCTAAGACTAGTATTTTAAACTTAAATAAGGACAACTATTTGAGCCTGAAAGTTGAGCAAGCTGAAGTGAACTAGGATATTTGTTTAGGGGATAGAACAACAGAGAAGCAGTGGCAGACATTTAAGGTGCCTTTACTCTGAGGTCATAAATTAATCCTGTCACATTACACAATAACAAATCTAATGTAACCCGAATTTCTGAATTGATTGTTGGTTGGTTTCTGGTTGGTTTCAGAATGTGCTCCTCTAAATATCCCAATTTTGCGCCACACTATGAAGAGATCAGTGCTGATGTGGTAAGCGAGATGCAAAATGATCTGAAGAATTCTTTGGCATTCAACTTAGCCCTTGATGAATCCACAGATATACAAGGTTATCCACAACTAATGATGTTTGTTTATTATGTTTCTATTAAAGAAAAGATGTTGGACTTGATACCACTAAGAGATGAAGAATGCACTTGACAAAATTTGTCAGTGTTGCAATGGATGGAGCACCTGTCATGATGGGAAAAGATGTAGGCCCATCAGATTCTTGAAAAATGACTCCAAATTTGTAGTTTCTCCCTCTTCATTGCATAATTCATAGTGATCATTTCGCCAGCACGTACTTCAAGGACAAAAAATGTTATGAAAACTGTCCTAGAAATTGTCTATTTCATCCATTCAAATGGGAAAACACGCCATCCATCAGTTCAGAAATGTCATTAAAGAGCTGGATCTTGAAGACAGAGCAAAGTTTATTTCTTCTGTATTGTGAGGCAGTTATCAAGCAGAAACACCTTTAATAGGTTTTCTAAACTATTGTAGCCTAACATTGCTTTCATGAAAGAAAGGTCGTATCCACAACTGGAAGATGATGAATGGGTGCAGCATTTGATGTTATGTAACACGTGCAAACTCTCAACTTGGCAACCCAGGGGGAAGAATAAGATTATTCCTGACCTTACTCAGACAATTTACAGCTTTCCCTGCAGTCCAACAAATTTAGCATGACCAATCCACCTAACCTGCACATATCGTGTCCATCCTCTTTAATTGTGGTAGGAAACCAGAGCACCCAGAGGAAACTCACACAGACATGGGGGCAATGTGCAAACGCCACGCAATCACCCAAGGCCAGAATTGAACCCGGCTCCCTGGCACTGTGAGGCTGCAGTGCTAACCACTGTGCCACCATTGTCCTTCTCAAACCCTTCGTTACGTGAACATTTACTGTAGAAATAGAACTCTTGGAATTACATGAGGGACAGGGTTTAAAAATAATGCATAAATCCCAATTTATAAGAGTTCCAGAAACAAGTGCCAGAATTGAAGTATCCTCAACTCAAGAAGGCTAGTGTGCAATGCTTTTCATTTTTTGATACAACATACTGCTGTGAATCCCCATACTCTGTGATGGAGTTCATAAAATTGAAACATCGTGCAAATCAACACCTGACAGAACTCCTTTGAACGTATACAAGCTTGATTTTCAAAACCTCCAGTATGGAGACTCATAAGACCTCTACTTCAGAAGTGTTTAGCCCTTATAACTAAGTATCATCTTACTGAAGGAATATTACTATTACAATAGTTAAATAAAGTGGAATTTAATTTAAGCGCACATATCGAATGCCAGTAAAATATAACAATTCAGATTTAAAGCATTTGGTATATGTATTTTTTGGTTATTGAAGTTAGGAGAAAATTTAAAGATAAGTAAAAATATACATTAGTAAAGGTTTTACATCCATATAGTTTTGAAACTATTTGCACTTACATTTTTGTTAAATATATTTCCTCACATAAGCATTTGTAATAGGAATAAAAATGTGTCTGTAAAGGTTGTCAGTGACTAAGGGCTCTCGAATATCTGAAAAATATTATAAGCGGTTCTAAGGTTCAGAAAAATCGATCACCTCTGCTATAATTGATGCAGATAAACTTCCAACTGCACAGTAATGTCATCAATTTCCACACAGTAACATTACCCAACATTGCCCCTGTCTCAGCCCCTCTGCTACAGAAACCCTCAACCATGCCTTCTTTACATCTGGACTTGACTGTTCCACTGCAATTCTAGTGGTCTCCCTCTTCTACCCTCCGTAAAGTCAAGATCATCCAATACTCTGCTGCCTGTCTCATAACTCGCTCCAAGTCCTGTTCCCCTATCGTCCCTGTGCTTACTGACCTATATTGGTTCTGAGTCAAGCAACATCTTGATTTTAAAATTCTCATCTGTTTTCAAATCCCTCCATGACCCGACTTTGCCTTATTTCTAATTAGCTCTATTTCCACAGCTCTCCAAGCTATCCTCACTCCTCTAATTCTGGCCTCTTGTACATCCCCGAGTTTAATTGCTCCACTATTGGTAGCCAAACTTAAAGTTGCCTAGGGCACCAAACTCTGAAAGGCCCTCCATACATCTCTCTACCTAACTTTCCTGCTTTAAGACATTCTTTAAAACCTACCTCTGTCCATGCTTTTGGTCATCTGAGCTAATACTGCCTTTTGTGGCCCAGTGTCATCTTTTGTTTGATACTGGTGATATAAAAATATAACTTGCTG
Organism: Mustelus asterias; assembly: GCF_964213995.1. Taxonomy (NCBI): domain Eukaryota; kingdom Metazoa; phylum Chordata; class Chondrichthyes; order Carcharhiniformes; family Triakidae; genus Mustelus; species Mustelus asterias. Next base: position 50,048,398 of record NC_135823.1, on the reverse strand, counting down.
AATTGGCTGGTCGTATTTCAGAAAAATCCTTAACTATCTGGCCAGGTGTGCTCCTGTTTGATGTTTGCAGTGAACTTCAGTTGCTTGTGTGATTATCCGTTTCTTGTTTTTATTCTGGCATGTCTGTAGTCACATGTTAGTGCAGTCTCTCTGGGTCAATTAGAGGTGAATTGAATTGTGGAGGTGGCTCTTTTGACTGCCAGATTTGGAGATAAAGACATTGGACTTCTCGCAGTAATACATATAGCTGCTTCTTCAGTACTCAGCGATTCTAATTTTGCCGAATTCATCAAACCCCACCAGCTGGCTTGAAATTCTGGCAAAATTGTTATCACTTGTTATTTTCTTACTCACAAACTCATCGTCCCAAAGGGGTATATGTAAATTGGCATTAGGGAGCCAGGTTAATGGTGCAGTTGATGGAATTTTCCATCTAATGTTTATACAGTAACCTTGTTTTCATTTTGATTTTGTGGCAGAAATACCTCTGTTATTGTCAGCTTTTAAACTGCTGAGAGCTTGATGGAGACTTGTACCTCCCAGAGCTGGCCAGTTTGGTAGTTTCTCACTTGCCCAGTTTTTGATGCAGTAATGAATCATTATCCCTAATAATATTGACAATATCAACCAACATCACTCAAACAAGATTACAGTCTCTGGTCATTTTCACATTGCTGTTTGAGGGAGTTTGCTGTGTGCAGTCAGGCTTATGTGCTCCACATATTATAACACTGACTACACTTCAACAAAAGTGCTTAAGTGGCAGGATGTTTTAGGATATCCGGTGCTTTTTTAAGATGCTGTATAAATATTTTTACTTTAATATCACATTAAATTTCCCTTTTGAGGTGGGAATTGCCTCCCTTGGAACACATCATGTACCATTTCAATGAATTCCGTGTCCTACCTAACGTGTGGTAAATCAACTCAAAGTAGTTAGGTTAATGAAATAACATAGCAATTTGATACAAATATCACCAAGGCTTTGTAACAAATTGTTGAGAGCAGTTTAATTCATTTGGTACTACAATTTTAATTCTACTTATCCTGATATTCCTTGCAATCCAATTTCTATTCAGTTTCGTTGTCATGTATTTTAGTTTAATCTTATTTTTCTTCTGACTGTTCTTTTTTTTATATTGTGTTTCTAAAGGTGACTGAGAACCTATTAGTTATCTTCTTTATTTGGCCAATTTTGCCAATTTCAACACCAGCCATGGATGTTTTACCCGACTAATAGATTTCTGGGCTCTCAGCCTAGCCTCGTTATGTATTCTCTACTGAGAGCCCAGATTTCCATTAGAGTACTAAAACACCTGGGCCCCAGAGAAAACATTGCTTGATTGGCAGCTCTGGCTCTTTGATCTCTTCTGTCAATTTGGCAATGTTTGTTTACACAAGATAAATAGGTTTCAAGTACTTGCAGTTTCAGCTATTGATACTTAAAAGGGTCGGGGCTGTAGTGGAAACGGGTTTATTTTTAAAAGTGGAAAGGCATTCATGATTTACTTTTTTAAATATTATCTTTACATATCTTACTGACATTATAAGATTGTTTACTTCTATAAAGTGTATAGTGGGTGAGGTGAATGAACAGTATGAGGAGCCATGGGGGTCTTTTGGGGAGCATAGCTTGGCATGGGGAGCATGAGGAGGACCTTTTAAACTTACATTTCAAAAGTTCCCCTCATGCAAACATTGGTCCATGATACCTCTGACATGCTGTGAACCACTACTCTTTGAAAAGCTAGCCTGACACCATGAAACTTGTGGAGGAGTAGGACTTGCCCATCTCAACTATGGAATTGGCCAATTTGGGAGTGCAGGGTGTGACCGAACACGCCCACGCTCTTAAAAGGCACTCCTGAACATCGTAACTCTGGCATTACGGTCAGGAACTCCCAAATCACCTCCTGACTGCCATTTTTAAAGGGCTCCAGAATCATCCTGACTGAAAATTCAGCCCAGTGTTTGTCACAGTCTCTGCACTTTCTGGGTAGAGAAGTTGATTTCAAATTCCCAAAGGAATTATTAATGACTATCTTTTATTTATGAATGATTATCGAATACCTTCATAATAATGACTACCAACTGAGCACCCTTAGCTTTCTTTTTTATAGAGAAAAGGGTCTGGGCCTAGTCAGTCTTATCAGATAGATACAACCTCCCAGTTCTGGTATCATCTTTTTACTAGCCAGGTGGTGAAGGATGGAATTGGATGTATGCATTCTAAATATGCATCGCCTAATCCAACAACCACAGTTCAGTCTGTCTCTCTTTACAGGGGCACATGTGAACCCTCAGTTAATGCATTCAATTAAATGTAATTAATATGCAGTGAATAATTGGAAATCTTTTTGAACCTTCAATATGGAGGCCAGACAATTTGCAGTATTCTAAGTGAGGTCTAACAAAGGTACTTGTTGATAGTTACTCGAGTCTGGTAGTAAACTGAGGCATAAACACACTCACAGTGTTGTAAGGATTAAGTGCTGAAACCTTAAGAATCCCAGGCTTACTGGAGTAACTCAGTGAAGCTTAATAGCTGTCAGTTTGTTTACCAGCTTCTAGCAGATGCTTAAAATGAGAAAGAAGGAAGTTATGGTCAGGATACAAAGACATTGTGGTTTTCTGTAACAGGAAAATCTACATGAAATATTTCTTCATGAAAGAACCACCAGAAAGTCCGGATTTAGAAATTAAACGCACCAGTATTAACAGCACAGAAGTCATCTATGGATATAAACTGTGATTAACTCCGTTGTATCTTTGATGGTTTTAGAACAATTTAGTTTGAAAATGAACTTTAATCTCTGTTTCCAGCCAATTAGATTCATCTTCGCAATAGTTACACGATAAAGATCACATTCAGCACCTTTTTTTTGCTATCTGTTTTTGCTGTTTCCTTTCAAATCCCTATCTCTGAGGATGTGGTTTCAGTCACTTGGCTACAGTTACATGGTCGTTTGTACAAACTGCATGAACCCAGACCAGCAAATAGGCTGAGGGTTCAAGTCTTGCTTGTGCGCATAATCAAGGTTGATGGTCCCAGCGCAGTGCTGTAGAACTGCTGTACTGTTGGAAGTGCCATCTTTTGGATGAGATGTTAAACCGCAGCCCTGTCTTCCCTCTTAGGTAAACAATTCCATGGCACTATTTGAAGATGAGCAGAAGAGTTTGTCCTGGTCAATATTTATTCCTCAACTGACATCATTAAAAATAATCATGGTCAGTCATCTAATTATTTTTTGTGGCACTTTGCTACATGCAAATTATTTTTTTGTTTGCCTCATTTAACAAGTGTGGCTGCATTTAAAGGCAGTTGTTTAGCTGTCGGCTGCTTTGGGATGTTCTGAGGATATACAAATGCAGGATTTTTCTTCTTCTAAGGACTCAGTAGAATGCTTTTGATTTGATTTGATTTGATTTATTATTGTCACATGTATTAACATACAATGAAAAGCATTGTTTCTTGCACGCTTTACAGACAAAACGTACCGTTCATAGAGAAGGAAACGAGAGAGTGCAGGTTGTAGTGTTCCAGTCATAGCTAGGGTGTAGAGAAAGATCAATTTAATGCAAGGTAAGTCCATTCAAAGTTCTGACAGCAGCAGGGAAGAAGCTGTTCTTGAATCGGTTGGTACGTGACCTCAGACTTTTGTATCTTTTTCCCGAAGGAAGAAGGTGGAAGAGAGAATGTCTGGGGTGCGTGGGGTTCTTAATTATGCTGGCTGCTTTGCCGAGGCAGCAGGAAGTGTAGACAGAGTCAATGGATGGGAGGCTGGTTTGCGTGATGGATTGGGCTACATTCACGACCTTTTGTAGTTCCTTGTGGTCTTGGGCAGAGCAGGAGCCATACCAAGCTGTGATACAACCAGAAAGAATGCTTTTTATGTTGCACCTGTACAAGTTGGTGAGAGTCGTAGCTGACATGCCAATTTTCGTTAGTCTTCTGAGAAAGTAGAAGCGTTGGTGGGCTTTCTTAACTATAGTGTGGCTTTACTCATCGAGCTATCAGTGGAGATCGATATAGATTTGGAAAATGTTGCTCCTTATTATGTTCAAGATAAATTACTGCCCAGGTCGCTAGCTCTGATGAACATAACAACTCACTGGCATGCAGATGTCATGACTATTTTTGTCTCTATTTTCAATCCACTTTGTTGTTGCTCCTGAGGTACCTGGGCTTCAGAATTTATCCAATAGCCATGTCAGTGCCAGTGACAACAAAGGGTAGTGCACTGTGATTTCAAGAATGCCAGAATGACTGAAAACTTCCCGCAGTCTGGTATAATGATTCCTCAAAGGAGAGCAGGGAATTCGCAGAGTAACATTGTGAAGCTTTATGTGGGGGGAGCGGGGGGCATGGGATCTCATGCTTTAAATCAAGGCACACAGTCAAGAGCCAGTGAAAGTAGACTGGCAGGGGTAGGACAAGTAGAAAATGCTGGAATCATAGAGTCCCTACAGTGCACAAAAAGGCCATTTGACCCATTGAGCCTGCACCCACAACAATCCCATCCAGGTCCTATCCCTATAATCCCATGTATTTATCCTGCTAATCCCTGATACTAAGGAGCAATTTAGCATGGCCAATCAACCAAACCTGCACATCCTTGGAGTGTGGAAGGAAACTGGAGCACCCAGAGGAATCCCACACGGGTAGAACGTGCAAACTCCACACTGTCACCCAAGGCTTTCCTCTTCATCTGAGTTTTAAATTGATGCTCCTTTATTCTGAGACTATGCCCTCTGGCCCTAGACTCTCCCATAAGGGGAAACATCCTCTCAGCATTTACCTTGTCAAGCCCCTTAAGAATTGTATATGTTTCAATGAGATCACCTCTCATTCTTCTAAATTCTAATGAGTCCCAACCTGTTTAACCTTTCCTCATAAGACAATCCCTCTATACCAGGGATCATCCTAGTGAACCTTCTCTGAATTGTCTCCAATTAAGTAATATATTTCCTTAAATAAAGGGACCAACATTGCTCACAATTCTCCAGATGTGGTCTCACCAGTACCTTGTACAGTTGCAGCAAGACTTCCCTATTCATACTCCAACCTCCTTGAAATAAGGGCCAACATTCCATTAGCCTTCCTGATTATCTGCTGTACCTGTGTGCTAGCTTCCTGTGTTTCATGCACAAGTATCCCCAAGTCCCTTTGTGTTGCAGCTTCCTTCAGTTTTTCTCCATTTAAATAATACTCTGTTCTTTTGTTCATCCAAAATGAACAACTACATATTTTCCCACATTATACTCCATTTGCCTTTTTTTGTCCACTTACTTAACCTATCAATATCTCTTTGTAAACTGTTTGTATCTCTCTCGCAACTTGTCTTTCCACCTATTTTTGTGTCATTTGCAAATTCGCCTACAGTACATTTGCTTCTTTCCTTCAATCATTAATATATATTGTAAACAGTTGCGGTCCCAGGAATGATCCCTGTAGATCCCCACTGGTTACAGGTTACCAACCTGAAAATGAACCCCTCGTCCCCACTGGCTGTTTTCTGCCCATTAGCCAATTCTCTATCCATGCCAATATGCTACCTCCAACACCATGGGCTCTAATCATCTAACCCTTTGTGAGATACTGTGTTGAATGCCTTCTGGAAGTCCAAATACAACACATCTAATGGTTCCCCTCTATCCATTCTGGTTGAGACTTCCCCAAAAAACTCCAATAAATTAGTCAGACATGATTTCCCTTTCAAGAAGGTGTACAGACTCTGTTTGGTTAGATTATGATTTTCCAAATATGCTGCTATTACTTCCTTAATAATTGATTCCAACAATAGATGTTAGGCTAATCGACCTATAATTACCTGCTTTTTGCCTCCCTCCCTTTTTGAATTGTGGTGTCACATTGACAGTTTTCCAATCCTCCGGTAAATCTCCAGAATATAATTCCAATATTTTGTAAAATTACAACCAATGCTTCCACTATCTCTGTAGCTATTTCTTTTAGGATCCTTGAATTCAGATTAGAGATAAGAAAGTTACCCGCTGAGCCATGTCTGAATCCCAATCACTGGTTTAAATATCCTTGAATCCCATGTAGTAAATGGGCGGCACGGTGGCACAGTGGTTAGCACTGCTGCTCCACAGCACCAGGGACCCGGGTTCGATTCCCGGCTCGGGTCACTGTCTGTGTGGAGTTTGCACATTCTCCCCGTGTCTGCATGGGTTTCCTCCAGGTGCTCCGGTTTCCTCCCACATTCTGAAAGACGTGCTGATTAGGTGCATTGACCCGAACAGGCGCCGGACTGTGGCGACTAGGGGAATTTCACAGTAACTTCAATACAGTGTTAATGTAAGCCTTACTTGTGACCAATAAATAAACTTTACTTAAATGATTGGCATTCCATCTACCACCTTAAACATTTTCTCCTCCACCAATGGCTTACTGTCGCTAGGTGACATTTACAAGATGCGCTGCAGCAACTTGCCAAAACTCCCTTGACAGCATGTTCCAAACTCACATTCTCTACCACTCAGAAAGACAAGGGCAGCAGGTGCATGGCAACAGCACCACCTGATAATTCCTCTCCAAGCCACACACCATCCCAATTTGGAACTATATCCCCATTTCTTGTTATCATGTCAAAATCTTGGAACTCCCTTCCTAATTGTACACTGGATGTGCCCACAGCATCATATATGAACTTCAGATGGTTCAGCACCATCTTCTCGAGGACAATTGGAGATGGCAAAAAGTGGTGACCTTGCCAGAGTGGTAGCCGGCGGATCTGACCACTACAATCCGGGAGTGAGTAATTCCTGGAGGGCGGGGGTTGATAAAGACATGGGGATAAGCAGCTCTAATGCCCTGTGTCCCTCTCTCCATAGCTCCCCTGTTTCTGTGGCAAGGTGGAGATGAAACTCAGAACAAAACATTCGTCAGCATCACCACACCTTGGTCCCCGAGAATAGATCCCAGTACAGCTAAACAATCGGAGTAACGAGACAGTAAGGGGTTACTTCGGGGTCTTGTTGAGATAGTGGCAAGAAGGGCAGCGATTCATTGATAAACCTGTGATCTGCCTGGGTCTGTGCCCTGTTAAAGTTTAACCCAACATTCTAAAAAGGTGTCTGCCAGTCACGTGACTGCAGGCGTGTTGATTGGGTGTGATTTGAATTGTTACACAGAGAGGGCGGGGACCCGGGCGGAATCCCTCAGTCGGCGAGGAGCCGGCTACAGACGTTCACTGCCACGTTGCGTCCATGAAGCAGAGACAAGGACTTGATACAACAGCATCCGAACTGAGCAATAGGCGAGCGCCAGCAGCCCTGCAAGCTGGGGCGAGCCACCTTTACTAACCTCTCCCTCTAAGCTGCCACTCCATAAGAAAATAAAAAGCAAAATGTTAACCGACAGTATGATTGAAGATTTTGAACTCCGGGAAGAGGAACCGTGGTACCAGCAGCAGCAGAATATGGAGCACGGTGAGTTTAAAGTTTAAAGGCGCCTTTCTGGGTTGGTGCAGGCTGACAGGCACCGGGAAAAAGGGGGCTACATGTTGTCAGCTTTAACCCGCGAGCTTTCTTATTCAAAAAACATTGCCAACCTGAAGTTAAAAGCAGAGAAGATGCTGGAAGCACAGGCAGTGTCTGTGGAGAGAGGAACGGTTAACGTTTTAATCTGTGACCTTTCAGTATTTGTCTCAAGAATCGTATTCAATCTGTCTGGTCTGAACTGGGATGAAAGGAAATAGCGCCCTTCCCACTCACACACACACTGTCTGCTTTTCTTAACGCAAAGGAAGTCATCTCTTCCCAGCTTGTCATCATCCATCGGAGGTTTGATTTTTCTGAAAAGTACAATTCGATCCAATCGGTGTGTGTAGCACGGAAGGAGGCCATTCGACCCATGGTGTCTGTCCTAGCACATTCTGTACCACCCGATTAGTCCCACTCCCTCTGCTCGTCCCCCAGTTTCAAGTCAATAAGTTTTATTTGTGTCGCCGGGACAAAGGCAACATTTCCAGCTGAATTTCAAACATCACCTTTAAACTCCTGTTGATACCAACAGGCTGGGGAGGGGAAGGGTGGGGAGGTGGCCAGCGGGTCTGACCCCAATAATCCGGGGGGGGGGCGGTTTAAAAAGACCTGCAACTCCAATGCCCTGTGTTCCCCTCTGTGTGGCTCCAATGCCCTGTGTTCCCCTCTCTGTGTGGCTCCAATGCCCTGTGTTCCCCTCTCTGTGTGGCTCCAATGCCCTGTGTTCCCCTCTCTGTGTGGCTCCAATGCCCTGTGTTCCCCTCTCTGTGTGGCTCCAATGCCCTGTGTTCCCCTCTCGCTCTGTGGCTCCAATGCATTGTATTCTTCCCCCTCCCTGTGGCTCCAATGCCCTGTGTTCCCCTCTCGCTCTGTGGCTCCAATGCATTGTATTCTTCCCCCTCCCTGTGGCTCCAATGCTCCTCTCGCTTTGTGGGGTGTAATTCTCTCGCTCAGCGCGCCTTTTCTCAATGTCTTGCACTGGGGAGAAAAGTCTCCATGGAAACGATGTCCCAGTGATAGGGAAAAGCATTCCCTCCCTGGTACTTTATCTGGCAATCCGCTCTAATAGTTCTTGTGCAGTTATTTAGCTTTGAACTTTCTCAATTGATGTGGTTTGAACCGAGAGTCCAGACTGAGGGAGGGGGTGCTGCAGGCCAATGATGAAGCTTCACTGCAAGGAGGGAAGTCATAGGCAGAGGCCATTCGTCCCTTTGTGCCCATGCTGCCTCTTTGAAAGAACAATTCGAACAGGTGGAGTGGAACTTTCTCCACTGCCGTTCAAATTTCTCCTTTTCAAGGATTTCAGAGTCGGATCTTTTTCCACTACCATTTCAGATAGCGTATCCCCCGATCACATCTCGGAGACGGGGAGAGCTGCTGTAGGAAAATCATTCCATTTCTTCCTCTGGTTCCTTTGCTAATTCCCTTAAATCTGTCCCCTCTGGTCACCGAGCGTCCTGCCATTGGAAATCATCTCGCCTTATTTCCTGTCAAACCCTCATTATCTGGAAACCCCTCTGTTAAGTCTCCTCTTTACCCGTGCAGTAAGGGACAACCTAACAGTTATTGTTGTTTGTGGGCAGGGTTGTCATTACTCGAGTAATAAATATACCGTTTGCCTGAGGTGTTTTGACAATTTGCAATAAGCTACTGTACAAATCGGAAACAGTTGCAGTATTTGGAAAGGAGTGAATTAGATGCTGGCGAAGATGTGCTCGTACATCAATTAAAATGTGTTAAACCGGTCAGATGGTGTGGTATCTGCTGGCCCTTGGGAATGACATTTTATTAGCAGTGTAAGGGTCCTGGGGCAGCTCCTCTAATGATCTACTGCCAGACCGTGTCCCTCAGTTCCACTGATTCTCTCTCTCTCTCTCTGAAGATTGTGACATGCTAGCTTTAGATCCACAACTCAGCAATCTTGCCCACGTGGATTGCCCTTCAAATGTGAGTGTGGACGATGGAAATACCGCCTGCCGGTCCATCTGCTCCTGACCTGGACACCCAGGCTGGCGTTTGTCTCACTCACCCTGGGACGACTGCAGTTAAAAGAAGTAGGGATTCTATGATAAGTTGCCTCTGAAAAAATCTATTTGGAAGGGGGAAGCTTTTGAAACCAGCCAGGAGTCAGCACGAAGATGTGCTGAATAATGCGGAGATGATGATGTGTGAAAGACTCGGATGTAGAGTGAGCTGTCTTATCAACATGGATTCCCAGTTTCTTTGTTGCTTCCTCCTATTGAATCAGATTAACTCGGAGAGACTCCAGGGGCTCGAAGTAATCGAGTACTCCTCACTGCTAGTGTCTAGGAAACGAGGCAAGGCAATTAAAACAGCTAGTGAAAAGCTGAGTAATAGTGTAGACTAGAATGGAAGAGCATAATATCTGTTGGGATTATATATGGTACAGAGGCTGTACAAGGCCAGTCACACCACATGTGCATCTCCTTGTTTGCAGTAACCCTGATGGTTAACACTGGAGATTCAAAAGCTGCTTTTTCTTGGGTTGTCAGTTTTCAAGATTAACATCCCTCCTGATTATAGTTTATAGTTTTATGTTTGATCAATCAGAGTACAGATTGCTAAAATTCATGGGGTAGTTTTTTTGAAAGGCTTGGAGCTGTAACCTCTGTGTTTGACTTACTCGCTCAGTAATAAAAACAGAAAATGTTTGAAATATTACACACAGGCAGCACATGTGGCAAAAGAAGAGCTAAGTTTGTTTAACTCCGTCGATGCTCCCTGACCTGCTGAGCGTTTCCAGCATTTTCTGTTTTTAGTTTAGATTTCCAGTACTTTGCTTGAGTTTTATTTTCTGCCTGTTTATAAGCAGTGACCTTCTCCGTATGCTTTGTGTGGCATTTACTGGATTCTCTGTGGCTTGTTGTTGCTGTTGCATCTTTACACATCCTGCCAGCTTCTCTAAGATGCTTCACAGTTTTTTCAGTTTCAATATCGCTGGTGAAAGGAAAAGATTTGCATCAACTGGCGCTTTTCATGATCTTGGGACATCCCACAGCCTTTTACAGCAAATAAAATAGTTTTAAAGTTGGAATGCAGGAAAATGAAGCAACTGATTTTAAAACAAACAACACTGATGTGTGATTAGATCATCTTTTTTCTTGCTGTGATGTTAGCTAATGGGTAAATATTTCCCAACTTCCCCGCTCTTTGAATTTCCATCCAGTCTTGCCACAGAAGGTTTAATGTTATATGCAAAGGACAGTGAATCATAGAAAACCCTACAGTGCAGAAAGAGGCCATTCGGCCCATCGAGTCTGCACCGACCACAATCCCACCCAGGCCCTACTCCCATATCCCTACATATTTACCCGCTGATCCCTCCAACCTATGCATCTCAGGACACTAAGGGGCAATTTTAGCATGGCCAATCAACCTAACCCGCACATCTTTGGAGTGTGGGAGGAAACCGGAGCACCCGGAGGAAACCCATGCAGACACGAGGAGAATGTGCAAACTCCACACAGACAGCGACCCAAGCTGAGAATCGAACCCAGGTCCCTGGAGCTGTGAAGCAGCAGTGCAGCACTCCTTCATCACTCCCGCTGGTTAGCTGCTCAATTCACTGGGGTAGGGCTTGAACCCACAACTTTCTGTCCCCAGCAAGAACGCTACCCATTGAGTCATGGTTGACACCATTGCTATTTGGCAAGGATGGGTATTTTCCATATTAGCCGTGGACAGTCTGAGCAGCCAATGTTAGCGAGGTTACTGTCTTTCTGGAGATGGTGAGGGGTTCGTCTAATTGCCATATTCAAGGCTATTTGCTCTTTCCACTGACCACAATCCCACCCAGGGCCTACCCCCATATCCCTACATATTTTACCCACTAATCCCTCTAACCTACGCAACCCAGGACACTAAGGGGCAATTTAGCATGGCCAATCAACCTAACCCGCACATCTTTGGAGTGTGGGAGGAAACCGGAGCACCCGGAGGAAACCCACGCAGACACGAGGAGAATATATTGGTACCTGAGGTGATGCTGGATTCATGGGGCACTGAAAAGTGTTTCTTTGTGTGTGTTTGTGCACATGTGTAATGTTTACTACTGACTTCTGATGAGCTGATGTGACACTGCAATTATCAAATATTGACATTGGATTGGGCCTAATCCATCTGACTGTGCATAAAAAAGATCAAACTGCTGGTGTAACCTTGCTATTGAAGGTGTTTTCTGAGGAATAATCTTTGGACCAATGTACAGTGAGAGTCTTGTACAACGTGGGGTTTAACCATGGGATAGTAAACAGCAGAGAAATCCATGTTGGAGTTGGGAGGGCTGATATCTGAGCAATTCTGATGTTTGGGATGGGGGGAGATGGGGCCATAACTAATACAAGAAGGTTCTGTTGTGACCTGTCCACCTTTTCATCTTCCCACCCCAGCCTGTGAGGTGGGAAGATGAAACCATGCGGAAAGGGGTGAATCCAGAAACAAGACTTCAAATTAATCCACGCTGAGTCAAGGACACACAATCAAAGCAGGAACAGCTAATTTCTGATCACAGAGTGTATTCTGCACCTGATCATTACAATGAAAATAAGACCCTGATGTTGTTTTTGATTTGACTTATTATTGTCGCATGTATTGCTATAAGAACATAAGAAATAGGAGCAGGAGTAGGCCATCGAGCCCCTCGAGCCTGCCCCGCCATTCAATAAAGTCATGGCTGATCTGAAGCGAATCAGTTTCACTTACCCGCACTCTACAGTGAAAGGTATTGTTTCTTGCGTGCGAGAGAGACCAAGCATACCGTTCATAGAGTAATGAACTGGGGGAGGGTCGGGCAGTGGCGGAAGAGTGAAATGAATCAATGTTCATGATTGATGAGTTGTGATGAGCTGAAATGGCCTTGCTTCCCTGTATCCGGTAACTGAGGATTGAACTGCTTTTTGTTTGTTTCTAGACCTACACCTGGCAGCTGAATTAGGGAAAACTTTGTTGGATCGCAATACGGAGTTGGAGGAAGCCCTTCAACAAATGTACGGAACCAACCAGGAGCAGCTCCAAGAGATTGAGGTGAGAGGACTCTGCATTTTCATCTCAATGATTGTGAAGGAAAACAAAGCGTGAATTGGTGTTTTGAAGGAGTGAGTGCTGTAGTCAGCACAGATCTGGCTTGTGGTATCAAGCCAGCTGGACATACTCTCTTGTGTGAGCATATAACGTAGGACATGAGATCCCTTAGTATTTGCACTTCTGGGCTGTCTTATGTTCTTATCAAACTAATCTTTGCTGTTCAGGTGCATTCAGAACAAAGTCTGATCAAGTGCCTCAATAATCTCATCTTTTATTGCCAACTATCTGATTTGAAAGTGTAACTTTTTTATTATTCATTCATGGGACGTGGGTGCCACTGGCAAAGCCAACATTTATTGTCCATTCCTACTGCATTAGCAGTTCAGAAGGATGAGGAGAGATCGCATAGAAAGCTTTAAAATTCTAACAGGACGAGACAGGGTAGATGCAGGAAGGATGTTCTTGATTGTGGAGGAGTCCAGAAACAGGGGTCACAGTCTAAGGATGTGGGGTAAACCTTTTAGGACTGAATTGAGGAGAAATTTCTTCACCCAGGGAGTGGTGCCTGTGGAATTCGTTGTCACAGAAAGCATTTGAGGCCAAAACATTTGTATGTAGCTTTTGGGGTGCAGGGGATCAAGGGAAATGGGGAGAAGGTAGGATCAGGCTACTGAGTTGGATGATCAGTTGTCATAATGAATAGTGGAGCAGGGCTGAATGGCCTCTTCTTGTTTGTATTTTCTGAGGAAGGTGAATCTAGAGGCAGGAACTCGCCGCGATCGTCAGCCTACCTCCTCGCAGTGGATTTTATAGGATCATGAATCATACAGTGCAGAAGGAGGCCATTCGGCCCATCGAGTCTGCACTGACCACAATCCCACCCAGGGCCCTATCCCCATAGTCCCATGCATTTACCCTAGCTAGTTCCCCTGACACTAAGGGGCAATTTAGCATGGCCAATCTACCTAACCCGTACATCTTTGGACTGTGGGAGGAAACCCAGTAAGAAGTCTCACAACACCAGGTTAAAGTCCAACAGGTTTATTTGGTAGCAAATACCATAAGCTTTCGGAGCACTGCTCCTTCGTCAGATGGAGTGGTTATCTGTTCTCCAACAGTGCACAGACACATCCTTTGTAACTTGATTTCTGTGTCTGTGCACTGTTGGAGAACAGATAACCACTCCATCTGACGAAGGAGCAGCACGCTCCGAAAGCTTATGGTATTTACTACCAAATAAACCTGTTGGACTTTAACCTGGTGTTGTGAGACTTCTTACTGTGCTTACCCCAGTCCAATGCCGGCATCTCCACATGAGGAAACCCACGCAGACACGGGGAGAACGTGCAGGCTCCGCACAGACAGTGACCTAAACCGGGAATCAAACCTGGGTCCCTGGGGCTGAGGCAGCAGTGCTGGGTGGCACGGTGGCACAGTGGTTTGTGACAAGTTGATATGTGGGTGCCTTTTAAATGTGACGCCTGGATATGATAACAGGGCATTTGTCATCCAGCCCTGCCCCACAATAGGTCAGGAAACCCCCTACTGTATAATTAATGAGCCCAACATCACTGAGCAATTTGGCATTAATTCCAACAGGGCTGTATGGCTGGAAACACTCCTGCCCACAAGACTTGGACCTGGAATGCGAAATCCCGGCCTTTCCGTGCAGCCTATCGGATTGAATTAGGATTATATCCTTCCTTTTCTGAAGCAAGAGGGAAATGGAATGGGAGAATCCATAGAATCCTACAGTGCAGAAGGAGGCCGTTTGGCCCATTTGAGTCTGCACCGCCCATAATCCCACCCAGACCCTATCCCCATAATCCCATGATTTACACTAGCTAGTCCCCCTGAAACTAAGGGGCAATTTAGCATAGCCAATCCACTGATCCCGCACATTTTTTTGGACTGTGGGAGGAAACCTGAGCACCGGAGGAAATCCATTGCAGACACGGAGAGAACGTGCAAACTCCACACAGACAGTGACCCAAGCCGGGAATCGAACCCGGGTCCCTGGCGCTGAGAGGCAGCAGTGCTAACCACTGTGCCTCTTGGCCTCTGCTCTGCTGCAGGCTCATTCATTCCTTATTGTGTGGATTGCTGCTGTTTGCAGGCATTGTGATCTTTCTGCAGCTCTTGGTGTCTGTATGGACCCAGCAATTTTAATGCGGAGATCTTTTTGTTGTGTGAAGCTAACCTCTGTTATTTCACTGTTCTCTGATTACACAAAGCACTAGTGAACACAGAGGCTATACAAGATCTGTGCTACTCAATAGCATTAATTTGAAAAATGATCTTCCCCCTCTCCTGCCTGTTGCTGACCAATAACGTGGTGTTTGCCAGAACTGTCTGTGCTTTGTCCTCTCTCCCTCTTTTCTTCCCCCACTCTGCTCACTTTCACCAGTTTCCTGGGTCAGCATTGGTGCTGTGCAGCCTACACCACGCAAGACCTTAGGTGACTCCAATGATTGGGATTTAGTAATGTTTGTGAAATGCAAGGGGGCAGCTTGGCATCAGTGGCTTGGTAGGTGAATATGTCTATTGTGTAAATAGGAGTTGCTGCTTTTGAATCTCAGTCATGCTTCTCTCTTATTTCTTCAATAGAGAGATGGTGGTGTCGTGGTAATGTTGCTGGACTAGTAATCCAGAGGCCGAGGCAAATGGTCTGGGGACATGGGTTCAAATCCCACCATGGGAGCTGGTGGATCTTGAATAATCTTGGATCTTGAACAAATTGAACTTTTACAGAGGGCTCCTGCAATGTGATGTCCATTCCTATTTCTGCTGAATTCTAAAAGATATTTTTCTTTGTTTTGAAAATGAGCATTTGTTGTGCTCTTTAAACTTTGTAGTAAAACCAGTCAAGTGGCATGATTGGTAAAGTAAAGTTTATTTATTAGTCACAAGTAAGGCTTACATTAACACTGCAATGAAGTTACTGTGAAATGGAATGAAAAAAACTTGCATTTATATAGCGGCTTTCGATGTCCCAAAGCGCTTCAGTCAATGAACTACTTCTGAAGTGTAGTCACCGTTCTAGTGTGGAAAACGAGGCAAACAATTCATGCACAGCAAGCACGCTCAAACCGCAATGTGGGCGGCACGGTAGCACAGTGGTTAGCACTGCTGCTTCACAGCTCCAGGGTCCCGGGTTCGATTCCCGACTCGGGTCACTGTCTGTGTGGAGTTTGCACATTCTCCTCGTGCCTGCGTGCGTTTCCTCCGGGTGCTCCGGTTTCCTCCCACAGTCCAAAGATGTGCGGGTTAGGTTGATTGGCCAGGTTAAAAATTGCCCCTTAGAGTCCTGAGATGCGTAGGTTAGAGGGATTAGCGGGTAAACTGTGTGGGGGTAGGGCCTGGGTGGGATTGTGGTCGGTGCAGACTCGATGGGTCGAATGGCCTCCTTCTGCACTGTAGGGATTCTATGATTCTATGATCATGTGACAACAGATATTCTGTTTTTAGTGAGGTTGATTGAGGGATAAATATTGATCAGAACTCATTTTTGAATAATGCCTTTGTGATGATTGTCCCTTTAAGGACAACACAGCAGAAGAGGTTCACTTGGCTTGGGCACCAATTAGGACAAGAGTGGATAATCATCCTGGGGATGGAGTTCTCTTGTAGGCTATCGCCACCAGATGTTTGGGTTTAACAGAGTAAATCCGGTGCTACGATATGTCCAATGCCTGAAACTGAATGCCACAATTTGCAGAGGAGTTTTGTTTTTAATGCTCTGAATTCATGCAACAAGTTTAAACTGGTTAATTCCTGTTTACTTCGACTCTCTGTAGATTTGGGCAAAGGTGGTGCATTGAAGTGGGGGGAGGAGCTGCAGGGTGGTGTGGAAATGTCTAAAGCTGAGAATGAGTTGCCTGTGGGATAACACTGAGAATCATTTTGTTGAGAGGAACTGATGGTTAAATGTCTGTGTTGCACTAAGACAACTCCTTTTGACCTTCTGTGCCTGGGGGAGTTGGCTGCAACATTTTGGTTGCTATACCCAAAGATGTGCTGGATTGGCCATGCTAAATTGCCCCTTAGTGTCAGGGTGACTAGCTAGGGTAAATGCATGGGATTGTGGGGATAGGGTCTGGGTGGGATCGTGATCGGTGCAGACTCGATGGGCCAAATGGCCTCATTCTGCACTGTAGAATTCTATGATTCTATCTGGTCAAACTGAGACACTGAATATACTTGTCTTTTCAAGGTTTGATCATTTAGAGATGTCCATTAGATTATTTTTTTCTTGTTTTTTCATATTACATCCAAGATATTATGATACCTTCAAGAGCATGAGTTCCTTGCATTGAGTGCATTTCTCCCAGATCGGTAGACAGATTCTCCACTCTGGGCATTGTAAACCTGTCTATATTTATGCGTTTTTACTGCCTTTTTAAAGACTTCATCATGACTAATAATGTGTCCAATCTGTGACTAGAGCAGAAATCGATTGATAACTGAAATAGTGGAACTCATTCAGCAGGCTCATTGAAATCCGCAATCTCCACTTATTTTTTGAGAGAACCTGCATTTCTGAACCGTCTGTTATGACCTCTGAACATCTCAAAGCTCAGTACAGCCAATGACATACTTTTATTTTGAAAGTATAGTAGAAAATGCAGCAGCTAATTGATGCACAGCAAGATCCCACAAATCATAATGACATAAATGACCCAATCTTTTTTAAAAATCGTTCTTGGGATGAGGACATCACTGGTAAGGCTGGCACTTATTGCCCTGACCTATCTGCCCTCCAGAAGGTGCTGATGTATGCCACCTTCTTGAGCCGCTGCAGTGGCACACCTAGGGTTCCTGTTTTCCTGATGGAATGTGATCCTGCTTGCTACATCATTTCAGAAGGCAGTTGAGAGTAAATTGCATTATTGTGGATCTGGACCAGGTACGGTGATATGAATTCTTCCTCCAGGTGGGTTTTTTTGACTATCATGGTCAGAATAAACTGCTGGTCTCATCAATAAGTTAAATTCTCCAGCTGCTGTTGCAAGATTATGAACTCCTGCCCCTGAAGCATTATTCTACACATCTGGATTACTATTACCACTTTGCATGATTTGTTTTTATTGATGTTGACTTGAGATAAAGTCACAACGAGGAGAGATGAGATGGCTGCGGGGAAGGGAGGGGAGTAAAAATGTTCAGTCGTAGGTGATCCACCCACTGAACATGATGCAATAACCCAGTAAGGCCGTAGGACTGGAATGTGTTCAAACAGTGTGTGGTGTAGTGAGGAATGTCAAAAACAATCTCAACCACTGCTTCCTGTTTGGAATCTGGCTGGCTATGGTTTGGATTGCTGTGTCTAATTCCAGATGCTGATGTAATCTGCAGCTGTTCCACTCCAGGAGAAAACTGGACAATCCTACAATATCAACATTAAAACTGACAGCTCTCAAAATACAACTTGCCCTTCCATTTGTTAAAAGTTTATCGTTGAATCAGTTGGATGATTGCTAACTGCCCGTATGTGGAGATGCGGCTAGAATTTAAAATATTTTGATTGCATCTCATTCTTCAGTGGAATATTAACTTGGATTCCTTCATCGCTACATGCACTGTTTAGATGCTCAGTCTTGTTTTCATGGCCATCGTGGCCTCGTCACTCCCAATCCCTGTAATCTTCTTCAGCCCCACCACCCTCTGAGGTATCTGTGCTCATCCAATTCTGCTGTCTTCATTTGTCTCTCTTCCTGCACTAAGTGGTGCACAAAGCAGACTTGCTTATACCTGTTCCCATAGTGAGGTTTTCCGGCAACTGGTCATTAGTCTGTTGCCAGAGGCTTATAGTTTGAGAGACGCCACTCCGCATCAAGCGTGTCCGACCAGGAATTTCTGTGCTCTTTCCACCTACCATGGAAGGATTTTTCAGGTCGATACTCAAACCTATTGGCTGTGATATGAACGCTTCTTCCTTGGCCCTTGGGTAGCATTCAAACCCAGAGCTTTTGGCTCAGAGGTGCTACCCACTGCACCTCAAGACCCCTACTGGCCCCTTGTGCGTCCCCAATTTTAATCACTCTGCTGTTGATAGCTGCCTGAATCCTAAACTCTGAGTTTCTTTTCTCAGCGCCTCTCTCCTTGTTTAAAACATCTCTACAGCCAAATATTGGTCACCTGCCCCCAATGCTAACAACTGCGCTGGCACGGTGGCGCATTGCTGCCTCACAGTGCCAGGGACCCGGGTTCGATTCCTGGCTTGGGTCAATGTCTGTGTAGAGTTTGCACATTCTCCCCCTGTCTGCGTGGGTTTCCTCCGGGTGCTCTGGTTTCCTCCCACAGTCTAAAGATGTGCGGGTTAGGTGGATTGGCCCTGCTAATTTGCCCCTTAGTATCAGGGGGACTAGCTGGGACAAATGCATTGGGTTATGGGAATAGGGCCTGGGTGGGATTGTGGTTGGTGCAGACTTGATGGGCCAAATGGCCTCCTTCTGCACTGAATGGATTCTATCTCTGTTTGTTGATAACTACCATGAAATATTTTGGGACTTTTTTTAACTTTAAAACATTTTATCACCATCAGTTGGATGGTGAGTGACCCTTTCTGAGGTTGTGTGGTTCAGTGCAGGTTACAATTTAGAATTGGAAACTTTCTGGTCTCTGTCTTAGCCGTCAGAGGAGTTTGCATCTTGCAATCTAGGGAGGGTGCAGTCTGTCAGTTCAGATCCTGCTGTGGCAAGTTGTAAAATGTGCATCTAGCTCCATTTAAATTGCCCATGAATATTAAGCTTTTAAGTGAAACCAGGAAATGATGGAGTTGCACAGCAGGTCAGTCGGTGTCAATAAACAGAGAAGATGGGGCTCTGCGATTCTGAGTGGGAATACTTCAGATTTCTGCCATTTCCAACTTTTCCTCTTGCATATTTGACTGAATTCAGGCCAGTTATATAGGCGTTAAGGAGATTTGAATCTATATTATTGTACAGGATAGGGGTGTGGGATTGTCTTGTAGCAGAAAATAGTAAATAAGAGAAATTTGAGCAAATCTCTTCTGAAAGAAATGGATTTACAGCATAATTGCCAGAACTGCTCACTAGCTCAACTTTTCATTGTGATACCATTCACTTCTCTTGAGGATTGGGTGTTACTGGACTTCATATTTTGACCTTGAGTTCTTTAAGCTTTGGTATATGTCTTTTTTTTCCCTCTTCTTTCTCTTTTGACCTAATGAAAATTTGTTGGGAGAATCCATCCATTATTATTGCAACAATCATAAGAACAACTCTTCACCAGGTTAAATGATTCCTGAAGAAACAGGACTAGGCCATTCAGCCCCGCCTGCTCCACCCTTCAAGTAGATCATGGCCGATCATCTACTTCAAAAACATTTTCCCCACTATCTCCATATCCCTTGATATCATTAGTCTTCAGAAATCTATTGATGTCTGTTTTGAGCATGCTCAATAATTGAGTTTCCACAGCTCTGGACTAGAGAATTCCTAAGATTTACCACCCTTCCTGGGAAGAAATTTCTCCTCATCTCAGTCCTAAATGGCCTGCTGCTTATCCTGAGACTATGTCCCCTGGTTCTAGGTTCACCAGCTAGAGAGAACCTGCTGTCCACATCACTGTGTCAGGTCCCATAATAATTTCGTACGTTTCAATGAGATCGCCTCTTGTTATTTGAAACTCTAGAGGATGCAGACCCAGTCTCCTCAATTTCTCCTCGTAAGGTAATCCCAACATCCCAGGGATTAGTCCGCTGAAATTCTGTTGCACTCCCTCTGTATGGTAAATATACCCTTCCATTGATAAGGAGATTAAAACTATACTTCATATTCTGGTCTCACCAAGGCTCTGTACAAATGCATCAAGAAATCTTTACTTCTGTACTCAAATCCCCTTGTGATGAAGGCCAATGTACCATTTGCTTTCCTTATTGATTGTTGTACTGGCATGTTGGCTCTTCATGACGCATGAACAAGGCCACCCAGGTCCCTTTTGGACACCAACACTTCCCAACCTCCTACCAATTAGGAAAAATTCAGTCTTTGTTTTCCTTTCTATCGAAGTGGATATTTTAACACTTATTCACATTGTCACAGAATCAGTGTAGAAGGAGACCATTCAGCCCAAAACGTCTGCACTGGCTTTCTGAAAAAGCATTCTACCCATTGTACGCTGCCTTACCCCCATAACCTTGCATATTCTTTGTGTTCAGATCACAATCCAATTCCTTTTTCAAACCTGCCTCCAACATTCTCTGAGCAAGTTAGTTCCAGACTTCAATCATCCTCTGGGTGAAAAAAAACTTCCTTGTATCACTATTGCTCCTTTTGTCAATTATTTAAATCTGTGCCCTCTAATTTTTGATGTTCTCGAGAGAACAGTTTCTCATTATTTATCCTGTCCATATCTCTCAGGATCTTGAATACCTTTATCAAGTCTCCTCCGGTCTTCTTTTCTCCAAGGAAAACCGTCCCAACTCCTCCCCTCTATCCTCTTAGCTACAGTTATTTATCACTGGAGTCATTCTTGTGAATTTCCTCTATACTCTCTTCATATCTGTCCTCAAGGTGCCCAGTATGGAATGCATTAGTCCAGCTGATGCCTAACTAGTGTCTTGTACAAGTTTAGCATGACTACTCTTGTAGTCGATACCCCTGTTAATAAAACCCAGGATAATATATGCTTTACTAGCTGCTCCCTCAACATATCCTGGCATCTTCAATGACGTATGTACATATACACTGAGGTCCCTTTGTTTCTGCACTTCCCTTAGCATTTCTCCCTTTATTTTGTACACACTCCAAATTCCTCCTGCCAAAGTTAATCAACTCACTTTTCTGCATTGAATTTCTGTTCTTTCCCATTCACTTATCCTGTCCAGGTCTGCTTGATGTCTCTTTACATCTTCCTCACAGCTTGCATTCCCACCTAGTTTTTTTTGTAGTGAGCAAATTTGGAAATGTTACAATTGGTCCCCACATCACGATGTCAAGGAATCAGTGTGGAGGGAATACAGGATAAGAATTCTCAATGTGGATAACACCTCAGTCTAAAAGAAACATTGAGGGCTGGATCTAATTTGATTCTTTGTCCAGTCCTTTGTTAACCATGAATGCTTTACAGTCCGTGCAGGAAGGAATGTTTTCCAAAGATTTTCAAAGTATCCACTAGGATGACCACCCTGTGGGGCAGCCTGGGCAATATAAATCTTCATACACTTTCCACTGGGGGTCACCAGGTCAAAGGGTGAATTGGCACTATGGCTGAATTATTAATTTTACTCCCTTTTCTTTCCCTCCAAGGATGATGAGGCTAACTGTTAGATGTGGCTTAGTTTGTAGCACACACATACTCTTGGTCATAAGGTTCTGGGTTCAAGTCCCACTGCAGGACTTGAGTGCACATCTTGAGGGTGGTTCTGAGTGAGTGTTGCAAAGCTAAAGGTATCACCTTTAGGATGAGGTGTTAAACTGAGGTCCAGTTTTCCCCCTCAGGCAGATGTAAAAAGATTCTATAGAACATTTTGAAGAAAAGGGCAGTCTCTCTCATTTCTCCCCCCCCCCCCCCCCCCCCCACCCCTGTTCTGGTAATTATTCTTAATCAACATCACAAAATAAATCTGCTTCATTATCACTGCTTTTTTGCAGGAACTTGCTACCGTGTTCCCTATGCTACAATTGTGATTGCACTTCAAAAATACTTCCCTAGCTGTAAAGTGCTTTGAGACCTCAAGTGGTTGTGAAAAGTGCTGTACAAATGCAAGTCTTTAATTTCTCTGCCTCGGCTTTGCTCTGTTAACTCTTAGAAACCTGAATCGTCCTAGTGGGCAGAGGGGGAACAATGATGAATCCTTGCGTGCAACACAGTTGCTTACTTTTGTGAGTTCTCCAGTAACACTGTTACATTGCTCCCTTGTTTCCTACTGACTAAATGTAGCCTCTTGAAATGACTGGAATAACTGGTTGTGCGATGTGAATCCTGGTGCGACACTTCACTGACTTTTGTTTTGTCTTCCAGTATCTCTCAAAACAGATAGAACTCCTCCGTCAAATGAATGAACAGCATGCTAAAGTTTACGAGCAGCTTGACATGACTGCTCGAGAGTTGGAGGTGACCAATCAAAAACTTGTTACGGAAAGCAAGGCCTCACAGAATAAGATAATAAGGTAGTAAAATATTTTGGCAACCAGAATCTCTTCATCATTAAAAATCTTTCACTGGTCAGACATTTTGTGTTAACGTTTGCAATTGAAAATTGCCATAGTAACATTTCCCATTCAATTTTGATATGTCAACAGTCACAAATGGAAATGCATGCTGACCACCAGGTAGCTTTGGTGGATATTTCAAAAGCAACACTTTTTCTATAAGAAAACAATGTTCATCTACTGATGAATTAACCTGACAGTCTCCCCAGTAGAAACTGGTTGATGACTTGCAGTCATAGGATTAATGAATATTCGAATTTGGGTCAGACAGTGTGAGGGTTCCTCAAGCTCCCGACATTACAAATAACAGTGTGGAAGTTGGTGGTGTGGGGTGATGGACAGGTAGCTACATGTTGCATTAATGTGGGTTTAATGGGCTGCATGGTTTTAATAATCATTTGACCAGTGTTGGGGAATATTATTTTATTTCCAATTCTCTGCCCTGACTGCAGTGAGGCCAATTGTAGGCACGACTGATCTTATTGCCCTTTGGCTCTGGTTTAACTACCAGCAGCATTGGCTTTCTTTCCAATGTCCACTTCACCATTCAACCTGCCACCACACTAGTTTGAGGTGTGTTAGTTCGATGATTTAGGCAATATGTACACAAACAAAGTTGCTTTCACTTTATTCAAAGTTTAATCCTCCAAATATTGTTTTTGGTAATAAAGTTGTTGCTCATTTCTAAATTAAAGATGTTACTGCAGTGAGTAAATGTGTGTTAAATTTAAACTAATATTAGGCAATCCAGAACTATTCAGTCTGCGTTGTGTGGAGTGACGTTCTACACAGGTTTTTGGATTTGTTTGAGTAGATCTGTACATGTCTCTCTAAACATACAGCTTAACTTGGGTTGCAACTGTCACTGATTTCTAAACATCATGTGAGATTCTGCAACGACCAACCAATGTTTAGAAATTTAGAGGAACCATCAGCATCTGAGAAGAGGCAGATTGATATCATGATTGAGTTCTGTTGGGGAAGGAATTCTGGAGGGTGGGTGACAATGCAAAGATGGAGGAATTTGAATGTTATATGATAGGATACTCTTACAATTTTGATCATCTACAATAAATTCTCCAACTTGACTATTGCATCCTCTAAATCTCTGAAACGCCTTGGGGTATTTGTTATGCAAGTGAATATAGATTTAGACACCAGAAGTTTTCTTCCAAATCACCAGTCAAATCTAATTGATAAAGGTGCTCCATGCACAATCCTCTAAACTAAGGCCTCATACAAGTTGCCTGCATGTTCTGACAATTGATCTGATTGACTATAATTGGATTTGTCTGCTCTTGTTTTGGTAGCTTGGCGGAGACAATCGATGGTCTACAATCTCATGTAGATGAGCTCCAGAGACAGTTGGAGGAGCTGAAGGATGGCTCACGAAAGGAAGGAACCGAGCAGAGGAGGGCAATGCATAGTCTTCCATGCCTGAAAGAGTTGTACGATCTTCGGAAGTAGGTCCCACTGTTTATTCTGTCAATATTGTTATTTAAACTGATTTTTAAAAATTTTGGTATCTTGTATTTTTTTTGGATCATTGCATGTTTATGCTCCTTGAGCTAAAGTTTACAATGCACTCGAGGATCAATTGTGGCTCAGTGGGTAGCACTCAAGTGTCTCTCTGGTGGTTAAACCAAGGTTCCAACTGACCCATCTGGTGGATGCCACTGACTCCAAAGAGACTATTTTGAAGAACAGGGGTGTTCTCCTTGAGCCCCTGCGTCAATGTTCATCCTTGAACCAACCACTAAAAATTGATACCTGGAGAATTGAAATAATTGCACAGACTTTTTTTTTAAACTCCAGGACTTGGATTTTATTCCTGATGAATGAAAAATTTTCACTGCCAATCCCACAACATAACTGCCAGAATTGGGAACATCAAATTGAAAGAGGGCCTAACAAACAATGTTCTAGTAGGGATCAAGGGATATGGAGGGAAGGGGGGATCAGGATGTTGATTTTGATCAAAATGAATGGTGGAGCAGGCTCAATGGGCAGAATGGCCAACTCCAGCTTCTATTTTCTATGCTTAGTATGTGGTGTTTTCCATTTGATATCTTGTCTAAAAGATGTCAGTGGAGTGCTCCCTGAGCCTGGACTTTGTGCTGTAATCTCTGGGGTGGCCTTTAAACCCCCACAGTTCCCGTTTCCTGAATGTGGATACCTACACTGTGTCCATGGGAGGACTAGTGTTAAAGAGCTTCATGTGTTAGGTGCTGTGAGGCCGTTTCTCTTGGCTGGAGAGTCTGGAGCGAGGTCATAATCTCAGAATAAAGGGTCAACCATTTGGAACTGAAATGAGGAAAGCTGTCTTCACTTTCAGGATTGTGAATCTTTGGAATTCTCTCTAACCCAGACAGCTGTGGATGTTCTGTCATTGAGTATAGTCCAGGCAGAAGTCCATGAATTCTTGGACACTAAGAGGATGAAGGACATTAGTGGAGTTGAGGTAGATCAGCCACAATGGTACTGAATAGGAGATCAGACTGGTGGGAGTGGGGAACCCCATTCCTTTTTCTGATATTTTCACCCTCTGTCATGAAGGAAACACCAACACAAGACGTTGAAAGTTAAACGATTTGTGAAATATTGGGCTTTGGAGTCACGTTCGTTTTTTTTGCTTTGTTTAACAGGTACTTTGTGTATGATCACCTGTTTGCTGCAGAGATCACATCTGATGAAGCCCAAGTTAGTCCACTGGAGGATGAAAATGAGAGGTTAAAGAAGAATATGAGCATGTTGCAGGCTCAGCTGACCCTGGAGAGGCAGAGGAGGGAATGTGTGGAGCAGGAGTATTCCCAGCTCCTGAAAGAAAACAGTGAGCTGGAAAAAAACCTCTCCAATTTGGACGACTACAAGCGAAGTATCCAAGAGCTGGAGAGCAAAGTGGTGGAATTACGTCAGAGAAGTCAAGGAAGTACTGACTTTGTCAGCGTGGTGGACAATCTGCTCCCTGAGTCCTTCCTGTTTACTGGGAAGGATTCTTCGGACCTCATGCATTTCTCTGGGATCAGGGTTTGTGTGAACGGAGACAGTTCGCAGGCTGAGCATGGCCCACCGAACCCCAGCGGGGCCCTGCTGAAGAGCAGCTCTGATGAAGACCTGGTGAGGGGCCACGAGCAGACATGCATCAGGAGGGCGGAGGCCGTGCGCCAGCGAGGCATCTCACTCCTGAACGAGGTGGACGAGCAGTACATCGCCCTGCAGATGAAATACAACGAGCTGCTGAGCAGGTGCCATGGTCCCGGAGACGCCCTGAGCCACAAGGCCGTGCAGACCCCCCGGCGCCTCTCCCAGGACCAGTCTGGTAAAGCAGCCCAGAGCGAGCAGCAGATCTCAGCCAGTGAAGAGAGGCTGAGGAGTGAGCCAGCTGCCTGCACTGCTCAGCTCCCCAATGTGGAGCTGACTAGCTCGTCCAGCAACACCCAACCAGAATACAAAGTTTTGTTCAAAGAAATTTTCAGTTGTATCCGCAAAACAAAAGCAGAGATCAGTGAAAACCGATCGAAATACAAATCTGTCTCCTTGGAATATCCAGTTGTAGGTCCGTTACAGCAAAAGGACTAGAGAAATTACCAGTATCGTTGTATTCGTAGTTACAATAAAGTGTTAGGAACTGAAAAGGCACAAGAAACCTCATGTAACTTATTTTGCATGAAAAAAGTATATTGCTTTACAATTCTGGTGTCCCATTGGAGGAAAGACTCCAAGGGATCCAAGAATTTGAAGGATCTACGGTAGAAAAGTATTTGTAAATATTCTGCAGTGTGTATGTGAGTGACTTTCTCGTCCAAAGGAAGTCAACTTTTTAAAAAATGTATTTCTACCTATAATTATTGTGGATTTGCTAGCTGTAGATCGAGATGTCAAAATGAATAGTTAATATATATATGCTGGTGGGACGGTGAAGGTATTTTCTGATGTAGCCCCAAGACCTGCAGAGCAGGAAAGGCCTCTATCAGTCTCAGGTCTTCACTGAGTGGGCTGGGCTCCTCTAGTGTGAGTGCTACATTGGCCAGTCTGGTGCCAGGATTGCACCCTCTGCACTGCCTTCACTGTGAAATTGGATGAAAAAAATAACTTGTGCTGACCCCACGGCCCAATGATCTGCCACCAGTTGATGTCAAGACTTGCACAATAAACATGACTCTGATCAAGTATTCTGGAACTCATCCCCTTTATTTGGTCGGTGGGCATAATAGGAGATGGAGGTAATTTTCCTCAAAGGGGAATGGTTGAAAACAATGTTTAATATGTTTGTTTTTGGAACAGACTGGTGAAGAGTTCTTTGAATAAAGATGTGTAGGAGCAAAACGTTTTGTAGTTCAGTTCTGTATTACTGAACACTCCTGTTGTGAAATACTATGTACTTCTGAATCTCTCCAAAACACTCCTGCACTCAACAGCTGAAAGAATGCACCAAAACTTCATCTGACAGCCATGATATGCTGGCAGTGGGTTGGAAAATCCCTGTTTTATAGACACCTTTCAAAGTGCTTTACAGCCAATTAAGTAACTTTTTGAAAAGTGGTCTTTCATAAATGTAGGAAATGGGACAACCAATTTATAGACAGCAAGTTCCCACAAAATGCAATGTGAGAGGCCAGATAGTGTTCTTTAAGTTGAGGGATAAATATTAGCTAAGACACTGAAACTTCTCTACTCTTCAAAAAAAAAAATTCACACAATGTGAATTGTAATATTTTGGTTTGAAATTAAGTTAACCTAGGTTCTTGGTTTGGTTCCTTTCTGTATTGAGAAATGCACTATGCTGGCCAAAGCCAGTGTTCTTGTGACGTTCCAGTGTCTATTGACCAGCTGGCGATCTGACATTCTGGCACTAGTTTGTCTTGGATTACCCCTTTCTACATCCAGCAGGAGCCCACTGCATAACCTGATGGGCATACTGCAATGACAGATGTTGGTTGACATGCCCAAGCCACATTCACATACAGCTGTTTGGAAAAAGTGTGAACACACTGGGTAATTGTACTGGAGAAGGGAGTATATTGGCAGCTAGTGTTTTGTGTTTGCCAAACTAGAAAATGCTGCATAAACTTAAGTCAGCATCAGTGGAGGAAAGTTAAAGTTACAGGTATGAACACTTCATCAGAATGAGAACACAGGAGTTACAGAAGGGGTGGGAAATAATCAGGAGAGAAAATACAACAATTTGTAAAGTGCTTGAGTGAAAAATAAGTTTTATATTGGTCAGAGACAATACGACAGCAGGTTTGGTGAGTTAGATGTTTGAGCTAAGGAAGTAGGTGTGATATTGCATTTGGGTTGCTGGAAAGTGAGAGGGTGGATGAAGAGTAAAAGTGGGAGACTGGGAAGAGAAATGGACAGAACTCACAACCAATAGATAGTGGCAACCTTCTGGGAGGTGACTGTGACACCTGAGTAACATGAAATTGGCTGAATCTACTGACTGACTGCCAGGGTTCACATACAGAGCTGAGAGTGTTTCATCACTCTGACACTGGCAGGAAATTGGTTTTCTGAGGGGGGGAGGGAGAGGGGAGGGAGGGAGGGCGGGGGGGGGGGGGGGCGGAAGAGCAAAAGACATTGGAATTCAATCATTACTAAATTCAGGTGTTCTGTTTTGTTTACTTACATACAAACCTTGCACCATTAAAAGCTCCGAGTCACTTGTACATGGAGGCATATTCTGAAACTGGGGTATCTGGTTGGATACAAGTTTCCAATTGTTCCTATAACAATTGCAGAGATTTGAGAAATAGAACACATGGTTGCTACACCAGCCATTGTCCACTTTTAAATAAAGCGTGCTGTAGATTATGAACCCAGTGTGGTGCTACTGAGATTTGCCCCTTCATATCCCATATCCGACGCTATGAGCTGACTGAGCCTTTAAGAATTAATTAACAAGTTGTGTCTTAATATCTAAATTTGACGCAGGAGGTTAGAAACAAGAGTTTATATTTGAATGTTGGTCTAAGTGTTTTGTATGACAAAAGTAGAATTGTACTGGAATTGATATTTTGCATCCTGTCTTACCTGCTTTGTCTCTGAAATCGTCTGTTAGTATGAGATTTTAATAAAGAATTGTTCTGTTTGTGTTTTATGCTGTCACAATTATGTAAATGATAAAAATACAAAATAGTTGGTTTGAATAGCAGGATGTAGTCAAGAAATTCACCATGTATTGTTCCAGAGGGGAAAGGGTTGGGCTACATTTAACTAAATACCTCTCGTGATGCTTTCTTATTCCAGCTCTTACTGAGCACACAAACTAGTGTATAAATAAACCAACAAATTCAAATGAATGATCAATCATTCCTAGTTTATGCTCCACTTCTCGATCAAGAGGGAATACTCTGGGGAAGGGATGATAAATGTGGCCCCCAATTCCTAATGACATTTATCATCTAATTAACAGCAAGGAAATATACAACAAAAACACACCTTTAGTTATGTTGGACGTAGCTAATTAAACCAGACAACCAAATCAGTTCAAATACACAATGCTTCATGGTAGTTGTAGGTGCAGTAAACTGTCCCATGGACTATTCCCACAATACTGTCTATCCTATGTTCCCTTTCTCCACAGTTGTTCTTACCCATGTCTTTCCTCAGTCATACTGGTGGTACAACATTTAAGGGCTACAGGATTTGGGCATGAGATGCAGGCAGGATAGTTTTGTAATGCAGAGAGTGGTGATGACTTAGAACTCTCTGCCCATGAAGTTAGTGGAACAGGAGATAATCAGCAATTTCCAAATGGAGGGAAATAGATTTTCAGGATTATGGGACTCAAGTGGGAGAGATTGATTGATTGGACTGCTCCAGAGAGAACTGGCCTCCTGTGCATGTTAAATGACCTTCGGCACAACTGGCAGGATAAGGAGCTATTAATGCGCCAGGTGTGTGAGGAATGATGAGAACCATGCTACAATTAGTTCCCTTTATCTTTTCCTCTTATTTCAAGCAACCAATCAGGTAATTATCCAGTACAAATGTTGCAATCATAGAAAAATAACTACATGCCCAGATACAAGTCCAAAGGTGTGCAGGTGAAGTGAATTGGCCATGCTAAATGGTCTATTGGTATCAAAAATATGTGGTTAGAAGGATTAGGCATATTAAATGCACAGGGTTATGGGGCTGGAGCTTTGTAAGATGCTTTATTAGATTGGTGCAGACAAAGGGCCAAATAGGCTCCTTCTGCAGTGTAGGGATTCTATGGTTTTAAGTTCTCAATTTACTGTCTCAGGCCTGTGGAGCAATCACAACATTCATATTCAAAAGTGCAGCACAAAGGCATTAATTTACAACACCAGGAACAATTTTATATGTTTATATTTTAATGCAAGTTGCACCTCTGTGTAGTAATATAAAAACCTTCATGTGCATTTCACATAAGACCACCATTTGATCATAAACATGTCCCAGCACATTGTACTGTACAGAATAACAAGTTAAAATTCACAAACATCACTTGACAGCAACTGAAACCAGCACTTAGGCTCAACTCTGGTTTTGAACACGATCAGACATTTGGCCTCTCTCAAGCATTAACACAATTAATACTGACCAGATCCTTACATAGCTCACAATGCCCCAATTCTCCTCACCCAAATTACATGTCGCAAACTGGCAAAAAGAAATAGGGGTTATGGATATACACAGAAGATGGTGGCGCAGCGGTAATGTTGCTGGACTTGTAATCCAGAGTCTCGGGCTAATGCTCTGGGGTCATGGGTTCAAATCCCACCAAGGCAGCTGGGGGAATTTAAATTAAATTAATAAAAAAATCTGGATGATAAAAAGTTAATCTCCACAATGGTGACCATAAATGTAAAAACCCATCTGGTTTGCTAATGAGCTTTAGGGAAGAAAATGTACCATCCTTACCTGGTCTGGATTACATGTTATTCCAGACTCTCAGCCATGTGGTTGACTCTTAACTACTCTCTGAATTGGCCCAGGTAGCTACTCAGTTCGAGGGCAATTAGGGATGGGCAATAAATACCAGCAACACTCAAAAGAACAAAAAACTCCTGCTCTCTACTTAGCAATAATCACAATTGACAATTACCGTACTAACAGTCACCGATCTATCCTTTTCTCAATATCACCAACCGCGCAGTAAAATCTCAGGAGAGAGTAAATTAAATAATAAAGAGTCAATCACAATTTTTAAAAGTCAAATCGGGGGATAAGGTGTTAATTTTTCTGGTGGCTTAAGACACCAAAATATCAAAGATGCAGATTAAATAAACAGGTTTCTTGGAACAAAGACAGTAGGATTAACAGTCTCCAGCTGCCACTCATTCTTTATCCTACAGTCAGCTTGGGCTATGAAGGGGCAAACAAAACCAGCAGCATTCCCTTCCCCAACGCAGTAAAGCCTGCTGGGGTATCAACATATATGGACATCAACAGAAAAAAAAAGGAACAGGATTGATGCTCTCACAGCTGAAGTGCCTGCCAGCACTTACACTTGTCACTGACACGTCAACTCCCATCAAACGGCAACAGTAAGACTTAGAATCTCATTCAAACAAGATTCTTGGGAGGGTTTGACAAGAATCGGTGGCGAGAGGTTGCCTCCTTCTGGCCGGAGTGTCTAGAACTAAGGTGGGGGGAGTGGGGGGCAGGGGGAAGGTGGTCACAATCTCAGTACAAGGGACTAGCTATGAGAATTCTCTTCACTTTGGAATTCTCCAAGCCAGATAGCTGTGGATGCTCACTCATGAAGTACAAGATTGTGAGCAATAAATTTTGGACACAGAGAATCAAGGGGTATGGGGATCAGACGAGAAAGTGGAGTTGAGGTAGATCAGCCATGAGTGTTGACTGGCACAGCAGGTTTGAAGGGCCATGTAGCCCATCCCTCATCCTAGTTCTTACACTCTTTATAGTACCTTTAGGAGAAGTGTGGTAGAATGAAACAAAGGCAGTTTAACAAACATACTCATACAAAGGGTTGATATCTGGAGGCAGCTGATTTACCAGGTCACAAGTCTGAACATAATAAAATTTAGTTAGTTTTCACGATGCTACCAAACTCGCCATGCAACCAGACTTTATCAACAACAGTAAAACATACGACTAACATAAGACACATCAGGGGGAAAAGTGATTGACCACAGCAAATTGGTATTAGAAACACAAAGTATTCAATGAAAGAAAGCTGTAACAGGCTTTATAGGTGGCACAGACGGGCAAATAAATCTTTGAACTAGTCAACAGTATGTAGATCCAGTGCTAACACAGGCAATCTCCAGCACAAGCATCATGGAGAAATTAATAATGAAAGGAATGGATCACAACTCAATTGCATGGTTTGAATTTACAGTAAATTTTCTACTTTGCCCAAGGTCTGTGAAGCAGAAACCCATTTCATAACCAAAGTTTAGACTTGCAGTGAAACTTCACAAATAAAAAGGCACAGCAGCCCCATGGTTTAAACATTTTATTTACAGAGCTCATTTCAGTTCACCTGCAACAACCGAACGGATGCCACACTTTCCCTCACCTGCAAACTGACAAATTTATGTTAGAATGTAATTTAAAAAAACACTAATATGTCACACAAATTAGGGCATCTCGGAACCAAAGGAATTCAGTACAACTCACTGGTAGTAAAACAGTAAAATGTCAAATTAAACATTCAACAGGCAAGGTGACTCACTTTCACTCCGGGATTTTACGAGATTGCTAGATTACAGCTTTTATTAGTGGAACAGATTAGACTTTGCTTTAATCTGGTTGCCCTGTATAATAAACCGTTATGGGAATGGGGATTAAAGATGATTTCAAATGAGGGAAGAAATGAAATAATATTCCATGATTCCATTTGACTGTAGCCAGCTGATACATTTTGCCAACCAATCAAAACTTTATTATTGAACACAATTAAAAATCAATAAATCCAAGTCAGATATTGCTGAGCTGCAAACGTGAATTATCCACTTATTCCCAGTGTAGCTAGATGCATTATTCCATCGGGCTCATTCAGTTCCGTTTCATGGTCAAAGGCTTGAGTGATGTACAGTTCGATTGTCTGTTATTCCATCTCTGGAGCGAAGCCAGCGTTCCACCTTCTTCCATCATCTCATCGCCCTGTTCCAAAGGACAGTCATTGTGTAGCAACAGGCCATTCTGCAGCTGTCAAGAAGGCAGGGTCCCTTTAAGATACCACATTCCGCCGTGACTTGCACAGCAGTCCTGTGAAGGATGGAAAAGTTCAAACTGAAATGGTCATGAATACTTCAACGACAGAAAATGGCTCATCGTCAAAGACTGAATATTCTGGAAGAATCTGTGTTTTGAAAGACACTGTCCCCATAAAGGGGTTAATGCAGAACTCTGATTACGTTTCCCAGAAAAAAACCATTTTCAAGAAAAGGTAATTAAGCAGTTTTAAAAGGAGCTGGAAACCTCTTGACCCTGGTGAACTCTGTGTACAAAAGGGGTCACACATGGCAGTTCATAGCTCTTAAAAAAAAAAAGCCACGTCTGGAAAATTGTGTTTAAAAGTTGGTTTGGTTTCGCTTTGAGAAGAAGGTCTAACTGCTTTATGAAAAGAAGCCAGCAGCCTTTTTGTAGCCTCGAGCCAGACATGAACATAAGCTGCGGCTAAGTTGTTCTATGTGCTGGAACAGAGTCCCTGCAAGTGTTTCTCAAGCCTGCCTGAAAAGCAGTGCAAGAGTCAGCAACTGTTTTGCAGAGTGCGCTGAGAGAATGATCGTATAACCCAGACGCCATTTCAAGGGCTTCATCTTTGCTTTTCCCTTGAACCAATGACTTTTAAACTTTGGCAGAATTAATCTGTTGTTTGGTATGTGTGAGAAAGAGACTTATCGAATCTCGAAAGTGTAATTAATAGACTTTCATATTTCATACTGATTGTTAATAAACCTTAGCATATCCTACTGTACCCTGCCTAACAATAGTTTCTCACTATTTACCCTGTCCATATCCCTCAGAATCTTGAATCATCTCTATCAAGTCTCCTTTCAGCCTTATTTCCCCCCCGAAGGAAAACAGATCCAACCTCTCCAATCTGTTTTTGTGAAGTTGGCTAAGGAATAAATATTGGTCAGAAAACTAGGAAACATTCCCTCTGCTCATCTGTAAATATTGCACAGGGTATTTTACATTCACCTGAGTGGACAGACAGGGTTTTGGTTTAAAGTCTCACTGACCATGCAGCATTCTCTCAGTGTTGCATTGGGGTGTCAGCTTGAATATGTGTTCAGGTCTCTGGAGTGGGGCTTGAATCAATAATTTTTCAACCCAACAGGCAAGTCTATTACTGTGCGGGGAGGCGATGGCCTTGTGGTCTTATAGGTAAACCATTAATCCAGAAACTCAGCTAATGTTCTTGGGACCCGGGTTCGAATCCCGCCAAGGCAGATGGTGGAATTTGAATCCAATAATAAAAAGAATCTGGAATTAAGAATCTACTGATGACCATGAAACCATTGTCGATTTTGAGAAAAACCCATCTGGTTCACTAATGCCCTTTAGGGAAGGAAATCTGCTGTCCTTACCTGGTCTGGCCTCCAAAGCCACAGCAATCTGGTTGACTCTCTACTGCCCTCCAAGGGTAATTAGGGATGGACAATAAATGCTGGCCAGCCAGCGAGGCCCATGTTCCACGGATGAATAATAATTTAAAAAAACTTGTAGAGCTAGGGCTGACGAGACACACACTTTTGTGTCTCGTATCTTTTAAGTTAGCAGAAGTAAGTGTAAACGTAACTTAGGTGCGAGATCGGAGTCTTTTACTGATCTATTTCACCTGCCTCAGGCAATACAAGACACTCGAGCAATCATTTTTTAATCTGTTGTACTCCAGACTTTGGCCTTTCCAAATATCTCCAGTGAAAACCACAGGGCTGGAGACACAGTGAATGGTTCTAAGTACAAGTACAAGTGATCTCATTGTGCTGCTATGACGCCCGGAATAAATCAGCAACAGACTGCAAGTGGGGCGGCACGGTAGCACAGTGGCTAGCACTGCTGCTTCACAGCTCCAGGGTCCCGGGTTCCATTCCCGGCTTGGGCCACCGTCTGTGTGGAGTTTGCACATTCTCCTCGTGTCTGCGTGGGTTTCCTCCGGGTGCTCCGGTTTCCTCCCACAGTCCAAAGATATGTGGGTTAGGTTGATTGGCCAGGCTAAAATTGCCCTTAGTGTCCTGAGATGCGTAGGTTAGAGGGATTAGTGGGTAAATGTGTAGGGATATGGGGGTAGGGCCTGGGTGGGATTGTGGTCGGTGCAGACTCGATGGGCCGAATGGCCTCTTTCTGTACTCTAGGGATCCTATGATTCTATGATTCTTTAAGAGCAGGAAACTGACAGGTATCAACTTGGCATGCTAGACAGGGAAAGGGCTTATCCCAAATGACAACGTGAATCTGTCAAAGCCTGTCACTGCTCTGCTCCTTCAGGACCTGTAGCTAATATTGCAGAATGTTAATTTTTGAAAACAACTCGATGTCTCTTTTGTAAAGCATTGTTTTTTCCCCAACATTCTCATCAACTATTACCGACTCTCACTGGGATAGTCTCACTGGCTTCCACTAGCCACCTCTTTCAAGTGATCCTTCTGCAAGTATGAGCCAGAGCTGCTCAACTGCAGGTGCATCACAGCATGGCCTCAGCTTCACCCAATGCCCACAAATTGCTTCACTGGATCAGAACGATCTCTGCCGAATCAGGAGACCAACTTTAGCATCTGTACCTATGCAGTGGCTAAGACTTGTTCATTTGTGATGAGGGATTGAATTTGAGATCTTTCCTGCAATCACCGAATGAATCCAACAAGTCAAATCCTAAAAAGAACCTGCAAAACGTTTTTTTCAAAATAACCATTAATGTCCTAACATTCGCAATTAGCTCAACTGCAAATGAGCTTTTTACTCATTCTCAGAATGTGGGTGTCACTGGCAAGACCAGCATTTATTGTCCACCTGTATTTCTACCAAGGTGGTGGTGAGCCGCCTTCCTGAAAAGCCGGTACAATGGAGGGCAATTACAAGTCAATAGGTTTGTGACCTTGGTCACATACAAGCCCAGGCTAGATAAGGATGGCAGCTTTGCTTTCCTAAAGCACATTAATAAACCAGTTGGGGTTTGACAACAATCCAACAGCTTCAATTTTACTGACTAAACAAAGTTATATTTATACAGAATCTTTAATGCAATAAAATTCCCCCAAGGCCCTTCACAGAGGCATCATTAAACAAAATGAGACTGAGCCACATAAAGTGATATTAGGACAGGTGACCAAAAGAGGAAGATGTGGTCCAGGTAGCTAAAAGCATGGCTGCCAATGGTCAGCCATTAAAATAGGGAATGTGCATGTCACCAAAACTGGAGGAGTGCTGAGATCTGGAAGCCTTGTGAGGCTGGAGTAGATTGCAGAGATAGAGAGGGGGAAGATTTTAAAACAAGAATGACAATTTTTAAATTGAGGCATTGCCAGACCATGAGTCAATGTAGGGCTGAGAGCAGAGAGGTGATGGGTCAGCAGGACTGTGGTCTGGTGCTCATACTTTAGCGAGGTGGCCACTCATCTTCCAACCTTGGTAAACTTGAGGTCACCTAACACATGCAAAGCCCTGCTCTGTTATTTAAAGCAGATTTCAAATCCCACATTAAAAGCAGTTGGTCACATTACCTTCAGAACTTTGTCCACATCTGGCTTACTGAGGCTCTCTCCAAAATCCTGACCCAGTTTGGACTGGATGACATTCCTACGCACGCGATAATTTTTTGAAAATATTTCAAGGAGTATCTGTCGATGCTGAAATAGAAAATGTCAGTCCTGCATTATTGAGGACACAAGCCAAGTCCCCCCGCCCCCCCAAAGTACCACAGAACCATATAGCACAGGAGGAGACCATTCAGTCAGCGAGCCTGCACTGACTCTCTGGAAGGGCAGTCTCACTTCCAGGATCTTGCAATTTTTTTTCAAGTACATTTCCAATTCCAACGTAATGTTGCTAGCAAATCTGTTTCCACCACCCTTTCAGTCAGTACCTTTCAGATAATAACTTCTTGTGTTTTAAAAATTAATTCTCATCTTCTGTTTTTTCTGAGTACAACCCTCCCTCCCCATCTCTCTCAAAACCCTTCATAATGATGAACCTCACTATCAAATCTCTACTTTAATCCTCTCTGGTCTGTAATCGCTGTATTCAGATCCTGTGTACTGACTGAGGTGCAAAAGTGGATGGGGCTGTTTTAAAAGGAATATCAACCAGTCAACATTATATCCTTTTTTTTCCATTTTGTTGATACTAAGGTCAGAGTTACTCTGAACACTTCATCCACCACCCCAAGATACAAATGGCTTTATACAAAGATCCCACTGCCTCATCTTGTTGAAACTATTCTAACACATTCACCACTCCCCAGCAGAGACCCACAGCTGTGTTATTCCACTGTTTACAATCACAATATTAAGTGACGCTGAAGCTTGGTGCATTGGCCATGCTAAATTCTCCCTCAGTGTACCCGAACAGGCGCTGGAATGTGGCGACTCGGGGATTTTCACAGTAACTTCATTGCAGTGTTAACATAAGCCTACTTGTGACACTAATAAAAAAAAAACTTTATAAACTCTTTAATTCTCTCAAGCCCTGACGCTGCTCCGCACTATGGGCCCGAACCCTTCACCTTGCTTTTCACAACAATGGAAAGCAAACTGACATTGGCCTGAGCAGCAGAGTGAGATACAACAGCTTCAAACACCAATAGAAAAGATACTTTACAATAAGGTATTTACCTGATCAAAGGAGTCCCCAGCTTCCCATAGTGCAAAGACCTTCTGTTCATCCGCTGAGGCAGTTGTCTGTGGAGGGAACTGAACAGCATCTGTGTAAGAGAGAGTGATTCTATGCTCTAAAACTGAAACCCAAAAATACAGAACATGCCCAGAAATGGAAATTTTGGAACTGTGGCAGCATTGGTAACAGATCAGACAGATCCAAAGTACCCTTGGATGGTTGGTGATTGTCAGTGGGAGTTGGGATTCATCCCGTTTAGCTCCAGACAGTCCTGCGAGCCAAGTCTCCAAAAGCCCCAGGTTGGACAGGCAGTGGGAAGGCTGCTGGTGCAGATCTGAGATTGAAGTCCAGTAGTATACCTGCTCACACAAGGAGGGCTTCTAAACCTAGGCACGACCAAGCAATGAGGACCTGGGTAAGTCAGATGTGGGACGGTGCATCGAACACACAGAAACTCCAATTTCATCTTGGGTCTGAAGATTCGGCATCATGGAAGGTTTTTGTATGCATCAGATAGCCAGTTAACCAAAATATTAAAAATACCATAAATTGAGGCTCACATAAACATAAAGGTGCTTTACATCAGGAAGGGAGGAAGGAATGGGATTGATGAAATAGCTCTTTCACAAGATCAGGACGTCCCAAATAAATTTTCAAAACATCAGTCTTTGGATGTTACGTTTAAGGCCGGCAGTTTGCCCATCCCTAATTGTTCTCGGGAAGCTGATGGGGAGTAGTATTCGGGAACTTCTGCAGTCCAAGTGTACACCCACAGTGCTATCAGTCTTGTAATAGTTTTATACAATAGAGAGATTTGCTTAACTATTTCAGCGGATAGTTAAGAGTCAAACACATTGCTGTGGGTCTGGAGTCACATTTCAGCCAGACTGGACCAGGACAACAGGTTTACTTTCCCAAAAAGGACATTTTTGAACCTATTAGCTTAATTCAAACAGGTTCATGGTCACTTTTTATTTCAGATTTTAAAAAATTCTTACCTACCCTGGTGGGATTTGAACTTGCACATTCTTTTTTAAAGTCTACACCTCTGCATTACTCATCAAGTCACATAACCACTTCATGACTGCACCCAGAGTACTTCACAACCAGCAGATTATCTTTGGAGTGTAGTTGCATGGTTAAGTATAGGTAACATGGGGCCAATTTACACACAGCAAGATCCCACACCCAGAATGCCCGTCGAATTGCGTTTGAAGACGCAGCTAGAAGATGAACTCCAGGATATTTTAAACACAGTGCCAGCCTACATCATTCCACACAGAGGATAGAACCCACAGGTTTCTGATTTAGAGATCATTTTGCTGCCATAATTACGTTGAACCTACAGCACTGAAACAGGCCTTATAGCCCAACATGTGTTTATGCTTCACATGAGCCTCCTCCCTTCATCTCACCCTATCATCACATCCTCATTCCCTGCCCCACCTCACCATGTTTTTCAGCTCCTTAAATATCACTTCAACACTCCCTGTGCTGGCGAGTCCTGCAGTCTCACTACTTCCTTAGGTAAAGAAGTTCCTCCCGAATTCTCAATTAGATTTATTGGTGATCAACTTATATTTATGGGCCCAAGTTTTTGCTAAGCCCCACAAGAACAACAACAACAGAATCAAGCCAGACACAGCTGCTGCTAGGACTGATGTAATGGTTGACATCTATCAGTAAAGTGCCACTGACTTTGGGAGAAATTAAACCAGACTGTAAGGCAGGCAGGTGCTACGGCAAAAGCAGCCTCGGTGAATACTGCACATGGGGCAGATGCTGAAGACAAGGTGTTGGGTTAATTACATTGGGTTAACGTCATAGCTTGCTTGGAAGAGCCAGGAACAGAGTGTTAACCAGCAGTGGTGGTACTGTCATCAAGCATTCTCAATCAGCACTCTTTGAACTCTCATCCATCTTGCGTTGTATAGAAGGGAAGCATAAGGTTGTAATTTAGTGTCTGGACTCCGATAAGATTCACTTAAGTTCCATTTATGGTTTACATCATTATTTGGGTGCATGGGATATGCTGCAGCCTCTCGTAATTCAACACGTCTTCAATTTAGTGTAAATAAAGCCCTCAGCAGCTTCCACTTTACTTACAGCAGTGTGGCACGGTGGAACAGTGGTTAGCACTGCTGCTTCACAGCGCCAGGAACCCGGGTTCGATTCCCGGGTTGGGTCACTGTCTGTGTGAAGTTTGCACGTTCTTCCCGTGTCTGCGTGGGTTTCCTCCCACAGTCCGAAAGACGCGCTGGTTAGGTGAATTGGCCATGCTAAATTCTCCCTCAGTGTACCAGAGTAGGCGCTGGAGTGTGGGGACTAGGGGATTTTCACAGTAACTTCATTGCAGTGTTAATGTAAGCCTACTTGTGGCTAATAAATAAACTTTAACTTTAGATTGTTCAGGACAGAGAATAGAGCAGCTGGTTACAACATTGGCTAGGTTGCTAGTGAACCCAAGCAACAACAAATCAGGAGGACGTAGTTGGAAATACTTCTGTAATCATACAGCCAAACGCTTAACAAAATGGATAAGCATACCATAATGCTCATCAACGGCAACAGCCGTGATTCAGTGGCTGTTGGTTCAGCTCATCATAAAATCCCTACAGTGCAGAAGGCGGCCATTTGGCCCATCAAGCTTACAACGACAACAATCCCACCCAAACCTTATCCCTGTAACTCCATGTATTTACCCTGCTGGCCCCCCCTGACACTAAGGGTCAATTTACCATGTCAATTCCACCTTTTGACTGTGGGAGGAAACCCATGCAGACACGGGGAGAATGCGCAAACTCCACACAGTGTGACCCAAGCCAGGAATCAAACCCAGGTCGCTGGCGCTGTGAGGCAGCAGTACTAACCACTGTGCCACCCCAGGTATACAAAGTCGCTCTGCGGATTTAAGGGTGGGCTTTGGTCTTTTTAAATCCTTCACCTGCAGCTGGACAGCAGCTGCCACCACTCGTAGCCTACGTGGTTACGCACTTTTCACTGGTCTACACTGTGCCCAGTATTGAGGTGATAATGTTATATAACAATTAGCACTCGCTGAATGAGCCTTACACCTGACCCTCAATTCCAAACTCTGCACTGCCAAACTCATTCACCCAGACATCAGGAGACCAGAAGAGCTGGACAACCATTAAAACAATTCAAGCACCTCACTGAAGCACTGAATTTTAGTTGTGATTATTGTGCAGGAGTTGGTATTTCTGTTCAATTATAAATATACAGCGGTTTTTCGTGTACATTTCACTGATATATCACGGGGAGCATTCTAGAAACAACTGCTCAAAATAAATGAAGATATTACAGCAAGCAACTTTGTAAACTACTCTAATACTAAGTGATGCTGCTCATCATTGTTTGATCGATATATATGCAACTGCCCATTTTACATACGGTTACTTGAAGTGGTGAGGAGTATTTTTGGCTGTGGATGTAGCCAAGATCTCTCATTAAAAGCTGGAAAGATCACTCCTGCTAAATCTGGCCACCTTTCTGATCAGAGTGAGAACCATTCCAGGAAGTGTCGTCTGCCTTTCACACGCGTGAGCTGTCAGTCACCCCATTAGCGCTCTCTCACATCAATAAACTGCAAGATCAAGCCATGGGGCAATGGTTATCCTGTGAAAGCTGGCAGCAATACTTGGGCAGAGTTTACAGCAAAGAAGCAGGGTGTTTGTCTCAAGAGGGTCTGTGCCGATGATTATGCTCCACGTGTGCCTCCACCCAGCCCCTTTTTATCTCCGATCTATTCCTTTCTCTCTCACGTTTATCTACACTGTTAGTTTCCAGCCCTGCATAATTGGCTCAAGCTACAAGTCTGAATCATTACATTTTCAGAATACTCCAGGAGGTTTCACGTTTCAGCTGATTGATTAGCAGTACACAGCTAATGAGGGTTACTGGGCTACAGAGCTCAAACTGAATTAATGAAATTACAGGAGGCGGCAAACCACTCACATTTCTAACAATGCCCTCCTGGTTTAGTCATCTCGGAGGAATAAATGGTGGGCTCTAGTATTTTGCTACCTATCTGAAATCAGCAAATGTTAATCACAGAAAAATGCAATCCTCCATCAAGTTTTAGATTTTTTAAAAAAACAAAACAGAAGCATTCACAACACATCACGCCATTATATTCCAGTATGCAAATATTCCGTCCTTATTCCCCGAAATGTACAATCTCTCCCACACTCATGCCAATATCAGTGTGCGAATGAACGGTTCTGCAAAGACTGGGAACACACCCAGCCATAGATGCAAATCCGATCGGGGTAAAGTTCAAGTCTGCCCCTTGGCTGATAGAGCAACTTGCAGCTATTACAGCATTTCACATTCACAGGACTTTCCAAAGCCCAGTTAATCAATAATTCTCAAAGAACAGCCAATACGCACAGGCAGAAAGGACAAACAATTAATACAAAAATCCTTGAGAAATGGGATGGCAGATCATAATCAAGGCTAAGGTGCAGTACTGAGCGAGTGCGACAATATTGGAGTCGTCACCTTTCAGATGGGTGTGAAACCTGGCAGGTCTGTTGTGCAGGGATGGTAGCAGTTATTTTGTACGCCTTGGTCAATTTTCTGCCCAATTTCAATTGAGCTGAATGTTCGTAATTGTAGAGATCTCAGTGAGTGTGTGCACATGTGTGTATAAGATATATTAAACATATAAAGAAAGAAAGGCAAGTAAGAGAGAGAGCACAGGAGGCATGTTAGAGAGAACTAGGACTTGGTAGTGCACAAGAGAGATCACACCAGGGAATGTAGCAGTGTGTGTGTATTTGCATTTATATTCCAAATCTTGGGTGTGTGGACCAGATTCTGCCATGGCTGCACAAGAAAAAGACAATGGTTAAAACAAGAAAGAGTGGAAGTCTGGCACGTCTCCTGGATGAGTTGCATCTTCCCAGCCTGACAACATCTTCCCAGCCTGACAACCAGATCTCGGGAGGTTTCAGCTGTCAAAATGAATGATTCTCCACTTCCGCAGCTCGGAGCACAGGGCTGAATCGGCAGAGGTTCTGCGGGGGGCAGAGACTGCTAGTGGAGGCTGGCATCATTCACTGCCTGGGCAGGTGTTAGCACTGAACTCGGCCCCAGCCACTGCATCTAATTGCAGAAACTAAACGACAGCTGCTTTCCCCGGGATGGCAAACTGCCACATTCAGCACATGTTGCCAGCAGCAGCAGAAAGCCATGCTGCAATTGTGATGCCAGGGCAAGTACCCACAGGGTTCTGAGAATACCCCATTCCAACCTCTGCTGAAGATTACCACCAGCATGGATTTCCTCAGACCCCCGAGATATATTTGACCATTACAATTAAACGAAGCACTGGATTCTGTACAAGTTGTTGTGAGACTTCTTATTCCGTACAAGGCACAGCACAAAAAGTAAAATAGCCTGCGCTAGTTATTAAAACATCTGCAGTTTATCCCCAGTGATTTGGGCTCTGGAACAAGTGCTTTAAAAACAGCCAGACCTTCCAATTAAATTCTGTCCACTTCCACCGTAACACTGTGAGCTCCAGGTACTGGGCGAGAATAATTTCATACCAAGCTTGGTAATTGACTCCGATCACAAGTTGCACTCATGCAGAAAAGACTCAATCTCACGCTATGCTGAAATATCTGTGATGTTGCAAGGTTAGCTTTATGCCTCGAAGCCAAAAAGCCAGCTTCCCAACTAGCTGCATGTCAACTCATCATTTCCCAATGACTTGCATTCACTAGACTTTAGTCACTTGCTCAAGGCTGATGCATCTCTAACCAGGTCTGACGTGCAACGTTAGGCCAATTTAAAACGGCATTTGAATTGAAATAATCACCCTGGGATGGGTTAACCCTCAAACTGCTGGCAACTTTGGGGGGGGGCTAATAAACTTTAGGAGTAGCACATGCTGACCATAAATATCATCAGCATATTTCAAATCAACATTTCACCTGTATTCACCTCAGCTTTGCTAATCTGTCCTATTGACTTCTGTTTAATTTTAAACTTTAATTTTTCAGCCAAGCTTCCTTTTTAAATATATCAGTAGGCAGAGGTCACTTGGCCCATTCTACCTCTGCTGGTTCCTTTGGCAGAACTATATTTTTGGTTGTGCTCAAATGTTTGTAAAATTATTCATCTCCATTTCTTCCTCATCTACGTCAAGTTGAAAGTTGTAGGTTCGAGTCCCACTCCAGCACACCACTGGAGTTGACATACCAGGTTGACGGGTGCTGAAGATCCCACGACATTTCTGGTATCTAGACCACAACCAACACTCCAATAAACACACGGTAACTGGCCAATCTTTCTATGGGATGTGGAGCTGTGCTGTGCACAAAACTGCTGCTCTGTTCACCAAGGTAACAACAGCTACTAGAACATGGAATACAGGAGTTGGGATGTCTTGAAGTTGTACAAGATATTAGTACGGCCATGCTTGCAATACTGTGTACAGTTCTGGTCACCCTATTATAGAAAGGATATTATTAAACTAGAAAAAGTGCAGAAAATATTTACTAGGATGCTACCGGGACTTGATGGTTTGAATTATGAGAGATTGGATAGACTAGGACTTTTTTCCCTGGAATGTAGGAAGCTTCGGGGTGATCTTATAGAGGTCTAAAACATGAGGGGCATAGATCAGCTAGATAGTCAATATCTTTTCCCAAAGGAGGGGAGTCTAAAATTAGAGGCATAGGTTTAAGGTGAGGGGGGAGAGATACAAAAGGGTCCAGAGGGGCAATCTTTTCACTCGGGGGGTGGTGAGTGTCTGGAACAAGCTGCCAGAGGTAGTAGTAGAGGTGGGTGCAATTTTGTCTTTTAAAAAGCATTTAGACAGATAGATGGGCATAGAGGGATATGGGCCAAATGCGGGCAATTGGGACTAGTTTAATAGTAAAAACTGGGCAGCATGGACAAGTTGGGCTGAAGGGCCTGTTTTTTTTTGCTGTAAACCTCTAACACTTCAAGGCAATCACTGCTTGGGAAGTGCTTCCAGCCATCCCCGAGAGACTGTAAGGTACAGAATCAATTTAAGAGCTGGGAACTTGACTTTATATTTAAAAAAAGGTCTTTGACAAATGTGAAACCAGATCAAAAGAAGTTAACACATCAATTCTAATGCAGTGGGCTATGCAGTGGGCATTTATTTGATAAGGATCTTTGGGTTACTGCATCACTAGCGCAAGAGACTTCAGAACATCCATTAGCATCAATAATTTAGAAGGCTTTGTGCAGTTGTCATGATCTGTTAACAGCTGAGAGTCCCTATCCTGGGCTCTGATCACACGCAAAGCTGAAATATTGAACTTGCTTTATTCCTTCTCTTATATTATAATCTCTTAGATACAGATCTGCTCCTGTGCTTAAACTGTCCTGTCATTCTACAGATTTAAATTCTCTTTACAATGATAATGAAAGAGCATTTTTAATT
The DNA here is from genome assembly GCF_964213995.1 of Mustelus asterias. Classification (NCBI taxonomy): domain Eukaryota; kingdom Metazoa; phylum Chordata; class Chondrichthyes; order Carcharhiniformes; family Triakidae; genus Mustelus; species Mustelus asterias. The sequence goes on along the minus strand of NC_135823.1, from coordinate 50,003,446 downwards.
ATCATTCTATGAAGTAGGTTCTACTGACCGCAATCCCCAATGTGTTAGAAGGAGCAGAGGTAGCAAAACTACAGAAAGTTGCAAGGTCAGAGGAAGGCAGAAATGTGAGGCTGAGGAGCCAGAGACTGCTGGGTGAAGACCTCCTACTTCTGCTCCGAATTCCTATGTTCCTGTTTCAGAGACAAAGAAATACAGGAGCTCCTTGTAGGTGTTGCATTAGCACCAATATTAAAATGCATTGGGTTCCATGTTACACAGGGGAGCTCCCACAGACTGCAAGGTTGACTCATTGCAGCTCTTGGTACAGAATCTGCTCTCACTAGATACTGTTCAAGCATAAAATCCAAGCTGACACTCCAGTGCAGTTTTGAGGGAGTGCTGCACTATCAGAGTGGACGTTTTCTGAATGGGAACTAGGGCCCCGCCTGACCCCTCAGGTAAAGATCCAGTGGTACTATTTTGAACAGTAAGAAGTTTAACAACACCAGGTTAAAGTCCAACAGGTTTATTTGGTAGCAAAAGCCACACACGTGTGCCTTTTGCTACCAAATAAACCTGTTGGACTTTAACCTGGTGTTGTTAAACTTCTTACTGTGTTTACCTCAGTCCAACGCCGGCATCTCCACATCATGACTATTTTGAACAGCAGCAGGGATGTCCTCCACGCTGTCCTGGACAAGGTGTGTCCCTCAATCAACATCACACAAACTGCTTCCTGTTCACAATCACAATGCTGTTTGTGGGAGCTTTCTATGTACAAATTGGTTTCTGGGTTTCCCACATTACAACAGTGACTACATTTCAGAAAGTGCTTCACTGGCTGTAAAACATTTGGGACTTCCTGTGGTTGTGAAGGGTGCTATATAAATGCAAATCATTCTTTCCATGGTCCAGAACCGGCTGCTGCTTAAGGGATATCACATATCAATACAAATAAAGGAAGTGAAAATCTAAATGCTTCCATTTCTGGAGAGACGCGGGGAGATGACACTTATCCAAAATGATGTGGAGGGGCCAGCATTGGACTGGGGTAGGCACAGTAAGAAGTCGCACAACACCAGGTTAAAGTCCAACAGGTTTATTTGGCAGCACGAGCTTTTGGAGTGCTGCTCCTTCATCTGATAAGTCTCACCTGATGAAGGAGAGCGCCCCAAAAGCTCATGCCACCAAATAAACCTGCTGGACTTTAAACTGGTGTTGTGAGACTTCTTACTGTATTTATCTAAAATCCCGGTGATTCCCAAAGCAGGTTATTTAAATTCTAGTAAACACAAGACAGAGAGGAGCTAGCATTTTCATATGGGGCTCCCCAAAGAGCAGCTCCTGAAATAACATCTCTCATCAGGTTCATTATTGCTTTGAGTGCAGTGTCTGGTGAGGGTGGGAAGGTGCAAGATGCCCTGGTGCCTCTCTGACTGGACTGAATCACCTTCAAGAAAAGGAAGAAAATGTGGAACACAGCACGAGATTAACACCTGCCAGAGCTGCAGACTGTGGAGGCTCCAATGCATTCTTTTGATTTGAGTAAAACAACAGCATTGTGCTGTATAATGCCACCACTTCACATTCTCATTCACTAGGCTTCCTTCATTAAGCCACTGTCATGCACAAGGAGCCCATTCCCCATCCCAATCCTTTCCCTGACCAATTGTATTTCATAGCAGCCTCACTCCAACGCTCTGGTGCTGAGTAGGCCTCAGTGATGCCCAGAAACTCCCCAATATTTTATCCGTTGTGTGAAAAAAGTTGGCAGGTTATCTGACAGTGAAGGATATCATAGACCAGCTCAAACTGGTCTCCAGCTTTCAGACATCTGAACAGATCTTATTTGCCCTACAGGTAGACATTAAAGCCCCCACAGGACTATTCAAAGATGAGGAAGTGGAGTTTTCCATGGTGTCCTGGCCTTCACTCATCTCTCAATCACCAATGGAAATGTATCACCTGGTCATTTAAATCATTGCTGTTCATGGGAGCTTGCTGTGCACAAATGGGCTGGAACTTCTCCTACATTCCAACACGGGCTGCATTCCCAAACAATGAATTGGCTGTGAATTATTTTGGAAGGTTCTAAGGGCATGTAAGGCAATATATAAATGCAATATTCTTACTATCCAACTTTCTTAGTGCCCATATCTTATATAAAAAGATGACTTTGTAGGAAATCTAGAATTCCACACCTCATAAATCCACACCAAACAGTTGTTGAGGCTGGAGAGGTGAGAATTAAACATTTCAAAACAGAATTTATAGATCTTTGTTGGGTATTAAAAGTTTCAGGGCTAAGGCAGATAGTTGGAGTTGGGGTACAAATCAGAAACAATCTAATTTAAAGACGAGACAGGCTCGAGGGGCTGAATGGCTTAGAAGTGTAGAATTGTACAGTGGAGGTGGTTATTTGGCCCATCAAGTCTATGCTACTAGCCCTTTTGAGAGTAATTGGGTGAGTCCCTGCTCTTTCTCCATTTCCTTTTCTCCCAAATCTTAGCTGCTCATGTCACCACTACTTCCTTTACCAATCACCTTAACTCAGTGCCCTCTGGCTATCAACCTTTTAGCCACTGGAAATAGTTTCTCTTTATTGACTTGACCTAAACCCTTCACCATTTTAAGCACATCTGCTAAATTTCTGTAACTTCTCTGCTTTCTCCTGCTCCTATGTTCCCAATAACTGCAGAACACAACTCTCCTGTTATCACAAGTACTTCCACCAGAGTTTATAACAGTTATAGTGTAATATATAGATACTCACAGGCACCAAGATCTGTTTGCATCCACAGCCCAAAAGGGTCTCCTGTAACATTCGGTCCGAAATGCCGCTGAATAAAATATGCCCAGGGGGCAGACTTGCCAAGTGCAGGTTAAACAGTCGCTTCAGTTCACTCAAACTGAGCACATAGTGTTTCCTGAGCATCCCCCGCACAAATTCTTTCAGCTCTGCTGTCACAACCTCACTCCGAGCCCCCTGGCACTCAGCGCGCAAGTCTGCCGAGTCGCGGGAGCTCTCATCTGAGTGGACCCCATTGGCCGCCTCATTTCTCAGCCGTGAGTCCGTGTCCATGGGCTCCTCATCGCTCAGCGGCTCCTCCTTGATCTTGATGTTGAGAGGAGTGCCCTCAGGGGCCTGAGCGCCGGTCCTGTGCGGGGCCTTTCGCCGCCGGTAGTCGTTCTCCAGGACAGCATGGTTCTCCCGCGCTCTCTCTTTAGCCGTGGCCACTCGCCGCTCCCCACATACCACTGCTGGCAAGGATGCTGAAAGCAAAGCAAAGACAATTCACTCCTTTTGCACAAAAACATTACAAACTGCAGAAAGCCACTTGTCTTTTTATTCTCCTTACGAAGTATTTAAAGGGTTGAAAGAGGCCATGCAACCGGGCTAGTCTATGCTGGTATTCACGTTCTATATGAGCCTCCTCCCACGCCCGTCTGCATCTTCTATTTCTACTCTACTTTTCTATTTCTTTCTTTCTCTCTCCAGTAATTATTTAAATTCCCTTGCACGCAAATTTCTGATTTTGATGGAAAAGTGGACAGAATTACAAAGTGCAATCCCAAAAATGTTAAAAGCCCAATAATTCCACGTTAAAAAAATATAATTTGATCTGTTCTTTACCTTAGAGTTGCTCGTTTTAATGTTTCCAGAGAATCATAGAATTGCTACAGGGCAGAAGGAGGCCATTCAGCCCATCAAGTCTGCACTAACTCTCCTACAGAGCATCTTACCAGGCCCTATCCCCGTATTTACCCCACTAATCCCCCTAACCTACACATCCTGGGGCACTAAGGAGCAATTTAGCATGGCCAATCCACCTAACCTGCATAGCTTTTGGGAGCAAAACTGGAGCACCCAGATGAAACCCACACAGACACAGGGAGAATATGCTAACTCCACATCCAAGGCTGGAATTGAACCTGGATCCCTGGCGCTGAGATGCAGCAGTGCTAACCATTGTGCCACCGGGCCTCCCCAAAACAAGTACATGCTACATTGAATTAAAAATGGAGAGTCTAATTCTTTTTTGGGTTTGCCATAAATTAAATGCAATCAGTGATTAAAAGTTGACTAGTTTCTTGACATGTTTACCTGCTTGAGAGGTGGGTTTCTTTGGCATCATGTCTTCCTTGGAGAGATTGTACACTTTCTCCAACCTGCACATAAAGACCTGCATAGTTACAACTGAGAACATATCTCCCATTGTAAATGCTTTATTCCATAGCCCCCTCCACTGATGGGAATTTAATTGCCAACTCGGCTGGACAGCTAACTCCATTTCACCATCTCCTATCTGTGGTTAAATAAAAGTTGAACTCATTGTAGGCAGTATTCAGTAAAGATCCCAAGGATCTCCATTTATTAAAGTCAAAACAAGTTAGGTCTAAAAGTTAGATTTCTGGTAAGTTTGAGTAGGGAATAGGCAAGCAAATTGGCCAATTCTTCCTCTCAACAACTATGGTTTTGGAAAACCTCCTTCAGTAACTTTACTATATCCAACTTGTTCAGACTGCTGAAGACAGGGATTTTGCTGCTAGGGAAATAATTCTGTTGGATAAAGCTCCTACCAGTAATTGTGATTTTTGGGGAAATGGGGATAGTCTCTCTCAACTCTGGGTGGGGGGGGGGGAACAATCTCTCCCAGTAATCCTGGAAGACAATGTCTTCAAGTCTCAATACATCCCACAAACAATGCTGCTGGGAATGTATTACAAAGCCCCCTTTCCAACACAATGCGTACATGCAGGCACACAAGAATTGCCTGGAATGTTACACATTCATCTAACAGCAGCAGGCAGCACATTGAAAAGGGAAATCAAAAACCCAAAGCTGACTGGGGAGAGTGGTGGGAGAGGTGGGGGAGGTGTTTAATCTCAGTTAAAATGCAGGGGTTTTGTCAGTTTTCTCTTGGTAAAATATTCACTCATCAGCACTGAAATCATCCAGGAATGAGCCACAACTCTCTAAAGTTAGCAATGATACTTGATAGCCTGCTACATTGGTGCTCCTATGGGAATGAAGGAGCCAGTCAGTGACTATGCAAAAAGTCTGCACAGAAAGGTTCTTTGTACAAGATGCAGTTGCATGGTTCAAAAAAAAACCTCATCTTTGTGTTGTGAAAGGAATGAATGGAAAGGAGGGCGACGCGTTTCGAGAGAATTACACAGTGCAATAATTTGAAGTATGCAGAATCATGCAGTAACATGTTAAAGACTCAGTTAGGGTGGAGCGACAGACAGTCTGATCACATTAACAGCTTAGCCACAGAATTATGCTGTTACCATAGAAACAGCATCACCTTGGTACAGTGCAAAGGGAAAACAGTGTGCTGGCGATGGGACTGAATGTGCTGAGTAGGACGGAGCTGTGTGCTATCACAAGGAGGGAAGGATTCAGCGGCAGTGACTTGGTGGTTTCAGACAGCAAGGAGAAATAATAAAAGTAAAGGGAGACAGCGAGTGACTTTTGGCACTTCCCGTGCTCCTCCCAGTAATCAGCAGAGGTGAGTCACCGGCAGCACTCAGCAGGCAATCCACCGAGCTGGAAATGTGACCTAGAGTCAGGGAGGGAGGCTCAAAAACTAAAGTCGCAAAGGTCGTACAGTAGCCCCTTGAAACAATGTTTACCACATTGAAAATTCCACAATTCTTAGAGGGTTTGATAAAATGGATGCTGACAGGGTGTTTTCCTGACTGGGGAGAGAATAATAATCTCAGATTATGGAATTGGCTGCGTAGGACTGAGATGAGGAGAAATTTCTTCAGAGGATTGTGAATCTTTGGAATTCTCTACCCAGAGTTAGGGATGTCCCACTGTTGAGTACATACAAGATAGAGATTAATACATTTATGGATACTAGGAACTAAGAACACGGAGATAGGGTAGGAAGGAATATTTGAGAGCATGGCGATTTCCTGCAAGCTGTGCCCATCATACTCGCTAATTCTATCTTTTACTCTTGTTCTATGCTTACACCCTAGCTATGACTGTAACACTACATTCTGCACTACATTTCCTTCTCTCTGTACGGTATGCTTTGTCGGTATAGCGCGCAAGAAACAATACTTTTCACTGTGTACTAACACACATGACAATAAACCAAATTAGGTGTAGCTGATGCAGATGATCAGTTATGATCTTACTGAACGGCAGAACAGGCTTGAAGGGCCTTAACTCAACATCTTTTAACTGCTCCTTTCCCTGCTCCTGTCTAGGTTAAGTGTCTGAGGGGGTCAGTTTAGCCGGTTCAACGGCTGGTTAGTGATGCAGAGTGACGCCAACAGTGCGGGTTCAATTCCTGCACAGGCTGAGGTTATTGATGAAGGTCCTTACCCCTCGCCTGAGCTGTGATGAACCTTAGGTTAAATCACCACCAGTCATCTCTCCCTATCAAAGGGGAGTGCAGCCTACGGTCAATCTGGGGCTATGGCGACTTTACCTTTCCTTTACTGTATACTTTTACCTCCATTTCCCCAAAAGGCCAGCTGCATTTTCCTTTATGTCCTGTATTCAGATATTGAAAGACTGACTCATCTTCATCACAGCTTGCAGTAATACTGTAAAACTATGCAATGGCATGGTTACTGGACAAGCGATTCAACCCCATCTCCGATATACTCAGTCTGACACATGACAGCTGGTGTGACGGCTGTGCATCTTTCCCCAACCCCCAGTGAGATAATGGATTACTTGGCCTGAATCCCCAGCCAAAGCATGTGCTGCCTCTGGACAACATCTGGATGCTTCTTCACAAACTCTGCGTCGTGGGGAAGCAGGAACTCCCAGCCCTTGTTGATACGCGGAACCGCCATTTGCTCCAGGAAGTCCTTCACATCCTCAGGTGGGAGCTGGTCAATAAAGATGAACAGAGGTGAGGTTGGGTTCCCTGACTTTACGAAGCAGATTTTGATCATTATAATGAATAAAGTCAATGTTACACATGCTGTTCGGCGCATGTTTGAACCCAATCTGGAACTCCAAGAGAATGGGTTCCATATATCAATGAACAGCAAACCTGTATTAATTTAAAAGTGCCAATGGCACAACTCATTGCAAAGTTATGGTCCTTTTCTATTCATCGTTGGAAAAGCTACAATTCTAAAGGTTAAACGTTGTGAATATTTGATTATAATATGCACTCATCTCCCAGCACGTGTCAATTGATTTATAAAGTTATTTTCAGTCATTATTAAAAGATACCAAAACTCATTAGAGTTTTAACAATTGCGTCAAAAATAAACATTTCTTAAAATCTCTGCCTCTGGATGTGTTGTGCACATCATTCATATATATATATATATATATATGTTTGTGTGTATGTGCAAATGTCTGAGCATGAATGCACCAGAGCGCATGAGCAAGGGAGTGAGACAAAAGGAGTATTACATTTTCCAAAGTACTGTAGTCGAAGATTTTGGTCAGTAAATACATTCTGTGCTATTAGTTTTATCCACGTCACTGAGCTAAACAAAGTCAGGAGTACAGCAATAACTGCAGAGCAGGGATCTGTTCACACTGCGTACCTTGATCACAGCAGCTATTTCTTTCCGTACGACCCAGAGATCCTGGGTAAACTTCCACATCTGCAACAGGAGAAAGCACAATTCAAATTAAAACTTGACGCTTAACAATCTAGGTTCACAGGGGTGCTGGGTTTAGACAGTTACATTAGGAAGACGGGTTGCAAATAAACTTGATTAGGGGGGGTAATCTGATCGAGGCATTTAAAACGATGAAAGGAGTTGATAGAATTAATGAAGAGATACTATTTTCTTTGGGCGACCAAGTAAAGAGTCCAGAACAAGGGGTGTCATCTTAAAATTCAGGCCGAGGCCATTCAGGGGTGAAATCAGGAAACAATTCTTCAAAAGGGAGTGGAAATCTGGAACTCCCTCCTCCAAAAGGGTGCTGGGAATGAGTCTGACATTTACAACGTCATGGTTGATAGATTTTTCTTAGGTCCAAGCTTTTGCAGCTCCTATCTGTACGAGACACAGGAGTTTGAGCTGCAAACATTCAAATGTTGTCTCAATTCACTCTGCTGGGTTGCATAGCCAGTTGTAACTTATCACCAAATTCCCACTGAGAAGCAGACCAGGAACTGCATCCCCTCCCTGAGTGTTTCTTCATCCACGCAAAGGAGCACTTCTTCCAGGCACTTCCTAGACACTAGAAATGGAAGGTTATATTTTTCAGGGGGGGGCACAGTGGTTAGCACCATTGTCTCCCTGCGCCAGGGACCCGAGTTTGATTCCCGGCATGGGTCATTGTCTGTGTGGAGTTTGCACGTTCTCCCCATTTCTGCGTGGGTTTCCTCCGGATGCTCTGGTTTCCTCCCACAGTCCAAAAATGTGCAGGTTAGGTGGATTGGCCATGGTAAGTTGCCCCTCAGTGTCAGGGGGGCTAGCTAGGGTAAATGCATGGGGTTATGGGGATAGGGCCTGGGTGGGATTGTGGGGTCGGTGCAGACTCAATGGGCTGAATGGCCTCCTTCTGTAGGGATTCTATAATCAGGAAAGGACAAAACAAACTGGGTCCTTTTCCTCTTGAAAGGAGAAGCCTGAAAAATGATCTAACATTATGGGAAAGAGTTCAAACAGGCGGCCATCAGTATGAGACCAGGAAATCAAATGGGAAATTGAAGAGAAATGTCTTTACAGAGTGGTTACAACGTGGAATTCACCATCACCGGGAACGGTTGATGCGAGTTATATTCTATTTAATGGGAGGCCTCATAATCACATGACAGAGAAAAGAAATGGGGCAATACTTAGTGTTAGAAGAGGAGACTAGGAGGAGGTTCAAGCGAAGGATGAACATCACCATCAACTGGTAGGGTCAGATGGCCAGTATCTGTGCTGTATATTAATCCACATGATTCTGTGCAGTGCCTTGGCTCAGAAAAGGTTCAGTTCCCTCCTCATTATCACATTGCTATTAGTGAGAGCTTGCTTTGTGCTCACTGGCTGCTGTCTCCCTCTCATTATTATCAGTGACTATGCACCAGCTTACCAGAGTACAGTTGCTTGGGCACATTCCACAGACACTCACCAAGACGGGGGTGTAGTGGTACGTCACTGGACTAATAATCTAGAGGCCCAGGTCAATGCTCTGGGGATATAGGGTTCAAATCCTATCACGGCAGCTGGTGGAATTTAAATTCAATTTATAAAATATAGAATTTAAAGTTAGTCTTGGTAATGGTGACTGTGAAGCAACATTGATTGTTGTAAACTAATGCCCTTTAGGGAAGGAAATTTGCCATCCTTACCCAGTCTGGCCTGCATGTGACTCCAGACCCACAGCAATGTGGTTGACTCTTAAGTGCTCCCTGAAATGGCCTAGATAGCCACTCAGTTCAAGGGCAATCCAGTTTGGACAACAAGTGCTGGCCTAGGCTGTAACACCCAGAATCGTATGAAGGAATAGAACAAAGCAAATACACCCAGAACCACGCTGCAATCAATTCGAGTGTTCTGGGGCTCAGTGCATTTCCCAAACCTGCTGCCAATTTGTTTTTCTGCCTTACAAATCAGCAAAATCAAGGAATATATTACTGACAAAAGCCTCATTCCACTGGTGTTTTACTTGGAAAAGCATGGCCCAGATAATCAAAAGATATCAAGAACATTGACAAGATAACATAAGGCAGATATTTTAAAATTAGAGGCAGAGGTGAAGAGGTTTAGGGAGAGGATTCCAAATGTGAGGCAGCTGAAGGCAGAGCTTCCAATGATAAAATGTATGAACCAGGAGACGTGCCAGAATTGAAGGAGTGCAGAGATCTCAGAGGTTGTAGGGCTGGTGGAGGTTTCAGAGATGGAGAAGGCCAGGCAGTGAAGTTTTTAAAAATAAGATACCAGATCGAATGCCTGTGGTTTGCTTTACACAAGATCAGACAGACATATCTGGCCATCTTCAAGAAATGATGTGCCAAATCAAAGTTTGTTTTGATGCAAGAACAAGACAGGCCAAGCATTTTTGATGTGAACTCTTTGTACGGATGAAAACATAACCTGGAAAAGTAAAGTCACCGTAGTCTGAGATGACCGTAGGCTGTGACTGGAGGCGATTTAACCTGAGGACCACCTCAGGAAAGGGGCAAGGGCAGGGCCTTCAAGAATAGCTTTAGCCGGCATGGGAATTGAACCCATGCTGTTGGTATTGCTTTGCATCACAAACCAGCTGCCCAGCCAACTGAGCTAAACCATCACCCTTTTAGATGCACAACAAAAGGCAGAAGCAAGCAGAATTCCTGCATTACTTAATATTTCACCATCCAAGTAAGCATTTATATAGCACCATACACAGCCTCAGGACATTCTAAAGCACTTGCAACCAATGAATTCCTTCAGAGTGTGGTCACTGTTATAATGTGGGAGAGGCAACAGTCAATGAGCACAAAGCAAGCTCCCACAAATGTAATAATGAGCAGATAATCTGTTTGTGATGTTGGTTGGGGGATAAATATCGGTCGGGACACTGGGAGCAACTTCCCCTGCTCGTCAAAATAGTGCCATGGAATCTGTCCTTCTCAGAGGGCAGAAGACAGAAGAGGCCTTGGTTTAACGTCTGGTCTGAAAGATGGCGCCTCCAACAGTGTTGTGCTCCTTCAGTACAGCACTGGATCGTCAGCTTACATATAGTGCCAAGCAAGTTTATCAACTCAGTATTTTTACAGCACAACCTATTCAATCAGGAAACGTTGCACAGACTTAGCATTTATTGTTTCACTTCTTTTTAAGACTAGGATGTTGGCCAGGCGATAGACCTGTGAAAGGACCTCCCTCCCTACATTTTCCACTCCATAAAACGGCAGCAAAGCATTGTAAGTCAGTTTCATTTTAAATCACGATGGCACAGAGGTTAGCATTACTGCCTCACAGCGCCAGGGATCTGGATCCTATTCTGGCCTCAGGTCACTGTCTGTGTGGAGTTTGCACATTCTCCTCATGTCGGCGTGGGTTTCCTCTGGGTGCTCCGGTTTCCTCCCACACTCCAAAGATGTGCGGGTTAAGTTGATGGGACCGTGCTAAATTGCCAGGAATTAGCAAGGTAAATATGTGGTGTTACGGGGATAGGGCCAGGGTGGGGTTGCTTTCAGATGGGCCAAATGGCCTCCTTCTGCACTGTAGGGATTCTATGATTGTATGAAAATGCACAATGCAGAACTGAAGCTGGAAAGGAATTAGTCAACTAACAGTCACAGCTCCAGACCCATTAGCTTTCTGGTTTGATTCAGTTGTAGAATTCTCACCTCTGAGCCAGAAGACTGTGGGTTCATGTCCCACTCCAGACTCTTCAATCCATGAGTCTTTTGCGACACTCCTGGTGCAGCACTGAGGGAGTGCCACACTGTTAGAGATGTCATTTTTCATATGAAACTTTAAATCCTCTCATACAAACACCAGGAGGTCCTAGCACTGCTGCCTTACAGCGCCATGGACCCGGGTTCGATTCCCGACTTGTATCACTGTCTGTGCGGAGTGTGCACGTTTTCCCCATGTCTGCGTGGGTTTCCTCCCACAGGCCGAAAAACATGCTGGTTGGGTGCACTGGCCATGCTAAATTCTCCCTTAGTGTACCCGAACAGTGACCACATTTCAAAAGTACTAGATTGGCTGTAAAACACTTTGGGACATCCCACAGTCATGAAAGACAGCATAGAAATTCAAGTCTTTCTATTTAATTCACCATTAATGGAGAACCAAAAGTAATATTATTGTACTTACAGCAAAGTCCCTTCCTCTGCACAGCACTTCAGCAGCAACTCCACTGTGCGGGCTGCAGCTGTCCTTTGGATACAACACATCGCTGTTCAAAGACAGTTACAGGTTACTCAATTGTGTGAAAAAATATATATACATACGCACACTTATCAAAAAATATTCATCGAACTAAACCATGCAGTGAATTAGATCGATCCCTTCTCTTCACGATCAGCCTGAGTAATCGAATCAACAAATTTCAATCTCGGGCTCTCAGATACATTGTGATCTACTGAGCCCAAAGGTATCAGACTCCTTTACACACATGGCATCAGAAACAAAGATAGGTTTATGAGAATAGGTTACATAGACTGGACATATATTCTTTAGGAGATTAAGGGGAGATCTAATTGACATGTTTAAGACGAGTAAACAATAATACAGTAAGTAGAAACTATTTCCTTTGGCTGAGGGAAATATCCAGAACAAGGGTGTGTGTGTGTGTGTGTTTACAGCTGCCATTTTGATGTTGATGGTTAGGATTGTGGATGATTAAAAGGCAATTCATAGGATCCCTACAGTGCACAAGATGATCATGCGGCCCATCGAGTCTACACCAACTCTCCAACAGAGCATCTTACCCAGGCCCACCCCCCTACCCTACCCTTGTAACCCCACACATTCATTCCACTAACTTACATATCTTTGGACACAAAGGGGCAATTTAGCATGGCCGATCCACCTAACGTTTGGACTGTGGGAGGAAACCAGAGCACTGGAGGAAACCCAAGCAGACACGGGGAGAACATCCAAACTCCACACGGTCACCCAAGACCGGAATTGAACCCAGGTCCCTGGCGCTGTGAAGCAGCAGTGCTAACCACTGTGCCACCGTGCCGACCAAATGATCTGCAGCCAGCTTTCTTTGCGCTCTGTAAAGATCTCCATAACTATATTGATGAACCTACCAAAGTTTTCCAGGGATTTAACCACATACAGATCTGTTCCCAACAGCTTGCATTTCGGGCGTGATAAATATCTCAGAGTTTCAAACGGAAGAACCTGACACAGAGGCATTATGGGAGGGATGAGGACTAGGGGGCACAGTTTAAAAATAAGGGATCTCTCTCAAGACAGGGATGAGGAGAATTTTATTTTCCTCTGAGAGGGTTAAGTCTGTAGAATTCTCACCTGCAGAGAGCAATGGAAGCAGGGCATTGAATATTTTTAAGGTGAATTAGATAAGGTTCTTGACTGACGTGGCAGTCAAAGGGTATAGGGAGTAAACAGAAAAGTCAAATCTACCATCAGATCAGTCATGGTGATGCAATGACGGAGCAGGCTTGAGGGGCCGAATGGCCTCCTCCTAATTCATATGTACATACATATGTTTGTACCGGTAGATAGTGAAGCTAAAACCATGTGCAAAAATTATTTTTTGGGTTGGGAACTTTAAAGGTGAAAAGCAGTAGCAAGTTGGAGGAAGTTGGGGAGGGAGGTGCAGCCCAGTGGCTCTGAAGAGATTGTTAACCACAGAATAGTGACATTGCCTCCATGAAATACAGTCCCAGGAGTCCTTCAGTCACATAACACAAGATACCAAGTTTCAGTTCAAAATATGTTGCACAAGTTAGTTTAACTGTGTTATATTTTCAATATATGCAATTTTTAAGTTTAAAGATTGACCATGGCAGATGAAATGCATCAATGATTGTTAAAGGGAGCTTTTAAGTGAAAGAGATAAGGTACTATATTTAGCAGACTATTGGATGAAGTGTCAGTGTATCAGACACCATGAAAACGAACAGACCATTACAAATGGGGAAACTGCACTAACACAGGTTGTAAAACAGTCACAAGGACAACCTCCAGCCTGGAAAGGTTTAACGGTTGACAGAAGCCTCTCCCTCCACTTCAAAGAAATGCTGTAAAAACCCCTGCGCTTGCAGTTAAATTTACAACCTCATTATCTGTATTAATAAAGTTGTAAAGCTGAAAATATTTATGGACAGGGTCAGGACTTCAAACTATTGCACTCAGCATCAGTAAAACATTTCACTGGAAGTGAAAGAACTTAATACGAGGGTGAAGGGGAAGAATAAAGATAACTGGAGGCGGTAAAGTATTAATTTAAAATTCCTCTCCTCGATTGATACGATTTGGATTTAAAGATGATCATGTTTGGTCAGCCACAAACATTTAATTGGCAAAATAAATCTCGCGTTAACTATAAATAGTATCTTCAGTGTGTACCTTTTAACGACCCAGCATCCCTGAACTAACATGGCCACTTGTTGAATACAACGTAGGACGGCTGTGGAATCTACTCCCGATCCCAGAAGACCCATCAGGTTTGCAAACTGCACAACTTTTACTGGGGGGGGGGGGAAAAACAAAGAAGCCGATTAGAAACAATTAAGTTTCCCTCCACCTTGTACATTTAAAACACCTCGTACTCAACTTACTGGAGACAGTGTTATAGGCAAGTTACTGGTGTATTTATACAAAAGGTAAAGCTTGTATTGCTTAGGCAAAACTCAAATAGAGCACAGGATGAATTTTATAAAATACATGCTCCCAGCACACAATCTCCCCCCCGCTGGGAGAGTTCCTGTGATATGTATCCTCGGTAAGCTGCCAATGCTCAATACTGCAACAACTTTCATTTATATAGCGTACTTAGATCCCAAGGTCCTTCACAGCAGCATTATCACACAGAATGCGATATCAGGCCAAGTAAGGAGATATTAGACAGCTTTGTCAATGAGGTAGGTTTTAAAAATCAAAGGAGGAGAGACAGAGATTTGTGGAGGGAATTTCTGACCATAGGGCTGTGGCAGCTGAAGGCATGGTCACCAACAGTGGAAGGATTAAAACGGGCCACGTACAAGAGGCCTGAATTAGAAGAATGCAGAGTTCTTGGAGTATTGTAGGGTAGATGATGACAGAAATAGAGAAAGGTGAGGCCATGGAGGGATTTGGTAAGAAGAATAAAAAGATCTAGATTTGAGATGGCACTTGACAGGAAATCAATATAGGCCAGTGAACAGGGGGTGACGGGTGAATAGTTTAAGCGAGTTAGGACACAGGCAGCAGAGCTTTAGATGAGCTCAATTTTACAGAGGGTGGAAGAGTGTAGATGAGCCTTTGGAGCAATACAAGAACCTCATTGGCAGACAGCTGCAAACCACTCACCGTTCTTCATCAGGGTCCTCACTTGATCAGCGAGAGGAAGAGTCCGTAGCTGAGCCATAGACAGCACATTGCTGGGGGCCAGAGGCACCTTCCTTAAAAAAAAACAATGCCGATGAAACTCCGAACAGCACAGCTTTAGCCGCAAGGACGTGCAATCTCAGACTAATAAAAAACAGCTAGAGCACTTCAACAAAGCTTGCATTACATTCCAATTTGGGCTTAAGCCAACAGGTCTAAGATGCAAAGGAAATTAATCAACTTACAATTCCTCTTCTTCAACTGGAGGCATCAACATGGACAAATACTCACTGCAGAGAGAGAGAGGAAACACTATGAAAAGGAGGAAAGATTGCCATTTATACATCAGTTCTCAAATACCTGGGCTTGATCGGGAGATTAGGACGCCACGGTGGCTCAGTGGTTAGCACTGCTGCCTCACAGAGCCAGGGACCCGGGTTTGATTCCCGGCTTGGGTCACTGGCTGTCTGGAATTTGCACATTCTCCCCGTTTCTGTGTGGGTTTCCTCCGTGTGCTCCGGTTTCCTCCCACATTCTGAAAGACGTGCTGGTTAGGTGCATTCACCCAAACAGGCGCCGGACTGTGGCTAGAGGAATTTCATAGTAAAATCATTGCAGTGTTAATGTAAGCCTTACTTTTGACCAATAAACAAACTTTACATTCTCAACAAGGCTTTAGAGTGTAGAAACCATGTTTGTCAAATCTGGTCCAGATTAAAAAATTAGTGGATAATCAATCAGGCAGATTCATCTACTCATTTCCAAAAAAAAGCAAGGAGTTAAAACACAAGGGGTTAAAATCAAGGGATATTTTTTCAAGATGAACCAAAAATTGGTTAAGGTGGTGCTGGTTTGCAATGGGGTACAATTTCAGAAGTGTGACGTGGGCAGGGTATGTTAAATGATTAAAAAGGAAAAGGGCCTTAGAAATGGATATTCCCTAAAGGGTCCAGGTCCAGCCAACAAAGCAATGCAAACAAGGTCCTGGGCTATAAAACTCAGGCCATGAAACAGAGTTACATAGGGTTTTGGCAAAACCTCACACCATTCAAAAGGTCCATGAAAAGAATCAGCCAGGCGTTCAGCCCCTGATCATTATCTAGTGAACGGAGATGGGGCTCAGCAATAAGGTGATCCTACAGTCAGCAACTATCCAGAAAGGAAAATCCAGAAAGTGCATTAATATATAGCATCTTTCATTAACGCAATATATCCCAAAGCACTTCACAGCCAATTAAATAAAAGTGTGGCCATTTTTACAATGTAGAAAATGTGGCAGCCAATTTGTGCACAGCAAGCTCTCACAAACAAAGTAATGCGATAATGACTAGGATATTCTATTATGTGATGTTGGTTAAGGGATAAATATTGACCAGGAGATGGGAAGAACTCTCCTGATCTTCACCGCCCACCCCAAGAGTGCTGACAAGGCCTTGGTTTAACATCACAAGTTAGATGAGGCGCTCACATCTTGCTCAGGCTCTGAGAACGCAACTGCAGCAAGAGCAGGAGGAATCAAACACAAAAAAAGGAAGCTCAATCAATCTCAACCACAGCCACGTGTTACAGGCTTGGTTCGCAATGTAGCATTACGAAATAGGTAGCAAGAAAGTGATTTATTTGGTTTATTTGTTGGGTTGGTTTGGGAGGTAATGAATTTTCTGCCCCAGCTCCTCCCAGGCCTTGTATCACATACATTGTACCTGCTGCTAGGTTACCCGGGATATACTGAAGAAAATAGAAAGAGCTGTTCCCTCCAATCGAGCCTCCTGCAATGTGACACTTGCCAGCTCCCTCCTCCCTATAGCAGTGAGCTTCAGGCGCGGTCGTGTTACTTTCTGCTATTTTCAGCACTTTTGAGTTGGGGAGGTGGGAACTGGCAAGAGGAACAATACTTGCCCACCAGTGTATTCACGGTTGTTTCAGAAGCTCAGGGATTGGGAATTTGACAAACCACCACCAGTTCATGTGATCAGAACCCCTCAATTGTTTAATAACATATCTAAAAGTGTCAAAAGGTGAGAACAAAATTTGGATCTTTTTTAGATTAGCAGATACCACCCATTAATGGAAATAGGTTACATGTCTATTAAAACACCACCCAAAAACATGGTCACTCACCATCCCCACACTCTGACATCTTTCCACTGAAACTCAATACAAGCATGGAGAACAGCAGCACCTCTTTTGATCAGTCACTTTACAATTATCCAACTTCAATACTCAGATCATAACCACTGTTACAATTTATTCAGACGCAGGTGTTGGCAATAATTCTGCCGTTGCTTTTTAACTTATTCACACCCATGTTTCCTCCAATTATCACCATGTCCTTTTGCCTTTTAATACATCTGCCTTCCAGCCAAAGATTTAACGTTCCGTTCTTTGCTCCCTCCCACCTTTTTCTGCCTCTGCACTGGTTTAAAACCTGCTATAATCGCCCACTTCCCCCAGTTCTGATTAAAGTTCATTGATCAGAAACATTAACTCTGTTTCTCTCACTATTGATGCTTCCTGACCTGCTGAGTGTATCCAACATTTTCTGTTTTAATTTCTGATTTTCAGTGTTTGGACATAGGGGTCTGTGATAAAATGATACCGTCCATATTCTATAACTACAGTAAAATGATCTTCAGAGATGCCCAGCTCATACCTTGGGGATTTAGTTAACTCGGTTGTCTCCACCATGCCAGCCAGCTGACTGAAAAGGTATTGTCGCTCGTGCTCAGACCGGCTGTCCTGTATACACAACACAGACATCATCAGTAATCCCATCGTACACAGAAAACACATTGCCGCCTCGTGCCTATGACAGACACAGGAAACACTGCCCTCTTGTGTCCAGTTCTAATTGTACAATATAACATAGAGACCACACCTGTCAAAAACACTGGGACGTACTAACAAAGCTTTGTTCTGTATTTAACCATTTCATAGAAAACACAATTATGGAAAGCTTATGAGGAGCAGGAGTTGACCTCCGTTAAATTTAGCATACATCTTAAATATTTATCGCACATAGTTAAAATAATTTCAGGAATTTAATATGGACATCATTCCTAAAACAGATCAGGACAATTGGTTTCCTAATGCAGGAAAAACGAACAGTGAAAGGTAGATGAACAACAATTAGCAATCATATTCCAACAGAGCAATGTCCAGTTTACATGGAACTATTTGTAGAATAAACAGTGCAGAAATAGACCTTTTGGTTCAACTAGTCCATGTCAGTGTTCTTGTTCCAAAACAAAATAACCTGTGACCACTTGAAATCGCACCATTAATTAAATCTTTACTTTCTTTGGTGCGTATCTCTGTTTCATAATTATCTTGTAGAATTTATTCAAAAAAGCGAGTCCGAATTGTACATGCATTGGAACTTGAAGTTATCAAATCATCCTCTTATTCTATTGCCAACAGGAGAGCAACTAACCCCATCCACATGGTGGAAATGGAAAGATGAGCAACAATAACCTGGGCTCCTTTGATGTTAAAATTTACCTCCCAGGAGTGACACAACAGAGGAATCTGTCCCACAAGTTTCTGGTGCTGCTACTTCTCCCAATCCCAGACTCCAGAAAATTCTACCGCTCCATCAACAACGATGGCATTTTGACCGTAAATGTTTCAAGTTCTCATCCAAATATTTTTTAAAGGGATTGGGAATGGGAGTTACAATCCCAACATTGAACGGACTTCCCCAGCCACTCTTGTACCAAAGAGGTGCAGGCTGCTGACTGTTAAGTGCCAAATACATCCACCAATGTCAAACTTGAACAATTTCAAAGGATTAAGGGACAAAAGTTTAGCAAACAGAGACAAGCAAAATTAACACATTCAGGAAGCAAAGAGAAATAACTCAGAACAAAAAGAATGGGGAATCTGCAGCAGAATTCAATGTCCTGTGCATTATTATTGGCACATCCTTAAAATAAAATTAAATTGCATTTAAGCGATTAGAACATCCTAAACTAAATTGCGTAAAATAAAATTGAGGTGTGGGGGAATTAGGCTTTTAACAGAAGGATTTCCAAATAGTAATTTGGTAGTACAAAACTTGAGTATTGCTGAAAAAAGACATTTTGTTGAAGCTTTTCATCTTGCACTCATCAGGACAATTGCAAGAATATCAATGTCATTGGTATCCTTGTGGTTGCCCTGATGAGTGCAGATGTTCTCTTTTAGCAATATGCACGATAATCATGGATACTGCTCCATTTCCATTCTGAGAGGATGGAGTGACTATAAGCCTTTCAGCGGCTTGTCATTTAACATACCTTCACACCACTGTAATGGAGGTGATACCAGGGCTCCTCCGCCTGTTTCTTCTGCAGGAACTCATAAGACTGGATTCGACGCTGTCGAGCTTGCTCACTCTCAGGGCGTGAGAAACGTACCTAAGGACAGTGCAACAAAGACAGCTTTTGGTTACAAACATAACTTAAGCTCCATGTTGAACGGGTCACGCAATAAACACACCGTAGGATGCCACAATAACATTGGGAAGACACAATTAATGTACAATATTGCACTTTGACTTTGTAATGCAATAATTGATAAAACAAATTATAAATATAACTTGCATTTATACAGCACTATTGACAGGTTTTAAAAATGTTTTTAGTGAAGAATTTCCATTTTACCAAATAACTTCACAAGCCCCCAAAATCCACTACAGCACAGAATAATCACCATTCCACCGATATTCATACAGAAAAAACCCGACAAATATCATTATAATTGATTTAGATCAATTACAATTTGTTGCAATTGGCATCTCCCTTCACACAGAGAAAACAGGGAACTTTAGACCAGTAAGCCTAACGTCGGTACTGGGGAAGTTGCTAGAATCTATTACCAAGGATTTCATAACTCGGCATTTGGAAGGCAGTGATATAATCAGATAAAGTCAGCATGGATTCACAAAAGGGAAATCGTGCTTGACGAATCTACTGGAATTTTTGGAGGATGTAACTAGTAGAATTGACCAAGGAGAACCAGTGGATGTAGTTTATTTAGACTTTCAGAAGGCTTTCGACAAGGTCTCACATAACAGACTACTATGTAAAGTTAAAGCACATGGGATTGCAGCTAGTGTCTTGAGATGGATAGAAAGCTGGTTAGCAGATAGGAAGCAAAGAGTTAGTCTAAATGGGTCTTTTTCTGATTGGCAGTCAGTGACTACTGGGGTTCTGCAGGGATCTGTGCTAAGATCACAACTGTTCACATTATATATTAATGATTTGGAAGAGGGAACTGAATGTATTATCTCCAAATTTTCAGATGTTATGAAGTTGGGTGGGAGGGTGAGCTGCGAAGAGGATTCGGAGATGCTGCAGCATGATTTGGACAGGCTGAGTGTGTGGGCATGTGCATGGTAGATGCAGTATAATGTGAATAAATGTGAGGTTATCCACTTTGGTAGCAATAATAGGAAGACAGATTATTAATTGAATGGGTGTAAATTGAGAAAGGTGGATACTCAACAAGACCTTGGAGTCCTCGTGCATCAGTCGCTAAAAGTAAGTATGCAGATACAGCAGGCAGTAAAGCAGACAAATAGTATGTTGGCCTTCATAGGAGAGAGGATTTGAGTACAGGGATAGGGATGTTTTGCTGCAATTGTATAGGGCATGGTGAGGCTACATCTGGAGCAGTGTGTGCAGTTTTGGTGTCCTTATCTGAGGAAGAATATCCTTGCTATTGAGGGAGTAAAGTGAAGGTTTACCAGGCTGATTCCTGGGATGGTAGGTCTGTCATATGAGGAGAGACTAAGTCGGTTAGAATCATATTCACTGGAGTTTAGAAGGGTAAGAGGGGATCTCAGAAACTTTAAAAATTCTAACAGGGTTAGACAGGGTAGATTCAGAAAGAATGTTCCCAATGGTTGGGGGGGGTTAGGGCAACTTCCCCTAACTCCAGCTATGCCAGAGGTGCCAATGACAATAAAACCCAGTCCTTCCCAGGATACATGATCTGTCTGTACCTTCACAGGAAACCAATAAGGATAACCTTAAAATAACAAAAATACAACAGAAAAACGTGGCACCATGAGTTCAAAAGGGGGTTTTCCTCATCCACTATGAGGACTTAAGGCCATACCCACCACCTCTATGCCAAACCACTTGCCCACTACTCTGCTGTGGCAGTACTCAATTATCCATAATTAAAGTAAAGGATACCATATAATATAATCCGCCATTATAAATGCTAGCATTACAATACAAAAAGATAAGTGTCACACAACCATGATGCCATACAACTATCCCAATAGAACAATGGGGACCCATTATCAGTCCACAAACAAAGGAAATATCTCCACATTACAAATACTACACACGAGGGATTTGGATTTTACACAGGGCCAGAAGCAGGGTGGGCAGACCTACTCACCCACCGTGCTCCCTGGCACCAAATGGAAAGATCAAGATTGAACGTAAATGGTTACACATCTTAACCAAGGTCTCCCTTGTTCCATCACCAGAGCATACCGATGGATGCATTCCATTATAAATAAGTGGATATCCCTGGCGGATATCCCTGGCTTTCAAAGGATAACAGGCAACGTACACCTGAGTGCTCATATATCAAACACCCTTGTCAGGATAAAATACAACATCACAAAATCAAGATTATATTCACAAGGGGAGTAGCTCAGGATTAATGTGTAACTGCAGGATAATATAGCCATCCACGAAGCTTGAAAAGGCCAAAGCCTTGACAGGATTGCCAAGCAACATCAAGGATCCAACCATAATTTCACCGAGGTCTCTACACCTCCACTATGTTGTCGCTCAGAAGCCCTGGCAGAGAGAGATCTAGGCCCCGGCAGATGGTGAGGTCCCAACGAGTCTGGTCACCTCCAGCCCTTCTCGACGAACACAGAGGTCAAGACAACGCAAGGCCAGCAATCGGGGTATAAGCCCGACCCCAGATCTCAAAGACAGGATACAATATGCTGCTTCGAAATTGAAACGCCCAGCCTTCAAATCGAGATTATGAAAGCATGGCAGCCAGTTCTCAAATTCATCTGGGAATTTATCCTCAGCTCCCTTTGGGAGATCGGGGGCACATAGACATTCCTTCTCCGGCCCCATCTACCCAAATTAACCAGGATGTCCGACATACAATGTAGCAGGATTTCCAAGTACTGAAGTGAGCCTCCACCAAGGAAACTTCCCTCTCAACTGACTTTCCTCCACTTCATCCACTTTCTTTTGGATATCTCGCAGTTCATCAATGCGAGCACCAATGATTTGTGTCAGGGAGCCGAGACTGTCACCCACAACTTTACTCACAATGGTGGCCATCATCTCGATGTCTATAACATTGCCAGCGTGTGGGCTCCCTCACCAGCTAAACTGTCGCTGTGAGCAAGGCCCCACCATGGCGGTCTGCAACCACCCTGATCAAATGGAGGATTTTCTTCACGTTGCTCAGCTCCCCGTCACCCCAACTTAACCAGGATAGCACAGGGTATACTCTCCATGATTAGATAACGATGGGTTGTGCATCAGGATAAATAAAAGGATTAAATGAGTAGCATCAGAGCTCAATAGTTATTTTTATTCATTCATTTGATGCAAGTGTTGCTGACAAGGGCAGCACTTACTGTCCATCCCTAAGTGCGCTTGAGGTGGTGGTGGTGAGCTGCCTTCTTGAAATGCTGCAGTCTGTGTGGTCTAGGTAGACCCACAGTGTCGTTAGGAAGGGAGTTCCAGGGTCTTGAGCCAGTGACAGTGATGGAATACTAACATTGTTCCAAGTCAGGATGGAGTGTGACCTGGAGGGGAGTTTGCAGCTGGTGGTGTTCCCATGAACATGGTGCCCATGTCCTTCTGGGTGGTAGTGTTTGTGGGTTTGGAATGTACTGTTCAAGAAATACTAAAACATCCCAAGCCACATCACTGGAGCATTATCAAACAAAATCTGCCACTGAGCCACATAAGGTGCTGGGGTGGGGAAAGAAAGAGGAAAGATAGGTAGTGGGAGAATTCCAAGTCTGAGGCATGTGAAAGCATGCCCGCCATGAGAGAGATACCCTAAATGGAAGCCAAACCCAAGACCACATGTGATTGTGCTCAAGGATACTTTATTACTTCAAGGGTTTTCCACTTCATATACAAGCTCAGTGATCTCTCTCATCATCTAGTTGTATGCTTGCAACAGGCTCCCATCCACCCGTACGGACACCTACTGTGATATAGTCCATGGGCATCCTCCCCAGGGAGGTGATTCGTAGCATTTCAGCCTAAATAGGGAGTGTCAATGGGTTATTTGACTATAAAAGGCTTCAGCTGAAACCTGACCCCACTAGATATATGTATAGATAGCTCAACAGGAGTTGCTGGAGACTTGGGACACTTGTGAAGAATGGAATACCTGAACTGAATCCTTACCCCAGCCCAAGGACACTGGCAGTAAACAAAACTATGGACTAAACATGAAACCTCCCATGCTACAAGAGAAAACAAACTTGCATTTCTATAGTGCCTTCCACGCCCTCGGGATTATCCAGAAGTGCTACAGTGAATAAAGTACTATTGAAGCGGTTTGCAATATGGAGGCACTGCCTTTAGCTCATTTCTTAGAACCTTTAAAGCGACACTGTTTTTTAAAAAGTCAAAATAATCAAAGGATAATAAAAGGATTAGACACTGCAACCAGGCAAACCATACAAAATAGAAAATACTGGAGAAACTCAGCAGGTCTGACAGCATCTGTGGAGAGAATAGAGCCAACATTGAGCGTCTGGATGACATCTTGGTTCAGCTCTGCCGAGGAAAACCATAGTTAGCGACTGGCTCCAAAAATGGTGCAGAATTCTAAAGGGTCGCTGAAGGTTTCTTTTGCTTTCAAGCAAATGTATACCAGCAATGAACTTGGTCCCACTTACAGTGATCTGCTTAACATCGTCTTCTGCCTCATCCTGAGAAGAGTCACCAGCTGCAGAAGAAGAACAACATGACACATCAACAAGGACTTATTTTGGCCAGAGACAGGCATCAGTTTCTGGTCACCACCCCTCCAGTGCCCTGTTCTCTCAGTAAAGACTTGCTATTAAACAGAATATACATCACAAACAGGCCATTCAGCCCAACACTGTTTTGATTCTCTCTCAGGATGTGGGTGTCACTGGATAGGTCATCATTGTTGTCCATCCCTAATTACCCCGAGGTGGTGGTGGTGAGCTACATTCTTGAACCACCGCAGTCCATGTGCTGTAGGTATACCCACGGTGCTGTTAGAGAGGGTGTTCCAGGATTTTGACCCCAGTGACAATGAAGGAACGGTGATACAGTCAGGGTGGCGTGTGCCTTGGAGGAGAACTTGCAGGTGGTGGCGTTCCCCTGCATATGCTGCCCTTATCCTTCTCGCTGGTAGTGGTCGTGGTATTGGAAGGTGCTGTCGAAGGAGTCTTGGTGAGTTGCTGCAGTGCATCTTGTAGTTGGTAAACATTGCTACTGGACTAATAAGGGGGAAGTAACATCAACACATGATCTCCCTTGACACGGCACTGCAACTCTCAGCATTCCTGGCTTGGGTCACCGTCTGTACAGAGCCTGCACATTCTCCCAGTGTCTGCGTGGGTTTCCTCCGGGTGCTCAGGCTTCCTCCCACAGTCCAAAGATGTGCAGATTAGGTGGATTAGGCATGTCAAATTGTCCCTTAGTGTCAGGGGGACTAGCTGGTGTAAATGCATGGGGTTATGGGGATAGGGCCTGGGTAGGATTGTGGTCGGTGCAGACTCGATGGGCCGACTGGCCTCCTTCTGCACTGTAGGATTCTATGATTCTATGACATTCAGTGCCATTACCATCTCTGAATCCCCCACTATCAACTAATGGATGGGGTGGGTGCCAATCAAGTAGGCTGCTTTGTTCTGGATGGTGTCATGTTTCTTGAGTGTTGTTAGAACTGCACTCATCCAGGCAAGTGGGGAGTATTCCATTACACTCCTGACATGTACCGTGTAGATGGTGGATAAGTTTTGGGCAGTCAGGAGGCCAGTTACTCTCTGCATAATTCCCAGTATCTGACCTGCTTCTATAGCCAACGTGTACATTGCTGATTCAGTTCAGTCTCTGGTCAATGGCAACATCCCAGGATGTTGATAGTAGTGGATTTAGTGATGGTAATGCCATTGAATGTCAATGGAGATCATGTGGTGTGAATGTTAGATCACCCCCTTTATCAGCACAAGCCTGAATGTTGTCCGGGTCTTGCTGCACATGGACATAGACTGCTTCAGTACCTGAGGAGTCACAAATCAGAATCCTACAGGAGGCCATTCGGCCCATCGAGTCTGCACCGACCACAATCCCACCCAGGTCCTATTCCCATAACCCCATGCATTTACCCTGGCTAGTCCCCCTGACACTAAGGGGAAATTTCGTATGGCCAATCCACATGACCCGCACATCTTTGGACTGTGGGAGGAAACCGGAGCACCCGGAGGAAACCCATGCAGACACGGGGAGAACATGTAAACTCCACACAGACAGTGGCCCAAGCCAGGAATCGAACCCGGGTCCCTGATGCGGAGGCAGCAGTGCTATTCACTGAGCCATCGTGCCTCCCCACGGCTGAACATTGTACAGTCATCAGTAAACATCCCCATTCTCATCTTATGATGGAGGGAAGGTCATTAAGATGGTTGGGCCTAGGACACTACCTGAGGCAGTCCTGCAGTGCTGTCCTGGGACTGAGATGATTGACCTTGAGCAGCCACAACCATCTTCATCTCACTATCAGCATATTCTTCTTGGCCTTTCACCCTGATGTGTTCATTTAGCTTTCCCTTCAAAGCATCTATACTATTGGCCTCAGCCACTCCCTGTGGCAGCGAGTTCCACATTCTCTGAATTTCCTACTGGATTTATTAGTGACTATTATATTTATGACCTGCATTTCTGGAACCCAAAAGTGGAAACATCTCTACGTTCACCCTATTTAACCCCTTCATGACCTCTAGAGGTTCATTCTTCGCAGGAAGAGAGTTCCAGCCTGTTCAGTTTTTCCTGATAAATTATAACCTTAGTGTTGGTACCATTTTTATAAAATCTGCAGCTTGAGAAAATCTTCCCAAGTTAACTTTACTGGGTAGGGAACCAACAGCTCATTTCATGTGTTCAGGAAGCTTCGCACGGTAGTTTTGTACTCAACATTTAGACTGGCTGATACTTGGAACATTGTACACTCTCCCCTGCTGCTAAAGTTCTTTTTAAGCCGCTTGAAAGGTTGCTTCAATGAAGCAACTGCTGGTTGAGTCTGACCCAACTCCCTACCTTCATTTGCAGCCTCTCTTTCCCTGTGTTTTGCATCCGCTTTATCCAGGTAGGAAAAGCTCGGTCGCAACTGTAGTATTCCATGTAACGGAGTGACGTGGAGCTCCCCTGTCACACAATATTGGAAGAGAAAAAGTTTATAAACATCACCCACAAACTGGCCGATTGTCTGGAAAGTTAATTCCCTGAAAGTACTCTGTCTGCTCTCAGTAACTCTGACTACAGGCTGACATTTCAGTCTGGTTCAATGCTGGCGAATCCACACCTGTGTGTGAATTGTGCAATGTCTCTCTTGTTTTGTATCACATTTCCTGCTGGAAAGGCTATTTGTCGCTGCTCTTTACTCAGCTGTTTTCACCATTTCCCCAAGAACTGCTGTCCTCACGTTACTTCTCACAGTGTTTAAATAAAGAAATTTCAATAATGTTGTGTCTGAGGACATCCCAAAGTGCTTTACAGCTAATGAAGTACTTTTACAAGTGTAGTTACTGTTGTAATGCAGGAAACACACCAACCAATTTACTCAGACTAAGGGGCTGATTTTGCCATTTTCATTCCAAGTGCTGAATCTGGGCGTAATGCAGATCCGACTTAGAAATCTGCTTTCAGGCGCTCCCATACGCACTCAGCCTGGAAAAAAAATCGCCAGTCCCATTCACGCTGTGGGCGGGGCTTATCACGCCCAAAACGATCGGAGCTCTGAACTGCGCATGCGCAGTTGGAAACAAATTTGAAAAAGCGCGCCCGTGTCAGATCACTCCCGGGCCGGAGAAAGCGGCCCGGGAGCGAAAAGCGGGAGTGATGGTGCACACAGACATCACTGTCCCCCTTATCCACCCACCCCCCTGCTACCCAGACCAATCGCGACCCCCTGCCCCCTTCCCCCCACCGATTGCCCACAGAGTGGCAGCGAACCCCCCTGCCCCCCCTACAAGAGATCCATCTTCCCCTCCCACCCCCCCACACCAGTGAGTGATAGGACCTCCTCCACCACCCCCCCCACCAGAAATACATCTTACCCACCTCCCTCCTCAGAGAACGATCTGGCCTCATTCCTCCCACTCCACCCCCCCAGAGGAACATCTGACCCACCTCCTCCTCCCTCCCCACCAGACAACAATCAGCACCCCCCCCCCCCTCCCACCACCAGACAACGATCGGGCCTCCCTCCCCACCAGAGAATGATCTGACCCACCTCCCCCCACCGCCGATCTGAGTCAGGGAGCCGTTGGAAGCTCTGAACTCGCCTCTTCAGCAGCTGGAGCGCCCGATTCAGACTTTTTTTCAGCAGGTTCATTTTGGCGCGATTCCGGATCGGCGAATGCGGTGGTAAAGGGGGAAAAACTGATAAAGTTGGGCGGGCAGTTCATTAATCCAATTGAAATGCATGCAAATGCATTTAAATCGCCGTTGCGCCCGTTTCGGGCGTGAAGCGGATCGCCGCCATTCCCAGGCCTGGGTAAAGTGGCAATCTGCGCGGACGCGGATCGCGCTAATGGCCTCACACCCGACTTTGCCACGTTTTTGTGCCCGAAAACGGGTGCAACGCAATGGTACAAACGGGCCCTAAGTTCACACAAACAGCAATGTGACAATGACAGATAATCAGTGTTAATGATGTTGGTTGAAGAATAAATATTGTCCAGAGTACTGGAAGAACTCCCCTGTTCTTCTTTAAAATAGTGCCATGGGATCTGTTATATCAGTGGTTCCCAAAGGGTGCGGCGAGAGAGGATGGCAAGTGTGGCGGGAAGATTCAAGGGCAATCTAAGAAACATTTAAACATGGTTTAAACAAGCATTGTTTTATACTTTCTGGATGTCCCATGATCATATTATAAAGTAGCTGTGTTCTATGTTCTGAATCAAGCACTGCTAGGAGTTGTTTTTTTTTTGTTTTTGAATGTATTTCTTATCAATAAAAAATTCGGTGTGGCGTGAGCAAATTTTTATTCCGAAAGTGCGGCCCAGTGAAAAAAGTTTGGGAACCACTGTGTTATATCCACCTGAGAGGGTAGACAACATTCAATGCCTCACCCAGAAGAAAGCAAGTCTGACAATGTAATACTCCCTCAAGTACTGGCACTCTGACACTTGGGCACTTCCTCAAAACTCCACTGGGAGTTTAATACTCAAATCCCTTGAATGGAACCCACAACATTCTGACTCAAGAGATGAGAATTTTGTTTTCCTTCAATAGGGCATAGCTTGATGCGATCAGTTGCAATGTGCATCATTTTACTGTAGTCACAAATCATATTTTAAATAGATTAACAATGGCGTGAAGCAAAATACTATCAGAGGAAACAAATCCCATTCACTTTTTTTTTTTAACCTATTCAATCTTCTTCTCTGCCCTCCTTTGTTGAGGGCTGACCCCTTGCTGGGGCACAGGTCACTCTGCGACACAGTAGCCCTGTTCAAATCCCACCATGGACGTTTGTGGTTTGGATTTCAGTTCAAAACTTGGAAATAAAATATGGGCACTCGCAAAAATGATCATGGCTATCGTAAAAACCCAACTGGCTCAAGAATGCTCCATTGGAAATAACATCTGCTTTCCTTATCCACTCTGGATGTACATGTGCAGCTATATAAAACCTTGGTTAGACCGCATTCGGAGCACTGTGTGCAGTTCTGGTCATCACATTATCAGAAGGACATGGAAGCTTTGGAGAGAGTGCAAAGGTGGTTCACCAGGATGTTGCCTGGTCCCGAGGCTATGAGGAGAGGTTGAACAAACTAGGATTGTTTTCACTGGAAAGACAGAGACTGAGGGGAGACCTGATAGAGGTCTACAAAATTATGAGACACATAGACAGGGTGGATAGTCAGAGGCTTTTACCAAGGGTGGAAGTGTCAATACAAGGGGGGCACAGGTTCAAGGTGAGAAGGGAAAAGTTTAAGGGAGATGTGCGGGGGGAAGCTTTTCATGCAGGGAGTGGTGGGTGCCTAGAACGCGCTGCCAGAGGATGTGATGAAAGCAACATTTAAGCAGCATCTGGATGGGTACATGAATAGGGAGGAAATAGAGGGATACAGACAGAGTAAGGGCAGAAGGTTTTTTTTTTTTAGTTAGGGCACCATGATCGGCACAGACTTGGAGGAATGAAGGGCCTGTTCCTGTGCTGAACTTTTCTTTATTCCGAATGTGGATTTGATTTTACCTCAATGTGAATTAAAGGCCCTCTGAAGTTGCCAGCCAGTCACTTAGTTGCAGCAAACTCTAGATACCAAGGGATGGCCAATAAACATGACCCGTACAGGCTGTGGGCGGCACAGTGGTTAGCACTGCTGCCTCAAAGTGCCAGGGACTCACGTTACTGTCTGTGCAGAGTCTGCACATTCTCCCCGTGTCTGCATGGGTTTCCTCCGGATGCTCCGGATTCCTCCCACTGTCTGAAAGACGCGCTGGTTAGGTGCATTGGCCATGTTAAATTCTCCCTCAGCGTACCCGAACAGGCACCGGAGTGCGGCGACTAGAGGATCATCACAGTAACTTCATTGCAGTGTTGATGTAAGCCTACTTGTGACAATAATGAATCAACTTTTGAAAAAAATCATGGGTAGCACCTAAAGAGAACCGGGATTGAGTTCTTTGTGGGACGATTTGCTAGTGCTATTGGAAGGTTTAAAATAACTCTGCAGGGACATGGGAACCAAGAGATAATACCAAAGTGCACAGAACACTGGGAGAGGTAGATAACACAACAATAAGCAACTAACTAGTGGGAAGGATGTAGAGGAACAAATTTGCTAGGAATTTACAGAAAGATGCAAAACTGATTGAATAGATGTAATGGGGGACTTTGAATTATCTGGATATAAACTGGGATAGTAGCATTGTAAAGGCTGTGAGTGGCAAGAGGTCCCAGGGTGGGCTCAGGAAAATTTTCTACAGCAGTATGTTTCCAGTATAACAAGAAAGGCGGCACTGCTGGACCTGGCATGAGATGGACAAAAATGGATCAAGTGTCAGTGGGAGAACATTGAGAGGACAGTGATCACTGTATCATACATCTTAAGTTGATTATGGAATAATTAACTGGGGAAATGCCAACTTTAATGGGTTAAGAACGGATCTGAGCTGAATAAATTGGAGTCAAAGGCTGGCAGGAAAAATGATGGTAGCTGAACAATGGGCTACCTTCAGTGGGGGGAGATATTTTGGACATGGTCAAGGTATATTTCATCGAAAGGGAAACTCAGAGGCCCTTGGATGACAAAAGAGAGAGATTAAGATACAGCAGAAAGTGTGTTTATGGCAAATGTCAGGTAGAAAATACAACTAGGCTGAATCCAGAAGGTTCAAAAGGAGGGGCGGGGTGGGAACAAATAAGAGAAGCATCGAGAAAATATGAAAAAGACTGACAGCCAACATAAAAGGGAATTTCAAAGTCATCTATTGGTGTGTAAATATGGGTGCTTAAAGGAGGGTAAGAAGTCTCACAACACCAGGTTAAAGTCCAACAGGTTTATTTGGTAGCAAATACCATAAGCTTTCGGAGCACTGCTCCTTCGTCAGATGGAGTGGTTATCCGTTCTCCAACAGTGCACAGACACAGAAATCAAGTTACAGAATACTCCATCTGACGAAGGAGCAGCACGCTCCGAAAGCTTATGGTATTTGCTACCAAATAAACCTGTTGGACTTTAACCTGGTGTTGTGAGACTTCTTACTGTGCTTACCCCAGTCCAACGCCGGCATCTCCACATCATGCTTAAAGGAGCAGCAGAGCAAAAAAAGGGGATTTGCGCATGGAGGCAGAAGCACAACCAAGGTAGTAAATGAATACTTTGCATCCGTCTTTACCAAGGAAGAAAATACTACACAGGCCATGGTAAAAGAGAAGGTAATTCAGAGACTAGAAAGGTTTAATATTTTTGAGGAGGAGATATTGGATTGGCAATTTGCATTTAAAGTTGATACTGCATCTGGTCTAAATGAGATGCATCCAAGAATACTGAGGGAAGAAGGGAGAGTGGTAAATGTGGAGCACTGGCCATAACTTTTCAATCTTTATCAGATTCGGGGTAATGGCAGGGGATTGGAGAATAGCAAGTTTTACAACTTGTGCAAAACAGGGTGTAAAAGATAAGTCCAGCGTCAAGAAATAGAGGCAGTTTTAAGTAATTTATATACGTTTGTGTGGGTATTATTAGAAATAAGGTTTATCTTGAGCTTAATTTTGCATTTCTGTGTGTCAAGATAGGGTTAAGAACTTCAGTTTAATCACTTAAAAGATGCCTGCATTATAATGAGGGTTTTACGATGTTAAAGATGTGCAGGTTAGGTGGGTTGGCCATGCTAAATTGCCCCTTCATGTCAAGGAGACTAGCTAGGACAAACACATGGGGTTATGGGGATAGGGCCTGGGTGGGATCGTGGTCAGTGCAGACTCGATGGACCGAATGGCCTCCATCTGCACTGTAGGAATCTATGATTCTAAAGCAAATACAGGGTTTTTAAAAAACTGTTGTTTAGCAACAGCAACAGCACTTGAGTCAGTTGGAACCAGACAACTCAGAAAAGAGTGTTCCAGGAAGACCATGAAGGCAAAAGACCAAAGAACAGGAATCTGAACAAAGTCCTGTTCATTGAAGTTAAAGCAAAGAACACAGAGAGGCTCCCAGTTAAAGACAGGGTTGTAAGGTGAAGACCTGGGGACATCAGCTTGCAAGAAGCCAGACATCCAAGGTAATCAAGAAGGTTGGTGAATCTTTATTGCGGGCCTGTGAAGCAGTGGTATTCTGTTGGCATAGCCAGGTACCTGAAAGAGTCTATGGAAGATGAAGCTTGAGTGCACGTAGTGATCCAGGGCAGAGGAATACCAAGAGGTTGTTGAAACCCTGGAAGTGGAACGTTGGTGATGACATTCAAGATAAAGTGTCATTTGGGAGAAAATTCCGAGGCATGTTCTTTGAGGGCAAAGATAGGAAACCTTTGCGTGGAAGACAAAGTTCCAGTGGGCTCTCAGTGTGACAGGTATCTGGGGGGAATTGATGAGAAATCCACAGAAGTTGTTTGTGGGGTATCTGGCACTTGGTTTCAGGGTGTGGGGTGTCTGATCACGTTTTGTCTGTAGATTTGTCTGTAGAAAATAGGAGTAGGTCATTCGGCCCTTTGAGTCTGCTCCACCATTCATTATAGTTCACGAAACAAATGGGGCAGTGACAACATGGATACAGAATTGGCTGAGTGAGGGTGTACTGATTAATGGACTTTTTTCAGGCTATATTTGTAGTGGAGTTCCCCAGGTATCAGTGTTGAGACCCTTGCTCTTCCAATCACCTAGACCTTGGTGTGCAAAGTACAATTTCAAATTTTGCAGGTGACACAAAACTTTGAAAAATTGTGAACTGCGAGAAGAATAGTGCAGAACCTCAAGGGGACATGGACAAGTTGTGGAATGGGCAGACAGGTGGCAGATGAAGCTCAATATGGAGAAATGTGAAGTGACTATTTTTGGCAGGATGAACATGAAGAGACAATATAAAATATTCTTAAAGGTGTTAATATTCTTAAAAGTCCAAAGATGTGCGGGTTAGGTTGATTGGCCATGCTAAAAAATGCCCTTAGTGTCCTGAGATGCGTAGGTTAGAGAGATTAGTGGGTAAATATATGGGGGTAGGGCCTGGGTGGGTTTGTGGTCGGTGCAGACTCGATGGGCCAAATGGCCTCTTTCTGTACTGTAGGGTTTCTATGTTCTATGTGTGCTGGATCAGAGGTACCTGTATGTGCAAATGTGCATAAGTCATTGAAGGTGACGGGCAGGTTAAGAAAGCTGATAATATAACACACACTACCCTAGGGTTTGTTGATAGGGGCATAGAGCACAATAGCAAGGTGGTAACATTGCACTTGCTCAGGATACTAGTTCAGCCGCAACACAGCATTGCATTCCAGTCTAGGTGCCACATTTTTGAAAGATGTGAAGGAATTGGAGAGAGTGTAGAAAAGATTCATGATAATCTAATGAATAAGGGATGAGAACTTCAGTTACTTAGATTAGAGAAGTTAGGACTGTTTTCGTTGGAGAAAAGGCTCAGAGGAGGCTTGGTAGAGGTATTCAAAATCACGAGCGATCTAGAAAGAGTAGATAGGGAGAAAACTGTTCCCACTTGTGAAAGGATCAAGAACAAGTGGGAACAGATATAAAAGTAACTGGAAAAGAAGCAAAGTGAGACAAGGAAAAACTTTTTCTTGCAACAAACGGTTAAGATTTGGAATGCAATGCCGAGAGTGTGCTGCAGGCAAATTCAACCGTAAGTATTCAAAAGGGAATTAGACGGTTATCTAAAAAGGGTTATGGGGAGAAGGTGGGATAATGGTACAAGGTAAATTGTTCATTCAGCAAGTGGGCAATCATGGGCTACATGGCCTCCTTCGGGGCTATAACATTTCTATGATTCTGTGATAAATCCTGGTCAGTTTGCTATGTCCACATCCTGAAAATGAATTTAAGTTCATTGCATCCACAGCCCATAAGCACTTTGCACCATGAATGCTTCTCGACTTACTCTCTGGACCCGAATCACCCAGAGGCAAAAAACATCCAACAAGCAGACACAGATCTGCCTGTTCACCAGATCTTGAATACAATTCCCTCTGGAAGAGTAACTGCAGCCACAAGGTTGCCCCTCCCCCCCACACACCCATGATAAATCTGTCCTCTTCTTTAAAACCAGTTACATCTCATGTCCTGCAGAAGTTGGGCTCAACTCCCTCACCTTTCCTGTAGACTGCAGCTGCATAGCGAGAGGTGTTGACAGCAGACTGGATGGATGAGAAGATTTGTTTGTCCATGAGTTTCCTGGAGATGGGGAGAGGAGAAAGCTGCAGAGATTAAAATGCTCATCAGTGTGAGGATAAACTAACAATGGTAGCAGTTAGATCACAAACTGAGAGGAGGAGGAGGAAGGGGACTCTTAACTAGGGTTTGATGCAAGGTGCAACATCATAATGCTGCTGGGGTGGACTTCACTTTCCCGACAGGCAAACTGTCCCTATCTTGATGTTACTTACGTTGCATAGGTGCTGCCAGAGTCATCAGTACAGGTGCCATCAACATTGAGAGCAATCTGTTCTCCTTTGCTGCGGCAGTAGTTGGGACTCACTGTGTCTATTGCCATTTCCACCTCGACCTGTCCAGAAAAGCAAGTTAGAATCAGTAAGATCACAGCCCGGCGACAAAAGAAGAGATGTCTGTGTTGGGAGAACGGGGATGATGTGTGTATGAAGGGAGCACATGAAACGTAGCCTTTGTAATAGGAGAATGTACATCACAGAAACAGGCCATTCGGCCCAACAGCGTTTATGCTACTCTTCTTCACATTGTTTCATCAACATGTCTTTTTATTCCTTTCCTTTCTCCTTGGCATTTGCGCTTTTAACTGCCTGGGCCTTAATTTCTGGAATTTGCCCCCTGAACATTTCCGCCCCCTCCAACGTCCTTAAAACCTTGGTCAAGGAGGTAGATTTTATTCAACTGTCCTATCCCTTTGTGTGGTTTGGTGTCAGATTTTGTTTCATAACATTCCTGGGCACCATATTTTACTGGGCTAAAGACACTATACAAAAGTCATTGCTACTTATCTATCTTCCCCGTAATATATCTATACTATCCATCTCAATTACTCCTTGCTGAAAGTTCGACTCTCTCGGAGAAGTGTTTCTCCTCAATACCCAATTGGATTTATCAGTGCCTATCTTGCATTTATGACTTAGATCAGGTTTCACCAACAAATGGAAACATTTTCTGTATATCTGCTCAGTCAAATCTCTGCATAATTTTGAAGATCTTTATCAGACCACCCCTTAGCTTTGGCTTTTCTAGCTTGTTCAGTTTTGTAGCTTTTCAGTTGCCGTTTTATTCTTGGACATTTTTTTGAATCTTCTCCAGTGATTCTGCACCCTTGTAAAATGGAAAGGAGAACTGCTGACGTACTCCAAGTGTGGTCTAAACAAGGTTCGACAGCACTGTGACCTACCCTCTTTGTTTTTCAATTCGATGCACAGGAGTATACTGTTTATACTGTTGGGTACAGTATTGTATTGGTTATTTTATTGAACAAGTATGTAAAGGCCTGGATGAATAAATCCTACATCTCTACATCATGAATAAATCCCATCATGGGAGTTTAGGAATTTGAATTCAGTTTTTAAAAATCTGGAGTGAATCATTCAGCATCAGTAAAAGTGACGATGACACAGGCAGGATGGGCTGATGGCCTCAGTATCCCTGTATCATTCTACCTGGTAAGGAGTCTAACAACACCAGGTTAAAGTCCAACAGGTTTAACCTGGTGTTGTTAGACTCCTTACTGTGTTTACCCCAGTCCAACGCTGGCATTTCCACATCATTCTACCTGCCCAGTTTTAATGGCAAGCTGGCATCTCCACATCAGTTTTAATGGCCCAGGGTAAAACAAAATTATAAACCCCAACAGACAAGCTTTTCTTCCCCAAT
This sequence comes from Mustelus asterias, assembly GCF_964213995.1. Lineage (NCBI taxonomy): Eukaryota > Metazoa > Chordata > Chondrichthyes > Carcharhiniformes > Triakidae > Mustelus > Mustelus asterias. Next base: position 49,967,776 of record NC_135823.1, on the reverse strand, counting down.
GGGTTTATCCCATTGAACGATGGAACAGGATGGCAATGATTATAGACTCAGAGGGAACTTACTTTCTGCTGTTTAGGTTTTATTCTTGCTGATAAATGGGTGACATCATCGTATTTCATTGTGGCTGGACGCACAGGATACTGGAAATGAGAGAGGGGAAAGAATAAATGAACAGCTTGCTTGCAAAGATTAAAAACAATAAGTGCAGAGTTAAGGAACGTGGCATGACGCACCTGGAACAGGTACAGTTTCTCCGCTAGACTTTTGGCCAGGTGTACATCAATCTGAGAGCAAAGACAAAGATCCGTTATCAGTGAAACTTGATGGGTTGTTTCAAATATCTCCCACAAACACTTCGCTTCAACACATTTTGCACTTGTCGCACATAAACCCCACGTGTCCATTTTAACTCGAATATAAATTCACCTACAGCCGACATTAATGCACAGGCAGCTTCCAAAAGCAGCAATGTGTTAATGACTAGATAAGCTGTTTTTGTAATGTTAATTGAGGGATTAAGATTGGCCTGCATACTGGGGACCGCTCTCTTACTCTTCTTTGAAATACTGCTTCAGGATCATTTATTTCCACTCAAGAGAACACCTGGTTCATCATTTCATCCAAAAGACAGCACACACCCAACAGTGCAGCACTCCTTCAATATAGTCTTGGGAGCTCTGACGAAGGGTCATCTAGATTTGAAACGTTGGCTCTATTCTCTCTCCACAGACACGGTCAGACCAGCTGAGATTTTCCAGCATTTTTCTGTTTTTATTTCGGATTCCAGCATCTGCAGTATTTTGCATTTGCCTTGGGCGTTTATGGGTTGAAGATGTCTCACGGGTGGGAATGAATCCAAAACCTTCAGACGAATGCCCTCTTGAATGTCTCGATTGAACCTGCTTCCACCACACTTCCAGGTACTGTATTCCTGCCCCGAACAACACTTTGTGTGAAAAAGTTTTTTCCCCACATCACATTTGCGTTTCCCCCACCGAATCTCTTTAAATTTGTGCCCTCTCATTCTTGATTCTTTTACGAGTGGGAACAGTTTTTCCCCTACTTACTCTGCCCAACCCCCTCATGATTTTGAATATTCTTGATCTGATTTATTGTCACATGTATTAGCATATTGCTTCTTGCGTGTTATATAGACAAAAGCATACCGTACGTAAAGAAGGTAGTGTTACAGTCTTGGCTAGGGTGTAGAGAAAGATCAACTTAATGCGAAGTCGGTCCATTCAAAAGTCTGATGGCAGCAGGGAAGAAGCTGCTTTTGAGTCGGTTGGTGCGTGATCTCAGACTTTGGTATCTTTTTCCCGATGGAAGAAGGTGGAAAAGAGAATATCCAGGGTGCGTGGGGTTCTTGATTATGCTGGCTGCTTTGCCGACGCAACGGGAAGTATAGACAGAGGCAATGGATAGGAGACTGGTTTGAGTGATGGACTGGACTTCATTCATGACCCTTTGCAGTTTCTTGCAGTCTTGGACAGAGCAGAAGCCATACCAAGCTATGATACAACCAGAAAGAACGCTTTCTATGATGCATCTGTAAAAGTTGGTAAGAGTTGTAACAGACATGCCAAATTTCCTTAGTCTCCTGAGAAAGTAGAGGCTTTGGTGGCCTTTCTATCAAATCTCCTCTCAGCCTTCTCTCCAAGAATATTCCCAACCTTTCCAATCTATCTCATAACTGAAGTTTCTCATCCCTGGAACCATTCTTGTAAACCTCTTCTGCACTCTCTCTAATGCATTCCATCATTTCTATAGTGTGGTGCCAAGAACTGTACACAATACTCCAGCTGAGGTCTAACTAGTGTCTTGTATAGGTTCAGCAGATCCTGCGTGCTCTTGTACTCTTATGCCAGTGGTTCCCAGCTGCTGTGCCAGTGCTGCAAGTAGCAGGTAAGTGTGGCACGGCCGAGGCTGTGGGGCAGACTCCGAGCACCAACTTTATTTCAATTTCAGGGCGGATATTGAACAGCGCTGGTCTGGTTTCCATTGAACTAATCAGCTGATAGGTGACCGAATTTCAGAAAGCACAAATTCTTCTCAATGGTAATCACAAGGGTGCAAGGAGTCAGCGATGATTAAATTTCAAGCCAAAGTGATGAGACTATCTTTTGGTAGAGATGGCTATTCCCCCACTTTTGAGAGACATGGTTGAGACTTGCCATTTAAATTTACATGGACCTTGTTGTATGGCAGACACGTACTGTTTGATTAATGGAGGGGCTTTGGACAAGACTGAACAATGAAATTATCAGTGACCCTCTCCGTGTCGTCAAAGGTAGGTCATTGATGAAGCAGTTGATTATGATTGTGTCCAGCTCTTTAACATCCCGCAGTGATGTATTTGTCTGAAAAGTAAGATGTTCAAGAATAATTGCGACCTCCCTCGGTGCTCCATGTGACTGCAGCCAGAGGGACATTCACCTTATTCCAATTTACTTCACCGTCTCGACTTTTCTACATTAGTTTGCGATGCACTAGTCTGTTCTGCAACTATTCACCGAATCTTTACTCTTCACTCCTATTTTGAGGTGAATTTTTTCTATGTATGAATACATAGCCGTGATCAAAATGAATGGTGGAGCAGGCTCGAAAGGCCAAATGGCCTCCTCCTGCTTCTAGTTTCAATTCAGCGCTATCCGTTGTGTTCTTATTCACCCATGCTGTTTACACTCAGTCTTTGCTAATGCAGTGTGTCCATAGTGTCGATACTCAGATTATTTCACTGTGTCTGCTCACTGAATCTGCATTATCTCGGTCTTTGCTCACTCAATCTCTTCATTCTGTGTAAACTCTTGTTTTTCAGTGTTATTGTGGTTGTGTTCCCTCGACTTCTTTCTGTTGTTATTTGCTGAGTCAGTACACATTCAATTTGTGCCGCGTCCACACAGCTGTGCCGCGTCCACACAGCTGTGCCGCGTCCACACAGCTGTGCTGCGTCCACACAGCTGTGCTGCGTCCATACAGCTGTGCTGCGTCCATACAGCTGTGCTGCGTCCATACAGCTGTGCTGCAATAGTCCCCTCACCCGTCTGTGTTTTGAAGTCTGTATTTACTCAATCTATATTCAATAAATCCACACTCACTCAGTTTAACTTAACAGGCTTGACTCTCTCAAAACCCACGATTTTCAGCTGTGCTTATTCAGTCTGCACTCATCCGCTCTGTGTTCACTCAGCCGGTGCACTCCAGTTTCTGCTTGCACAAACTGCATTAACTCAATCGTTATTCTTCAGTTTGTGCTCAGTGCTCCACACTCACTCACTCTGTGCTCACTCACAATTCACCAGTGCAGCGATGCAGCTCAGCATCAGGACATAGTGCACCAGTGCAGCGATGCAGATCAGCAACAGGACATAGTGCACCAGTGCAGCGATGCAGCTCAGCATCAGGACATAGTGCACCAGTGCAGCGATGCAGATCAGCATCAGGACATAGTGCACCAGTGCAGCGATGCAGCTCAGCATCAGGACATAGTGCACCAGTGCAGCGATGCAGATCAGCATCAGGACATAGTGCACCAGTGCAGCGATGCAGATCAGCACCAGGACATAGTGCACCAGTGCAGCGATGCAGATCAGCCGTGAAACACTGCACACCAATGTAGCAATGCACATCAGCAGTGGAACACGACACACCAGTGCAGTGATGCAGATCAGCAGTTAAACAAAGCGCAATATTATTCAATAAAGGAACTCAAAATGTACATCTGTAACACAAAACATACACGAGGAAACTGAACAAGCGATACAAAAGGAAGGATGGATTTTGTAAACATGTGGGTTGCTCAATAGAAAAGATAAAAAACAGACCAACTCAGCGATGAAGGACCGAATTTCCGATGTGTTTGCAGCCACCAACCCCCCCCTTCAACGCTGACAGTCACTTACCTCCCGTATGATTGGATCATCCTCTTCACTTGCCATGCTGCAATGAGGACGACAGCTGGGCCAATTCTTGGTTCCACTCTCAAGCTTCGCAACCTAAAATATTAAAGATGTATTAATGGGTACCCCAACTCTACGTCCCCCGCTCCTGTTACCCAGCCCAGTCACTAAAAAATCAACTAGACACATCACACTGACACTGAAATACAAGGCATTCAACAAGGCTTCTGGTCACCTCCCCTTTAATTCAATGTTGAATCTAGAAAAGTAAAACGGGGTCTGAATTACTCCTCGACAGAGTGGGTGTATGATTAAAATACATCGGGACAAAATGGAAAAGCTCTTTCAGTCTATATCTCCTTCCATAAGCTAGACCTGGTCCAATCAATAACACTTCTCATCTGGGTTAGGTTATGGCTCACGATTCGTACCAGGATTTGATCATAGTTACTAGGCACACATCAGTGTGGTATGAAGCACCGTCTTTCCCTACAGACGTTGAACTGTGCTTCTGTCCATCTAGACGGAAAGGATCCTGGGAGTGGAGGTCTTCCTGGATGAAAATTGGTTTCTACAACTGTAGCTTGTGCATGTAATTCATGTTATGGCTTCTGAGCATTGTACAGCATATCAGCCAGCGACGCTGAGCAAATATAATGATGTAGACTTTCCTTTACCAAGAAAGAACACAGTTACAACACAAAAACTGGTCGTTTGCCCCTGATAAATAGCTCTAATCACATCGACCTACTCTCAATCTCTTCTCCTTCATCCTCCTGTCAAAATCTAACCTGGAATGTCGACAGTTTCTCCCTCACTCACTTACTCATCCTGGAAGTGACTTCCACACTCGCTATCTGAAGAAGTTTCTCCTGTCCTCTGTTTAAAATCTTACACTGATGGCCGTATGTTCTTGACCTCTGGAAACAGCCTGTTTATATCCACCCAGCCCTCAATCAGTCATCCTTTTATCATTTGAAAGTTGGGAAGGGAGTTGAGAAGAAGGACTGCAAAGGTAGTAATCTCGGGATTGCTGCCTGTGCCACGCGACAGTGAGAGTAGGAATGGAATGAGGTGGAGGATAAATGCGTGGCTGAGGGATTGGAGCAGGGGGCAGGGATTCAGGTTTCTGGATCATTGGGACCTCTTTTGGGACAGGTGTGACCTGTACAATAAGGACGGGTTGCACTTGAATCCCAGGGGGACCAATATCCTGGTGGGGAGGTTTGCGAAGGCTACTTGGGAGAGTTTAAACTAGAATTGTTGGGGGGTGGGAATCAAATTGAAGTGACTGGGAGATAGGAGGTAAGCTCACAAATAGAGAAAGCTCGCCGACAGTGTGAGAGGGAGGATAGGCGGGTGATAGAGAAGGGGAGCGCTCAGACCGAAGGTTTGAAATGTGTCTATTTTAACGCAAGGAGTGTTGTGAACAAAGTGGATGAGCTTAGAACGTGGATCACTACTTGGAAGTGTGATGTGGTGGCCATTACAGCGACTTGGATGACTCCGGGACAGGACTGGTTACTTCAAGTGCCGGGTTTCAGATGTTTCAGAAGGGACAGGGAAGGAGGCAAAAGAGATGGGGGAGTGGCACTGTTGATCAGAGATAGTGTCACGGCTGCAGAAAAGATGGACACCATGGAGGGATTGTCTACGGAGTCTCTGTGGGTGGAGGTTAGGAACAGGACGGGGTCAATAACTTTACTGGGTGTTTTCTATAGGCCGCCCAATAGTAACAGAGATTGAGGAGCAGATGGGAAACAGATCCTGGAAAGGTGTAATAATAACAGAGTTGTCGTGATGGGAGATTTTAATTTCCCAAATATTGATTGGAATCTCCCTAGAGTAAGGGGTGTAGATGGGGAGGAGATTGTTAGGTGTGTTCAGGAGGGTTTCTTGACACAGTATGTAGATAAGCCTACAAGAGGAGAGGCTGTACTTGACTTGGTATTGGGAAATGAACCTGGGCAGGTGTCAGATCTCTCGGTGGGAGAGCATTTTGGAGATAGTGAACATAATTCTATCTCCTTTACAATAGCATTGGAGAGAGATAGGATCAGACAAGTTAGAAAAGTGTTTAATTGGAGTAAGGGGAATTATGAGGCCATCAGGCAGGAAATTGGAGACTTAAATTGGAAACAGGTTTTCTCAGGGAAATGTACGGAAGAAATGTGGCAAATTTTCAGGGAATATTTGTCTGGAGTTCTGCATAGCAACGTTCCAATAAGACAGGGAAGTTATGGTAGGTTACAGGAACCGTGGTGTACAAAGGCTGCAATGAATCTAGTCAAGAAGAAAATAAAATCTTACAAAAGGTTCAGGGAGCTAGGTAATGTTAGAGATCTTGAAGGGTATACGGCTAATAGGAAGGATCTTAAGAAGGAAATTAGGAGAGCCAGAAGGGGTCATGAGAAGGCTTTGGCAGGCAGGATTAAGGAAAACCCCAAGGCATTCTACAAGTATGTGAACAGCAAGAGGATAAGACGTGAAAGAATAAGACCTATCAAGTGTGACGGTGGGAAAGTTTGTATGGAACCAGAAGAAATAGCAGAGGTACTTAATGAATACTTTACTTCAGTATTCACTATGGAAAAGGATCTTGGTGGTTGTAGTGCGGACTTGCAGCGGACTGAAAAGCTTGAGCATGTAGATATTAAGAAAGATGATGTGTTGGAGCTTTTGAAAAGCATCAAGTTAGATAAGTCGCCGGGACCGGATGAGATGTACCCCAGGCTACTGTGGGAGGCGAGGGAGGAGATTGCTGAGCCTCTGGCGATGATCTTTGCATCATCAATGGAGACGGGAGAGGTTCCGGAGGATTGCGGATGTCGTTCCTTTATTCAAGAAAGGGAGTAGAGATAGCCCTGGAAATTATAGACCAGTGAGTCTAATCTCAGTGGTTGGTAAGTTGATGAAGAAGAGCCTGAGAGGCAGGATTTATGAACATTTGGAGAGGTATAATATGATTAAGAATAGTCAGCATGACTTTGTCAAAGGCAGATCATGCCTTACGAGCCTGATTGAATTTTTTGAGGATGTGACTAAACACATTGATGAAGGAAGAGCAGTAGATGTAGTATATATGGACTTCAGCAAGGCATTTGATAAGGTGCCCCATGCAAGGCTTATTGAGAAAGTGAGGGGGCATGGGATCCAAGGGGACATTGCTTTGTGGATCTAGAACTGGCTTGCCCACAGAAGGCAAAGAGTGGTTATAGATGGGTCATATTCTGCATGGAGGTCAGTCACCAGTGGAGTGCCCCAGGGATCTGTTCTGGGACCCTTACTCTTTGTGATTTTTATAAATGACCTGGATGAGGAAATGGAGGGATGGGTTGGTAAGTTTGCTGATGACACAAAGGTTGGAGGTGTTGTGGATAGTGTGGAGGGATGTCAGAAGTTGCAGCGAGACATTGATAGGATGCAAGACTGGGCAGAGAAGTGGCAGATGGAGTTCAACCCAGATAAGTGTGAGGTGGTTCATTTTGGCAGGTCAAATAGGATGGCGGAATATAACATTAATGGTAGGACTCTTGGCAGAGTGGAAGATCAGAAGGATCTTGGGGTCCGGGTTCATAGGACGCTCAAAGCAGCTGTGCAGGCTGAGGCTGTGGTTAAGAAGGCGTGTGGTGTACTGGCCTTCATCAGTCGAGGAATTGAGTTTAGGAGTCGCGAGATAATGTTGCAGCTAAATAAGACCCTGGTCAGACCATACTTGGAGTATTGTGCTCAGTTCTGGTCGCCTCATTATAGGAAGGATGTGGAAGTCATAGAAAGGGTGCAGAGGAGATTTACAAGGATGTTGCCTGGGTTGGGGAGCATGCCTTATGAGGATAGGTTGAGTGAGCTCGGCCTTTTCTCCTTGGAGAGACGAAGGATGAGGGGTGACCTGATAGAGGTGTATAAGATGTTGAGAGGTATTGATCGAGTGGATAGTCAGAGGCTTTTTCCCAGGGCTGAAATGGTTGCCACAAGAGGACACAGGTTTAAGGTGCTGGAAAGTAGGTACAGAGGAGATGTCAGGGGTAAGTTTTTCACTCAGAGGGTGGTGGGTGCGTGGAATGGGCTGCCAGCAACGGTGGCAGAGGCGGATTCGATAGGGTCTTTTAAGAGACTTTTAGATAAGTACATGGAACTTAGTAAGATAGAGGGTTATAGGTAAGCCTAGTAATCGCTACGGTCGGGACATGTTCGGCACAACTTTGTGGGCTGAAGGGCCTGTATTGTGCTGTAGTTTTTCTATGAAACATTTGTTACAACAACAATCTGTAATTTGCGATGAAAAAGGGCCCACATTCCTCATCTTTCTTATCTGTACTTGTTCTCATTAGGCAACATCCTGGTAAACTCTCATAACATCCTCTACAGAGATCCTTCAGTCAACAGCAGCCGAGTAACAAAAGCAGGAGAGGTGGCCTCTTGAACCTGCTCCTGGTTACTCATCAACATAAACCTAACAAAAGCTTTCAGCTTTCAGAGTTAACAGCACAGCGTTATTTAAGACTTGCATTTCTGTTGTGCTTCCCACCTCCTCAGAACATCTCCAAGTGCTTCGTAGGCAATGAAATATTTTTGAAATGTAGCCACTGTCGTTTTGCAGTAAGATCCCACCGACAGCAGCGTAATAATGAACAGGTCGCCTGTTTCAGAGATTGTCCCCGAGTGAGGGATAAATATTGGTCAGAACACGGGGTAAACTCCCCAGCCCTGCCACAAAATAGCGCCATTGGATCTTCTACATCTACCTCAGAGCACAGACCGGGCCTCTGTTTAAAGTTTCATCCAAAAGACAGCTCCTTTGACACTGCAGCATTGCCTCAATACTGGAGCTGCAGGTGACAGCCTGGATTGTGCACTGAAGTTTCTGGAGCGGGACCTGTTGAGGACGGGGTGCTACCCAGTCAGCCACAGATGACAGCGAGCTTTAGACAAGTACGATGTGCCTTAGTGTTTTTTTATGGATGCTGCCATAGTAATGAAACAGCAAACTCGAGGGTTCTGCTGCCGCGGCAGGTCGCTGCTCCTGCCAGATCATGGTACGTCAAACTCGCCTGCCTGGCATCCACTGTAACCCGTCTGCAACAGCTCTGCGACATCCGTCATCCAACTACACCTAATGCCCTCCATTTTGTCACCTGGTCAGAGATCTCTGCAGCTCTGATCAAATGATTGACATTTTATTTCCTGGATTTTCTTTGCTCTTGCATTTTCAAGCACCTCTTTATTTGTTTTATGGTCAGTGTTTGGAATTTTAAACATATGTCTCAGCATCCACATTACAAAGGCCTCTAATATTTATGGTCCAGGTTTCTGAAGAATACAGTAAAGTGGGTAGAATGTTTTAAGAATTTTTTCATTGCTATTTTCTCGTATAACACATCCTTCATCTTCACAAAATTACTTGTGACTATTTCTGTCCTCCTGACTTTGGCATCATTCCCACCATCTTCTGTTATCATTTGTGTGAAGGAGCCAAACTTATCTTCTCGTTCCAATGTCACACCGTCCACTTCAATCTAGTTTCTTCTAAAGTATTCCCTCTGACTAGCATTGTTTTTTTCTTTTTGGTGTCCATACTCAATCCATACTCCAAATTTCTACATTTTACTTAGAAACATAGAAACTAGAAGCAGGAGGAGGCCATTCGGCCCTTCAAGCCTGCTCCACCATTCATTTTTATCATGGCTGATCATCGAATTCAACATCCTGATCCCCCTTCCCCCCATATCTCTTTAGCCCCAAGAACTTTATCTAATTTCTTCTTCAAATCACACAATGTTTTGGCCTCAACTACTTTCTGTGGTAGTGAATTCCACACATTCGCCATCCTCTGGGTGAAGAAATTTCTCCTCACCTCAGTTCTAAAAGGTTCACCCCTTATCCTCAAACTATGACCCCTAGTTCTGGACTCCCCCACCACTGGGAACATTCTTTCTGAATCTACCCTGTTAGATCAAATCACTTATAAATTCTATGATATTTTGTAGAATCTGTTCTGACTCTGTGTTGTATACAGACAGTAATCTTCCTGACAGTACACAGCCTTGTGGTACTGCCCTCTTCATTTAGAACATGAATGTTTGTCCATCTTTTAGTCTGATGCTCACATTTCGGACCCAATATAGGCTCCAGATAAATCTCACATCTTTACTGTTAATGTCAGATTTCAGCAACACATCTATTAGCTCTTGGAATTGGCGTGATTGAATGTTCTGTCAGAGTCTATGAAGCATATATAAATGGTCATGTTTACTTCTAAATATTAATTGAAGATTGCTCTAAGGTTGAATAATCTCTCTCTTGTTCCTACTCCAGGTCTAATCCAGACTGTGTTTCATTGTAACATAGGAAATAGGAGAAGTAGAAGGCCATTCGGCCCCTCAAGCCTACTCTGTCATTCATTAAGATCATGGCTTTTAGCTCAGCATCATCTTCCCAAACTATCCCCTATCTAGAAATCCACCAATCTCCACCATGAACAAACTCAACGACTGAGCCCCAACAGCTCACTTCAAATGTGCTATTATTTCTATTATCATTCCAAGGTGACTTTATTGAGATACTGATAGGTCAAGTGGGCAAAAGTTTGGCAAATGGAGCATAATGTGGGAAAATGTGAAGTTGTTCATTTTGGAAGGAAGAACAAAAGAAGAGTATTATTTAAATAGAAAAAAAAACCTGTAGAAAGCTGCGACACAAAAGGGACTCGGGGGTACTAGTGTACAAAACAGAAAGCTAGCCTACAGGTACAGCAGGTAATCAGGAAGGCTAATAAAATGTTGGCCCTTACTTCAAGGTGGGGCGGCTGGAGTGTAAGAGTAAGGAAGTCTTGCTGCAACTGTATAAAGCACTGATAAAACTGTGAGCAGCTTTGGTCCCTTTATTTAAGGAAAGATATTATTTATTTTTGGGAGCAGTTCACTAGGATGATCCCTAGTATGGAGGGATTGTCTTACAAGGAAAGATTAAACAGGTTGGGACTCATTGGATTGTAGAAGAATGAGAGCTGAACTCATTGAAACATATAGGATTCTTAAGGGGCTTGACAGGGTAAATGCTGAGAGGATGTTTCGCCTCAAGGGAGAATCTAGGACCAGAGGGCATAGTCTCAGAATAAAGGGTGCCAATTTAAAACTGAGATGAGGAATTTCTTCTCTCAGAAGGTTGAGAGTCTTTGGAACTCCTTGCCAGAGAGAGCTGGGGGGGGCAAAGTCCTTTGTGTATATTTAAGGCTGAAATGGATAGATTTTTGATCAGTATGGGAATCAAGGGTTATAGGCAAAGGACAAGTAAGTGGACATGAAGAATGTCGGATCAGCCCTGATCCTATTGAATGGTGCTACAGGTTTGAGAGGCTGAACTGCCTATTCCTGTTCCTATTTCCAATTGTCTAATGACTCAGGAAGCTTATAGCTCTAAAATGACGGTAATCCACTGCTTTAGCTTTCTTAGGTAACTTAATAATGAATGTCTCAAGTCAATTAGGGTTCAGACAAGAAGAAACTAGTCCTTACCCTTGAACAGAGAGAAAATCATTGTAACTTTCTTTGCAGCTTACTGCCAGATTAGGGCTAGTTAGTAGCAGCAAATACAAGCTCAAATTCATTTCACATAGGGCGGTCACTGACAGAAAGAAAACATTCTGGCGTTCCTCAGGGATCAGTGCTGGGACCATTGCTGTTTGTAATATATATAAATGATTTGGAGGAAAATGTAACTGGTTTGATTAGTAAGTTTGCGGACGACACAAAGATTGGTGGATTTGTAGATAGCGATGAGGACCATCAGAGGATACAGCAGGATATAGATCAGTTGGAGACTTGGGCGGAGAGATGGCAGATGGAGTTTAATCCGGACAAATGTGAGGTAATGCATTTTAGAATGTCTAAGACAGATAGGAAATATACAGTAAATGGCAGAACCCTTAAGAGTATTGATAGGCAAAGGGATCTGGGTGTACAGGTACACAGGTCACTGAAAGTGGCAACGCAGGTGGAGAAGGTAGTCAAGAAGGCATACGGCATGCTTGCCTTCATCGGCCGGGGTATTGAGTTTAAAAATTGGCAAGCCATGTTGACGCTTTATAGAACCTTAGTGAGGCCGCCCTTGGAATATAGTGTTCAATTCTGGTCGCCACACTACCAGAAGGATGTGGAGGCTTTGGAGAGGATACAGAAAAGATTTACCAGGATGTTGCCTGGTATGGAGGGCATTAGCTATGAGGAGAGGTTGGAGAAACTTGGTTTGTTCTCACTGGAGCGACAGAGGTTGAGGGGAGACCTGATAGAAGTCTACAAGATTATGAGAGGCATGGACAGAGTGGATAGCCAGAAGCTTTTTCCCAGGGTGGAAGAGTCAATTACTAGGGGGCATAGGTTTAAGGTGTGAGGGACAAGTTTTAAAAGAGATGTACGAGGCAGATTTTTTACACAGAGTGGTGGGTGACTGGAACGCGTTGCCGGGGGAGGTAGTGGAAGCGGATATGGTAGTGACTTTTAAGGGGCGTCTTGACAAGTACATGAATGAGGTGGGAATAGAGGGATATGGTCCCCGGAAGGGTATGGGGTTTTAGTTAAGCCAGGTAGCATGGTCGGTGCGGGCTTGGAGGGCCGAAGGGCCTGTTCCTGTGCTGCAATTTTCTTTGTTCATTCGTTCAATCTGACTGTCACTTTAAACTTGCCTGAGAGAGAACATGAATGCAGCCAGTGATTATTACAAAACCACACTGCAGATATCGGAAATCTGACACGGAAACACTGGAGACTTGATCAAGGTATTCAACATCCTGAGGGATATGAGCAGGGTAAATAATGAGAAACAATTCCAACTCGAGAGCAACAAGAACCTCAGTACTGGTGATGAGGGCGGCACGGTGACACAGTGGTTAGCACTGCTGCCTCACAGCGCCATGGAGCCAGGTTCAATTCCAGCCTTGGGTGACTGCCTTTGTGGAGTTTGCACATCCTCCCTGTGTCCGTATGGGCTTCCTCCGGATGCTCCAGCTTCCTCCCACACGCCAAAGATCATTACAGTGCAGAAGGAGGCCATTTGGCCCATCAAGTCAGCACCGACTACAATCCCAACCAGGCCCCTATCCCCATAACCCCATGCATTTACCCTAGCAAGTCCCTCTGACACTAAATTCAGCATGGCCAACCCACCTAACCTGCACACCTTTGGACTGTGGGAGAAAATCGGAGCACCCGGAGGAAACCCACAGAGACACGGGGAAAATGTGCAAACTTCACACAGACAGTGATCCAAGCCAGGAATCGAACCTAGGTCCCTGGTGCTGTGATGCAGCAGTGCTAAATCATTGTGCCACCATGCCGCCCCTAATGTGCAGGTTAGGTTAATTGGCCATGCTAAATTGCTCCTTAGTATCGGGGGATTAGCAGGGTAAATACGTGGTGTTACGGGGATAGGAGCCAGGTGGGATTGTTGTCAGTGATGCCTCGATGGGCCAAATGGCCTCCTTCTGCACTGTAGGGATTCTATGACTTCTAAGAATTAGAAGGCACAATTTCAAAATAATTGGCCAAAAAAAAAAGTGAAGTGATACTAGTAAAAGTGAGGGGAAATATTTTCACCCAGAGGATGGCTGGAGTCTGGAATGAACATCCTGAGGTTGTGATGGAGGCAGGTTCGATCGAGGTATTCAAAAGGAAGTTGGATTGTTAACTGACAGGGAGGAACGTGCGAGGTTAAGGGGATAAGGCAGGGGAGTGGGACAGGGGAGAACACTCTTTCAAAGAGCCAGAACAGACTTGATAGGCCGAATGGCCTCCTTCTGCACTGTAAAGATTCTGTGATACTCAGCAGGTCAGGTAGCATCAGAAAGGTCACCAGCCTGAAACATCAATTCCTTTCTCTTCACAGATGCTGCCTGATCTGCTGAGTATTTCCAGCATTTTCATGTTTTTTGTTTGTTAAAGTTGCTGCAGCTCCCTGCATTTTACTGATGTTAACAATAGCTCCAGAAACAAGAGGGAACGACAAGCGATTATGTTACAGACAAATTAACAAAAGGCTGCTCTAGGAGCTGTGTTATGTTGTTGGAGCTGATTAGCATTACGCAGTAAGGATACTGATTGGAGACTGACTCCACTGAATGGCGGGTGAAAATGGGAAAACAGATGACAATCACGCAATAGGAGCTGACAGAAATGGAGAGAAGCTTTGTTCTCGGCTTTTAGATAACCAGACAGCGAGAGGCAACACTCGCAGCTAAATCAGGAATACCCAGGTTCACAATCCGCTCCACAGACTAGACTCGAGAACAAAATACTGGCCTGCACTCCTAATGCAGTGCTGAGGGAGTGTCACACTGTCAGAGGATCAGTACTGAGGGAGTGCTGCACTGTCAGAGGATCAGTACTGAGGAAGTGCCGCACTGTCAGAGGATCAGTACTAAGTGAGTGCCGCACTGTCAGAGGATCAGTACTGAGTGAGTGCTGCACTGTCAGAGGATCAGTACTGAGTGAGTGCTGCACTGTCAGAGGATCAGTACTGAGGGAGTGTCGCACTGTCAGAAGATCAGTACTGAGGGAGTGTCGCACTGTCAGAGGATCAGTACTGAGGGAGTGCTGCACTGTCAGAGGGTCAGTACTGAGGGAGTGCTGCACTGTCAGAGGGTCAGTACTGAGGGAGCGCCGCACTGCCAGAGGATCAGTACTGAGGGAGTGCCACACTGCCAAAGGATCAGTGCTGAGGGAGTGCGGCACTGTCAAAGGGTCAGTACTGAGGGAGCCGAGCATTTTCAGAGGGTCAGTATTGAGGGAGCGCCGCACTGCCAGAGGGTCAGTACTGAGGAAGCGCTGCACTGCCAGAGGGTCAGTACTGAGGGAGCGCCGCACTGCCAGAGGGTCAGTACTGAGGGAGCGCCGCACTGCCAGAGGGTCAGTACTGAGGGAGCGCACTGCCAGAGGGTCAGTACTGAGGGAGTGCCACACTGCCAGAGGATCAGTACTGAGGGAACACCACACTGCCGGACAGTTAGTACTGAGGGAGCCCTGCATTGCCAGACAGTCAATATTGAGGGAGCCCTGCATTTTCAGAGAGTCAGTGCTGAGGGAGCGCCGCACTGTCAGAGGGTCAGTGCTGAGGGAGTGCCGCACTGTCAGAGGGTCAGTGCTGAGGGAGTGCCGCACTGTCAGAGGGTCAGTGCTGAGTGAGTGGCGCACTGTCAGAGGGTCAGTGCTGAGGGAATGCCGCACTGTCAGAGGGTCAGTGCTGAGGGAGTGCCGCACTGTCAGAGGGTCAGTGCTGAGGGAGTGCCGCACTGTCAGAGGGTACGTACTGAGGGAACCCCGCGCTGCCAGAGGGTACATACTGAGGGAACCCCGCGCTGCCAGAGGGTACGTACTGAGGGAACCCCGCGCTGCCAGAGGGTACGTACTGAGGGAACCCCGCGCTGCCAGAGGGTCCGAACTGAGGGAACCCCACGCTGCCAGAGGGTCCGAACTGAGGGAACCCCGCGCTGCCAGAGGGTCCGAACTGAGGGAACCCCGCGCTGCCAGAGGGTCAGTACTGAGGGAACCCCGTGCTGCCAGAGGGTCAGTACTGAGGGAGCCCCGCGCTGCCAGAGGGTCAGTACTGAGGGAACCCCGTGCTGCCAGAGGGTCAGTACTGAGGGAGCCCCGCGCTGCCAGAGGGTCAGTACTGAGGGAACCCCGTGCTGCCAGAGGGTCTGTACTGAGGGAGCCCCGCGCCACCACAGGGTTAGTACTGAGGGAGTGCCGCACTGTCAGAGGGTCAGTGCTGAGGGAGTGCCGCACTGTCGGGGGGTCAGTGCTGAGGGAGTGCCGCACTGTCGGGGGGGTCAGTGCTGAGGGAGTGCCGCACTGTCGGGGGGGTCAGTGCTGAGGGAGTGCCGCACTGTCGGGGGGTCAGTGCTGAGGGAGTGCCGCACTGTCGGGGGGTCAGTGCTGAGGGAGTGCCGCACTGTCAGGGGGTCAGTGCTGAGGGAGTGCCGCACCGTGGGGGGGTTAGTGCTGAGGGAGTGCCGCACTGTCAGAGGGTCAGTGCTGAGGGAGTGCCGCACTGTCAGAGGGTCACATGAGCAGCCTGGGAATGGAGGGATACAAACGATTGGTCTAGTTGGACCAAGGAGCGGCACAGGCCTGGAGGGTCGAAGGGCCTGTTTCCTGTGCTGTACTGTTCTTTGTTCTTTGTCAGTACTGAGGGAGTGCCGCACTGTCGGGGGGTCAGTGCTGAGGGAGTGCCGCACTGTCAGAGGGTCAGTACTGAGGGAGTGCCGCACTGTCGGGGGGGTTAGTGCTGAGGGAGTGCCGCACTGTCAGAGGGTCAGTGCCGCACTGTCAGAGGGTCAGTACTGAGGGAGTGCCGCACTGTCAGAGGGTCAGTGCTGAGGGAGTGCCGCACTGTCGGATGGTCAGTGCTGAGGGAGTGCTGCACTGTCGGAGGGTCAGTGCTGAGGGAGTGCCGCACTGTCAGAGGGTCAGTACTGAGGGAGTGCCGCACTGTCGGAGGGTCAGTACTGAGGGAGTGCCGCACTGTCAGAGGGTCAGTACTGAGGGAGTGCCGCACTGTCAGAGGGTCAGTACTGAGGGAGTGCTGCACTGTCAGAGGGTCAGTGCTGAGGGAGTGCTGCACTGTCAGAGGGTCAGTGCTGAGGGAGTGCCGCACTGTCGGGGGGTCAGTGCTGAGGGAGTGCCGCACTGTCGGGGGGTCAGTGCTGAGGGAGTGCCGCACTGTCGGGGGGTCAGTGCTGAGGGAGTGCCGCACTGTCGGGGGGTCAGTGCTGAGGGAGTGCCGCACTGTCAGAGGGTCAGTACTGAGGGAGTGCCGCACTGTCGGGGGGGTTAGTGCTGAGGGAGTGCCACACTGTCAGAGGGTCTGTACTGAGGGAGTGCCGCACTGTCAGAGGGTCAGTGCTGAGGGAGTGCTGCACTGTCAGAGGGTCAGTGCTGAGGGAGTGCCGCACTGTCGGGGGGTCAGTGCTGAGGGAGTGCCGCACTGTCGGGGGGTCAGTGCTGAGGGAGTGCCGCACTGTCGGGGGGTCAGTGCTGAGGGAGTGCCGCACTGTCGGGGGGGTCAGTGCTGAGGGAGTGCCGCACTGTCGGGGGGTCAGTGCTGAGGGAGTGCTGCACTGTCAGAGGGTCAGTACTGAGGGAGTGCCGCACTGTCAGGGGGGTTAGTGCTGAGGGAGTGCCACACTGTCAGAGGGTCAGTGCTGAGGGAGTGCCGCACTGTCAGAGGGTCAGTGCTGAGGGAGTGCCGCACTGTCAGAGGGTCAGTGCTGAGGGAGTGCCGCACTGTCGGAGGGTCAGTACTGAGGGAGTGCTGCACTGTCGGAGGGTCAGTGCTGAGGAAGTGCCGCACTGTCGGAGGGTCAGTACTGAGGGAGTGCCGCACTGTCAGGGGGTCAGTGCTGTTGGGGGTCATCATCTTCCAAAAGTGTGCCCTCTCAGCTGGAACATTATAGGAAGAAGGGAAGTTCTCCCTGATATACTGGGCAATATTTATCCTTCAATCAACATTGTTAAAACTCATGCTGTGTTTATTATCACATTGCTGTGTGTGCTGGCTGCTGGGTTTCCCAGTGACTCGCCTCACCTTGCTAAGCTGCTGACTTTGCTGACAGTTTGGTCAGTCCCTCCCTCCTCAGCTCCATCTGATGCAATGTGAGGGCAACAAGCTGCTGCAGCCAAAGCCGCTCCCTCCGCACTCACAGGCCCTTGCTGCTTTACCTGATGCCGGTGCCCGGGAGGCAGTCCTGGCGTCCAGGCCGCGCTGACCACTTACACCATGGGGATGGAGCGGCCTCATTGGGGGTTGGAGCTCCCGGGTCCCTGGCCTGTACCGGAGAGAGCGAGAAACAGAGGCGGTCAGTACCCGCAGCAGCACAGGGAGCCGCCGCAACCCAACCCGAGGCTGCTGCCAGTCGGCCCTTGATTGGAGCCTCGCTACTCACCGCGCTCTCCAGCCACCCGCTCCCTCAGGTGGTGCCGGCGAAATGGATGAAAC
The DNA here is from genome assembly GCF_964213995.1 of Mustelus asterias. NCBI lineage: Eukaryota > Metazoa > Chordata > Chondrichthyes > Carcharhiniformes > Triakidae > Mustelus > Mustelus asterias. The sequence goes on along the minus strand of NC_135823.1, from coordinate 49,949,888 downwards.
CAGCAGCAACCATGGAGCCGACACGTGGGCCCGACTCATAACAGCAATCCCGGCTCACAGAGACACCTGGCGGCCGGAGGACCGCATTACACCGCAACACAGAGACACCTGGCGGCCGGAGGACCGCATTACACCGCAACACAGAGACACCTGGCGGCCGGAGGACCGCATTACACCGCGGCACAGAGACACCTGGCGGCCGGAGGATCGCATTACACCGCAACACAGAGACACCTGGCGGCCGGAGGACCGCATTACACCACAACACAGAGCCGCCTGGCGGCCGGAGGACCGCATTACACTGCAGCACAGAGACACCTGGTGCCGGAGGACCGCATTACACCGCGCCACAGAGATACCTGACGGCAGGAGGACCGCATTACACCACAACACAGAGCCACCTGACGGCAGGAGGACCACATTACATAGCAACACAGAGCCACCTGGCGGCAGGAGAATTGCATTACAGCGCGGCACAGAACCACCAGGCGACAGAACTACATTACACCGGCACAGTCAACTCGCGGCCGGAGGACCACATTACACCGACACAGAGTTCTCTTGCGGCCGGAGGACCGCATTACAGCGGCTCACAGAGACACCTGGCGGCAAGAGGACCACACTACAGCAGCTCACGGAGCCATCTGGCAGAAGAAGGACCGCATTAGACCACAAGTGTCACCTTGCGGCCGGAGGACCACATTACACCGACACACAGTCATCTGACGGCCGGAAGACTGCATTGCACCAGCAGTGTCACCTGGCGGCAAGAGGACCACATTACATCGGAACAGTCATCTGGCGGCAGGAGGACCACATTACACCGGAACAGAGTCACCTGGCGGTCGGAAGACCGCATTACATCGACAAAGTTCCCCTGGCGGCTGTAGAGGACACTGTTATATCTACACCAGTTCTGTAGAAGGGTCACATGGTTTCCAAACGAATTGTTGTCGACAGATGCTGCCAAACATGCTCAGTTTGTCCGGCATTTTGTTTCATTAGAGTTCCCCTGGCAGCCGAAGAGCCGCATTACAGACGTCCCCCTAGCGGCCGGAGGACCGCTTTACGCCAACACAGTTTCCCCCCAACGACCGGAGGTTCGCATTAGAGTCCCCCTGGCGGCCGGAGGTTCGCATTACAGAATCCCCTGGCGGCCGGAGGTTCGCATTACACAGACAGAGTTCCCCTGGCGGCCGGAGGACCACATTACACAGACAGAGTTCTGGTGCTCCCATGTATCTGCTGCCTTTGTCTTTCCATGTGGTGGGGGTCATGGGTTTGCAAGATGATCAAAGATACCTTGCCAATTGGCTGCAGTGGGGTTAAAATTTCCCCCTATAGTGTCATCTTTATTTTGCAGATAACCTTTCTGTGCCCTTTGTTGGTGTGAATCCATATTTGCAAGAACCAGATTTTCTGTTAACCTAGAAAATTCCCATGATTGGTTAATTTGGTACTATTAAGAACAAATAGCAAGATTTAAATAATTCAATGAATTCAGAGATTTATAATAATAAAAAGAATTTTATTCTTACTAAACACATTCAAATTACACAAAAAACTGTGTAAACTGTCTCCATTTTATTGGCAAGTGCTTGGAGATTCGCAGGAGTGCACTGCAGTTATTGTACAATCAATGGTGCCAAGCTAAGATTAGGATATTAACACGAGAGCAACTTAATTCACAGAAAATATTTGTTAAACTATTGTTTCTTGAATTATGAGGCTAGAGAGAGTGCCTTGTGTCATTACCATCGGTCCAGTGACCCATGACTACATTCCAATTGGTTGTGCGTTAGTAGTTGTCCCTAAAAATAGGTTGTTCAATCGTTCAGTGAAGTCTTCATGCTTTCTTGGGAAGGGGTACTTTGTAGGTTACACATGGCACTTGCACTTGCAAAGCCAGGATCATGCAGAGATGAATACATTGTTTTCATACTAGGTATAGTGTGTAGCATGGGGCTCTTGGATGGGGCAAAATACTTGCTTATCAAGCAGTTATTGAAAAATGAATTGAAACCTCTGTCTTACATAGCCCAGTTGCCTTGACCATCCTTGTTACATCGCATCATTGCTGAAACTTGCACCTCTTGAAGCTAGGTGATTTTAAGGCCTTTGATGGGACATTTTTGTTCTTAGTCTAACAATTCACCTGAAAATCTCCACCTGAGGTCTTTGCCTGCCTTTTGACATAAAGATCTTCTGGCACTGTTTGAAAAGCCAACATTCTTCCCTGAACCAATAGCACCAAAATCAATGAGACACACTGATGCCACAAAATGACTGTAAAGATTACAATCATTGCACCTTCAAATCAATCACTCATTATATACAGCGCACTGAGATGCTTTGATACATTGAGGTGTTATAGCTATATAAATATTGAGCATCATAGAGTGGGGTCTGAAGAGACAGTAAAGTCCATCATGGACTTTGTAACCTCTTTGCTCTGCAGTCAGAGGCACTGGAGGCATCTGTAACCTGGTGACACAATACTGCCATTCAGTCAAATGTGTCACTGTGTTGTGCGTTTCTAAGCAAACTCAATTTGATAAATTTGCTTTTGCTATGACAGCGCCCCTTTAACTTGTAACTGTCCTGCACACATTCACCCCCCCACCCTTGCACTTTGTAAACATAACTGAAGTATCAGAATATGCTGTATTGCTGTCTCCTTTCAGGGAAGAATAACACAGTGGGACAGCATGAAAGTGCTTTTCTTAAATTCATAACCATAAAAGAGCAGAATCAGATACGATCAATAATCATAATAAAATCCCACTTTCTCTGCAAATAGCCCGAGCAATCTCGAAGAATATAAAAAAGTACTGTTAAACTCAGCCAAGTGCCTGCAAAAATACCACAGGCAGCTGATACAGATTAACACAGACCCACTACATTACAAGAATCAAAGAAGTACAGCGTAGAAAGAGGCTGTTCAGCCCGAGTTTGCACTGATTCTGATCATTCACAAAAGGAATTCAATGCAGTGGTGAAAATAAAGGAGAAGAAATTCCAAGCATTCTGCACAGGTACAAAAGGAAGACATTTGACATTTAGTAAACAATAACTTTTTTTTTTCCAACATGACTTTGAAGATTAACTGTGTGTAGGTCAACGGTTTATTCCTCCATCATGCCCCAAGCTTCCTCTGCCCGCTCGTAGTACTGATTGGCGAGTCTGCCCTTCATGTCTGCCATTGCTGCGTCTGCTGCTTCTGTGAAAAGGTCTCCTGAACAAAGCAGCATGCAAAGCACAAAGTTAAACCATGTCAGAGGTAAAACGTTGACTTGGTGAATTTAATTGATGAGCAGGATAAGTGGCTCTATGTGCCGCACCAACATTCATCGTTATCAGCTGTTCCCTGATTGAAACGCCTGTCCCAGTAAGGAGGGAAGATTCTAAGAGGGGGACAAACCAACCAGGGCTGACCAAGGAAATTAAGTAATGAAGTGAAAGAAAAAGGGAGGCAAAAGTCAGTGATAGCCATAAATTCAGAATCCAGCAAAGGAAGACTAAAAAGATAATAGAGAGGAACAAGGGCAAACTGGTGAAGAATGTACAACAAAACTGGCAATAAGAGCTTATTTAAATATAGAAAAAGGAAGAGGGAGGTCAAAGTGAACGTAGGCCCCTTGGAAAATGAATCTGGGGTCAAGGAAATGGAGGAGGAGTTACAGATATTTTGCATCAGTCTTTACAGTGGAAGATACTTCAAACATCCCATTAACACTAAAGAATACAGGGGAGGAATCAAGTGCCATCACCATCGCCAGAGAACTGGTATCAGACAAACTAATGGGACTAAAAGCAGATAAGTGCCTGATGGCTTGAATCCTGGGATCCTAAAAGCAGCAGCTACAGAGATATTGGATGCATTGGTTGTAATTTTCAAAAAATCCTTGGATTCTGGAGAAGTACCAGAGGATTGGCAAACTGCCAATGTGACACCCCTATTCACAAAGAGAGGGAGGCATAAGGCAAGTAACTACAGGCCAATTGGTCTAACATCTATTGTTACAAAAATGTTGTAATCAATTAACAAGGTAATAGCAACACATTTGGAAAATCAATCCAATCAAGCACGGTCTGTACGCCTTCTTGAAAGAGAAATTATTAGAGTTTTTCAAGGAAGTCTCAACCAGAGTGGATAGAGGGGAACCACTTACAATAGGTATTTGACCAGATACCACAGAAAAGGTTCAGTGATAAGAGCCCATGACGTTGGAAGTAGTATCTTGGCATGGACAGAGAATTGGCTAATGGGCAGGAAACATTGAGTGGGGATAAGGGGGCCTTTTTCAGGTTGGCAATCTATAACCAATGGGGTTCCACAGGGATTAGTGCTGGGACCGCAACTATTTACAATAAAGAACAAAGAAAATTACAGCACAGGAACAGGCCCTTCGGCCCTCCAAGCCTGCACCGACCATGCTGCCTGACTTAAACAAAACCCTCTACCCTTCCGGGGACCATATCCCTCTATTCCCATTCTATTCATGTATTTGTCCAGAAGCCCCTTAAAAGTCACTACCGTATCCGCTTCCACTACCTTCCCCGCAACGAGTTCCAGGCACCCATCACCCTCCGTGTAAAAAATCTGCCTCATACATCTCCTTTAAACCTTGCCCCTCGCACCTTAAACCTCTGCCTCCTGTTAATTGACTCTTCCACCCTGGGAAAAAGCTTCTGACTATCCACTCTGTCCATGCCCCTCATAATCTTGTAAACTTCTATCAGGTCACCCCTCAACCTCCGTCGTTCCAGTGAGAACAAACCAAGTTTCTCCAACCTCTCCTCACAGCTAATGCCCTCCATACCAGGCAACATCCTGGTAAATATTCATGACTTGGAGGAAGGAAGCAAATGTATGGTAGCCAAATTTGCAGAATGCACAAAAATAGGTGGGTGGAAAGGCAAGTTGTGCAAAGGATACAAACAGTTTACAAAGAGATATTGCTAGGTTAAGGAGTTACTGGGCAGCACGGTAGCACAGTGGTTAGCACTGCTGCTTCACAGCGCCAGGGACCCAGGTTCGATTCCCGGTTTGGGTCACTGTCTGTGTGGAGTTTGCACGTTCTCCCCATGTCTGTATGGGTTTCCTCCGGGTGCTCCGGTTTCCTCCCACATTCTGAAAGATGTGCTGGTTAGGTGCATTGACCCGAACAGGCGCCGGAGTGTGGCGACTCGGGGAATTTCACAGTAACTTCATTACGGTGTCAATTTAAGCCTTACTTGTGACTAATAAATAAACTTTAAGTGGACACAAAGTTGGCAGTTTAATGTGGGAAAATGTGAAGCTGTTCATTTTGGAAGGACAAACAAAAGAACAGTACAATTTAAATGGAGAAAAACTGCAGAAAGCTGCAACACTAAGGGACTTGGGGATACTTGTACATGAAATACAGGTACAGCAGATAATCAGGAAGGCTAATGGAATGTTGGCCCTTATTTCAAGGGGAGTTAGAGTATAAGAGTAGGGAAGTCTTGCTGCAACTGTACAAAGCACCGGTGAGACCCCAGGCCTTGAGCAGTTTTGGTCCCCTTATTTAAGGAAAGATTTTATTTCATTGGAGGCAATTCAGAGAAGGTTCACTAGGATGATCCCTGGTATGGAGGAATTGTCTTATCAGCAAAGGTTAAACAGGTTGGGATTCTACTCATTGGAAATTAGAAGAAGATCTCATTGAAATATATAGGATTCTTAAGGGGCTTGACAGAGTAAATGTTGAGAGGATGTTTCCCCTCATGGGAGAGTCTAGGGCCAGGTGGCAAAGTCTCAGAATAAAGGGCGCCAGTTTAAGGCTGAGAAGAGGAGGAATTTCTTCTCTCAGTGGGTTGAGAGTCTTTGGAATTCCTTGCCACAGAGCTGTGCGGGCAGAGTCCTTGTGTAGATTTAGAGATTGATGTCGGATCAGCCATGATCCTACTGAATGGCAGAGCAGCCTCAAAGGGCTGACTGGCCTACTCCTGTTCCTATTTCTTATGGTCTGTCAAGGATGGATCAAAGTCAGCTGTCATGCCCTCCCCGCTTGTTTCTTTACTCGTCTCATTATCGCCCTCTTTTGTTTTGCACCAACATCACTTTTTGCCATTTTAGTCACTTGCGTCCTCCTCCCTCTCTCAGACTCTCCCCTTTGCTCTTTCTCTACCCTGTACATGACTGAAAGCTGTTCATCTCTAGAATCTTCTAGTTCAGGTGAAATGTCATCAACTTGAAATGTTAACTCTTATTTCTCTCTCCACAGATGTGGTTACAATACAATTAGTCTGGGGCTAGAGGCAAACAAGACCAAGATGCATAACCATCTTCAAATGTGCCCCAAGCCGGAATCCCGGGCAGTTGACAGACAAAGCTGAGATTCCACAAGAGGGAAGAGGCGGAGGAGCAGAATAGGATCTCATTTCTAGCTTTTTGAACCTGCCTTGTGCACTTTTACAGATCTGCAGGCTGGCTGTTCATAAAGCCTCCAGAAAGGGTTGTTACTCCAGCAAAAACTTCCACGTTCACAAGAATATTGAACAGAGATATGCCAAATATTAAAAGAACAGTAAATGCTGGAAACACTGGTAGTACACAGCAGGTCAGATGGCATATACGAAGTGGAGAAGAATTACTTTTTGCATAGACTCTGTTTCAGAGCTCAGACTGGTGCTGAAGACAGGTCAAGACCAATCCCTTCAGCTATCCCCTCAGAAGAGCTTCAGAACTTAGGGTCTAGGCAGCCAAAGGCATGGAAACCAATTGTTAGGTGCAGGAAATTGTAGGTGCATTAAAAAACCATGGCTGTAGAAGTGCAGAATTCTTAGAGAATTGTACGGCTATAAAAGAGTAGAAAAATAGCAATTGGACAGAATTATACAGCTGATTTTGAGAGCTGGATTTGATCATCATGGGGAGACGGTGATGCAGTGGTAATGTCACGGGCTAGTAATCCAGGGGCATAGACTAATGCCCTGGGCACATGGGGCAAATCCCACCAAGGCAGCTGGTGGAATTTGAACTTTTAATATATATATATATATATATATATATATATATATATATATGGTATATAAAGCTTGTCTTAGTAATGGTGTAAGAAGTTTAACAACACCAGGTTAAAGTCCAACAGGTTTATTTGGTAGCAAAAGCCACACTGTGCACATTAAAAAGTGCACATTAAAAAGGTGTGGCTTTTGCTACCAAATAAACCTGTTGGACTTTAACCTGGTGTTGTTAAACTTCTTACTGTGTTTACCCCAGTCCAACGCCGGCATCTCCACATCATTAGTAATGGTGACCATGAAATTATCAATGATTGTCTTAAAAACCCATCTGGTTCACTAATGCCCTTCAGAGAAGGAAATGTGTCATCCTCAGGTCTGGCCTACATGACTCCAGGTCCACTGTAATGTGGTTGATTCTTAACTGCCCTCTGAAATAGCCTAGCAAGTCACTCAGTTCACGGGGAGTTAGGGATGAGCAACAATTGCTGGCCTTGTCAGCGACACGCATATCCCATTAAAAAATATTAAAAACCAGACAGTGGCCATTTTAGATTATTTCTTCTTCACTTTGTGAATGTTGATATATTTATCCTACCTGCTGTCTGTGGGTCTGGCTCCATACCAAACCCTCCTGTCATGTGCATCTCGGCTTTTCGAGCAAGGAGGCAATACTTAGGCTCATCCCCTGTGCCATCGTACTCTCCACCTTCATCGTAATCAGTCATGTTCAGAGCAGCAGTATACCAATGTAAAGCTTCCTTCCAGTCTCGAGTCCTGCAATGCCAATGGGAAAAAGCTGCTACATTTACACAGGGATAAGAAGGCTGAGATAACCAGTGTGACCTCCAACGCATGGCCCAGTCTGGCACTGACCCAAAGCCCAGATGTTACTCCCAGGCTTTAGAGAACATAGAAACAGGCCATTCAACCCATTATGATTGTGCCGACTCTTTGAAGGAGCTACCTAATTAATGCCAACTCCCAGATTTTCCTCCCCCCATTACCCTCCAAATTGGCCCACTTACGTGGTCCAATTAGCTTTGAAAGTCCCTTTTAGATCCCAGATTGGGCGGCATGGTAGCACAATGGTTAGCACTGCTGCTTCAGAGCTCCAGGGACCTGGGTTCGATTCCCGCCTTGGGTCACTGCCTGTGTGGAGTTTGCACATTCTCCCTGTGACTGCGTGGGTTTCCTCCAGGTGTTCAGGTTTCCTGCCACAGTCCAAAGATGTGCGAGTTAGGTTGATTGGCCATGCTAAATTGCCCCTTAGTGTCCTGGGATATGTAGGTTAGAGGGATTAGCGGGTAAATATGTAGGAATACGAGGATAGGGCCTGGGTGGGATTGTGGTTGGTACAGACCTGATGGGCTGAATGGTCTCTTTCTGCACTAGGGTTTCTATAATTCTTTCTATGTTTCTATCTTAACAGCATTGTGTTTGAAATGACAATTCCCATTTCCCCTCTAGCACTTTTGACAATTATTTTAAATCTAATGCCTCTGGTTGCTGACCCATTTACCAAAGGAAACAGTTTCTTGTTACTTTCTCCATCAAAAACCCCTTCATAATTCACCGTTATAAGGTCAATAGGTCTCCAATTAAGATCCTCTGACAATCCCAGCTTCTCAAAGGCTTGAAACCCAAGGTATGCTGATCCTCCATGGCCTCACTCCCTCCCATCTCTGTAACCTTCTTCAGCTTCTGACATCTTTGCACTTCTCCAACTCGGATTGTGTAAATCTCTCGCTTCCTTTGCCTCATTGTTGGTGGCCATGTCTTCATCTATATAGGCCCAAGCTCTGGAATTCCCTCCCTCAGATCTTGGTTTCTCCCCCTCCTTTAAGATGCTCCTTAAAATCCACCACTTTTAAACTTGATGTTGCCCCTCCGAAAACCTCCTTTTGGTATCAATTTTTGCCACTATGTTTGAGATGTTAAAGCTAAACAAACTATCATTGGGTTATCTCAGCTAGGCCTGCAGTTAGTAGTCAGGAATTGCTGCAATGACACTGGGCTAGGGAATGGGTAAAGCATAATCGGTCTAAGTTTACACCTTTGATTGCTACTAAGCAGATTCAGCTGCTAAGTACATGGACATTGGGAGAGGAAAGGATCGAATTTTCCTGTCAGCTCTCAGTACGGTGGCACAGTGGTTAGCACTGCTGCCTCACAGCTCCAGGGACCCAGGTCAATTCCGGACTTGTCTGTGTTGAGTTTGCACGTTCTTCCTGTGTCTGTGTGCGTTTCCTCCCAGAGTCCAAAGAGGTGCAGGTGAGGTGGATTGGCTATGCTAAATTGCCCTTTAGTGTCCCAAAATGTGTAGGTTAGATGGGATTACTCATGGTAAATGTGTGGGGTTGCAGGGAGGGGGCCTGGGTTAAATACTGTCAGAGAGCTGGTGCAGATGCAATGGGCCGAATGGTCTCTTCTGTACTGTAGGGATTCTATGATTGTATATGATTCTACATGGCCTGACAAATCAACATCCTGTCTCACAGATAACAACAATGAAGGGTAGTGGCAACTAGGGGAATTTCACAGTAACTTCATTGCAGTGTTAATGTAAGCCTTACTTGTGACTAATAAATAAACTTTAATCAGCCATGCCAATTCCCTTAAATCATCTAGTTGGGGAGGAGATTAGGTTACATTCCCAATTGTTTATTTTATACAAGTAGAGAATCAGTTAAACGGAAGAAGCATGTGAACTCTATGTCCTGCAACCACACAGCGTATAAATAGATTCGCCTTATCTAAATTAATCAGGCACCCTGCCAAAACACACCATTTATAGTCCAGATGACTTTGTTTATATACATTTGTCCCAATGGTATAATGCAAGGACAGGGAATATTCTTGAAGCTGCCTGAACGACACTGACTGTGCAGCAGTAACTAGTTCACACAATTACAACATACACAGAGCTTCCGTCACACGTTCAATAAAGTTATGGTTACTGAGCAGGAGCAATTCTAACAGAATTCCCAATCCAGATGCACAAAGAATCTTCAATGTCTCTTGTTGACTACAGCACTTTATAGAATGGCTCCATCAGCATTTCTTTCCTGAATTCTGACAAATTGACAATGTTTGCTTTAAAGGAAGGTCTCTTTGATCAGGTCTTTATTCGTTAATGATGTTAAATGAACAAACCTCCTCCCTTTGTACTCGCCACTTTGTTTCATGTTTTACTACTGGCCAAACTTCATCAGTTATTCTCTTTCATTCATTTTATTCACAGATAATTGCACTGTACTCTCTCAGGTATCTCACTCAAGAGACCAGTTTTCACGTGCAATAGAGATAGAGTGGTGGCAAACCATTTGACCATATAATGCATCACAGTTGATCCTGTCAGTGGTCCACCGATGCCTAAACTTTCAAGCAAATACATATACATAACTTAATTATGCTCAGAGTATATGAACGTTAATTAAACTCAATACTAATTTTCCTTTTCAGAATCCCTCTACACGAGGAGGAAAGTAACAGGACTCATTCAATCAGAGAAATATTCATTGCAAAGCGTAGCAATGTCTCTGTCCTCACTGCACTCTATTCCAATTAACCAACTTCTTGCAAAACACAGTTAACAAAGTTATCAGCAATAAAATATAGATAGTACAAGAGATGTTGCACCTGTTGGGACTCAGATTGATGCCACTATCAAAGGCTCGAGCCACAAGAATCATGGATGGACGATCTCCTGCTTCTGCACCCATCAGCAAGTAGTCAAAGCCTCTCTGCCGGTTCTGTTGAGTATCCTGTTCATAGAGTTATGGATTCATTTTAATTGCTGATCTGTACAAACTTACATTGCGTCTAAAACACAGTAACAGGCAACTAGGTCCAAAAGGTCCATGCTGGTATTTAGGCTCCATTTGGGCCTCCTCCCACTCCTCATCTCACTTGATCAGCACATCCATCTATTGTGTGTGTGAGAATAGGCCTCCCATCAGTGTACAATACTGTTGGACAGAGTATAAATCAGCAAATTAAAGGAGCATGATTCAGGACTAAAGTAATAATTGTGGGTGACTTTAATCATCACTGGAGGTAAACCAAATTGGCAAAAGTAGCTTGGACGACGAGTTAATGGAAAACACTCAAGACAGGTGTTAAAACAATATTTTCTGAAATAGAGTCATATTGGACTCAAAACATTAACTGTTGGTCCTTTCTCCACAGATGCTGTCAGACCTGCTGGGTTTTTCCAGCACTTTTTTGTTATTTCAGATTTCCAGCACTGCAGTATTTTGCTTTTGTTTTGAAAAACCTAATGAGGGAACAGGCTATTTTAGATCTAGTATTCTGTAACAATACAGAGTTAATTAGTTAGTAAAGGATCCTCTGGGAAGGACTGATCAGGATTTTCATATTGAGTTCGAGATCTATGTGGTTATTCTGAAACTAGGTTTGTAATTTTAAATACAGAAGTACCTGAGGTGTGAGTTGGCAAAGGTAGATTGGGAAATTAGATTAAAATATATAATAGGTGATGAGCTATGACAAACATTTTTTTAAAAATCCTAATGCTTAGTAAATGCACATTCCTCTGAAGATTACAAACTCCAGTGGAAAAGTACTGCAACTGGTCTATTTTGAGAAATTAAGGGTAATATTAGTTTAAAAGAAGAGGCTTACAATTTTGCCAAAAGGAGTAATAAGCCTGAGGATAGGGAGGATTTTTAAATCTGCAAAGGGTGACCAAGAAGGCAATGTGAAAGGAAGAACAAAAGTAAACTGGCAAGAAACTTAAAAACAAATTGCAAGAGCTTTTACAAGTGTATTAAAAGGGAAGACATTTGGAGAAGTAGAAGACACGAAGAGCACACTGAAAATTGTGAGAACCAAGGGTCCAATGCAAGTGAGGAATTAAAAATAATTATTATTGAAGAAAATACTGGACATATTAATGGGATGAGTCCCCATTGTCATGATCCCAGCTGATGTTATTACTGGACGTGTCAGACCTTGCTCGGCAGATCATAGTTTTTTTTAAGCTGCGGAGGGTGTTTACTGAACAGATTCACAGGAGTCAAAAAGATAAAATATTTATTAAACAAGAAACATTAACCATATTACACTAGGCAACAAAAACATTGGAAAGATTTCATTACAGACACAAAAATTCACTACCCCAAAGTGCGGTGGATGCTGGGACAGTGAGTAAATTTAAGGGGGTGTTGGGCAGATTTTTAATTGGTAATGGGTTGAAGGGTTATGGGGAGAAGGCAGGAAAATGGGGAAGAGGAGCATATCGGCCATGATCGAATGGCGGAGCAGACTCGATGGGCCGAATGGCCTAATTCTGCTCCTGTATCTTAGGAACTTATGAACTTAAGAAAAAAAATGATTGAAACTCACGCTAATCACTTTTATCCCACCAATACCCTTACAGACCCAACACTCCAGTGAAAAGGTGCCACTATTTCTATCTCAAGGGTAGAGCTGGTTCAGTTGCAAAAAGGTTTATTTTCCAGTAGACTTCATAACATTCACTGGAGGTTTTTCCACAGTTGATATCATAGAATCCCTACAGAGCAAGAAGAGGCCATTCGGCCCATCAATTCTGCAACAACCACAATCCCACCCAGGCCCCATTCCTGTAACCCCACATATTTACCCTGCTAATCCCCTGACACTAAGAGTCAATTCAGCTTGGCCAATCAATCTAGCCCGCACATCTTTGGATTGTGATGTCTCTAAAACCACCACCACCAACCTCCCGTTCCCCCACCCCCCTGTGAAATTTGTGCAGTGTAGAGGCAGCTCTGTTTATAAACAGTACAAGTCAATGCACTGAAGATGAACCTTCAGTTCATGTCAAAAAAGGGCCATAGCTGCACACTGGAATTATGCTCGTCCTTTGCCCTCCCAACTCTGTCGCTGGATCCCTGCTGGAACCAAGGCCGGAAGACTCCAGTGTAAAATTCTAAGTGGACATTTTAAGTTGCTGTCAGTAGAAGGTACATCCGTTCCGCCACTGACCAATAGATCTGAGCCAATATGCTTAGTCACAGTAAACATGATTGGCACTGGGACGTTGTGTTCAATAAATCTATTAGGAGTTATTTTTGAGGGTATAACTAGTGGAATAACTTATTTATAACTAGTGGGATAAAAACGAGGAATTCGGTGGATGTAGTAAATTTGGATTTTCAGAATGTGCTACATAATAGGTTGTTCTACAATGTTAGGGCTCATGGAACTGCAGCATTGTATTAGCATTAGAGTGGTTAACTGACAGAAAAGGTGTCATTTTCAGAATGGCACTTTATAACTAATAGAACGCTGCAAGTATCAAGAGTTTTGGTATCAGCTATTTACAATCTATATCAGTAAGCCAGATAAAGGGTGTAAAATACCCAAGTTTGTGTACGGTACAATTAAGCAGGAATGTAATCCGTGAGGACGATGTCAAGGGGGTTAAAAAGGATATAAACTAATTAAGTGACTGGGACGAAGGTGACAGATGGAGAATAATGTGGAGAAGTGTGAAATTATCCCATTTTGATGGGAATAATGGAGAATCCTTCTTTAAAAGGTGAAAGATGAGTAAATGCTGGAACCCAAAGGGATTTGGATGTCCTAGCACACAAAACAAAAAGTTAACACCAGTACAGTAAGCTATTAGGAAGACAAATTGTGTGTTCATATTCAGTGCAGAGCTTTCCCAAACCGTGGCTTGCAACCCCTTTTGGGGTCAGGAGATGAGATTTTGGAATTGCAAACTCCTGGCTGCCATAGAGTTTAGACTGAGTACTAACAGCTGCAAGGGCCCTTTAAATCCTCAATTTTCCTATCTGTGGGCATGGGTTTAACAGTCAGATCTCTGCGGCCCACCCAATTCCTGCTGCAAAGAAAAGCCAGAATTTATTTTTAAACCGTCCAGTTTAAATATTCCCCACCAGGATCAACCACTCCCTGCTGCTCAGCGAATGAAGACCACTAAATCACTCCCCCATCCTGCTCAGCGGGTGAAGACCAACCCCCGTCCCGCTCAGCGGGTGAAGACTAACCCCCAGCCCATTCAGCGAGTGAAGACCACCCCCCGTCCCACTCAGTGGGTGAAGACTAACCCCCCGTCCCGCTCAGTGGGTGAAGACTAACCCCGCCTCCGTCCCGCTCAGCGGGTGAAGACCACCACCTCATTGTTCAAAAACTCTTGGACCTCCCAAAATATCACTCTGGGGTCACGCAAGTCTGAGACATTATAAACATGGTCACACTGAGGAAACATTTTGGATGCATTGCTCTAATGCAAGGGGTTTGCAGTGTAAAAGAGTAAGGAATTCTTGCAATGGAATTACATGGAGCTTCAGGGGGACCACAGCTGGAATACGGTGTAAAATTTTGGTCTTCTTATCTAACCTGCTTTAGAGGGGATGCAACAAAGGTTAATGCATTAATTCCTGGGATCAGCAGGTTGACCTATGAGCCTATATTTTCTGGAGTTTAAAAGAACGGAAGGTGTTCTCATTGAAACTTATAAAGTGAAACGCTGTTTTCCCTAAGCAGAGAATCTAGAAATAGAGGCTGAATTCTCAGGATAAGGGGACGATCATTTAGGCAGGAGATGAGGAAAACAATCTTCATTCAAAGAGTTTTGAATCAGGTTCAAAGGGGATGACCTGTTACTATTTTTTACATTGCCATTTTCCATTCCCATTCACGTTATCCCTTAAATGCATCAGTTCACCTCCTCCTTGAGGAAGTGCACTCCACATTCTAACCACTCTGGATTAAAATTGAATTCTCAGAAAAAATAAGCTTCTGAGGTATGAAAAGATCTGGCAGTCAATATTCTATTTTTAAAAATCAATGCTCATGACCAGAATCCTCCATTTCATCACTCCGGTGGGTAATATAATGCATAATTCTACTTTATAAGTAGCTCTTTGTTGTTAGAGTAACAAACATAAGACTATTTCCTCGGGTGGATGGAGCTATTACAAGGGGGCATAACTATAGGGTTCGTGGTGGGAGATATAGGAAGGATATCAGAGGTAGGTTCTTTACGCAGAGAGTGGTTGGGGTGCGAAATGGACTGCCTGCAGTGATAGTGGAGTCAGACACTTTAGGAAACATTTAAGCGGTTATTGGATAGGCACATGGAGCACACCAGGATGATAGGGAGTGGGATAGCTTGATCCTGGTTTCAGATAAAGCTCGGCACAACATCGTGGGCTGAAGGGCCTGTTCTGTGCTGTACTGTTCTATGTTCTAAACATACCTCTACAGTGACATCTGTTAAGATGTGATGAGGCAACTGCAGATAGATTAGGCCAAGAGCAACAATTGCTTCCAATTCCCCACAAAGAGCAGCATGTTCAAGATGGAAGATTGCAGACTTGCGATCCCATTCTTCCAGTTTATCACAGAATCGACCAGCCTCATGATAACGTACCATTGCCAAGTGCACCTGCAAGGGAAATGTAATTAGTTAGCTTGTGATTTACAGTGAGACAGAAGACAAACAGAGAGGGGCAAGGATATATGGGAAGAAAGTGGGCAATGGGATTGGTTATGCTGCACTGTTCGAGCAAACAGCCAATGGCAGTTATAATTGTAAGAAGTTTAACAACACCAGGTTAAAGTCCAACAGGTTTATTTGGTAGCAAGCTTTCGGAGCTGCAAGCCCCTTCTTCAGGTGAGTGGGGATTCTGTTCACAAACAGAGCATATAAAGACACAAACTCAATTTACATGAATAATGGTTGGAATGCGAATACTTACAACTAATCAAGTCTTTAAGAAACAAAACAATGCGAGTGGAGAGAGCATCAAGACAGGCTAAAAAGATGTGTATAAGTTATAATTGTCCCATATACACTTAAGGAAAAGTCATCCGAGTCAAGTTGAACTGTACAATTTTGGACATAGTGACTGAGTGATTACAATCTAACCTTGTACAATGTAGCAGGCAGAGAAGACTGAAGATAATAGGGCACACTTGAGGTTAATCACATTCCATTTCATAATCCTCCAGTTAGACACAGTGACTGTTAGGGTAGTTAACCTATCATCTTCAACCTCCCCAATATACCGTGGAAATGAAGCAAAGGTAAGGGGTGAAATACAAAGTAAAAGTGACTTCATCCAGCCCCACAACAAGGGGAAGAGCAGGCAACAAGATCCTAATAGTGTACCGCTGTAGCATCTGGTCTCTAAGAGACATGTGATCGGGGCATATTGCGTCCTATTTCCATTCCTTGAGCTCCTTGCACACAATGTTGTGCTTTATGTTGTTGGTCTAGAATCAATAACTGCTCCCTCAAATATTATGCATCAATACACCATTGTTCTTAGCACTGGCACAACAATATTGTATCAATTTGTGTTGCCAAAGTACTATTTACCATACTGAACTGGCCAAAGTACACCATCTGAGACTCCTCAATCTGTAAACCAGAAGATTCCCAGTTAGAATTACCTTGCCCAGTATGGATTTCCCTATTTTCTTTTCCTGCGTGATGGCATTTAGTCGCTCCACCTCAAATGCGACGCACGAAGGCCGATGCATGTGAGCCCGGGACGTATGGTATTGATTCCATTTGTCTTCGTTGTGGTGATCCTGAATGATAAGAGTCACAGCATACATAAATGCATTGGCCTTGGATTTCTGCCAACACAATACATCACCCTACACATTGACAATCTGCATATAGTGAAGCATTCATTCATCAGATTTAGGATACAGATTGCTTTACAAATTGTGTCTTATGCACTGCAGACCTTTGTTGAAATCACATATGCAACAGCAATCACAGCATAAAATCATTTAATTTTCAATTGCTTAAGCCAGTATTCCATATTCATGACATTACATGAACCTTCTGCCTTCACAGATTCAAGTCAAGGCCCTACAAGCTCCAGAGCGAGTCCAATAGCCAAGCGAGAATACGCAGGTGTAATTTCAGGGAATTATTTGGATTATATCTGCATCCATCAAATTTCTTCCTCCCTCTTTTGCAGGGGCCAGCTGTGGCTGTGACACCTGGTGATTTCATATTTGAACATGGAGGAGAGAGTTAGAAGGCTACTTGATGAAAAACTCTGTCCTCACATAGCATCTACTCACAAGCAATCCCTACTAACCACTGGCTGTTGAATCTCTCCCTGACCCAAGAGTGGAAACAGTTATATCACCTCCTACTCCAGCTAAGAACATGTAACTCAGTACAGACCGGAGATCAAACCTGGGAGCTCCTTGGCCAGCATAGTTTACTAAAGCACCTGGTTCTGCTTATACCTACTGGGCAAACAGGAGAAGCCTTCTGCACCATATCTGTATACTTCATGCATTATTAAAATGCACACAACACAATAAAATGCAAGGATCAAGCAATCATGCATGATCACCGGCTGAGTCCTATGACAGCGTCTGAGGACGATTAAGTGTTGGCACACATTGGGGTTTGCATTTTCCTGATTGAAGAACGATAAGGTAAAGAAAGAGAATTAAGAAATAAAAAGAAAACTTCCAACAAAAATATACACATTCAATATATCAAAAGGACATATCATACACGGGAAGAGAACTGAAAGTCAGAAAAGATGAACAAACTCTTCTGGAGGTACATTGCATTACATACCCTTCGAATACTGTCTTCATCAGATTCGCAATACTTTCGCATGTTTGCATTCATCTGAATAGAATTGTAAAAATAAAATCACACACAGCAATGATAAGAGAATTCTACAAGTACATTTGGTTGCAACTAAAACTTAATAGGACATATTCTCTAACTATACAAGATGTGTACTACAACAATTGCTAAATTATAACATGCAAGTCAGCACTTGGTAACTTTTTATCTGTGCAAGAAATGTATGTTTTAAAATACTTTATAAATTATGACCATAGCAAGTGCTTCATTTAAGTGCTGTTCTCCCAAAACAATTACATAATTATGCACAACTAATAACAACCAATGGATTCCTGATGTTCGGAACATGAGGACATTATTCAGCACCTCTAGCCCATTTCACCATTCAATTTGATGAGTATCATATAGCTGCGCTGTTTCCATAACCCTTAACACTCCTACCTCACTAAACTCCATCAAATCTCAGGTTTGAAATTTTTAAACTTGACCCAGAACTTCAACAGCTTTTTTGGGGACAGTTCCAGATTTCCACTATATGCCAACAGTACTGCATTTCTTTTGTCTTTGCAGTTTTTAAATTCTGTAGCATAATTATCGTAAGGTGGGATGGGGGGAGACCCTGTTGAAAGGACAGACAATGTGGATGCACAAGGGATTACATTGTATAACTATGTCCACAGAATAAGAACAGGCCATTCAGTCCAATGGGTCTGTGCCAGTGCTTGTGACCCACACAATCCTCCTCTCACCTCTCTTCATCTCACTCTATCAGTATACCCTTCTATCCCTTTCTCCCTTGCATGTATATCTAGTGCACGCATGCACATGTATATCTAGTGCACGCACGCACCCACCACTGGGAACACATTCTCTACATTTTTATTGTACCTAACCCTTTTGTTATCTTTTATTATGGAAAGTTGCTCATTACCCGATCTGCAAACTCTCCTTCCAGTTCACCCCTCCGCTCACTGGGACATCCACTGTCACCACCGTTTTCAGACATCTGACAGCAGAACAGGAAAACTGTTACAAAGCAGGCTCAGGTAGTCTGAAATAATTATGTTACAAAGCAAAACAGGTGTCAAAGAGGAAATTAAACTGTATTTTGGGATAGCACAAACTCTGTCCCACTATGTAATATGTAAAACTCGGTGCTATGGAGGCTGCGCTCTTCCACAGCGTGCAATGTAATGTAAGTGGATTGTAGATTGTTGTGAGTGTCAGACCAAATTGCCCCTCCTTACTCTGCCTCCTTCTCTCATTCTGAGTTTCAGGCTGCAGGCTCCAGCAGTGACATCATTGGACCTCTGCACAAGCACAGATCAATGCGAATGCACAGGTGGGTGTCGGTGGCCATCTTGTGAGGCTATATTGAATTGGCAGGAGAAACAGTGAGCACAAAATGTCGATGTGAAAAAAAATCTCTGAATTACTTTCTGATCCAAGTACAGTGATAAAGCTAAGCTGATAGGTGAACCTGATTTTTTTAAAAACTCACTGGTGAGGATGGGATAAGGTAGAGATTAGTCTTATCATTCAAACTGAATGTGGACAATGCCTGATTGGAAACAATTGTTTGGCCATTTACTTTCCTTTGGATCCATTGAATTGCTTTTGGCACTATATCAAATGGATAGTGTATGGGCATGAAGAATATATCTTAACATACAATTAATTAGGATGGCAGATAAGTAAAAGAAATTGAAAGGCAGAAGCAGAGGTCATGTTATTGTGTATATTAACCCCATACATTACAGATATACCAGAAGTTAGTTCTACAAAACAGAATATTACATGCAAAACTGCAAATTAGAACAACCCCAATTTATATCTGATCTTACCCGTCTCTCAGCCGATGAATCACTGTGCTCATCACCCAGATTATCAACTTCATTAAAGAATGTCCAACCTAGAAGAAAGAAGAAGCTGAGTGCTACAGATTACTTGGAGCACCTTGACATAATCAGAGAAAACAGACACTCTTCCAAAAAATTCCAATAAACCCACGTACTGAAAATAAATTGGCTGTGTCAAATTCTGAGCCATTGAAGGACGACAGGAATGTCAAGCAAAGAGATAGGGAGAGGGAAAGGTGGCAAAATATGGGGGGGGGGGGGGGGTGAAAATCAGAGCTCATACACAATTTGTCTTCCTTAAATTGTACATTATTAAAAGAACCAACTCAATTCTACCTCCTTTGAATAAGGATTTTGAAAGAGAAATGGCCACTTTCAATGTGAAAACACTTAATCTCCTGCCTGTTGGCAGCTATCCATCTAAATATGAGATGCATAGGGATAAGCCCAGGCCATTCAGCCCCTTTAGCTTATTTTGCCAGTCAATTGGGTCATTATTGGCCCGTTTCTTAATTTCATTTACCTGCATTTTACTCCATACCCAAACCCAATAAAATTAGCCCAAACCACCCATGTTATGCTTTAACAAAGTCAATGGAAGAAAATGGAATTTACCCATTGGAGATTTTCCCAACATGTCTTCCTTAAAACTCCACCAAGATGATGGGGAGCAGGGGAGCGAGTCAAAATTGCTGTCGCTCATACTTTCATCTGCAGAGGTCTCGGAGAGTCGTGTAAGAATTGGAGGTCTTGAGCCAGAAATGGTCCTCACTCGAGTGCTCCCACAGACTTCCTCCGTTCCTCGAATGACAGTTTTGGCTGTTTTCTGATTCAAGGAAGACAGATATTTACTTATTCAAAGAGGAGCATCCATTTGTACATAAATGAGGAATAAAAACGAAATGTACATCAAGAAGGCTGAAGAACATTTTACTAATCAGACTTCCATTAATCTCATGCCCAGTATTACTTCACGCAATGTATATTTTTCTTATTTAGGGAAGTTCAATCATTTGCAGGTTAACTTTCTCACCCAGGCATCTTAGTGTTGACTCCATAGCATCACCGGTCTCCACTCCTGTCATATTTGCTGCAAACATCGTCAACCATTTGTCACTTCCAGACTCAAACTATTTGAATACTCTTCTGGTCGACCTCGTAATGTCCATCCTCCACGAAACTTAGCTCAGTCAAAACTCTGCTTCTCTATCCCACACTACACCAACCCATACTTAACCCCCATACTCGTCCAGCATCATGTCTCTGCCGGCTTCATTAGGCCTCCGGCAGCTTGTCCCCCCAACCCACTCTTCCTCTTCAACACCTCCAATATCAAATTTCATGTTTCTGTGCAGATCCCTCTATAGCCTCAGCCCATCCCCATCTCTGTTACCCCCTCCAGCCCCACGAATTTGTCATCCCAGAACTTTCCACTCTTATGATTCTGAAATCAAGGGGACAATTCTTCCAAAAGTGCTGAATTGGTGAGAAAACTGATGTAAATTACGGTTGTTTTTTCAGTGGCAGTTCAGACCCGAATCTCCCACCCTCTGTGCATTGCAGAGGTCACTATCGTGAATATCATTAAAAGCTTGGGGGGGGTGCAGGGCCTATTCACACTGGAGTCTGACAGCTCCAGGCCTCTGTGCATGCTCAGTGGCCCCGGTCTGTCAGATCGCAGTTTGCTGGCCAGCTCAGTCGCTGGCCAGCCTGGGACCCTCCCACTGCTGCCCCTCCAGCCCACACCACGATCGCAGCCCCCACAAGCACTCTCAGGTCAGACCCCACCCACAATAGGCCCTTCCCCTTGGCCCCACCCCCCCTGGTCCCACCCCTTGTCCGAGGCCCCACTCACTTGCCCCAAGGCCTTGCCCCCTAGGTCCTACCCAGTGGGCAGTGCCAAGGCTCCCCCTGGACATGGGCACTTTGCCCCTTAGGCAGTGCCAGGGGGCACAGGCTGGCACTGCCAGGTTGCCCGGGGGCACCACCTCCCCCCGCCGCCCGACCCCCCTGGGGGCCCCTTCCCCCCCCTTCACTCCGGCAGAGTCTCTCACTAGTTTCCCCAATGTGGGGAGCTACTCTAAACCCCGCCAGAGTGAAATACTCCTGGCGGGGTGGGAGATTCTATCGGACCTGGAGAATTCTGTGCCGGGCCTGATAATCACATTTAAAATACATGAAAAATAGATTCAAATCACTTACCTCTCTTCCCGCTGGTTTCCAGTGCGGTCCTGACTGCGCCTGTAAGATGCACATGCATCGGGAACGCACACGCGAATCCCGTGAAATGGCCAACACGAGATTCTCCCATCCCGACACGCCAAAAAACCTGCGCGTCAAGATGGGAGAATCGCCCCCCCCCCCCCCCCCCCCCCCAACTAGTGTGCACACCTCCTTTTCCCATTACTGGCAGCCATTCCTTCAGCCATCTAGGTCCAATGCTTTCTTCTTTCAAGATAAAACCACCATCAGTGTGATGCGGAACAATCCAGACAGAGGTCTATTTTTCAAGGTGAGTGGAGTTAGATTATTTGGAGACATCAGTAGAATGTTCAGTGCCCCAAACTAGAGGGAAAAAAATCAACCTGATCTGCTGGTGCCCTGGCCATCAGAAAGTGCTGTGTGTGGGGCTGTCGGGATTGTCATGCCGTCAATGGTTAATGCTCACAGTCTGGGATCTTTCATCAAGAAGAAAAGAGTCACTTGATCAGATACCACAACTGCCATCTCGCACAAGTCATCACCTTCCAGACAGGAATGGAGAGAAACACAAACTATGTAGAGCACTAACCAGTAGATTCTGTGCATGTTCCAATGTTTCCTTTTCTTTAGGAGATATATCAAATGGTGTAAGTCCCATTTTCTTACATATACTGTTGCAGGCATGGGAATGAAAAAACAAGGCCATTCCTCGCACACCTGTAGTGAAAAGTGCAGAATCAGTATACCCAACTCCAAAAATAAACACACTATTGTTTACCTCAGGACATCACACTGTGGACTGTCTTATGGTTCAATGGGTCAGTGCACCATGTAGTACAGTGCTGAGCTAAACCGATCAGAAAATACCTAGGCTGGATTCCTCAATCTGTGTTGAGTTCAATCATTCCACTGGGGCAGCAGTGAAAATGACGCAATCAGCCTCAGTGCCCATGGGATGAGAGGGGGGGGTAACCCTCACAGTCAATAGCACACCATTATTCACTGCCCATGAATCAATGTGGATGAGTTATGAGGGTCACACCAACCATAACTTTGAACACCTCTGTCAAATCTCCCTTTAAGCTTCGCTGCTCTAAGGATTACCATAGCAGCTTCCCTAGTCTCTCCATACAACTGAAGTCCCTCATCTCTGGTACTATTATTCTTTTTGAACGGCAGATTAGGTTTGAAGGGCCAAATGCTCCTAATTAGTATGTCCTTAATCTGATAAATCTCCTCTGTACCCTCTGCAAGGCCTCGACATTATTCCTGATGTGTGATGCCCATAATTAAACCCAATACACCAGCTGTGGGCAAACCAGTGCTTTGTAAAGGAGACAGCTTGACTTCCCTTTTATCATAAACTCTTATCACAAAACATCTATATGTTTAAATAACTGAGTAAGTGAAGGAATGGCGTAATTACAGATACATCTGGCCACTAGCTTAAATAAAGAAACATTACCCAAATTGCCATCTCCAAAGTCTGTGCCACCAAACGTATGAATCTGAGGATCTGTGTACAAATCTCCCACTCCCTGGATGTCAACAACAATCAACTGGTGTGCGGAGCGTTCAAAAGTGAAATGGCTAAATGCCTGTAATTATATGGTAAGGTTAAAGGAAAGACTTGTTAATTAGTTTGATTTTAGTGGAAGGGTGTTTCACAGT
This sequence comes from Mustelus asterias, assembly GCF_964213995.1. NCBI lineage: Eukaryota > Metazoa > Chordata > Chondrichthyes > Carcharhiniformes > Triakidae > Mustelus > Mustelus asterias. The sequence goes on along the minus strand of NC_135823.1, from coordinate 49,926,551 downwards.
TCAAAGTATACATGCTTATCACAGGCACCGAGATAATATTTAGCCATAGATTTTGCAGATTAAATATATCACAGAAAACACATTGCACAACAAGACTCCTTTTTAAAATACACAGATTGAATCCTGAAAAAATGAATATTTAAAAGCTCAATGGGACAGCATACCATTTAGAAGTTTCATGATGGACATCTGCCCTTTGAGAATGACCTTAAATTTAAGGCAACAATTTTCTTTCCTCCAATCCCATGGGACTGCAAAACATCCAAAATAGTCCAATTCTACACACACAGATCTTTTCAGGTTGGAAAATTTCAGGTTTCAATCCAGCAGTACAAATAAAGATCTATCTGGTTGGAACTGATGATTTAGAAATGTCTGATTAGGGCACTGATCTATTCTGCATTATCCCCAATCTATTACTTACCTGTGGAGTAAGGCGGAAATTTTCATCCCTTACAAAGCCAGAGTTGGAGTTGTATTTGATGTATTTACCCTCTATGTAATGTTCCAAGTGGTACAGAGGCTTTCCAGGCCTGTCTTTCATCTCCAAAATACACATCTGCATAATGTCAACCTGTCATAAAGGACAAAATAAACACTTAAAATGAGAACAGTCTTGCCAAATAATTTCAAGTGTGATTACTTTTACATTTATAGTATTTTTAGTTAGAGATGCTGCCTGTGTCCATGCTGCCCATCCCCAACTTCTCCTGGAAACACTGGCTCAACTTGGACTATGCTTCCTGTGCAAAGTTAAAGGAAAAAAGGCCTATAGTTAAATATCACTTTTCAGAATTCCCAAAGAGCTTAACAAGCAATGAAGTACTTTTTGAAATGTTTGCAGGAAATGTGGCAGCCAATTTGCACACAGCAAAGTCCCACAAACAGCAATGAGATACATGATCAGATAAATCAGTGACATTGGCTGAAGGATAAATACTGGCCTGGACACCTGGGAGAACACCCCTGCTCTTCTTCAAAACACCACAATGGGATTTTTTACATCCATCAGAGATGGAAACAGGGGCCTCAGTTTAACATCTCACCCAAAAGATGGCACCTCCAATAGTGGAGCGCTCATTCAGTACTGCACCTGGTGTGTGGGCCCAGATCTTGTGTTTAGATAATGGGACTTGAACCCACAGCCTTCAGTTTCACTGGTGAGCAAGCTACCCACTGAGCCCATGGTTAACACAGTGTAAGTCAAGATAGTGATTGTTAATAGGCCACTTGAGCCTCCGAGCGAGGGCATTACAACCATGAGCCAGTCTCCACAGCAAGAGTTAGAGAGGAGCAAAGATAGAAGACTACCAAAGATACATACTAAAGCAGAATGTAGACATTGCCAACTTTTATTGGCTGCACACCTGCTAATTTTCAGCCACCAGATTTTGACACAAATTCCACAAAATCCCTACAGTGCAGAAGGAAGCCATTCAGCCCATCAAGTCTGCACCAACTCTCCAAAAGAGTATCTCACCCTGGTTGGTATGAATTACAGAACCAGAGCAGATTAGAGTTAAGATAAAGGTCAGCCATGATCAAACTAAATGGTGGAACAGCTACAAGAGCTGAATGGCTTCTTCCTATTCCTATGTTCAGAATTCACAAGATAAGGGATCTGAATTCTCTGAACCCAGTGTCTATTACTTCACCTGTTTTGGAGGTTTGTGCCTGTTGTACTCTTCTCCCCAGAGCTTTGCTTCCATTTGAAGTCGTACATCCTCAAAATACACATTGCGATCCACAGAATCTATATAGCGCTTTGCTACATAATTGGAGGCAGATTTCCACTGCTGGTGACGTGTGAAATTCGAAAGCTTCTTCCTGATTTAAAAAGAAAAGTAGCAAAATGTAGTCTCTGGTACAACTAATCTGCAATTAAGATAATTTGGCACTTTCCTTTTTCACATTGATTTCTCAGGAGCTATTTCCTAAATATGACATATTCCACCCCCAATTTCCCCCACCGAAGGTACCTTTCTAGCACTTCCTAGGGTAAGTTCCCTTGCTCTCCATAACCATTTCCCTTGCTCTCCATAACCATTTCTCACTAATTTCCTCCACACACCCTTGTATCTCTGCTGAAACCTTTGACCACTCTGTGAGGCATGGTTCTACAGATGAAGATTATGGTCCAGTATCTGGTTCAAATGACCATTAATCAAGAGTCTGTCTCATCAATGTGTCATCAGAGTGGAAACTAAATTTCCTTTCCCAATAAACACGCAAGCATTTCCAGCTAACCTCATTTATGAATAAAGACAATTAGGGTGGCACTTGGCAACTTCCAATACTCAGTATGATCTACAATCCAGTAATAAAGCAAAATTAAGACAGTAGACGCAACGATCTACTGCACAAATTATTTAAAAAATAATTCAACCCAAATAAACAAAAGGCTAAAATTTCAGTTCATATATTAAATGTGCAGAGATGACTGCAAAACAACTAACACATTTAGAATCCACTGCCTGAGAATTCTAGAGATAGTTTACATGTTTCTACTGCTGGTTTAGAAGCATGTAGTGTCACAGTGCTATGACCAGACTGTAAATTAATACTGCATGCTTACAAAGACACTGATTTTGAGAAATGACCTGCCTCATGTCTGCAAATTTTGAAAACGTCAGCAACCCATTTAATCTACAAACAAGGGATAAATCCCAGATACCACACAGCTATAATAATCTCAAATAAATCCTCATTGACTGGATTTTAAAATAAACAAAATTAAAAAGGGACATATAATAGTGTCTCGGGAAGTCATGGAGGAAGGTGGCTAAATGGAGAACTATTTTAGGCAGACACGTTCTCCTGGAGGAATGGGCAAAATCTCCTCCACCAACGCTGCAAAATTCGTGGGACTCCATGAATCCTGAATGAGAAAAATGTTCTTAAAAATAAAAGTAATCAGTTACCACATCCACCAACCAGTTTCCCAACACTTCCTGCATCCCAACTAACACAGCTCCAGTGGGTGCTGGAAATCTTTCTTGCAAGGGGCGAGAGAGTAAGCAGCAATCACAAACTGGAGCTCTGACCCCTCGTATTCTATTAGCCAGGGAAATGAGTTTGACTGTAATAGCCATGCCACTACCCCAGCTTTGATTTGCTGGCAAACAGGAGTTTACCTGGCCTGCGCAATTCAGTGTCAGACCAGCTGATGACCGAGTCACAGAAGCCATGCAAAATTCTCTCTGGAAACAAAATCAAGGACAGAATTTTCCACACATCTCCACCGCATGTTTCACAAAGGTGGCCCACCGTTTTCCCATTCTATGCACCTGTGTCGCTGGAAAACCCTCGGCGGGGTTCGCCATCGGTGGGACCAGAGGATCCCATTGGTGAGAACGGGCAGAAAATTCCAACTGAAGTGTTTTTATAAAGCGTTCCGTATAACACCCTCTATTAGATCTTGTTACTGGGGGGCAGGGAAGTTAAATTTAACCTCCACCACCCCCCCCCCTTAACCTCTTAAGTCTACTATCATTATTTGCATTCTACCAGGAGAAAGACATTGTTTCCTCACTATACAACAAAAACAATTTCATTTAATTCTTTCATGGAATGTGAATGTCACTGACAAGGTCAGCATTTGTTGCCCATCACTGATTTCCCTTTAATTGAGTGGCTTGCTAGACCAGTTCAGAAGGCAGCTGAGAGTCACCCACATAGCTTGGGTCTGGAGTTGCAGGTAGGCCAGACTGGGCAAGGATGGCAGATTTTCTTCCTTAAAAAAGGACATTAGTGAACAAGATGAGTTTTAAGACAATTGACAATGTTTTAATGATCACTGTTACCAAAACTCACTTTTAATTCCAGATTTTATGAATTGAATTTTAACCCATGTCCCCAAGACATTAGTCTGGGCCTCTGGCGACATTACCACCATCTCCCCCTAGCATGAAATGATAAATATAACATCCAGAGCAAACAGAAGTGAGTAATGGTGAGGAATGTACAGCTTTACTTCATCACTCAGAATCCCAGGCCACTGTGCCCACTCTGATCTACATCAACTATTCAATGGCACAACAAACATATAAAACTTACGTTCTGTAACATTCCCGCATTGCGCCTCGACCAAATGGCTGAAAGGGAAACATGAATCTCTTTACTTATGCACAAGCAAGTAACTTTATTAAAAGGAGAAGGAAGTACAATGAACGTCAAGTACTTATTTCTCAAGAAGCTTCCACAAGCTTTTCCTTTACTTTTAAAGAAAACAAAACCAGGATTCAAATTGTACTTTTGGGCTGCATTGTTGTGTTCTGTACACAGTTCAGTAAAAGCATGCATGCTGCACTGTCAGTGAAGTGTTGTACCAAGCCATGTGTTTCTTTCAGTGATAAACAAATCTCTGCGTATCTTCAAACTGCAGCAAGGGCAGCAGAAGGTAAGTGAGGTGTGGGCTAAATTCACAATCACTGATGCCAGCTTTCAGGCTCATCACGATGCGTGGCCACAGAGGGGAGGGAGGGGTGGAGTAAGGAACCTGGTGACCAGCAGTGCACTCACCGCAGCTATTTCAAGGTATATCCCAAGTAAGAAGAAGGATCATTGCCTTGACAGCCTGGTCAGAAGGGAGAACCATTTGCAGGAGATGCACCGAGTTTCACACAGCAAGTCAAAACAGCTTGAAAGATGCTTTTGTGCAGAACAGAAATGGCAATACACACTAAAGATTAGGCTAATCTGTGACTTAATTAAAACTGAAGAATCTTTCTACAGCAAGTCCTCACTTTATGTTGGTTGTTTAACGTCGTTTCACTTAAACACGGTTTAACCTTTGGGACCTTTTTCCGATTTATGTTGTCATTGATGGTTTTAAGTCGCCTATGCTTAGGCCAACGTCCCTCTACCCAACCAGACTGCAATCTGAGCCAGCCGCCACTGTCATCACTAGAGGCCCAGGCAGTGGGGAAAGAACAAGGCCCAAGTTCCAGGAGCACAGGGCAGGGACAGGAAGCTGCCGGCCACCCACCAGGTAATGAAGTGCGAGCAACCTAGGGCGGGGAGCATGACCTGCACCATTCCCAGCTCCATCTGCAACCCGGGAAAGTGGATTGGCACCTGCAGACTGTCAGGAAGGGGTCCAGACTTCAGGGAGAGAGACCGAGCGGGACAGGAGGGAGCGGCCGAGCGGGACAGGAGAAAGAGAGAGAGAGAGAGAAAGGAAAGCAAGCAAGAAGCTGAGCTGGGTTTCAGGGGTGCTGTGGTGAGAGACAGATGAATTGATACTCGAGGCTTGTTCGGGTGACAATGTTATCTAATTTCAATGTATTTATATTTCTGTCATATTCAGTAATTTATTTTATTTTGCAAGCTATTTGAACTAAGAATGCAAGGTGCTGCACATGGATGGTACAATATATCAACTCATACATTGGTTTTTCTGGGCATGAAATGTCTGAAGAAACCTAACTCTGGCTTCAACATTGATTCCTATGAGATCCCATGATTCATGTAAAGTTGTCTCACTTAACGTTGTTGTTGTCAGCAACACAGCCACAAGCTTAAGTGACGACGTACTGTACATAAGTGTGCTATACTTCATGAATGTTGACTGCGCAGCTTGAGGTACAACCCACACTTTTCTAAAGCATTTATTATAAACATATTCTATGACTGATCATAAAAATTTATACAATGCCTATCATCATGTCAGAATCTTCAAAGTGCTTTAACGCCAACTGAATACTTTTGAATTGCAGTCACCATTGTAATTTATTGAATTGTGACAGTAAATTTGCAAACAGCAAGGCCTCACGATGACAAATCTGTTTTTTCAGTGATGTTAATTGAGGGATAAATACTGACCACGATACCAGCGAGAATTTCCCCTGCTCTTCTTTGAATAGTGCTCTGGGATCTTATACATCTGACAGCGCAGATGGGGGCCTTGGTTTAACATCACATTCAATTGAATCCACCTCCAACAACACTGCTTCCCTCTGTACTGACCTTCCAGCAGTGTAGTGTTCTATCAGTACTGCAGAGGTGCCTCCCTTTCTGGAGTGGGCTTTAAATATATAACCTTCTGACTCAGATGTGAAATTGCTACCACTGAGCAAAGGCCGACATGTCCCAGACGTACAGGTTGCTTGGCGGGTTCTGGAGATGTGTTCTTTCCTCTTTAGTGCTTACTGGATTCAGGGGTAGGTAAATAGCTGTTGCGTAGCAGATTAATTCAACTTTTCTAACCCAGCTGAGAACTGGCAGTGGCCGGGTCTGTGTCTCGTGCCCACATTCTGACTGGATTAACGGTACAGTATGCAGATAGCAGGCAAACAAAACACCTAACCGCAACATCCAAAACAACAGTTACTGTGTGAAATAGTATAAAAAGATTTACAATGATGATGTCATTACCTGTTGTGCCATTTTCATGAATACTTCATCTTCTACCCATTTTCCTGAAATAGCATTGTACCTATTAACACAGAAACATCAAGCAAGGGGGATTATTTGAATTCTGAATGATTCCATCACACCCCCTTTCTATACACCTGCTCCCTCCCCCAAGTGAAGGGTGGGACATCACTGATACATTGGTGGCTAGCACATGGCAGCAGTGAACGTGGGGAAAGTAGTTTTCACTCCCTTCAGGAAACTCATTGCTTTTTCAGGTCAAGTGACCCAATTAGATTTAGCAAATCCAAATTAAAATACAAAGAAAACTTGCATTTATATAGCACCTTTTAGGGTCTCTCAAAGTGTAGTCACTCTGCAATGTAGGAAAGGCAATTCAATCCTTGGGACTACCTAGTTAGCTGTACAATGCAACAATTGGAATTTCTATGTTGCCAAAAGTGGCTCTAAAAAAGAATCAAATCATTACACTGTTGGACATTCCCATAGCTAAATCGGTCCCATATTTCCTACATTGAGGATTTGCCCACAGTATCCAATACGATGGTGCAACTCATTTTAGTCAATTCCAAAACTGAATCAGACCAAGGACTGCTCTGCAAATCGTCAGCTTGCTCCTCAGGCTAGGCTTCCCTACACTCCGCCTTACCTTCTCAGAAGACCTTAGCAACTAACCATGAACTTATGGATCATTCCTTTTTTAATGGTTTCTCGGAACAGGATGCCTGGTAAGGTGACCATTGATGTGTTTACTGTCTAGGGAGTGGCCAATGGAACTGCCAATTAAACCAGTTGATAGCTTCTGAAGAGTAGATTCCTACCAGCCAACCCCATGCTGTGTAAATGGAACATAGTTTCTCACTCCATAATATCTAGGAATGCCCACTGGGAGAATTATCTATTGTTTCAGATTGCCATGGATAAGTTTCAACGTCTCGATTACAGCCAACTGCTTCTCTCTGTCAAAGAGTCAGAAAAAATGTTGGACTCATGAACATAAAAATCCTGAAACCAGTTGGGACCACGAACATACTACAACTTAATCCAAATTTTAGGACAAATAGCCAGTAGCCCTTAGCCTTGGAGGTATTCTTAACGTTGTCATTCGCAGATTAAGGCAGGCCATGGTAGATACCTGGAATCAAACTGTGTGTCAACGCTGACCAAGAAATACTACAGGAAAAGAAGGTAAAATTACAGAAGATATATCCTAAGTTGAGAAATGTATTTAATTCTACAGTTTTCTTAATTGTTCAGTGATTATTGACACCATCTGTTGTGATAATGAGCCTTCCAGATCAGACGTTCCTAGTTACAGCACTGATGTTAAATTAACTAATCTCAGTTTAGCCAGACCTTGGGAGTGCTATAATTGGCCTGAGTGTTTCGGGGCTGGAAAGGAAAAGCAGCCAGAGTTCCCAACACTGACTGACTCCCAGTTGGAAAGGGCTCGTGTGTTGAATGTCAGATGAGAATAGGACTAGGCTTTGCTGTGATGTCCTTCATGAATCACCTACTGACATTCAGAGTCCAAGAGCAGACATATAGTCACTTGGGTATAATACTGGAGAAAATAAATCAATTGATTTGAAGGAAGAAAGTGAGGTGAGGGGGGAGGGGATCTCAATTTTCCAATAAAACTGCACCCTCCCAAAAAAAACCTCCATTATTTGCAGACAATATTTACAGCCTGGGAAAGTAACAGCTGCTATCAAAATAACTCCCTACCCTCCATGACATTTTAAACTGCCAAAGCAATTGTTAAATATTGCATACAATTTTATCCACTGTTCAAGAAACACATCCTATAACCCCTTGAGCAAAGTGGGAGTAGCAAGGTTGCCTTTTTTGACAATCAGATCCATAGATTATTATTTTCCCACAATAAAAAGTTTTGAAGTATTCGACAACCATGCTTACTCGAACTTCTATTTTCAGCAGAAACTGACTGGTCTAATTTTGGCTCATGCATAGGAAAAAAATACATTCATAGCAGCCACATACTTTAGTCTGCAACAGATCTCGTTGCCACTACTGCAATGCTGTGTACCAATAACATGCAGGCATTATTTATTAAAAACAGAGTCATTACTGGATACTTTAATTAAAAGGGTGTACCCTCATATACAAACATGATTTTGTTCAGTTCCCAGAGAGTTTCCCATGAATTGCAGAATTGTAAGTTTGATTAAGCTGGCTAAAAGCCAAGGTTCAATAATAAATCTTGAACATACTGCAATGATGTAACTTTGCAATAGTCAAGCTAGTGTTACTGATGCCTGTTTATAATATTCCTCTTTAAAGATTGCCCTCTCACATACACAACTCTTCAGCCTGGTTTTTAATTAGCAAAGAGGTCCAAGCAAGGTTTTAAAACAGCAGAGGAACTTCAAATAACCCAAACAGGAAATGAATCTTTTAGCTAAAACGCCTTTAGTAGTTAGTGTACAGTATTAATGGAAATGAGTTAACTCCTAGAAGTTTTCTTTCTCTTTGGTAAGCATCAAAACTTTAGAAAGGTGCAGAGGAGATTTACTAGAGCAGAGAAGTTTAAGCAGAGTTTGAAAAGAATTGTTCAAAATCATGAAGGGCTTTGACAAAGTAGATACAAAGAATCTGTTTCCACTGTAGGGAAGGTCAGTAACCCGGGGACACAGATATAAAAGAACTTGCAAAAAAAGGCCTGGTGGGGAGAAAAAAATATTATGCAGTCAGTTGTTATGATTTTGAATGCACTGCCTGAAAGAGCGGTGGAAACAGACTCACTAGTTACTTTCAAAATGGGAATTAGATTAATACTTGAAAAATAAAGAAAAACTACAGGATTAAGGGGAAGGAATAGCAGGTGTGGGTCTAATTAGATAGCCCTTCAGCGAACTGGGACAGGTACAATGAGCTAATTGTCCTCCTTCTATACTGTATAATTCTATAATGACTATGACCCATTCTGGAGTAGATTCGCAGGTACTGGTTGACTCTGGTACTTTGATCAAGTGACCATTTTCATGCAATAACCTATTCAGTGAACTGGTAGGTTACTGAGAGGTGAAGGGCATCACATCTCAGTCCGATGCTAACCTCACCCACCTCACTTTCCAACAGGGGGGGTCACTGGATAGTGATCAGAACATTTTTCCTGATGTTTTCTCTCCCTAGCTAAACACTAAGGACAACTGTAGTATCCCAAACATTATTCGATAAGGATATAAGCTATCTCTGCACAGAAACACATAGTCCTTGTCTCTATGGTGCGGCACTATATTGACAGTACAAATCCTTATCTAGCCATGAATAGCTTGCGGAAGCATTTGTAAATTAGCAAGATGACACTTTTTCCAATCCTCAAACAAGGTGACTGAATCTACACGAGTCTGTTTTTGAAAGGAAACTGATAAACACTCCTTAAGTATGTTGATGACAAACCAGTCAGGAGAGATGCATTTGATATCAAGCAATACCACAAATTAATCCTCCTATAATTAAAACAATATTGGGTCCAAGGAAAATCAAAGATTTTGCCCTTTATATAGGAAATTCCTTTACTTTCTGCCTTATTTCTGTACAGCAGTTGAAAAATTCTACGGACATCAACACAGTGAATTTATGTTTTGGCACAGTCTAATAGTACAGCATTTAGGAAAAAAATACTCAGGCAGACTTCCTGTTGATCCTCAACTTCAACAGAACGTAATTCTGTTCTGAATCATGTTTACTGCACATTAAATTCTGTTCCTCACAAAGTATCATTTTAATTTGAGACTCATATTTCAGACTCTCAGGAATCAAATGATGCAACTAAAGTGACAAGAAATATAGACCTGTAACGAGTTGCTGACTCGGTCTCAATTTCTTCCAGATGGAATTCTGCCCAAGGATCAGGTATGTGTTTAGCTTTTTCCAATGCATGTCTCCAAGCCTCCTGCAAAACAGACAAAATAACTCAGCTGCCTTACAAAAGGTCTAGTGCTAACTCTGCATTTAATTCACATAGTAAGAAGTTTAACAACACCAGGTTAAAGTCCAACAGGTTTATTTGGTAGCAAAAGCCACACAAGCTTTCGGAGCTGCAAGCCCCTTCTTCAGGTGAGTGGGAATTCTGTTCACAAACAGGGCATATAAAGACACAAACTCAATTTACATGAATAATGGTTGGAATGCGAATACTTACAACTAATCAAGTCTTTAAGAAACAAAACAATGTGAGTGGAGAGAGCATCAAGACAGGCTAAAAAGATGTGTATTGTCTCCAGACAAGACAGCCAGTGAAACTCTGTGGGGGTTACAAATAGTATGACATGAACCCACATGAACTCACATGTGAACTCATATGAACTCACATAAGCATTCTATATAGGCTTTTCTAGTTAGACAACTTTCACATTTGTAAACCAGTGATCTATAATCAGAGACACAGATAGCAACCAAGACAGTTGCTCCAATGGTATGTAATTACTTGTTACAAGGGTTCATTTTAAAAAGAAAGAGGCAAAGCTTCACTAATACCATGGTGTTAAAAAGCAATGAATATTCAGGGCACACATTTACAATGGTCTAATTGTGCTTCTTTTTCTTATGCTCTTCTATAGACACACAATTCATTCTCTGATTACTGTGCAACAAGAAACTTAAAATGGGATTTGGGAAGATTGTTAAGTGTTAAAAGAAAAATATTATTTCAGCTTGCTCCAAACTAAAAATTTCAGAATTCATTTTATAAAGCACAATATTAGTTAAAATAGTAACGGTTAGTATCTAGACAATTTTTTCACTTATCAGTTCCCACTGCTAGATAATTTTACCATTAAAAGGAATGGTACAAACAAATGTGAATTTGATTCTTGTACTTTAATGGGCAGTGCAAAAGCAATCTGTATTTTTCAGATATGCCATATGTCCACGATACCAAACTATTTCTTCCATTCACCCAGTTATAAAAATAAGTACAACAAATAAGTCAATAATCTACCACAGTCCATTTGCACTCTAGTAAAAACTCTTCCAAATCCTTTACAAACCCAGTTCACTGAACCCAACAAGCTGAGTGACATTGCTTTCATGCGGAGAGTATTCAGGCACATGTCTAATTAGATGCAATATTTGCTTTTCATGTTAGTTTCCACCACAGCTGATTTTATCACAATAAGTAGCACCAGGTCACCAGCCAAGAACAGAATTCTATTGAAAAGTTCATCAATCTGAAACGTTAATTCTGTTCCTCCATCCACAGGTGCTGCCTGACCTACTGAGTATTTCCAGAATTTTCCGTTTTTGTTACTAATCTTCCCTCTGGTCACAATATATAAATTACAGTAAACTTTTAAATCTCATAATCGTTAAGATTGAAAAGGCTGGTTCAGCAAATTGCACATATGTAGACAGATCATCCAAAGCACCTCTTTGTGGCACATTGACACGACAGCAATGTGCGCTCTGGATCACTTTAATATTCTGAATTGATCTATACTACACTTCAACCCGACAACAATGCTCGTTTTAAACGCCCCACTTGCAAAAGAGATCAAATAGCAACCATAAGGATAGGTGTTAAAGTTCATCATCATTGAGATAGCAGATTGCATTTATATTTCTTGTAAACACTGCTATGTCAAGTTTATGATTTTTTGAAAAACTTCATTTGTTGTAATCTTAACAATTTCAATTGAAACTTTGCTTGAACTTTTTCTGCTCAGTTTAAGGTCTAGTGTCATGGGAAAATAGCTAGCCTGAAATATTACAGTGGAAACAAAAATACAACACATCAATATTAACCTCTGGGAACAATATAAGGGAACCATATACAGAAAGAAATGGAACTAATAGATTCTGTTGTTGCACAGGCCAAGGTTGGGTACAGGAAGCTGCAGGGATGAATGCCTTTCGGATGTCTCAGAGTTCTGTGAACAAAGAGGCTCAACTGAGACCTCAAGACAAGGAACTATAACCACAGGAAACAAAAAATGCTAAAAATACTCAGCAGACCTAACAGCATCTGTGGAGAGAGAAACTGAGTTAACATTTCAGATCGATCACTCTCAATTACCCATCATCAGTTCTGACAAAGAATTATCAATCTGTTTCTCTCTCCACATGGGCTGCTGGACCTGCGGAGTACTTCTACTATATTTCCTGTTGTACCATTCAAAATGGATCATGTTTGAGCAGAAGCAAGGACGCTATCAGAGGAGGTACAGGAGAAGACATGAGTGTCACTGATTCCTAACAGTGCAGCTTAAAGCATAAAAGAGAAAGAAGGAAGTTGCATTTATACATGTCTTCAAAAACTTCCCAAAGAACTTCACAGCCAATAAAGTACTTTTTGAAGTGTAACCACTGTTGTCACGTCAGAAATGTAGCAGCCAATTTGCACACAGCAAGTTCCCTCAAACAGCAACAAGATAGCGAACCAGACAATCTGTTATAGTGATGTTAGTTGAGGACTAAATATCAGCCAGGATACTGGGGAGGACTCCCCTGTTCTTCTTTGAATAGTGCCACAGGATCGTTACCATCCAGCTGAGAGGGCAGATAGAATATCAATTTAACACCTCATCAGAAAGTAGCACCTCTGACAATGCAGCACTCCCTCAGTACTGCAATGAAGTTCTAGTTGAGATTAGGTGCTCAAATTCTGGACTCGAGACCTTCTGAGAGGTCAATGAGTCAGGAAAACCGGGAACCAAAGACAAAAATCAGGATAATCTGAAAGTCTGGCAGGAAAAGGGTGGTGTGAATGAAAGAACAAAAGAAGCTGAATGGAATCCGTGTCAGAGCAGCAGATAGCATAGGACAGCCTGACCTATGGAATTTTGTTTGCTTTGACGTGAGATCTTGTGTGGGTGTTTGTGATCTCCCCCCATTTGTGTTGACTCCCTTTCACAACAACAACAACAACATATATTTATATAGCATCTTTAAAGCAATGAAATGTCCTGAGTTGCTTCACAGGAGCAATACAAAACATGACACCAAGCCACATAAGAGATATTTGATTAGATGACCAAAAGCTTGGTCAACAAGGAAGGTTTTAAGATGTGTTTTAAAGGAGGAAAGTGAGGTAGAGAAGCAGAGAGGTGTAGGAAGAGAATTCCAGAGTTTGGGGCCTAGGCAATTAAAGGCATGATCACCAATGATGAAGCAATTATAATTGGGAAGGTACAAGAGGCTAGAATTAAAGGCAGATGTCAGAAAGTTCTTGAGCTGAAGGAGATTACAATAATAGGGAGGAGCGAGGCCATGGAGGTATTTGAAAACGAGGAGGTAAGACACAGATAGCTAAGCTTTGAGTGACCTCAAGTTTGTGGTAGGTAGAATGTGGGAGATCAGCCAGGGGTGCAGTGGAATAGTCAAAACTAAAGTAACGAAAGGCATGAATGATGGTTTCAGCACCAGATGAATTGAAATAGGGTGAAGTCAGGTGATACTACAGCAGTGAAAATAGGTAGTCTTAGTGATGGCATGAATAGGACATCAGAAGCTTATCTCGGAATCAAATATAACACCAAGGTTGCAAACAAACTGGCTTAATCTCTGACTGTTCCCAAGAAGAGGAATGGAGTTGGTAGCTAAGAAATAGATTTTGGAGCAGGGACTAAAAACAATGGGCGGGATCTTCCATTGGGACCTGATATTCCTGCCCAAAGTCAATGAACCTTTCAATGGTCTGAGAAATTGTCCTTCCTGCTCATGACAATTCCCGCAGCGGCAGGACCAGGAGGTCTACCCCACTAGATTCAGTTTTCTCAATGTTTGATTGGAGGAAATTTCTCCTTCTCCAGTCTGATAATATGGCAACAGCTGAGGCGTCAAGAAAAATAGTGGTGAGACAGAGCTGGATGTGGTCTGCATACATGTGAAAATTAGCGCTGTACCTTCACCCTTGTCCTTAGCTTCTGAATGTTTGCATATATTTCTGCAAGCTTGTATGACGATGCAGATTAGCATGCAGACGATTCAAACTATCTCAATTCCAGTGCAATTTTCTTTAAAAATCATTCACAATGTTGGCTTGCTAGAAACGTCAACCTTTATTGTTCAACCCTAACTGCTTTTGAGAATATGCTGGGGAGCCACCTTCTTGAAATACTGCACCCCCTGTTGTCTAGACACTGCCACCATCCTATTAGGGGAGAAATCCAGGGTTTTGACCGAGTGACGATGAAGAACTGGCAACATAGTTCCAAGTCAGGATGGCATGCACCTTGGAGAGGAACTTCGAGATAGGTCATGATAGGTCACCTCCTGCTCTTCTCCTTCAGATAGGGGTCACAAATGTGGAAAATGTTGAAGCCTCTGCACCACGATTCAGCACACAAAGGGCCTTTTAAGGGAAAGCAGTGCCACAGCGAGAGGTATAGTAATATAATTTGAAATATTGGCACACAAGTGCACCTCTGCTCAGTGATCAGATCAATAAGTCTTTACACCAATTCAGTAGGCCTAGCTCTAACAATGCGGGACCTCTGTTTCCACATAGTGAAGTAACAAATGTGATTCTGTTGCATGTACTGTTGCTGATTTTACAGAACCCACTCTGCAATATAAACAGGATGAATGTGACGCCACAGAAAATGGATAATAATTCAGGACTGTTACTAGATAGAAACAGGGCATCGGATTCCTCAATTCTGTGCAAGACATTGTGATGTAGTAAATCTTCAGATAAACACCCGTCTCTCACCTTTTTAAACTCTCCAAAAACATAACTGCAAAGGTAAATGGAACTGCATATCTGTCCATATATGGCTAGAGTAAATAGCCAGAGAACTACACTAAATGTACCCTGTGCTGCTACATCAGGGCTTTTAAATAAACACTGAAAACAACCTTGTGGTTTCTACTTCTGCTTTTATCGTACACAATAACGGGACACTAAGTTCATACATTCCAGATTGTTTTCTTTTGCTTCCCCCGCTCCCCAACATTTTCTAAATGTTCCCTTCCTGACAGAAGGGAAAAAAAACAGTAAAATGGGCAAATAAGAATACTGGTCTCAATTGGTTGTGTGTACTTTAAAATGGAACATCAGTAAAATGGGAAAATAATGTTTTGTCCTTCTGGGGACAGATCCCCTGGCTCCAGCGCACTGCTCACTTTTTCTCCACGAGCCTATAAAGAAATTAAAGACCACAAACATATCATCATTTTTGAGCCCTCGCTCTGTTCTTTACTCAATGTCCATTTGAGTTGTTTTCTGGGCAGGCGAGAGGAGAAAAGGAATCATTAGATGACAACCAGGAATAGTGAATATAGCTCTGAATCTAAAAAAGGCGGGCACCAATTTTCTTCAAACAAAATCTCTAATTTCCCTCTGAGGACAGTTAATAGTATACACTTTCAGCAGTGTTATGTCAATCTATTGTTTTTAAGCAGCCAGGCTAAAAGTAAAGCCACAGCTGGCTTCAACTGCATTCTGGAGCCATCATACTCGGTATCATTGGCCCCATTTCAAATGAAGAAGTACAGTACATCCTCACTCTAACATACTATTTGCAACACTGTAATGTTCAAACCCTGTGACCTTTGACTGTACTTGTAGTGTGAGCGAACTCATAAATAAACAATTCCACTCGAGTGTCTGTTTATCTACCATAGAGTAGATGCTGGCTTCAGGCAGGGTTTATGAAAATGTTTAACTGCCGCAAGCAGTCATTATGACTAAGAGATAATTATTTTTTTGTGAGACAAATTATGTGCAAAATCAGGAACGGTTGTATCACAGCTTGGTATGGCTCCTGCTCTGTCCAAGACTGCAATAAACTACAAAGAGTCGTGAACGAAACTCAGTCCACCACTCAAACTAGCCTCCCATCCATTGACTCTGCCTACACTTCCCACTGCCTCGGAAAAGCAGCCAGCATAATCAAGGACCCTACGCACCCCAAAGATACTCCCTTCCACCTTCTTCCATCAGGAAAAAGATACAAAAGTCCGAGGGCACATACCAACCGACTCAAAAACAGCTTCTTCCCTGCTGTCATCAGACTTTTGAATGGACCTACCTCGCATTAAGTTGATCTTTCTTTACAACCTGGCTAGGACTGTAATATTACATTCTGCACTCTCTCCTTTCCTTCTCTATGAACGGTATGCTTTGTCTGTATAGTGCGCAAGAAACAATACTTTTCTCTGTATACTAATAGAATAGAATCATAGAATCCTACAGTGCAGAAGGAGGCCATTCGGCCCATCGAGTCTGCACCGACCACAATCCCACCCAGGCCCTTATCCCCAAAACACAATGCATTTACCCTAGCTAGTTCCCCTGACACTAAGGGGCAATTTATCATGGCCAATCCACCTAACCCACACATCTTTGGACTGTGGGAGGAAACCTATGCAGACATGGGGAGAAAGTGCAAACTCCGCACAGACAGTGACCCAAGCCGGGAATCGAACCCAGGTTCCTGGCGCGCTGTGAGGCAGCTGTGCTAATCACTGTGCCACCGTGCCACCCTACATGTGACAATACATGTGACAAATCAGACAAGTGATAGGTGATGTCAAGTTTGGATTTCTAATCCTGAAAACAATAACAATGTATATTTATACAAAGCAAAACATTGCACAGAGCATTCAATAAAATTTTCACTAAACCACATAAAGTGATATTAGAACAGGTAACAAAAACTTAGTCACAAAGCATGGTTTTAAATAGAAGCTTAAAGAAGGAGAGAGATGCTGAGGTTTAAGTCTGTGGAAGGAAAGAAAAGCTCCAGAGAGATAGGAGTTTTCTACAATGTTGAGCTGCAGGAAAATGAGATGAGTCTTGATTCAATCATGGCAAGAACTAAGACCAGAATTAAATGAGTCATTAAAAGAAAATTTACAAGGACATGCAGGGAAACATACACCGCAAGATAAAAAGGTCTGGAGCAGGGCAGTGTAACTGCAGATTACGCAGTGAAATGATTACAGATATAAGACCTACCCGACCGCGGTCAGTTAATGAGCCAAACTTAGGAGGGGTCTGGTGATTCTGAAGAATACATGAAAGATAATTTAGAAATACAAAAATTTACTAAAAAAAAAACAATTGTAGGCAATTCTTACTGGAAACAAAAGTGCTATCTCTTGCTTAGTCATATTTCATTAGTCATATGAGAAAGTGCCCATCCATATACTTGGTTCATCCAGCCAAAACTACTTAAAGATTATTCTTGTTTTTAAATGACCCCGAGCCAGAAAAGTTAATTGACTGATTACTGGACGAAGTGCTATAATTTTGTCAAGTTATTTTTCTGAGCTCATAGTGAGGCGATTAAAAAATGAAATACAAATATACATGTAAAAATGGATAAATGTTTTCAGTATTTTAAAAACATTCTTATATTTTAGGGTTAAAATGGGGTACTCCTATTTTTTCATCTGTTTTAACATTTGAAATCTTCTGAAACATTTCTGGCAAGTTGGGTGTTTTCAGTGTTGGTTCCCCTTTGTTTACAGACCTTGGTCTATTGCATCTCACAAGAACAGATAACTAGAAGTCTTACGTAATTCCCGAGACAACAATCAACTGACATAAACATGACAGATGTATGCATCAATAAAATTTCCTTAATGCAGCAACAAACAAGATGTAAAATAGATGTCAAGACTGCAGAGATTAAAGTGTCATCAGTTGATACTGGTGCAGATAGTGCTTAAGCAATATAGCATTATTCAGATACTGGGGTTGCCTAATGAACAGTATTATTGCAAGAACAAAGCATTATTCTAATACTACTGAAATAACTAGCTGCTGAAAAACAAATTTTAAAGGAAATATGACATTGTATTGAAAAATACATCAGCAATTGTTTCTTACAAAAACCTGTTATTTCAATGTGAAAAATAAGACTAAGTCCCACCTGACAACATGGATTCTTATTAATTTTGTTTACAATGGGCCTGAACTTGCTCAGAGTGGCAATCAGAGTCAAATTAACACTCCACTCCTCGTTTTTATCTCGGCTGATCTTCCAACACAGGGTCGGCAAAAGCCAGGCAGTATAGTGCATCCATGGGGCCTCATGTCAACTGCCACTCTGTTGGATGCAAGGAGGCCCTGGCCCCTTTCCTATGGCACTAGCTGGGGGGGGGGGGGGGGGGGGGTGGATGCCCTGTAGGAGTGGGCAAAACCCATGGGTTGGCGATTCCCCATCAGGGCGTGCAGTCGCTTAAGGGACTGGGAAGTCCCATAGTGTGTTGGTGTGGGTCTGTGCAGTGCTTTCCCAATAGTTAAGTGATTCTAATTCTTGTAACTATTGATGTAACTCAGTTGGAACTATCCAAAACGGTTTGCGATTTAAATTGCCCCTGGCAGGGCAATTGCCATGGGGAAATTTGCGCTTCTGGGTGGGGGTCCTTAGTGCATCTTTCGGGTAGTTCCCAATATAATGGAGTTTGGAAGTTAGAACCCAATTTGAGGAAACTAACTCAAAATTCTCATTTTATTTTAAAGCAATAGATGGGTCTTCCCACTGCTGTATTTCTGAAAACACAAGGTCCTTAAATTACCAGCAAACCTACCCCATTAGTTTTCACAAAACACACATGCTCACCATTGCCAAATCCTCAAACCCATAATAAATTCATCTGGAGGAATGCAGATTGAAATCCCACTGCGTGATATTAGTAACAAAAGCTAACATTCTTTTGTAAAATGAAATTCCTTTGCTATTAACTTACGGATTTACTTCAAATATGTTGGGGTCTTTTAAAAAAAAAAGGAATTCCATACAAGTGTTTCTTAATAATATCCTACAGTGCAATTTCTTGCTAAGGATACAGTACAACTAAACTCGTCAATTCCAACAAGAAAATTATTTTTGTTTATTCTTTCACAGCATTTGGGCATCACTAGCTTTAGTGAGTGGTTTGCTAAGCCATTTTGAAGGGGGTGTTCAGAGTTAAACACTTAACTGAGAGTCTAGAATTGCTCAGACTTGGTGAGGATGACAGATTTCCTTCCCTAAAGGACATTAGTAAACAAAATGGGTTCTTGCAACAATTGTTGTAATGGGCACCATTACTGAACTAGCTTTATATTCCAGATTTATTTACTGAATTTAAATTCCACTAGCTGCCACGGTGGGATTTGAACCTGTATCCCGCAAGCATCAGCCTAGTCCAGCCCTCCTACTAGTCCAGTGACATTATCACAATGCCACTGTCTCCCCTAATTACTGACAGGCCTACCTGTAAACATCTAAACCTGGATATCAGGCTCATTAAAATGAATGTTCTCTAACCTTTGCAATCGCAAGGAACCAAAACGAGCATAATATGTGGTGGATACAATAAAGTCTCAGTTTTTCATAGAATCACAGGAACCCTGCAGTGCAGAAGGAGACCATTCGGTCCGTCGAGCCTGCACTGACAACAATCCCACCCAGGCCCTATCCCCGGAACCCCATGTATTTACCCTGTTAATCCTCCTAGACACTAAGGTGCAATCTATCATGGCCAATCCACTTAACCTATTTGAAAAAAATACTGCAAATGCTATATTACTAAAACACATTTGCTGCAATAAATGAAAGCATTGAACCACAGAATCATAGAAAAGTGAAGAAAGAGGCCATTCGGTCCTTCATGCCTGTGCTGACCAGAAAAGAGAAAAAAAAACTAGCCACTTATTTTAATCCCATTTTTCAACACCTGGTCCATAGCCTTGCAGGTTACAGCATGGTTGTTTATAACGGTATAATCCTTTGCAAATGCTCATACAAGGCTCTCATTGATTGCAGTAAATGCTTTTTAATACCACAAGCAATATTTGTTAGTAATCATGCATGGAATGTACCAGTCAGGGGTGAGGAGAAAAAAAAGCAAAAACGAGGGATCAACAAACCATACCTTAACATTAAAAGACGACTTTCGAGGGGAGCTGGAGGTTTCACAAAAATTGTTCTTCATAAAATTGTGGTTGCAGATCTTATTTGGTTTATGGTCATCATAATCCGTAATGGGGCAAATCAGATACTGTTCATCATCATCACTATCCTCT
Source organism: Mustelus asterias (assembly GCF_964213995.1). Lineage (NCBI taxonomy): Eukaryota > Metazoa > Chordata > Chondrichthyes > Carcharhiniformes > Triakidae > Mustelus > Mustelus asterias. Next base: position 49,906,189 of record NC_135823.1, on the reverse strand, counting down.
CTCAAATCTCTATTTCCATTGCCAACTCCTTCTATGGCAAAGATCAGATCGTCCTCTGCCATGCTTAACTGTTAGTATCCCCAGTCTTACAGCTTTGTTTTGCAAAGTAGGTTCACCTGTTACAAAGTAAACAGATTATCTCAGCATCCGTTTGCGACACAGTCAATTTTTTTTCACATCTGGATGTTTTTAAAAAAAGCTAGAAAGTACAATGTTAAGACCTTAAAAGTTTCAGTGAGTGCACGTATGTTTTTGTTTCAAGTTTGCATGTGTTATACAGTTACTCTTTTGTTTTAATTTCTGGTTCTTTGGGAGGAATAGTCACAAAATATTTGCACATGCTCTTTTTCCAATCATCGTTCAATCAGATAGGCATATTAAATTAATTCCAGATCCATCTGTTAATGTAACAAATGTATTCCTTTATTTTTACCTTCCCTTACATGCGGCTCTCTATCACACAACCTACTCCTCCCAGAAGGGCAGGACAGTCCAGATTGCTGAATAGTCAAAACTTGTTAACTGAAACCAGCGAGGCTGGGTGACAGCTGGCAGAAGCCTCAATACGTGACTGAGGGAGTAAAAAGGTGGAGCTATAAATCAATAAAGTAAATTAAGAACCTAGTGATGCTCTAGCTTGCAAATGTCCCAAATAGAGAGGACGTATTCAATTTCTGGAACTTCTCATTGCAGAATGAAGCACTCAGCTGCTATAAGAAAACTTTAAAGATGTTTCTTGAAGCCACTTCCTCAACTGTATAGTGGGTAGAGGAAGAACCCCTCCAGAGAGAAACAGGAGAACAACATTCAGCAAGGCGGCATAGAGACTTCACCGAGCAGCATTCGGGAGAAGGCGCCACAATCACCCTGACTGTATAGTGGGTAGAGGAAGAACTGGTGTCAAGGAGCAGTAGGTTTTGCCTTCATCTCCAACACAGTAAAGGCAGTACGTAGCCAGCAGCACCTGAAATATCACTTATGATGTGAAGCAGTTCTCCAGAATCTCTGACAACATAAAACCAATTTGCATGTTAGTGGGTCGGATCTCAAACAATGACGAGACGGAGTACAGGAAAGAGATAGAGAATCTGGTGAACTGGTTTGACGACAATAATCTCTCTCTCAATGTCAACGAAATGAAGGAGATAGTCATCAACCTCAGGAAGTCGATGACTATCTGAGATTGTCATCGACTTCAGGAAGTGTAAAGGAGAACATGCCCCTGTCTACATCAATGGGGATGAAGTAGAAAGGGTTGAGGGCTTCAGGTTTTTAAGTGTCCAGATCACCAACAACCTGTCCTGGTCCCCCATGCCGACACTATAATTAAGAAAGCTCACTAAGCCTCTACTTTCTCAGAAGACTAAGGAAATTTGGCATGTCAGCTATGACTCTCACCAACTTACCCAGATGCACCATACAAAACATTCTTTCTGGTTGTATCACAGCTTGGTATGGTTCCTGCTCTGCCCAAGACCACAAGGAACTACAAAAGGTCGTGAATGTAGTCCAATCCGTTACACAAACCAGCCTTCCATCCATTGACTCCGTCTACACTTCCCGCTGCCTCGGCAAAGCAGCCAGCATAATTAAAGACCCCACACACCCCGGACATTCTCTCTTCCACCTTCTTCCTTCGGGAAAAAGATTCAAAAGTCTGAGGGCACGTACCAACTGACTCAAGAACAGCTTCTTCCCTGCTGCTGTCAGACTTCTGAATGGAACTTACCTTGCATTAAGTTGATCTTTCTCTACACACTAGCTATGACTGTAACACTACATTCTGCACACTCTCGTTTCCTTCTCAATGAACGGTATGTTTTGTCTGTATAGCGCACAAGAAACAATACTTTCACTGTACACTAATATAGGTGGCAATAATAAATCACAGAATTCATTACTTTACCTGTTATTTTTGTTAGTTAATAACCTATTATTTCCTGCATTATATCTGTTCCACCTTTAAAGTATATTGGTACAATGTTTGTCCATTTCCTATACTCGAACATTACTGGAAGCCAGCTATGCTCTCATGACAGTATATAGTGCCCCACAAATGGTCTCTATGGAGCTGTTCCAAAGAGAGAGGTGTCACGTATGTTTCAATCGTAGCACTCTTATTGCAGTCAGGAAGTTGTGTGTTCAAGCCCCACTCCAGTAACATGAGCATGTAATCTAATCCAGCACCACAGTGCAGACTGAGAGAGTGCTCCTCTGTTAGAGGCAATGATCTTCATATGAGATTTTAAGGTCCCATGTACCCTCTCGGGTGGATGTCATATTTATCCTTCAACCATCCACAACAGAAACAGATTATCTAGTTAATTAATGCATCAGTGTTTATGGGACCGAGCTGTGTGTAAACTGGCTGCTGCATTCTTCTGAATGGCTGCAAACTACCGCAGGGCTTTGAGGTAATGAAAGCTGCTACAGGAATAGGATTTATTTCTGATCTCCCTCAGCACCCGAGGATATAGACATTCAGACCCTAGGGTTTTGTTCATATTATAAAAGCAAAATACTGTGGATGCTGAAATTTGAAACAAAAAAAATAGAAAAATGCTGCAAAATCTCAACAGGCCTGACAGCATCTGTGGTGAGAGAATAGAGCCAACATTTCGAGTTAGGATTGAGTCTTTACCCACATTCACCAACAGACATTCTTGCAACATTATCTTCAAAATTTTCCCAAGGATATTTGTCAGTGCAACAGAAGCCAGGCAACAACTTAACGTTGCCTTCAGCATTGAATACACCGTTCATAATTGAATTATATAGATTAAATAGTTAAATATAACTTCTATTTTCTTCAATTTCACCTCATCTTTTAGCCTTCTAATTTCTATTCCTAATACTCCACTTAAGTTTTTCAGTCAGACATTCTGCAACTCCTTTCTCACTGGAGTTAATCAATAACAATACTCTGAGGGGGGTGGCGGGGTATTCCAAGCCAGATAAATACTTCCCTTTGAAGTGGTGCGAGGTCTATTTGCAACCCTCTTTGGGAGGTTACCGGTTTTGTTAAACACTCTAGTTTTATACTGGCTATTGGAATGAGGTAACCTGTTTACAACCATATTGCAGCCCCAAAGGAGTTGGATCAAGGCTCCTCTCAACTTCTTTTTGGCAAACTAAATGCCTCTGCCTAACTAGTAACTAATACTGAAACGCAACATAAACCCAAACTGCAAATGTATTTGTAATATCATACTTGAATACAAGTGACAAACGCTATTCCCGATTTTAAAGCTGGCACCACTTGGTGCAGCCTTTAAACGCCAAGCCAAGAATTGCTGCCTGTTTGAAATATTTCACTACTTCCTATTTTTGAATAAAATTTTGCTTCAGTGGTACTACGGAACGTGCAGGAAACTGGTGGTTATTTTACTTGCATATCCTATTCCCTTGTTCATAGTGCAGAGATAATACCCAAAGCTGTTTATGCATTGCACGCTGGATTACGTCCATATTATATACTCACTCACTACACCGCTTCCAAAGGCTGTTGCAATCGACCAAAAAAATCCGCAAATAATAAATTGATACAAAAGCGGCCGACAACGTGGCAGCAGATTTGAAAGCGACAATCACTTAACCCCGTCTCGGAACCCGACAAGCAAATGCAGCGGATGCAAAAGACTGGGCAGTTTCATTAAATCCCAAATACCTGAACGCCTACTGTCAAGGAGGGTCTGCTTGCAGGCTGACTCGGAAGGCATGGGAGAGACATTCAGATGTCCCCTCCCCGCTCACACGGCTGCTGTCCCGCCCAGTGAGAGGGCTGGGCTTCAGCAAATGTACTCTCTCCACAGCGCGCCAGCTTACATTGCACGTACACACGGCTCCAGCGAGAACATTTCATACCCTCCCACAACCAGCCTGTGTCTGAACACAAACAGGAGGCAACAACAGCCTCAAGTGTTGTTGAGCTGCACTTAAATCAAAGACCTGTGCAATGGGCTTACTGCTGCCCCAAAATACATATACTGTAAGCAGCAAATTAATGGAACTTGCCTCTCATGAAAAGGTTGTTTTCAAACTTACCACGTCACACAACCATGTAAATTGCACTGTACCTGCACATTACATTATAGTCTAAATTAAACTAATCAAACAAAGGCTTGGCAAAATAAATTTCCGTAAAACCAAGGCCCCTTAAAATGCAGTTTAAGCCAACCATCATTATTATTATTGGCACTGCCAGAAGGGTTTCCTTTGGTGTTAATAAATTGAATTTATATAGCACCTTTTACAATTTCCCAGAACGTCCCAAAGCATTTTACCTCCAATTAAGTATAAATACTGTTGTAACCCGTATTTTGGGTGAGGGGATTAAACCCAGGCCCTGACTGCTCTCACGGGTATGCATCACAGATCTTTACTATCACGCAATTTCCAAGAAGACCAGTGTCCTGGCAATTTATCTCTCAACCAACATCACAAAAGCAGATTATACGTTCTTCTTTTGGGATCTTGCTATGCCCTGTTAATGACTGCATTGACAGTTAAGTGTAGTGAGGCATCCTGGAGTTGTGATAAACACCAAAGACAAAAATGGCAGTGTAGTTGATTGTGATAGCTGTTGGATCCAGAATGATATCAATGGTTTTGTTGAGTGGGTAGAGAAGTGACAAACAGAATCTGGAAAAGTAAGTTAATGCATTTGGGGAGGGCAAACAAAGCGAGGGAATATTCAATAAATGGAAAGATATTGAGAAGGACTGAGGAAGTGAGAAACCTGGGAGTGTATATCCACAGGTCCTTGAAGGTGGCAGAACAGGTAGACAATGTGGTCAAGAAAGAATATAGAATGCTTTACTCTATTGGGAGAGATATTGAATATATCGAGTTTTTCGAGGGAGTGCCGAAGATGATTTATGAGGGTAGGGCAGTGGATGTTGTCTACATGGACTTCAGTAAGGCCTTTGACAAGGTCCCTCATGGCAGACTGGTGCAGAAGGTGAAGTTGCATGGGATCAGAGGTGAGCTGGTAAGGTGGATACAAAACTGGCTCAGTCAAAGAAGACAGAGGGTAGCAGTGGAAGGGTGCGTTTCTGAATGGAGAGCTGTGACAAGTGGTGTTCCTCAGGGATCAGTGCTGGGACCTTTGCTGTTTGTAATATATATAAATGATTTGGAGAAAAATGTAACTGGATCGATTAGTAAGTTTGCGGACGACACAAAGGTTGGTGGATTTGCGGATAACGATGAGGACCATCAGAGGATACAGCAGGATATAGATCAGTTGGAGACTTGGGCGGAGAGATGGCAGATGGAGTTTAATCCGGACAAATGTGAGGTAATGCATTTTGGAAGGTCTAATACAAATAGGAAATATACAGTAAATGGCAGAACCCTTAGGAGTATTGATAGGCAAAGGGATCTGGGTGTACAGGTACACAGGTCACTGAAAGTGGCAATGCAGGTGGAGAAGGTAGTCAAGAAGGCATACGGCATGCTTGCCTTCATCGGCCGGGGTATTGAGTTTAAAAATTGGCAAGTCATGTTGACGCTTTATGGAACCTTAGTGAGGCCGCACTTGGAATATAGTGTTCAATTCTGGTCGCCACACTACCAGAAGGATGTGGAGGCTTTGGACAGGGTACAGAAAAGATTTACCAGGATGTTGCCTGGTATGGAGGGCATTAGCTATGAGGAGAGGTTGGAGAAACTTGGTTTGTTCTCATTAGAGCGACGGAGGTTGAGGGGAGACCTGATAGAAGTCTACAAGATTATGAGAGGCAAGGACAGAGTGGATGGTCAGAAGCTTTTTCCCAGGGTGGAAGAGTCAATTACTAGGGGGCATAGGTTTAAGGTGCGAGGGGCAAGTTTTAAAAGAGATGTACGAGGCAGATTTTTTACACAGAGAGTGGTGGGTGCCTGGAACTCGTTGCCGGGGGAGGTAGTGGAAGCGGATACGGTAGTGACTTTTAAGGGGCGTCTTGACAAGTACATGAGATGGGAATAGAGGGATATGGTCCCCGGAAGCATAGGGGGTTTAGTTAAGTCGGGCAGCATGGTCAGTGCAGGCTTGGAGGGCCTGTTCCTGTGCTGTAATTTTCTTTATTTTTTTGTTCTTCTTTGTTCTTTATAAAAGCAGGGATGTAATGATGGAACTGTATAAAAGACTGGTTAGATCACAGTTGGTAGTTGTGTACATTGCTGGTCAACACACTACAGGAAGAACATAACTGCTCTTGAAAAGAGTACAGAGGAGATTTACAAGCATGTTGCCAGTTGAAAATTGCAGCTATGAGGAGAGACTGGATAGGCCAGGGTTGCTTTCCTTCGAACAGAGGAGGCTGAAGGGAGATCTAATTGAGGTGTACAAAATTATGAGGGGCCTAGACAGAGTACACAGGGAAGACTTGTTTCCCTATCCGAGAGATCAATTAGCAGGGACCATCGATTAAAGGTGCTTGGTGGAAGGATTAGAGGAGACATGACGAAAAACCTTTTCACTCAAGGTTGTGAGCGTCTGAAATTTACTGCCTAAGTTGGTCATTTAGGCTGAAATGCTGAACTCATGTTAAAGGTATCCGGATCTGCATCTGAAGTGCTGTAATCTGCAAGGCAACGGAGCAGATGCTGGAAAATGGGATTAAAATGGGTGGCTCATTTTTTTTCTCTTTTTAGACCAGAGCACAGAATGGGCTGAATGGCATCTTTTTGCAGTGTAACCTTTCTGCAGTTCTACAAATGCAAGCTGGACAGGGCATTGGTGAGAACACATCTGGAGTGCTGGGGATGGTTTTTGTCTCCTTATTTGAAAAAGGATATAATTGCATTAGAAGCAGTTCAGAGAAAGTTCACTCAACCCATTCCTGGAAAGAGGCTGGGTCTATACCCATTGGAGTTTAGAAGAATGAGGGATGATCTTATTGAAATATAAAAGATCCTAAGGGTTAGGGTGGATACCAGGCAGATGTTTCCTTTTGTGGAGGAGATTAGAACTAGGGGGCACAATTAGAAGGTCTCACTTTTAAGACAGAGATGAAGAGAAATATTTTCTGAGATTTGTTAGTCTGTGGAATTCTCTTCCTCAGAAAGCAGTGGAGGCTAGGTCATTGAATTTACTTAAAGACTGAATTATATTTTTGATGGGAGTTAAGGGATATGGGGAGCAGACAGGAAAGTGGAGTTGAGACCATAATCAGATCAGCAATGATCTTATCGAATGGTGGAGCAGGTTTGAAAAGCCGAATGGCCTACTCCTGCTCCTATACCCTGTGTTCCTAAGCACTCATATATTTTTTAACTGCCTGGCAGTCTGTTGCAGTTCTGTCACAGAGGACTGTGGTACTATATATTGTATATACAGTTATCAGGCAGTGCAGCTTCAATGAAGAAATACATTTCTAAAGATAAGGCATACAAAACTGACTATCATTCCTACTGGCCTCACTATTTCCAGGGAATACACCCTGATGTATTAAAAACTCGATCTTAAAATATTTATCCTGGTTTTCGAACCCCTCTATGGCCTTGCTCCTCCCCATCTCCACCAGCCCTATGTGCCGGTGAGATCTATGCATTGCTCCAATTCCAAACCTCTTGTGCATTCCCAATTTCCATCACCCCACCATGAGCAGCTGTGCTGTCAGCTGCCTGAGTCCTAACCTCTGGAATCCCCTCCTTAAACCTCTCCATTTCTTCCTTCCTTTACCACTCTCCTGAAAACCTATCTCGTTGACCATACATTTTAATATCTGCTTGTGTGGCTTGGTGTCAAATTTTGTTTGGTCGTGTTCCTTTAATAAGTGCAGTCTAATGTTTTATTACATTAACAATATAGAAATGCAAATTGTGTGCATAATCCCTTCGCTTAAGGAAAATCAGCAAATCTGCCCCATTCCCTGTAATGCTATTCTGAATTATGCACATGCTAAAATCTTTGTCAGACTAAACGACATTACATTCAAAGCTAAAACTCCCTGCTTTGTACAATCTCTAGAATTTGTCTCATATATTCATTTAGCTACATTCACTATTCTTAATGGTCTCGGCATAAGGGTGAAAGATACAGCATGAGACAAGCAGTTCAAATGTCACAGCTGCACACCATGTTCAGATAAGGCACCAGACCAGAATCTGTGACCTCTTGGAGAGTATGTTTCAAATGTCAAACATTAATGCGCTTAAAAGTGTGCTGCAGTTGTTACTAAACTCTCACCCCAAAAAATAAAAACTTAAACGGACTTGCTTTGTGAATAAAATTCAAGATATGATCCAAAAGACCAACAGCCAATGCAACTCTCAAATGCTACCAGTTACAAACTGGCCACAGCCAAACTCAACAAAGTTATTACAAACAGAAAATGCAGGAAATACTAGCAGTTCAGAAAGAAACAGAGTTAATGCTTCAGCTCAGTGTCCTTTCATCAGACCTGTAACATTAATGCTGATTCTCTCTCCAGAGAAGCCACCTGACCTACTGAGTATTTTCAGCATCTTCTCTCTTCATTCAGATTTCCAGCGTCTGCAGCATTTTGCTTTCGTCAACAAATTAATGCACAGAATTACATCGCACTGGTCTATGCCAGAGTTTTTGCTCCACACAAGCCAGTTCCATTGGCTATTAGAACAGAGCAAAGTCAAACTCACAGCGGCAGTGACTGCACGGATCACAGGACACCTTCAACAAGCAGCTCACACTGGTCAGCCATCAACATGAGCAAATTGGGAAGCTGAAGCAACTCTGAGGACATCATCAGAAATCAGTGCTCCCTGCTCCTCAAGTGGAAACAAGCTCCTGTAATGTTAAAAAAAAAACAAAAGCCCTGGTTAGGTGCTGTAGCCAGTATTCTTTAGAAGGTCATCAACATGAAACATTAATTCTTTTCTCTCTCCTCAGATGCTGCCTGACCTGCTGAGTATTTCCAGCATTTTCTGTTTTTATTTCTCTGGATGGAGGTTTACATCAACTATTAACAACACAAACAGCTGTAGTACACAAAATGGAAACATACAAGGTCCCGAGGGGTCTTGACAAGGTGGATGTGGTGAGGATGTTTCTTCTTGTGGGAGAATCTAGTCACTGTTTAAAAATAACGAGTTGCCTGTTCAGGACAGTGATGAGGATAATATTTTTCTCTCAGACGGTTGTTCCTCAAAAAGGCTGTGGAAGCAGAGTCTTTGAATATTTTTATACAGAGCTAGATAGATTCTTAATAAACAAGGGGTGGTAAAAGGTTATCGGGAGTAGGTAGTAAGTTGCAATCAATCAGCCAGGAATGGTGGAGGAGCAGGTTCGAGCGGCTGAGTAGCTTATTCCTGTTCCTAATTCCTATAAAATGAGACACCATTCCTTATTCTGCTCTGTAACCATGTAGTCTTTTTGACTACAAGAATTAACCCAAAAGAACATTTTCCTATGGTGAACAGAGAGGAGAAAAGTATTTCTGGACACCAATAAGTTCACAAATCAACACTGTAAGTATCATGTTTCACACCACGATTTAAGGAGATGGTGGCTATTTCTATAACTGCCTCCAGCCCTACAACCTTTCATGATCTCTGTACTTCTCCAATTCTGGCCTATTGTATCCCCAATTTTCATTGCTCCATTGGTGGCCGTTCCCTAAGCTCTGGAATTCCCTCCTTAAATCTACTTAAAATGATGTCATATACATGGATTTTAGTAAGCGTTTGATAAGGTCCCCCATGGTCGGCTTATGATGAAAGTGAGGTGTGGGATAGAGGGAAAGTTGGCCGATTGGATAGGTAACTGGCTGTCTGATCGAAGACAGAGGGTGGTGGTCGATGGAACATTTTTGGATTGGAGGCTGGTTGCTAGCGGAGTGCCACAGGGATCAATGCTTGGTCCTCTGCTCTTTGTGATTTTTATTAATGACTTAGAGGAGGGGGCTGAAGGGTGGATCAGTAAATTTGCTGATGACACCAAGATTGGTGGAGTAGTGGATGAGGTGGAGGGCTGTTGTAGGCTGCAAAGGGACATAGATAGGATGCAAAGCTGGGCTGAAAAATGGCAAATGGAGTTTAACCCTGATAAATGTGAGGTGATTCATTTTGGTAGGACTAATTTAAATGTGGATTACAGGGTCAAAGGTAGGGTTCTGAAGACTGTGGAGGAACAGAGAGATCTTGGGGTCCATATCCACAGATCTCTAAAGGTTGCCACTCAAGTGGATAGAGCTGTGAAGGAGGCCTATAGTGTGTTAGCTTTTATTAACAGGGGGTTGTAGTTTAAGAGCCGTGGGGTTATGCTGCAACTGTACAGGACCTTGGTGAGACCACATTTGGAATATTGTGTGCAGTTCTGGTCACCTCACTATAAGAAGGATGTGGAAGCGCTGGAAAGAGTGCAGAGATTTACCAGGATGCTGCCTGGTTTGGAGGGTAGTCTTATGAGTAAAGGTTGAGGGAGGTAGGGCTGTTCTCTCTGGAGCGGAGGAGGCTGAGGGGAGACTTAATAGAGGTTTATAAAATGATGAAGGGGATAGATAGAGTGAACGTTCAAAGACTATTTCCTCGGGTGGATGGAGCTATTACAAGGGGGCTTGACTATAGGGTTCGTGGTGGGAGATATAGGAAGGATATCAGAGGTAGGTTCTTTATGCAGAGAGTGGTTGGGGTGTGGAATGGACTGCCTGCAGTGATAGTGGAGTCAGACACTTTAGGAACATTTAAGCGGTTATTGGATAGGCACATGGAGCACACCAGGATGATAGGGAGTGGGATAGCTTGATCTTGGTTTCAGATAAAGCTCGGCACATCGTGGGCCGAAGGGCCTGTTCTGTGCAGTACTGTTCTATGTTCTAAAACCTACTTCTTTGACCCAAGCTTTTGATCACCTGTGCCTAATACCTCCTTACATGACTTGGTGTCGAACTTTATCTACTAATGATCCTGCAGAGTGTCTTGGGAGGTTTCACTACTCTGAGGGTGCCATATAAATGCAAGTTATGCTTTAGTTACAAGATCCTAAATATGAATTATTGCTATCCTACTCATTGCTAAATGAGTAAGATAATACTAGTCCTGACAAGAGCATAAACAAAAATGCTACATTGAATATTTTATTATCTGACATTTCATCAAACTAATTGTGTTTACAGCATACACTCAGCTATTGAGGATTCATAGCTGCTGAATGAACAACTGCCATCAGTATCACTAACACTGAGTTAACAGCGACTTAAGAATCCACTCTTTTCCCACAGCAACACTGGAGGGTATCAGGAGCTAAATGAAACACTTTGCACGGGTCGTATCCAGTGAGAATGAAAATAGGGAACAGGTCCTTTTTTTTTAACAGTCTATGTCCTTTTTAATCTAGGTATACTTTCAAGTTTTTGTTTTTACACCATTCTCAAATGAGAACCCACATTCTTGACATTTTTATTCTTGCCCTGGCATATAACATAAATAATACATATAAATGTTTTCTTCAAATTGTTTTAGCTAACGATTCCATTCTGTATATCACAGGAGCCTTTTGATCTTGAACGAACAGCAAAATGATTCCCTGACACTTGCTGAAGCTTCCAAACATCAATATTGAACTGTAACCATAGAAATTAATTAAAAATATATACATCTTTCAAAAATATCTTGCATATACAGCACCTTTCGCAACAATAAGTTATTGTCCTGACAGCAAAGAAGGTTACAAGGAGTTCCGATGAAAGTTCACAAATCCGAAATATAAAACCTGCTTCTCTCTCCATAGATGTTGCCAGACTGGTATTATCAGCATTTTCTGTTTTTATTTAAGGTTATGAGGTGACTTGATAGAGGTGTGAATAAATAAAGTGAAACCCTTTCCACTGGCAGGCAGGTCAGTCACAGCGAATTGTTGTCATCTAGAATATACTGCCTGAAAGGATGGTGGAAACAGATTCAATAATAGCTTTCAAAAGGGAAATGGACATAAACTTTGAAGGAAGAACTTTCCTGGGCAATGGGGAAACAGAGGGGAGTGCAACTCGTATAGCTCTAGGAGCTGACACTGGCAAATAGGCCAAACTGCCTTCTTCTGTGCTGTATCATTCTGTAGTTCTATGATTATTCCAAAGGATCTTCTTTGTCTCAATCAGCATATGTGGAATTGTAATTTGAAGAGAAAATACTTTTCCTTTAATTCTCACTTCTTACATGATAGTGAATATTCAATGAGTTTAAGGTTCTCGTCTGTACTAACCTATCTGAAGGGCCATTCCGAATGTCAATGTTTGAGTGAAGTTCTTCTTATCATTTGTCTTGACTCTTGAATTTTCCTTTCACCAGCGTTAGCCTATGGTCTCTTGTTCCTGACCCACCATACCTTATTTTGAATGTCTCTTTTCTCAGTCCTGGTTCAGATAACAATAATTATGGATAAGAAAGGACATTAGCCCTTGTTAAATTGGCCCTGTTGATAACACTCCTGTCTCCAAGTCAATCAATATCTTAATTATCACATTGCTGTTTGTGGGAGTTTGCTGCGTGCAAATTGGCTGCTATTTTTCCTACATTATGACAGTGGCTATATTTCAAAACTACCTAATTGGCCCTTTGGGATGCTCAGTGGTTGTGAAAGGTACCACATAAATGCATATCATTTTTTAATAAATAATTTATGGGATGTGGGTGTCGCTGGCTAGACCAGCATTTATTGCCCATCCCTAGTTCCTCTTGATAAGGTGGTGAACTGCCTTCTTAAACCACTGCAGTCCCACGGTGTAGATACAACTACATTGCTGTTAGGGAGGGCATTCAAGGATTTTGACCCTGCAACAGTGAGGGAACAGCAATATATTTTCAAGTCAGGATGGTGAGTGACTTGGAGGGGAACCAGGTTGTGGTGTTCCCAGGTAGCTGCTGCTCTTGTCCTCGATGATAGTGGTCATGGGTTTAGAGGGTGCTGCATGAGGAGCCTTGGTGAGTTCCTGCAGCACATCTTGTAAATAGTGCACACTGCTGCCACTGTCCATCAGTGGTGGAGGGATTGAATATTTGTGGAAGGGGTAGCAAGCAAGCAGCCTGCTTTGTCCTGGATGGTGTCAAGCTTCTTGAGTGTTGTTAGAGCTGCACTCATCCAGGCAAATGGGGAGTATTCCATTACACTCCTGACTTGTGCCCTGTAGATGGTAGACAGGCTTTAGGGAGTCAGGAAGTGAATTACTAAGTGCAAGATTCCTAGTCTTTGGCCTGCTGTGGTAGCCACGGTATTTATTTGGATAGTCCAGTTCAGTTTCTGGTCAATGGTAGGTAGCCCCCAGGATGTTGACATTGGGGGATTCAGCAATGGTAATGCCATTGAATGTCAAGGGGAAATGGTTAGATCCTCTCTTGTTGGAGATGGATCAATCCTGAGAGATAGGATTAACTGTCACGTAGAAAGGCAATGGACATCACTGCAGGAGTTCCTCAGGGTAGTTTCCTAAGTCCAACTATCTTTAGCTGCTTCATCAATGCCCAGAGCAAATACATCTTTCCAGTAATGTGGTGACCAGAATTGTACACAATGTTCCAGTTGTAGCCTCACCAGTATTTTATACAATTCCAACATTATATCCTTACTTTTACATTTATACCTCTGCCATTTCATTTGCCTTCTTTTTCTACTTAAACCGCTTGCCTTTAGGGACTGGTGTACTTGTACGGCAGGATCTCTCACTTCATCTATCCCCTTAGTATATTCCCATTTATTGTGTACTCCTTATAACTGCTTGACCTCCCTAAATGCATGACCTCACACTTCTCTGTGTTAAAATCCATCTGCCACTTTACTGCCCACTCCACCAATCACATTGGAGATTATAGCTACCCACGACTCGGCCAATCTTTGTGTCATCTGCAAATTTCTCAATCGTACCCCCCATGTTCGAATTGTTAAAATATAACACAAACAGTAAGGGTGCCAACACTGAATCCTGTGGAACACCAGTTGAAAAACTTTCCATTTGCAAGTGCATCCATCGACCATTACCCTGTTTCCTGTTACTAAGCCAACTTTTTATCCAGTTTGTCACATTACCCTGTATCCCATGGGCCCTGGGATGCCCTGGGACTTTTTTGACCATGTGGAACCTTGTCAAATGACTTTCTAAAATCCATGCAGACAACACCCACTGCACTACCTTCATCAACCCTTCTTGTCACGTTCTCAGAGAATTAAATCAAATTTGTGTGGGAAGATCTTCCTTTAACAAATCCATGCTGATCATCCCTGACTAGTCCCATCTTCCTTTGTGCCAGGTATGACTCCAACCAGCAGAGAGTATTCCCCCTGATTCCCATTAATTCCAGTTTTGCTAGGGCATACATAGGGTGCCATGCTTGGTCAAATGCTGCCCTGATGTCACTCTCACCTCACCTCTGGCATTCAGCTCATTTGTCCATGTTTGAACCAGGGTTGTAATGAGGTCAAAGAGCTGAGTGAGCCTGGCGGAACCCAAACTAGGCATCCGTGAGCAGGTTATTGCTGAGCAAGTGCCACTCGATAGCGCTGTTGATAACCCCTTCCATCGCTTTACTGATGATCAAGGGTAGACTAATGGGGTGGTAATTAGTCAGGTTGGATTTGTCCTGTTTTTTGTGTACAGGACATCCCCGGGCAATTTTCCCACATTACTGGGTAGATGCCAGTGTGGTAGCTGTAATGAAACAGCTTGGCTAAGGGCATAGGAGCACAAGTCTTTAGTACTATTGCTGGAATATTGTCAGGGTCCATAGCCTTTGTAGTTTCCAATGCCTTCAACCCTTCCTTGATGGAATGAACTGAATTGGCTGAAGACTGACAGCTGTGATGCAGGGGACCTCTGGAGGAGGCCAAGGTATATCATCTACTCAGCACTTCTGACTGAAGATTGTTGCGAATGCTTCAGCCTTATCTTTTGTACTGATGTGCTGGGGGCTCCTCCATTATTGAGAATGGAAATATTTGTGCAGCTTCCTCCTCCAGTGAGTTGTTTAAATGTCCACTACCATTCACAGCTGGATGTGGCAGGACTGCAGAGCTTCGATCTGATCCATTGGTAGTGGGATCGCCTAGCTCTGTCTATCACTGACTGCTTATGCTGTTTGGCACACAAGTAGTCATGTTTTGTAGCTTCACCAGGTCGACACATCATTTTTAGGTGTGCCTGGTGTTGCTATTGGTTCTATATTGAACCAGGGTTGATCTGGTGGTAATGGTGGAGTGGGGGATATGCTGGATCATGAGGTTACAGATTGTGGTCGAGTACATTTCTGCTGCTGCTGATGGCCCATAGCGCCTCATGGGTGCCCAATCTTGAGTTGCTCAGTCTGTTCGAAGTCTATCCCATTTAGCATGCTGGTAGTGCCACACAATATGAAGGAGGGTATCCTCAATGTGAAGATGAGACTTTGTTTCCACAAGGACTGTGCAGGCAATCACTCTTACTGACACTGTCATGGACAGATGCATCTGCAGCAGGCAGGTCAGTGAGGATGAGGATGTTTTTCCCTCTTGTTGGTTCCATCACCACTTGCCGCAGACCCAGTCGAGAAGCTACGTCCTGAACTAATCCACCTGGAACACCGAGCCCTGTTGTGAATGGAGTATTTTTTAAATTATTTTTACTGCCACCATCTCATTCTCTACCAAGAGGAAACTCCTGATACCAACCCTAAAGGCACTTGTAACCCTGTCCAATGCTCACTCCTTTATTTCAGGCAACCAACCTGTCCCTCTTCCTCACTCCATTAACTTCCAGCTCCACATCATTCACCTTCCCTCTCCATCACTCCCGCACTCCCCCCTCTCTCCCCTCACTCACCCCCCTCCTCCTCTCCCCTCATTCACCCCTTCCTCCTCTCCCCTCACTCACCCCCCTCCCCTCACTCACCCCCTCCCCTCCCTCACCCCCCCTCCCCCTCCCTCACCCCCTCCCCCACCCCCTCCTCCCCCCTCCCTCACCCAATCCTCCCCCTAACTTCCCTCCCCTCATTCACCCCCTCCCCTCACTCACCCCCCTCTCACCCCTCCTCTCCCCTCACTCAGCCCCTCCTCTCTCCCCTCACTCACCCCCCTCCCCTCCCCCTCAAACCCCGCTCCCCCACCCCCTCCCCCCACTCACCCCCTCCCCCACTCAACCCCCCTCAGCCCCCACTCCCCTCCACTCCCCCCTCCCTCACCCCCCTCACTCACTCATCCCCTTTCCTCCTCACTCACCCCCCTCCCTCCTCACTCCCCCCCCTCCCCCCTCCCTCCTCACTCCCCCCTCCCTCCTCCCCTCCCTCCTCAATACCCCTTCCCTCCTCACTCCCCCCCTCCTCCCCCTCACTCCCCCCCCACTCCCCCCTCCTCCCCCTCACTCACCCCCCTCCTCCCCCTCACTCACCCCCTCCTCCCCCTCACTCACCCCTCCTCCCCCTCACTCACCCCCCTCCTCACTCACCCCCTCCCCCTCCTCACTCACCCCCTCCCCCCCAACTCACTCCCCCCACCCCCCCTCAGCCCCCACTCCCCCCCTCAGCCCCCACTCCCCCGTCCCTCACCCCCCCTCACTTACCCCCCCTCTTCCCCCCACACTCACCCTCTCCCCCCACACTCACCCTCTCCCCCCCCTACTCACTCCCCCCACAGCCCCCACTCACTTACCCCCCTCCTCCCCCCACACTCACCCTCTCCCCCCCACCCTCCCCCCCCCCACTCCACCACCCTCCCCCCCCCACCCTCCACCACCCTCCCCCCCCCCACTCCACCACCCTCCCCCCCCCACTCCACCACCCTCCCCCCCCCCACTCCACCACCCTCCCCCCCCCCACTCCACCACCCTCCCCCCCCCACTCCACCACCCTCCCCCCCCCCACTCCACCACCCTCCCCCCCCACTCCACCACCCCACTCCCCCCCCCACACCCCCCCCACACCCCACTCCCCCCCCCACCCACCCCCCCCCCCACCCCACTCCCCCCCCCCACCCACCCCCCCCCACCCCACTCCCCCCCCACCCCACTCCCCCCCCCACCCCACTCCCCCCCCACACACCCCCTCCCCCCCACCTCCCCCCCCACCTCCCCCCCCCCACACCCCCCTCCCCCCCCCCACACCCCCCTCCCCCCCCCCACACCCCCTCCCCCCCCCCCACACACACACACCCCCACTCATCCCCCCACTCAACCCCTCCCCCCACTCTCACCCTCTCCCCCCACTCACCCCCTCCCCCCACTCTCACCCTCTCCCCCCACTCTCACTCACCCCCCCCAACTCACTCACCCCCCCCCCCCCCAACCGCGCATCTCGGCCCACCGGCCGAATAACATAAAAAGTTAAAAAAAATACAATCACATTACTACAGAAAATGGTGTGCTGGCGCTAGGAGAATTCATATCAGTTCATGGAAATGGCAGAGAGAGATTGCCACTGTAGTTTGCGCATGTAATTCATCCCAATTGTGTATAATGGTTTAAGGACCCCAGGAGAACCGGACGGTGAAACCTCGACTCCCTCCTAACTTGCCGAGGCTGAGGCGGTGAAGGTGCCGATACCCGGCTCCCGGCTCCCGGGCCACAGAGTAACGGCGCTGCCGCCGCCCGCGGGAAACTGAACCTGAGGGAGGAGGATCTGAGGCGGGGAGGCAGTGCGGCTGCGCGGAGACGGGCAAATACCGGCCGGGAAGCGCCTTTCGCACCGCGGTAGCGTGGCCGAGTGGTCTAAGGCGCTGGATTTAGGCTCCAGTCATTTCGATGGCGTGGGTTCGAATCCCACCGCTGCCAAGGGGAAATTTTTTATATTTATATTACCCTTCAAAGAATTATATAATTTACTTTTGAATTTTTTTAAAAACAGCTAAAATGATAGTGCACAGTCAGCCAGTAACCTTAGCACTGCTGCTTCAAAACACCAGGGACTTGGGTTTGATTTCCGGCTTGGGGGAGATTTTCACAGTAACTTCATTGCAGTGTTAATAATATAAGGCAACTTGTGACTAATGAATAAACTTTAACTTTTGTCTGTGGAGTGTTGGCACGTTCTCCCCGTGTCTGCGTGGGTTTCCTCCGGGTGCTCCAGTTTCCTCCCGCAGTCCGGAAGTTGTGCTGGTTAGGTGTATTGAACATGCTAAATTCTCCCTCAGTGTACCCGAACAGGCGCCGGAGTGTGGCGACTAGGAGATTTTCACAATAATGTCATTGCAGTGTTAATGTAAGCCTACTTGTGACACTAATAAATAAACTAATATTGCACCTGAACGCAAGTACATGGAAATAATTAGAAAATGATTACAAATAATTGTTTGATACCACAGAACTTGAGTATTCCTGAAAAAACATTTTGTCAAAGTTTTTCATGTTGCACTCAGCTTGTGTTGTCCTGATGAGTTGCCAGATGAAAACTTTGACAACATTTATTTTATTACCGATACTCAAAATGATTATAACACAGAGAGTCCATGCTGGCTGTCCGCAAGAGCTATTTATTATCCAGTACTTTTCCCATAGCCCGGCAATTTATTTCCCTTCCATATTTGTCTATATCCCTTTTGAGCTAAGGAGAGATTGGCAAAGATGTCATGGACATGAGACATAGGGGCTGCTGAGGGTGCCATGAGGAATGGAAGAGTGTTAACAGTGACAAAGATAGACCAGCAGCATGTGTTAATAGGAATAGAAAACTGAGGTCCATGTTCAATGGGAGCAAAACGGAACAACAGGAGGCTGAATGGCCTCCTTTCATGCATAAGTTTCCAACTTTTCTACACCCAATTCTAAGGAAAGAATTGAGAAACTGCAGCTTTTTGCCCAGTTAGGGGGCAGATGATTTTACAGAAGTCTTAAAGATGCCCGAGGGAATATTCCAGAACATAACCTCAAAATAAACTGCAAGTCTCGGCGCAAATAGGTAAAAAGAAAATTTCAGACTGAGAGCAGGAAAATCAGCAGACGTGGACTGGCCATAAGGGGAATGAGGAGTTGGGCAAGAGGGCACATCTCATTATGTGGCAACAGCAGTAATTTGAGGAAGGTTGAGTGTTGTAAATTAAAATTAATTTGATCTTTTCATTGGCCTTTCTCCCAACTTTTTGCTCTTTTCCTTTTGCCTGTCCCTTTAAACTCAAACTCACAGACTGACCATCTTTGACTCTGTAAGAAGTCTCACAACACCAGGTTAAAGTCCAACAGGTTTATTTGGCAGCAAAAGCCACTAGCTTTCGGAGCGCTGCCCCTTCGTCAGCTGAGTGGGAGTTCTGTTCACAAACAGGGCATACAGAGACACAAACTCGATTTACAAAATAATGGTTGGAATGCGAGTCTTTACATGTAATCAAGTCTCAAAGGTACAGACAATGTGAGTGGAGAGAGCTTTAAGCACAGGTTAAAGAGATGTGTATTGTCTCCAGACAGGACAGTTAGTGAGATTTTGCAAACCCAGGCAAGTCATGGGGGTTACAGATCGTGTGACATGAACCCAAGATCCCGGCAAGATCCCAAGATCTTTGACTCCAGCAGAGGGCACTGTTGCCCAACTCCCTGTCCACAGTCACAGAGCTCCTATTATACAATCCAGGTTCAAACTCAAGCTAAC
Source organism: Mustelus asterias (assembly GCF_964213995.1). NCBI lineage: Eukaryota > Metazoa > Chordata > Chondrichthyes > Carcharhiniformes > Triakidae > Mustelus > Mustelus asterias. The sequence continues at coordinate 49,886,695 of NC_135823.1, read as the reverse complement.
CTCCAACTCCAGCTCATCCTGTCCTCTTCCATTGCTTGCTGTGCTCCTGGGCTATCCCCAAGTGAAAATGAAAGGCCTGCATTTTGATATAGTTATGTGCACAACCTCAGGATCTCCCAAAGCACTATACAGCCAACTAATTAATGTTGACGTGTAGCCACTTTTGTAATGTAGGAAACGCAGCAACCAATCTTTACACAGCAAGCTCCCATAAACAGCAATGTGACAATGACCAGATCACCTATTTTTAGCGGTGTTGGTTGAGAAATAAGTATTGGTCCAGGACTCTGGAAAAGAACACCCCCGTGGGATATTTTCTGAGAATGCAGAGGGTCCCAATTTAATGGAAATAAAAACAGGAAACGTTGGATAAACTCAGCAGGTCTGGCAGCATCTGTGGAGAAACACAGTAAACATTGTGGGGGCGATTCTCCCAAAAAAATTCTAAGTGTAGAATTCACGTAAAAACTGGAGTAATTCACGCCAATTCTTTCAGCTGGAGTTTCAAATTGAATCACAGAGTGGCTCAGCGTAAATCAGTCCACAAATCAGTGGGTGAGACCTATTCCCGCTGGAGAGGCCAGCAGCACAGCGCTACATGGGGCACTGTGTATGCGCCGATCTGTCAGCGCCGAGATTGGCGCCTGCACAGTGACCCCACACTGCCGGCCTCCCGATCGCTGGCCAGCTCCACAACCCCTCATCGCTGGCTCTCCCCCCACCCCAAAGGCTGGCCCCTCGAACATGCCCAGGCCAGCCTTGACCCCGCCGCCAGTCCACCTTGATATCCACCCCCCCGGGCTCTGATCTCGCGATCCCCCACCCTGCAGTCCCAACACCCCCCGAGCAGCCCCGACCTTTCCCCCCCAGCAGGCTGAACCCACCCCGATGGCCAGCCCCAATCATGTTAACCTGTCACCGGCTCTTTGTTCAGTGCTACAAGGAGTTGATTTCACACAGGTCAAGCGGTTCATTGAGAGTTCAAAGGTCTTGTTTCCAGAATAAATATCAAACCAAATCACATTAAAGAATGAAGGGCCTTTGAAATACGCCCAGTGTTTTATTTTGCAATGAATACGATCTGAATGAATGAATGAATCCCAACTGACAGGTCGGGCTGGGTGAGAGGGCAGTGGAAAGGCCGCTTGAGGAGTTTGACAGGCTCCTATGTGCAAACCCGCTGGTGGGAGAACCATAATATTCTGACCAGATACACACAAGATTTTCCTCAAACACACAGTTTATAACGTGGTTTCAGTTCCTGTTTTGTAACTCTTCATCACAATCTGGAATAACAAGGACACTATCCGAGACAATAAAATGGAGAGATACACAGAATTTCGACAGTCCTGGATGCTGTTATTTCGTTTGGGACATTTAACATTCTGAGTCACAACATTCTGAAACCTAAGAATCATCGAATCCTACAGTGCAGAAGGAGGCCATTCGGCCCATCGAGTCTGCACCGACCACAATCCCACCTAGGCCCTAACCCCATAACCCCATGCATTTACCCGATCTAGTCCCCCTGTCACTAAGGGGCAATTTAGCATGGCCATTCCACCTAATCCGCACATCTTTGGACTGTGGGAGGAAACGGGAGCACCCGGAGGAAACCCACGCAGACAAACGTGCAAACTCCATACAGACAGTGACCCAAGGCTGGAATGGAACCCAGGTCCCTGGCGCTGTGAGACAGCAGTGCTAACCACTGTGCCACCCCTGTTTCTCCATTTCCTTTGATACTCTATTCTGACAAAAAGCCATCAATTTGAGTCTTCACATTTTCAACTGGAGCAGGTATCGGATTTCCACCACACTTTGTGATTCTTGATTTCACTCTTAAAGAGCCTAACTACGATCTTGAGATTATCCCTCCCCGTTCTTAACTTCATCCTTTAGGAAATTTATCTCCATCAACCCCAACACCATTCACCATTGAGGGAATACCAGCCTAGTTTATGTGATCTGGCCTCATAGCTTAATCCTTTAATCATCCTTGTGAATCTGTGCTGTACCCCCTCCAAAGCCCAACGTACCTTTCCTGAGTCTTGGTGTGCTAAACTGAATACTCCATGTGGTGTCTGACCAGGAAAGTGATTGTGCAAAATTAGCCCCGTTGGTCTGGACAGCACATCTGCTGGTCTGGACACTACATTCATTGGTCTGGAAACTACATCCACTGTTCTGGGCAGTCCGGAATTCTCCGACCTCACCTGCAGCTGGGATTCTCCAGTCCCGCTGCGGTGAATGGAGATTTGGCTGAGCGCCAAATTCTCCGTTCTTGCTGGCAGGGGTAGTGGGGTGTGTGAGACTGGAGAATTCCAGCCTACATTTGCTGGTCTGGATACTGTGAAGTTTAACAACACCAGGTTAAAGTCCAACAGGTTTATTTGGTAGCAAAAGCCACACAAGCTTTCGGAGCTGCAAGCCCCTTCTTCAGGTGAGTGGGAATCCTGTTCACAAACAGAGCTTATAAAGACACAGACTCAATTTACATGAATAATGGTTGGAATGCGAATACTTACAACTAATCAAGTCTTTAAGAAACAAAACAATGTGAGTGGAGAGAGCATCAAGACAGGCTAAAAAGATGTGTATTGTCTCCAGACAAGACAGCCAGTGAAACTCTGTGGGGGTTACAGATAGTGTGACATGAACCCAATATCCCGGTTGAGGCCGTCCTCGTGTGTGCGGAACTTGGCTATCAGTCTCTGCTCAGCGACTCTGCGCCGTCGTGTGTCGCGAATATGTCTTTATATGCTCTGTTTGTGAACAGAATTCCCACTCACCTGAAGAAGGGGCTTGCAGCTCCGAAAGCTTGTGTGGCTTTTGCTACCAAATAAACCTGTTGGACTTTATCCTGGTGTTGTTAAACTTCTTACTGTGTTTACCCCAGTCCAACGCCGGCATCTCCACATCCTGGATACTGTGGGCAGGGCAGGATTTTATGACCTTGCTCAGGCGAGGTTCGTAAAACCTCGCCCAAGGCCAATAGAAAATTCCGTTCGCCGAGCCTCGCCCGTCCCGGATCCATGGCAGGTGAGGCGGTAAAATTCCGGCCTGTATCTACGTGTCAAATTATCAGCTTCCAAAACAGATCCTCATTTCACAACTTAAGCATGGCACTCGCTCTCAAGGAGGACAGGGAAAATGTTTTAAGGACACTTGTTGTGTATGTGGTGCCTGTCTCTTTAATACAACACAGCAGAAGAGAGTCACCTGACTTGAGGAACCAATGGGACTGAAAAATGAATGATCACCCCAGAGAGTGGAGTCCTCTCTTGGGCAGAATACATTTGGAAGCCATGTGGTAAGCATGTAGGCACTGCTCCAGGGCAGCCCAGAGCTACAAGTCCTGCACCAAGTTTCTCTTATCAATAAATACCTTTTGTTTCTATTAAAGGCTGAAATCTCTTGACAATGCTAGGGTGACGCAACATAACAACTCCAAAGGCCCAAAAAGGGACAAATTGACATTGGCGTGTGGGAGGAATTTGCTGATAATTGTGTCATGTGGTTGCACTTCATCCAACCAGCTGTAACGCAGTCAGTAACTGACTGCATAAATTCTGCTCTGGAGAAGTGATAAAATAAAAGCTGGAGGAGACAGAGACAACCCTGGCTCAAGGACCCTCCCCCACCCCCCTCTCCCATCCAGGGTTGACCTGCGGAGTCACCCGAGGACGTGCAAATCATAAGGCCTGGCGGAGGTCATCCTCATGTCGAGAGGCTGACGGTGACGACATATAAACAATGATGGACAGAACCCTCTGACAACTTGTGTATCACAATATACATTCCCACCTGCAGCCATGCAATCTGCTGGGAATTTAGATTAAAAACCCAGGTCACAGGATGTTGGCACAGTGGTTAGCACTGCTGACTCACAGCACCAGGGACCTAGGTCCGATTCCGGCCTCAGGTGATTGAGTGTGTGGAGTTTGCACGTCCTCCCCATGTCTGCGTGGGTTTTCTCTGGGTGCTCCGGTTTCCTCCCACACTCCAAAGATGTGCAGATTAGGTTGATTGGCCATACTAAATTGCCCCCCTTAATGTCAGGCGGATTCACAGGGTAAACAAGTGGGTCACAAGGGCCTGGATGGGATTGTTGTTGGTGCAGGCTCGATGGGCCGAATGGCCTCCTTCCGCACTGTAGGGATTCTATGATTTGAGGGAAAAACGCTGGGAAATTCCTTTCTGAATCCCTTCAACGATCGAAACTAATCCAGGACAAGGTGCAGAAATTGGCAGCAGAAATGGAAGGGGCTTGTAGCCCAGTACTAACCGCCACCCGCGCCAAGTGTCTCTGTTCCTGAGGCCCATAGATACCTGGGGGACGGAGTACGCAGGTTCGGAAGATATTGCCCCCTGTGGAAAAGGAAGAGAAAACGTGTCAGTGTAGTTGGTACAAAATGTTTCTGCCTTTGAAAGTTTTGCAGGGGGTTCCCCAGTCTGCAAAGTTGGCCCTCCACTTAGGGGACAACTTCCAAACCCAGAAATCCAGAATCCAATTCAGCATCAGATAACAATTTGAGGATAAATCCACATCCCTTTACAATCAAAAATCTGAGCACAAAATCTTGGCTGATACCCGCAATGCCATGTGAAGGGAGTGCTGCACTAGACTGGCACGGTGGCACAGTGGTTAGCACTGCTGCCTCACAGTGCCAGGGACCTGGGTTCGATTCCCGCCTTGGGTCACTGTCTGTGCTGAGTCTGCACGTTCTCCCCATGTCCACGTGGGTTTCCTCCCACAATCCAAAAGACGTACTGGTTAGGTGCATTGGCCATGCTAAATTTTCCCTCAGCGCACCCGAACAAGCGCCGGAGTGTGGCGTCTTGGGGATTTTCACAGTAACTTCATTGCAGTGTTAATGTAAGCCTACTTGTGACACTAATAAATAAACTATTGGAGGTTTGTCTTTTGAATAACTTTAAAAATTAAGGACAATAAAATTGGCCTCAGTGTCCCTGGGCTAGGGCGTGGGCCTTGGACTCAATGAGGACCCTTACTCCTGATTGCAACCCATTGGGGAATAATTACAGGGGTAGAGAAGGTGGATAGAATAACTGCCGTGTATCACAGTCAAGATTCAGCTGTGAACCTGGGTGAGATACTGGTGGTTGGCCAGGACCCACTATGAATCAGCAGTCACCCGAGTGGAGGAATGGTGTACTAGAAAAAAGCTTCAGTGAGTAAGTGCAGTCTTCCTGTGGGTTGTGAGATTGTGTGAAGATAACAAGAGGAGACTGGACTTGACAGCTTGCACACATCTGGAGGGCTGATTGTGAAGGTGGGCAGTTGAAATTTATGCTTTGGAGGATCAGTCTTTATCTTGCTGCTAGTCAATGATTTCTATTGGACAATAGATCTCAAATGATGGGTTTAATGCTTTATTCATTAACATCTTTAGAGTTTGACAAACAAAAACTGGTTGGAAATCTCCATCGCCAATGCTTCCTTTCAAATTCTTCACTGTTACCGCACAGAGCAAACTAGAGTTGGCAAACATCTGGGACTATTCTGAATTCTCCAGGAATTAGTTATTAGTCTCCAGGACATCACTGCCAGCAACAGCTGGGGGATAAATCATAGAATCCCTACCGTGCAGAAGGAGGCCATTGAGCCTGCACCAACAACAATCCCACCCAGGGCCTATCCCCGTAAACCCACATATTTACCCTGCTAATCCCACTAAGGGGCAATTTAACATGGCCAATCCACCTAACCTGCACATCTTTGGAGTATGGGGAGGAAACCGGAACACCCGGAGGAAACCCACGGGGAGAACGTGCAAATTCCACACAGACCGTCACCCGAGGCCAGAATCGAACCCGGGTTCCTGGCGCTGTGAGGCAGCAGTGCTGACCACTGTGCCACCCACCAATCTTAGCAGCATTAAAAAGAACTGTGAGTGTTTTAATCGTTTCCATTATTGTCTATAAAGATATTGGAGATGAGGGAATAACAGGCGGTTTGAGCAACAGTCAAGAATCATTCAATCAGGGGACAGAGAGTCTGATTGCTTTTCAATCGGGTGCTGGAAGGCGGGGCTCTGTGAGGATGGATGTATCAGGCAGCCAATGGCAGGAGTGTAGAGATGGGACTCTGTGAAGATGGACATGTCTATAAACCAATAGTGAGAATGGGGGAGGGGTGACATTTGGCAGCAGGAGGTCATGTGAAGAAGTCAGGACTATCCCAATCAGAGCTGGCAACATCAGTTAGAAAGGCCTTATGATCTACTAAGTATAACCAGAGGTACAACAGATGGAAGACAAGGTGCTGGGGCTATAAAACAGTCACATCAAGGAGGACAATGAGTTATGGATGAATCATAAGGGCTCCAAACCAAACAGATACTCTGAAATTTTGTTCCAATTACCTTAGAAGGGGATCACAAAGATGAGGGGCGACACGATGGCACAGTGGTTAGCACTGCTGTCTCACAGCTCCAGGGACCTGGGCTCAATTCCGGCTTTGGGTCACTGTCTGTGTGGAGTTTGCATGTTCTCCCCATGTCTGTGTGTGTTTCCTCCGGGAACTTCCTCCAAGTTCCTCCCTTACTCCAAAATGTGTGAATTAGGTGGATTGGCCATGCTAAATTGCCCCTTAGTATCCCAAGAAGAGTAGGTTGGGTGGATTGGCCACGGTAAATATGTGGGGTTATGGGGATAGGATTAGGGAGAGGGCCTGGGTTAGATACTCTGTCAGAGTCGGTGCAGACTCGATGGCCTCTCCTGCATGTTATGGATTCTATGTTTTCAGACTCTTTCCTCAGGACAGATTTAATGGGGTTTAGGAGGACGGTAGAGGGTCAAGGGACAACCCTGATGTGCTGGGAGGTCATTGGTCATTCTTATGTACTGACCACCGACTATTTTGCAAAATGGGTGGGGTCAGTCCTTGGCTGCATTCCTTCCCAGAGTGTTGAAACGTTTGGGTTTCACCAATGCAGGGAGACACAAATGGGAGCAAGTGAACTAATCTCAGGCCTGGCCACAAGGTCATTCAGAAAGTTACCACAATTAAAACCTTTATCTGGGAAAATTGAGCCACTTTGATTCATCCATGTAAGTTAAGCAGTGAAGTGTAATGATTGTTGGGCAATAAGCAACGCCAGTTATCATTAACTCCCTTGTTAGGTCATTCTACAGAACGTGTGTTGCTGCACAGTATCATCCTGCTGTTAACTGAAGATAATTCAACTTGGAGAAAGGCCATCAATCAAAGTAACTATCATTCTTCTAACTATGTGCCCTGCCTGCCCAGCTAAATCTGTGAATCCATTTCAATCACTCACAACTGCCGCTGATATAGTCTTTCCACACGAGTTAACATTCACAGCAAACATTGGCGTGTGCTTTTCCTCTGCTCTCCAGCTAAACTAACAAAGCCCGAACACCAATCGACAAGTTTCCAGTAATTACGTTGTAATCCATATTTGCTGGTGATCAGGCTGAATGCTGAAAGTATACCGCAATGGGTAGGTCTATCCTTTCATTTCCCTCATTGGTGGCTTTCAAGGTGTTAGTCACAGTGCAGAATGTTGTTCCAGATCAATATTAAAAAAATATTCTGAAGATGTCTCAACATCCATCACATGGGAGAAATAATGTGCGTTTATCTGATGTCTTTCATGACAACTAATCAGAAAGTGCATGTTTGGAAGTCAGGTGGAAACTGTGCTGTATCGCGGAGTGCTTGAAATAGTCACCAGGCAGGAGAGGAAGGCCATTTGGCCCCTTTTAGTCGGTCCGTCAGTCGGTTGGTCTAACATCCAAAACGATCCTTCAGTCCCAATACCACAACATTAAATTGTTTCAAATAATCGCAATGCTTCTGTCTCCTCTAACCCACGCAGAGCCCATTACTTGTATTGATCAACCTTTGGGTGACGAATGTCCTGTTGCCAAAGCAGAATTTGTTCTTTCTCTCAATCAAACCTTTGCTTCTTGCAACGCAGTCAATTTAATTTGATGTACAACCCTCGATTTATCTGTTTTACCTCATTTTGTATCTAATATATCCTTTCTGAGACCTCCCCTTGCTGCTGAAAAGTCCAATTCCATTCTCATACCTTGATCCTTTCATGTTGGGGCTCAATTTCCTTAACACTAACCAACATTCACATGCTGAGGAACACTGAATTCACAACTAAATGTATAGGGGTTGGGGTTTATTAAATTTATTTTATAAGTGTCACAAGTAGGCTTACATTAACGCTGCAATGAAGTTACTGTGAAAATTCCCCAGTCGCTACACCCCAGTGCCCGTTCAGGTACACTGAGGGATAATTTAGCATAGCCAAAGCACCTAACCAGCACGTCTTTCGGACTGTGGGAGGAAACCGGAGCACCCGGAGGAAACCCACACAGACATGGGGAGAACGTGCAGATTCAGCACAGACAGTGACCCAAGCCGGGAATCGAACCTGGGTCCCTGGAGCTGTGAGGCAGCTGTGCTAACCATTGTGCCACCGTGCGTTCCAGAGTGTGAATTGTGCAAAGTTAAACAAGGAATGTGAATGTGTTCATTATCCTCCGAATCTGCTTTCATTGGAGTTAATGTTGACAAGTGAAATGAATATCTTACCTGCAGGAAGATGGCTCCTTTGGGGATGCACCATCTCGGTTTGTGTATGTCGACAAGGATGACAGACACATCAGATTGGGCAAGGGCGCAACCTAGCCTGTACCCAAAATATCCAGCACCCCCTGTCACCAGAGCGCTCCTGGAATTCTTCCTGTTCAGCCATTTCACGTGTCCATTGATTGAGTGGGATACCATTCCATTAAACCTGTGCTTGGTGCTGTTACCAAAGTCACAACCTGTTGGATTCACCTTACATAACTCCATCTGAGTATCGCTGAGGGAGCAGCGTCCCCTCAAATTAACACACCCGACCGGACCAGCCACTGAGGAATAACAAGAAACTTGGTTAGTGGCAAAAAGAGTTAGGATGCTTTATCTAAAACACCGATACAAAGACCGTGGGTTGTCCCAGAGTCAGCAAACCTCCACCCCAAAAGCCAAAAGTTATAAACAAATATAGACAACAATCAAAACTAAGTAACTGCTCAGGTACTGAAGCAGTCTGTGCTCACATGAAGAAAGACCTGAACAACATTCAGGCCGGGGCTGATAAGTGGCAAGTAACTTCCACACCTCACAAACGCAAGACAACGGACATCTCCAACAAGAGGGAATCCAACCATCTCCCCTTGACATTCAACAGCACGAACATTATTGAATCCCTCACCACCAACATCCATTGACCACACACATAACTGGATCAACTATATAAATACTGTAGCTACAACAGCAGGTCAGAGGCTGGGAATTCTGCAGCGAGTAACTCACCTCCTGACTCCCCAAGAAAGGATTATGATGGAATTGTTTTCATGTATGTGGTTGAGTGTAGCCCCAAAAACACTGAAGAATCGCAACACCATCCAGGAAGAAACATTCAGCTCGATTAGCTTACAGTGGCAGCAGTTTAGTACCATCTACAAAATACACTGCAGCAACTCGTCAAGGTGTCTTTGGCAGTACCTTCCAAACCTGCGACCTCTTAGAAGGACAAGGGCAGCAGACACTTGGGAACACCACCATCTGCAAGTTCCCCTCCAAGCCACACATCATCCTAATTTGAAACTATATTGTTGTTCCTTCAGTGTTGCTGGGTCGAAATCCTGGAACTTGCACTGTGGGAGTATGTTTACTGGACATTGCAGCAGTTTGAGAAGGCAGCTCACCATCACCTTCTCAAGAGCAATTAGGGATGGATAATAAATGCTGGTGTTGCCAGTGAGGTCCACATCATTTTTAAAAATACATCCGTAAAAATGAAGTAAACTTTCTAAAATTAAATACTAATGTTGATTGTTGTGGGCACAGTAAGAAGTCTCACAATGCCAAATTAAAGTCCAACGGGGTTATTTGGAATAACGAGTTTTCGGAGCGCTGCTCCTTCAACAGGTGAGTGGAGAGGTAAGTTTCACAAACACGGCACATATAGACAAAGACACAATTGATGTCTGATGTCGATTACCCACTGCAGTTCCTGTGGGAGGCCTCAAGCCACCAATGCGCAGCCAGAGCAACCTTCCCACTACACACACACACACAGCACGTCCAAGCCTGACCCGCAGATGCTTACCATGGCAAGAGGTAGGAGCAGACTCAAGAGGAGGGTCTCTGATCTGCCCGCTCCCCTCCACACAAAGCGCCCAAAGATCAGGAACGTGGGACTGGGGTGCAGTGAGAAATTGGAGTCCTCTCCAAATAGTAGAATAGGAGCTGCAGCCTTTCACAAGAAACAAAAATGTAGAACGGGGTCTGGTCTAAGCTGCGGAGATAGTGTTTGGGAGGAGCTGAGAAAAATGGCCGAGAAAGAGGTACGGAAGGGATTGATAGGGATGGAGGATTTGGGGACTTCAGACTGAATGAAGTGAGCACAGATAGGGGATTGGCGGGAGGTGGGGGAATGAGGAACAGATCAATGTTGGAGAAATGGAAGCTAGCTGCAGCAACATTTAGCTGGAAGAGATAGAGGAGGCAAGAACATGAAGGGATTTTGAAAGCAAGTGTGCAGGGATTATTTCTTTATTTTTTCATGGGATGTGGACGTCAGTGGCAAGGCCAGAATTGCCCATCTCTAAATGCCCTTGAACTGAGTGGCTTGGTAGGCCATTTCAGAGAGCAGTTAAGAGTACCCCGCATTGCTGTGGGTCTGGAGTCCTATGTAGACCAGACCAGGTGAGATTTCCTTTGTGAACCAGATAGGTTTTTACTACAATCGGTGATGGTTTCATGCTCACCATTACTATAATTCGCTTTCAGTTCCAGAGTTTTAATTGAATTTCAACTCCACCAGCTGCTATGGTGGGATTTGAACCCATGGCCCTCCAGCATGGGACTCTGGATTACCAGTCCAGTAACATTACCACTACGTGACTGTCTCCCCTATTTAAGGTGTCTTAAACTAATTTGTCTCAACACCAGAAACTGCTGGGACTTGCCAATTACAGAGGAAATCGGGAGTCTAAAACTGACCAGGAAGAATGAGAGAATCTATACAGCACAAATGGAAGCTATTGTGTTTGTGTCAACTCGTTGAAAGAATAACCAATTAGAACCATTTCCCCTCTCCTGCCACATAGGCCAGTGATAAGAAAGATCAAACACAACCAAATTTCCTGCTCTCAGTCACTGCACAGCCATTCCACTTGCTCACTCTGACTCACCAAGATTCCATAAACAGCACCTTCCAAACCCACTACCATCTAGAAGGACAAGGGCAGCAGATACCTGGGAACACCACCAGCTGGAAGTTCCCCTCCAAGCCACGCACCATCCTGAATTGGAAACACAGCAAGATCTGGACAATATCCAGGCTTGGGCTGACAAGTAACATTCGTGCCACACAAATGCCAGGCAATGACCATCACCAATAAGAGACACTCTAATCACCGCCCCTTGACATTCAATGGTGTAACCATCACTGAATCCCCCACTGTCAACATCCTTGGGTTACCATTGACCAGAAACTCAACTGGACTCACCACATAAACACAGTGGCTACAAGATCAGGTCAGAGGCTAGGAATACTGTGGCGAGTAACTCACCTCCTGACTCCCCAAAGCCTGTCCACCATCTACAAGGCAGGAGTGTGATGGAATATTCCCCACGTGCCTGGATGGGTGCAACTCCAACTCCACTCAAGAAGCTTGACACCATCCAGGACAAAGCAGCCCGCTTGATTGGCACCACATTCACAAATATCCACTCCCTCCACCACTGACAGTGGCAGCAGTGTGTACTATCTACAAGATGCACTGCAGAAATTCACCAAAGAACCTTAGACAGCACCTTCCAAACCCACGACCACTTCCATTTAGAAGGACAAGGGCAGTAGATACCTGGGAACACCACCAAATGTAAGTTCCCCTCCAAGCCACTCACCATCCTGACTTGGAAATATATCGCCGTTCCTTTGAGGTCGCTGGGTCAAAATCCTGGAATTCCTTCCCTGACGTCAACCCACAGCACATGGACTGCAGCGATTCAAGAAGGGAGCTCACCACCACCTTCTCAAGGGCAACTAGGGATGGGCAATAAATCCTGGCTGGCCAGCCAGCAATGCCCGTGCCCCATGAATGAATAAAAATAAATACATTGCTGTCCCTTCACTGCCACTGGGTCAAAATCCTGGAACTCCCTCTCTAACAGCACATTGGTGTACCTACATCATATGGAGCGCAGCATTTCAAGAAGGCAGCTCACCACCACTTTCTCAAGGGCAACCGGGGATGAGCAATAACTGCTGGTCTAGCCAGTGACACCCACATCCTGTGAATGATTTTTAAAAAAAATACACATCGGTTAACTGTGCCCCATTGGTTAAATATTCTGCAGAGTCTTGGCTCACACATGAAGACTGACCACTTGAGGACGAGTTGTTGGATTCTGTTGGACCAGTACTCCTGCACTGAGTCAGTATCTTCAGAAGGATTGTTCAGTGAAGAATGGGTACTTGAGTGAAGCACATATTTAAAGCAATATTTTAAAACAAATATTTAAGATGTTTTGTGCAACACTCAGTCAGGAGGGAAACAGAACTGATTCCAAATGGGCAACGTATTAGAGGGACAGCCTGGAAATTAATTGTGGAACTAGCTACTTTATTCTTGCAGAAAACTCCCATGAACAAGATGGGCCGAGTGGCCTCCTTCTGTGCTGTAACCATTCTATGATTCTACATATGCTACAATAATACACGATATAAAAGCCAATAAAATCGCCTAATAAAGCAAATTACTCGTTATAGAGATTAATTTTAACAACCACTTGCATTTATATAGCACCTTTAATGTAGTAAAATGTCCCAATGTGCTTCACAGGAGTAATTATCAAATGGCATTAGACACTGGGCCACTTGAGGAGGTATCAGGGCAAAAGGCTAAAAGCTTGGTTAAAGAGGTAGGTTTCAGTGGAGGAGAATGAGGTAGAGAGGCCAAGTGGTTTAGAGAGGGAATGCCAGAGGTTAGGACTAAGTTGGAGTGATTAAAATTGCAGAGACCAGAATCAGAGGAGAGCAGAGACTCGGAAGATTCTAGGGCTGGAGGAGATTACAGAGACAGAGAGGGCAAGACCATGGAGGGAGTCCTAAACAGGTTTGTCACATCAAAGAATACAGGTTTTATCAGATCAAGTAAAAGGTTAGAAGGTTGCCCACTCTAACTCTGTGACAGTGAGACACTCAGTAACATGGTCATAGCTCGTGGCATTGAACCAGTCCCAAGGAAAGGGGTAAATGTAACCACTTCCCACCTACCCTTTATTTATTTTATTTATTAATGTCACGAGTAGGCTTACATTAACACTGCAATGAAGTTACTGTGAAAATCCTCTAGTTGCTACACTCCGGTGCCTGTTTGGGTACACTGAGGGAAAATTTAGTATGGTCAATGCACCTAACCAGCACATCTTTCGGACTGTGGAAGGAAACCAGAGCACCTGGAGGAAACTCACGCAGACACGGGGAGAACGTGCAAACTCCACACAGACAGTGACCCAAGCCGGGAATCAAACCCGGGTCCCTGGTGCTGTGAGGCAGCAGTGCTAACCACCGTGCCGCCCTGTACAGGAGATAGTCATAATCCATCTTCACATTTACCCAGTCCACCATACGGCATATCACATCCCAAAGTGCCCTCCTTGTGAATGGTGCAGCCACATACATACCTCCCCATCAGAGATAGAGCTCAAATCTATCTGAATCCATCAACATCTCTCCCTAAGAGCTGGAGTGACAGTCTGGACTAGTCACTCTATATATCATCCACCTTCATTCCAATTAGTCCAGGACAGACTGTCTGCACCAATTGTCATGTAAAGAGTTAGATATAGCAGGAAAGATGTAGTCTACCAGCTTGTGAAGGATAAATTGTCCTCAACTTCTAGATCCTTTCCCTGACGATTACTTATTTCAGTGGGATGGCAGGCTGAGGAGATTCCCAAATCTTCAGCGGAGTTTACAGTTTCCGATCCTGTCTCCCTGTCTATTAAAACGATGCTTCCTACCGCAAACATGCAGGATCCCCTCAGTCCAGAGGATGCGATCCCGGTGAATCTACAGCGACTACTTCTCAGCAGCAACAACGAAACGTTATTAAGTTTAATGCGCCCACCATGTACCTGAATGAGCCGATTCTGCTTCTCTTTTGATGAACCAATTCTTACCTGTTGCCGGGAATCTCAAGGTGTTGCACGTTGTAGGCAAGGTTTACAATTCTCCAATATTTCAGAGACACTTGTCCTCAGTCTTCAGTTGGAGGAGGGTGGTGGGTGGGGGGGGGGGGGGGCGTGGAAATGTTCCTGATACCGTATTTACTGCACAATAGACATCCACACATCCGTGTTCCCGAATAACCAGCTAACTCTGGTGTATGTAAATTAATTCTGCCCAAGGTTACACATTGAGAGTTACAGAGAAAGAGAAGGAATTTGAATAATTCCTGCAAATTTCCACTTCACCTGTGAAACTAACTGTTGCAAGCATATCTACATACTCCAAGCTCCTAGTAGCTATTTATTTATTAGTCACAAGTGGGCTTACATTAACACTGCAATTAAATTGCTGTGAAAATCCCCAAGCCACCACACTCCAGCGCCTGTTCGGGTGCACTGCGGGAGAATTTAGAATGGCCAATGCACCTAACCAGCACGTTCTTTGGACTGTGGGAGGAAACCGGAGCACCCGGAGGAAACCCACGCAGACATGGGGGAGAACGTGCAGACCCCGCACAGTCAGTGACCCAACCCGGGAATCAAACCTGTGAGGCAGCAGTGCTAACCACTGTGCCACCGTGCCGCCCATAGTAGTTGTCACTAAATGGAACAGGAATAGTTTTTCTGGCTTTCTGATGAAAGGTCTTCGACCTGAAATGTTAACTCTCTTTCTCTCTTTACCAATACTGCCACAACTGCTGTGTTTCCAGCATCTGTTGTTGTTATTTCAGAACAAAAATGTGAATAACTTTTATCTTGCACAAATCAAAATAAATTATAATTAGGACATTCTTTTATTACATGGGATTTTTACCCATGATCTAAACTTCCAGTCCAAAGCTTTATTGTTTTTAAAGTCCACCAGTAATCAGCTACAACGTTCTGCTTCTGTGTAATTATCCACCTATAAAATAAATCCGCCTTTTAATTTTAGCCTGATTTTTTAAAAATTACTATCTTTAAAAGAAGAGATTTACAATGGATACATCATGTCACATCCAGTGCACTAAAGTTCATAGATACATTTCAATGAAAATTCCAAGGGGAGAACTCACAATTGGTGGTTAACTGAAAATGGGAAAGATTATACGAAACTTAAACAAAAACATTTGAGCAAAGGTGGGTGGCAGGTCAGATGACTGGATGGAATATAAAAAAATCTAGATGCTTAACAAAGAAAAGCATTAACAAAGTCCAACGGAGAGTGAGCCTGGGAAATTAATAATGGAAAATAAGGAGATGGCAAATGGATTGAAGAGGCATTTTGCATCTGGCTTCACTATAGACGGTACAAGCAACGTCCAAGAAATAGATGCAAATCAGAAAATGGTAGGCAGGGTTGGAACTCAAGAAAATGATAATTAACAGGAAAGAGGTACTGAGCAAATTGTTGCAGCTTTGGGCTGACAAGTCCCAAGATCCTAGTGGATTTTACCTTCGGGTCTTAAAAGGAGTGGCTCAGGAAATAGTTGGTGTATTGTTTTCAATTTTAAAATTCCCTCGATTCGGGGAAGGTTCCATTATACTGGAGCATAGTGAATGTAACTCCATTATTCAAAAAGGGAGGGAGACAGAAAGCAGGAAACTGCAGGCCAGATAGTTTAGTATCTGTCATAGGGAAAATGTTAGAAGCTATTATTAAAGATGCTATAGCAGGGTACTTAGAAATTTTCAGAGCAATCAGGCAGAGTCAACATGGTTTCGTGAAAGGGAAATCATGTTTCACCAATTTATTGAAGAAGTAATCTGTGCTTTGGATAAAGGGGAACTGGTGGATATACTGAACTTAGATTTCCAGAAGGCATTTGGTAAGGTGCCACATCAAAGGTTATTAAGGAACATAAAAGCTCGTGGTGTGGAGGAGGGGGAGGTAACATATTGGCATGGATAGAAGATTGGCTAGCGAACAGAAAATGAGAGAAAGTATAAATGCAGGGTGTGATAGTGGTGTACCACTGGAATCAGTGCTGGGGCCGCAACTCCTGACAATTTATATAAATGACTTTGATGAAGGGACCAAAGGTATGGTTGCTAAATTTACTTATCACACAAAGGTAGGGAGGAAAATAAATTATGAAGAGGACATAAAGGGATATAGATAGGTTAAGTGAGTGGGCAAAGATATTTCAAATGGAGTATAATGCGGGAAAATGTGAAATTGCCCATTTTGGCAGGAAAAATAAGAAAAAAACATATTATCTAAATAGTGAGAGATTGTAGAGTTCCCAGATGCAGAGGGACCTGGGTGTCCTAGTGTATGAATCGCAAAAGGTTAGTATGCAGGTACACCAAGCAATTAGGAAAACTAATAGAATGTTATTGCTTATTGTGAAGGGAATTGAATACAAAATTAAGGAGGTTATGCTTGTTATACAGAACACAAGTGAGACCACATCTGGGGTGCTGTGTTTGACATTGGTCCCCTTATTTGAGGAAGAATATAAATGTTTTGGAAGCAGTTCAGAGATGGTTTACTAGATTAATAACTGGAATAGGCTGGTTGTCTTATGAGGAAATGTTGGACAGGCTAGACTTCAATCCGCTGGAGTTCAGAAGAGTAAGACACGATTGATTGATACACTTCAGATCCTGAGGGGTCTTGACAAGGTGGACGTGGAAAGAATGTTTCCTCTTGTGGAAGAATCTAGAACTAAAGGCTACTGTTTAAAAATAAGTGGTCGCCCATTTAAGACAAAGATGAGGAGAAACGTTTTCTCTCAGAGGTCGTGAGTCTTTGGAACCCTCTTCCTCAAAAGATAGTAGAAGAATATTTTTAAGGCACAGCGAGATCGATTTTTGATCAACAAGAGGGTGGAAGATTATCAGGGGTAGATGGGAATATGGAGCTGAGTTTACAGACAGGTTAGCCACGATCTTATTGAATAGCAGGATGTAAGCGCAACTAGAAACCTATGCTTAATTCCTTAGAGGGCAATCACTGCTGTGAGATGTTGACCCCCTTAACAGCTAGTGGGTTCATGTTTCCATTCACTGGTAACTATGTTTGTTTATTGAACCAGTATTTGTGCTGTGACCATAAACTTAACATATTTTGGAGTAAACCTTCATTGTGACATTGTCCTACTTTGCTCCTGCCAACTTCTACATGCTGGAAGCAACCTTCTTTCATCTTCATATCCTCCATTTATACCCCTCACTCTCCCCCATTGGTACCAGAATCCAGAATCCATACCTTAATGACCTCAAGGTTCCAGTTCCCCCAAATCCACCCTACACCAATTGAAATTCCCCAAAATTCTGTTGCAAGTTTTCAACCACTCAAAGATTTGCATTTCTGTCAGCCTCCCAGGTTTCATATATCCACGGTTCCTTAACTTTTAAATCCCTGTTCCACGCTTTCAAATCCCCCATAACTTTGTCCCTACTACAGAACCTAGGGATGCCAGTGACACCCAAATCATATGAATAAAAAAAGAAATAATGATTAAAATATTCCTGTAGCGTATTGAACAAAGGCTGTTTGGGGGATTCTGTGACAGTCATTCTGGTAACACATAGTGATGGACATGGGAAGGCATTGTGATTGGTCCATTGGGCAACTAATAAGGGCAAGGTGTGTAGAGCAACCAATGAGACAGCCGTTGAAGGTCATGTGATGAAACCTCCAGGAATACATCAAATCGGAGTTGACAGTTCCAGCAGCAACTGAGATCAATTGTACACCCCAGCTCACCTCCTCCACGTCTCTCCTTTCAGTCTGTTCTTTCCTCCCCCCGCCTTTATTTCAATAATGACACCCCTGCCCGCTGTCTCCCTATAATCCTTCCAAGCTACCAGCTCTAACTTGCATTAAAAAGCCTCTTTTCTCATCAAACATTTTGCTTCTTCCCAACTCCCTCTGCTCTGTGCCTTCTCTTACTTCCAGAAGGCATTTGACAAGGTGCCACTGATGCACTATCAATCAAGCAAAGACTAGTTTGTATGCAAGAATAGGCTTTTATTAGCAAAAGACTTGGAGCACACCCATGCCGATGAACTGGTCCAGAGACTGAGGCAGGGGGGTGGGGAGCAGTCATCTTTATACCTGGACCAGGGAGGGAGGAGTCCCAGGCAGGGCCGGCAGGGGCATGTCCAGGCATGTCACACACACACACAGGCAATAAGCTAACAGTGGTTTACCACAGCCACATAAAAAACGGATCCAGAAGATGAGATTGCAGGGGACTGGGGGTAGAGTACTGGATTGGATTGAGGATTGGTGGACTAACAGAAAGCAGAGGGTCAGAATACATGTATCCTTCTCTGATTGCAAAATGTAACTAGCAGGGTGCTGCAGGGGTCAGTCCTTGGACCTCAACTGTTTACAATCTATATAAATGATCTGCAAGCAGGGACAAAGTGTAACATAGCAAAATTTGTGGAAGATACTAAAATAGGTGGGAAAGCAGGCAGTGAAGAGGAGGTAAAGATTGTACAGATGTTAATAGATAGGCGAGGAGAATGCTTAAAAAATTGGCAGATAGAGTGTAATGTGGATAAGTGGGAAAAAAACAGGGAAATTATTACCTAAATGGAAAGCAGATTCAAAATGCATCTGGGCAGAGGGATCTGGGTGTCTATGTTCATGAATCGCAGAAAGTCGTCATACAGGTGCAGCATATAATAAAAAGGCAAATGGGATGTTGGCATTTATTGCAAAGGGACTGGAGTATAAAAGGAGAGAAGTGTTTTGTTGCAATTGTATAGGGTGTTGGTGAGACTACATCTGGAGTATTGTGTCAGTTTTGGTCTCCTTATTTGAGGAAGGATGTGGCGGCATTGGAGGCAGTTCAGAGGAGGTTCACCAGATTGATTCCAGGGATGAAGGGGTTGATGTATGAGGAAAGATTAAACAGTTGGGCTTGTACTCGCTGGAGTTCAGGAAGATGAGAGGGGATCTGATCGAGGTATATAAAATTTTAAAAGGGATTGATAAAGTAAATGTAGACCAAATGTTTCCTCTTATGGGAAAATCTCGAACAAGAGGTCACAGGTATAGGTTGAGAGGCGGTAGATTTAAAATCGAGATGAGCAGGAACTACTTCTCACAGAGGGTGGTGAATTTGTGGAACTCGCTGCCCCAAAGCGCGGTGGAATCTGAATCGTTGAATGGTTTCAAGAAAGAGATAGATGTATTTCTAATCAAAAAGGGATAAAGGGATATGGGGAACAGGTGGGGAGGGAACAGGTGGGAGAGATCAGCCATGATCTGATTGAATAGGGGAGCAGACTCGAAGGGCTGAATTGCCTCCTTCTGCTCCTAATTCCTATGTTCTTCCCACTGTGTTGTGTGAAATTTAAATGAATGTGAGGGACACTAAAGCAACACAAGGTGGTTGAAGAAAACACAGGCATAAACTTTTTTTTATTCTAAATTCACATTGATCATCTTAATCTTTCATAAAATGTACAAAAGAATTGCAAATCATTTATTAAGATATTAAAGAACACACATCTAGAAAATCAAAGTGTAAATTATTCACATAACTCACAGAAATTACATTGAGTATGAAATAAGCCATTTTAAAATGTAACATGAAATCATACACGGAAGTGACTGGAAATTTGTCGGGCAAATCCAACAGATATCCTTGGCACCATCTGTGAAGTTAGTCCTAAACTCCATTAGATGTGAACCTCCTTTACGAATGAATTATATTTGATGCGCAGTGACTGTTGTTAAATAGCCAACAACCTTTCCTGCAGCAAGATCCCACCACGATAGGTAGCCAGCTAGTTAGTGTTGGTTGAGGGAAGAATGTTGGCCAGGACATTGAGAACATTTCCCCCACACTTGTTTGAGTAGTGCCCGGGGTTCTTGCAATGTCCACCTGAATATCACATCATCGATAGTGCAAGGCTCCCTCTGTACTGCACCGAAGTGTCAGAACAGAGGATATATCTGGATTTGAGTGAGAATGAAACACACATTGACTTGAAGGGGGTTATTGTGCAGAATCATCGAAAAGATACCTGCCACACAGGGCTTATATGATTAAATTATAAAGGGCAGTTGGATAGACTTGGTTTGTATTTATTTGAGTTTAGATGGTTGGGGGTTAATGTAATTGAGCTATTTAATATCATGTGAGAAAGAGATTCGATAGGTTAGGAAATTAGATAAAGCAATACTTCCTCTAATAATGGAACTCAGAAGACACTGATGCCCATTCATTCTGTTTGGTCCTCACTGACTAGTGCTGTGCTCTAAGTTCCAGTGCTCGTCTGATCTGGTTTAACTTGTTTTTCCAAAAGTAAGTGTCTGTTGAAAATGAGAAGAGCAGTGAATTACACCAGTTACTGCTGTTACACTCTGCACATTATTCAGAATAAGTCCATCAATAGCATCATCACTCCATTAATCAGGCCTATCTTAGTTTCATAACATTCAGCCCATTAGAGCAAGGGGAATGAACACAACTAAGATAAACAGAAAAGAAGATCATTGGAGCACCAACCTGAAGGATTTAGCTTGTGTTAGGAATCGTCGAGCTTTAGTGATTTCCCCAGAAAGCCTCTTTAAATCGTTGCCCTCGAATGCTGGAAGATTAGGATTCTGAAACCAGAAAACGTAGCACTTTACAAAAAACCCACTCGTCATTTCCAATGGTGATGCACACCTGAAGTCAGAACAGGTTATTTTAGAATGATGTGGTTCTCACACCAAATAATCAACATTTTCTAATTCTGCAAGGGTTTCTAAACCATTTCTAAATTACTGCCACAGTGAATGTTTGTGAATAAGAAAATTACAGCACAGGAACAGGCCCTTCGGCCCTCCAAGCCTGCACCGACCATGCTGCCCGATTTAACTAAAACCCTCTACCCTTCCGGGGACCATATCCCTCTAATCCCATCCTATTCATGTATTTGTCAAGACGCCCCTTAAAAGTCACTACCGTATCTGCTTCCACCACCTCCCCCGGCAACGAGTTCCAGGCACCCACTACTCTCTGTGTAAAAAATCTGCCTCGTACATCTCCTTTAAACCTTGCCCCTCACACCTTAAACCTATACCCCCTAGTAATTGACTCTTCCACCCTGGGAAAAAGCTTCTGACTATCCACTCTGTCCATGCCTCTCATAATCTTGTAGACTTCTATCAGGTCGCCCCTCAATCTCCGTCGTTCCAGTGAGAACAAACCAAGTTTCTCCAACCTCTCCTCATAGCTAATGTCCTCCATACCAGGCAACATCCTGGTAAATCTTTTCCGTACCCTCTCCAAAGCCTCCGCATCCTTCTGGCGACCAGAATTGAACACTATATTCCAAGGTCGCAGACAAGTCTCAGCCAGAATAGAGGTGTTTTTTTAACTTGTTCATGGGATATGGGTCTCGCTGGCTGGGCCAGCATTGATTGTCCATCTATTTGAGAGTTAACCACATTGCTGTGGCTCTGGAGTCACATATAGTTCAGACCAGGTAAGGATGGCAGATTTCCTTCCCTAAAGGACATTAGTGAACCAGATGGGTTTTTACAATCGATAATGGTTTCATGGTCATCAGTAGACTTTTAATTCCAGATTTTTATTGAATTCAGATTTCACCATCTGCCGTGGTGGGATTCGAACCTGGGTCCCCAGAGCATTACCCTGGGTCTCTGCATTACTAGTCCAGTGACAATATCACTATGCCACTGCCTCCCCAGGGGAATTGCCCAATTGCACCCGGAGGCCCCACTGCGGCTGTAAGTGGCTGGGGTTGATTTTATACACTTTGGTTGCATTGGAGAAACAATCTTGCTTTTAATCAGGAACCTTTGCTGTAGCTTCAGTCAGGGGCTCGGACCGCTGTGGTTTGTAAAGACTCTTCACCGAGTGAGTAAACTCTGGGTGGAATTCTCCAGCCACGTTGTGGCAGGGGCGGGACTGGAAAATGCTACAGGTCATTCAAAATTCCATTGATTCAGGCAAAACCGGAAAAGTTTCACCAGCAGTTGGGGGCCATACAATTCCGCCCTCTGTTTTCGGAGTAAATAGTCTCTGTTTGTTATGAGTCCTGCACTGTCCCCAGCTCATTCGCTGACATATCGGTGCCAATATTCACTGCTCTAAAACAATCATTGATAAACGAGGAAATAAGGTTAGAGGCTATAATTGACAATAAATGATGTCAGCGACCTACATCTTCATCTGAGAATCCTCCCTCTCGCATTTTGTATGCTGCCAGCTGCCCATCAACGTCTCCATGGCAACGGTGAAAACGGCCTCCAGTTTGGGCTGCCAACTTTTTGAGGAACTCATTCGCGGTGCTGTCGGCAAGGGAAGCAGAAAATAACCGACAAAGGCACAAAAAGCTTCTTAAAATGAATACACAAGTAGGAATAAGTGGGGAGCTATTGGAAGGCAGTTTTCCTCATCCATCTCCCCACTGATCTGCAGACAAAAATCATCTGGTCGTCATGGATTTATCCAGCTTCCTTCTCAGTGAACCTTTGCTCTTTGCCTCAACCACTCCCTGCAATAATGCGTTCAACATTCTCACCACTCTCTGGGCAAAGAAGTTTCTTCTGGATTCCCGATTGGATTTATTAATAACTATGTTGTATTCATCTCAATATCTATTTTAGAAATTACTTTACTGCCATCATTTCAACCCACATAATACCAGCTCCTAAATCCAGCACTTTAGTGAAGAATGACACTTTATGCATTCCATTCATAGAATCATAGAATCCCGACAGAAGGAGGTCATTCGGCCCATCGAGCCTGCACCGACAACAATCCCACCCATACCCTATCCCCGTAACTCCACATATTTACCCTGCTAATCCCCCTGACACTAAGGGGCAATTTAGCATGGCCAATCCGCCTAACCAGCACGACTTTCGGACTGTGGGAGGAAACCCACGCAGACACAGAGAGAACGTGCAGACTCTGCACAGACACCCAAGGCTGGAATTGAACCCGAGTTCCTGGCGCTGTGAGGCAGCAGTGAATCATAGAATCATAGAAACCCTACAGTGCAGAAAGAGGCCATCTGGCCCATCGAGTCTGCACCGACCACAATCCCACCCAGGCCCTACCCCCATATCCCATCACATTTACCCGCTAATCCCTCTAACCTATGCATCTCAGGACACTAAGGGGCAATTTGAGCATGGCCAATCAACCTAACCCGCACATCTTTGGCCTATGAGAGGAAACTGGAGCACCCGGAGGAAACTCACGCAGACACGGGGAGAATGTGCAAACTCCACACAGACAGTGACCCAAGCCGGGAATCGAACCCAGGTCGCCGGAGCTGTGAAGCAGCAGTGCTAACCACTACGCCACCCTTATTTATTGATTTGAGTTCACATTTGTACTTCATAATTAACATTTCCAAACAGGTTTTGGAAATTCAGAAGGTCCAGTCACATTGTGGATCTTATTGTGCAGAAATCCAAGATGTTGTTTCAATCCAAATGTCAATTTTATTGGTGTGGAATAAATGCCTGTTTTCTTTACAATGCTGCTGTTTAATACTTGAGGTTTCTTGAGGATGAAGAGCCTATTAAATTAAATTAAAAATTAAACCTTGTGGAGATTTAAGATAAATAACCCTCCAAATGAAAATGTAAAATCACATTGCACCCTTCACTTCAGCAGTTAGGTAGCTCCAGTGGCACATGTGGGATTTGGGAGGGGGATCGGGCAGGCGGGGGATCGGGCAGGAAGGGGATCGGGCAGGAGGGGGATCGGGCAGGAGGGGGATCGGGCAGGAGGGGGATCGGGCAGGAAGGGGATCGGGCAGGAGGGGGATCGGGCAGGAGGGGGATCGGGCAGGAGGGCAGGAGGGGGATCGGGCAGGAGGGGGATCGGGCAGGAGGGGGATCGGGCAGGCGGGGGATCGGGCAGGCGGGGGATCGGGCAGGCGGGGGATCGGAGGGGCAGAGTGGGGCACCAGACAGGTGAAGATGGAGAGCGGAAAATCAGATAGGTGGAGGACATGTCGACAGGTGGGGGATCTACAAACAGCTCAAAGCATGTGGGGAACAAGAAAAAACTCTTCCACCTAAAGCAGAAGCAAAGATAAGCGCGGGAATTGGGGAGATGGATTCATTCAAAATCAAAATTGGAACTTTTTCCTCATTTATCTTTAACTTTAAATTTCCCCCCACTTCCGGTTTCAACAGTAACTTTCCAAATTGGATCCATACGGGTAAAGGAACAGATACAGGCTCTGGGGAAAGAGCTGGGTGAGTGGGACCAATTGGATAGCTCCTTAAAGGTACAGGCACGATGGGCCGAATAGCCTCCACCTGTGTTGTGTTATTCTACGATTAAATCCACCCCATTTTTACAGCACTTTGTGAGTCTTCTCATATCAATACATTAAACGCTCAGGCAGCACTTACCCACCCTGAGCAGAAATCGCAGTGAAACCTCAGGGAAAGCCACGGTGGTCCCAGCAAGCTCTGTGCCTCACCTGTCTGTGCAGTTGAAGGAAATGGTGTGAATTTTGACGCCTCGTCCCTGGTTCATTCGTTGAGTTTCCTTCAAGATCAAACTGCAGCTGGTGTCAGGCTTTCCGTCAGTCAGTAGGTATATTCCCTGCACATCCACAAACTGAAAGGCCCTCTGTTCACAGAATAATAAACTGTATTGAGGAATCTACGTGACAATGAAATACCTGCTCAAAACTAATGATAGAAACAGAATTTGGTCTCAGAGGCAAGGAAAGGGAGCCAGACTGAGGAGGCTATTGAAACATCAGGCTTCCAATACAAGGTCATGAAGGCTGACAATAGTTAGCTTCTGAAATCATTATGCTTTTGAGTTGCAGACTCAGCTATTCTAATGTAAAAATACTGCGGAGGCTGGAAATTTGAAATGAGCACAGAAAATGCTGGAAACACTCAGCAGGTCTGGCAGCGTCTGTGGAGAGAGAAACAGAGTTAACGTTTTGAGTCTGGACGTAACTCTATTTTCTCTCTCTCCACGGATGCTGCCAGACCTGCTGATCTTTTCCAGCATTTCCTGTTTTTATTCCAATGCTCTCCTGATTGGCCTCCCACCCTCTATAAACTCAAGCTTATCCTGCTGTCTGTATCCTAACTCACACCCAATTCCTTCTCCCCCATCACCCCTGTACTTACTGACCTCTTCCACTGACTCCCAGCTCTGTCAGTGACTCGATTTTAAAATTCTCATCCCTGCACGGCGTGGCCCCTCCTGTATCTCCTCCGCCACTCAAACCCTGTCGGTGCATCCACATCCGCGCTCCCACAATTCCGGCATCATGAACATCCCTGATTATTGGTGGCCGTGGTTCCAGCTGCCCCAGGCCCTAAGTTCTGGAATTCCCTCCCTGAAACCTCTCCACCTCTCTCCCCTTCGATTCGGTGCACCTTAAAACCGACCTCTGACCAAACTTTAGGTCACTTGTCCTAATGACGCCTTTATGCGCCTCATTACCAATGTTTGTTTGCTCACTCCTGTGAAGCCCCTTGGGATGTTTAACTATTTTAAAGGTGCTATGTAAATACAAGTGGCTGCTTTTGTTGCATTCTGGTTCAGCAAGAAGAAATTCAAACAACAAAGGGAATGGCAGCTCCTGGGTCAACTAGAGTCAATCAGGGTCAGCCTGGTTCAAGCTGGGTTCAACCAGGCTCCAGCATCAATCAATATTGCTAATTCAATATTGCCAGCTAGGTTATACAGCAGAAAGCGTGATGACACTGTGCCTTTAAGAAGTGTATATTTATCATGTAATAGGGATGTTTAAAATTCAACTGTTTTACATGGTGCCGATTTGTCTGCACCAGGCAGCTCACATGCTGAGAATGCATGCTCATTATTGATTTTAGCCAGGGATGTGTTTGTTTTAATTTGAGTTAATGCATTTTTGTTTACTTGGATTTTCCCCTGGGGTTTCAGAGTAGGATTTGGATTAGCTTGATTGACAGAGACAGTCATGTGTTAATGGGCGGGGCTAAGCTTGTAGGAGAGACTGTGTTTTTGAAATCAAGAGCAGTTACTGTTGGGTTCTGAAAGAAGCAAGACGTGTCTCTGTTTCTCTCTCTCGCTGGAGGCTGCTATTTAGGCTGTCAGAAGACATGTAGCTCTCTGTCTATCTCTCCAGAGCTGTTCAAAAGGCTCTTGGACTGTTAACAAGTATAAACACATAGGCCTGGGGTTATTTACTGGTTTTGAAGAGAAGTTTAAGTCTGTAAGAGAAATATTGCTTGAATTGGAACTAATGGGGATAGATTAGCAGTTAAGAACTGTGTCTTGTCACGTTTGGGTACTGTTCAATTGGTAAATTGAACGGTAATTGAACAGCTAATTCATTTGTTATAGTTAAACTGTATTGTTTAATAATGTTCGTATTGATAAAAGCTTCCTAGTGTGTCAATAGAATCACACCTGCAGAGAAACACCTTACCCTCAGTCGGGCTTCATAACATACTCTGGGGTTTCTGCTTTGGTCCCTAACAGAAGACATTGGGATTTGGATAGTAGAGTCTTTGGGCCTGATTTTACCATTTTGATTCTAAGTGCTGGGCGGACTTGAATCTGGGAGCGTTTCAGATCCGACTTTTAGACCCATTCTCAGGTGCCCACATATGGACTCTGCCGAAAAAAAATCAGTGATTCCGAATCGTGCTACAGAAGCCTGTGGGCGGGGTGTATCGCGCCCGGAACACTGCAGCTCTGACCAGAGCCTTCAACTGCACATGCACAGTAAAAAAATAGAATAACGCTCCCCTGCCACATCGCTCCCCGGCTGGATAATGCCTCCCCCCTGGCCCCCACAGACATTGCCCCACCCCCACAACATTACTGTCTCCCTTATCCCCCCACCCCCCCGCTACCCACATTGATCGCAGCCCCCTTCCCTCCCACCAATCGCATGTAGAGTGACAGTGGACCCCCATGCCCCCCCCGCTACCCAGACCGATCGCGGCCCCCTTTCCCCCCCCGCCAATTGCACGCAGAGTGGACCCCCATCCCCTTTGCCTCCGCCCCCCCCCCCCCACCAGAGAGCGACCTGACCTGCCTCCTTCCCTCCCCCACCAGAGAGCCATCTGACCCCCCCCCCATCTCCCCCAGTGATCTGAGTCAGAGAGCCATCGGAAGCTCGAAACTTACCTCCTCAGAAGCTGGAGCGCCCGAATTGGACCCTGGCGGACCATGTCTGTTTCACGCCGAATCTGGACAGGCGAATGCGGTGGTAAAGGGGGAAGTGCTGCTAAAGTTGGGCATCCAGCCCATTAATTCAATTTAAATGCATTCAAATGCATTTAAATTGCCGTTGTGCCCGTTTCGGGCGCAGTCCCAATCGCCGCCATTTTCGGCCATTGGTAAATGGGGAACGGCCACGGAGGTGGTCGTGGATCGCACTCCTCACCTCACACCCAACTTTACCAAGTTTACGCGCCCGTAAACGGGTGCAACTTGATAGTAAAATCGGGCCCTTTATGTCAGTTTCACAACCTGACTCCATTCCCAACCCGACATGCTGGGTTAGACCTGTTGATAGGTCAGAATATCAAAGGTCCTTGGAATCATTGACTCCATATTGGGATCAATGTTCTACAATGCCACCAACACAGGTGTAAATATATCACAAATGTTCCAGTTACAAAGATTTAAGAATATGAAAATGGTGGGTGGGAAAAGGCTATTGGTCCATCAATCCTGGCAGAGCGTCATGCATCAATACTCTATCACCCCTACCTCCCAGCCCAACTGACCACCTGGCCCTGTCCAGGTCATTATATAAGGCAAAATAGAAGGAAAAACAGACATTGCCCCAACATGGGAAAATATTATCCAGAAAACCCCATTGTGGCTCCATATGATGCAATCTCGGCCTTAATCAGGAGTCAGGACAGATCCATCTTGAAGGTGGCAAAGTATCAGCACCCAGATCACCAACTGGCAATACAGTTCAGAGACTCTCTCCTCAGGGAACTGAGGAACCACCCAACACCCAATTCCTTCCTATCCTGATGTTCCCCCCCAGTCCTCCCCAATCCATTAAACTGGAATAATCTATCAAAACACTATCCAGCTGTTTCATTATTTGACAGCTCTCTATTAGGTCACCCTGAGTATAGACCGCTCGAAAGCAAATAGATTCAGGAATTATTTACGCCCAAGTTCTGCATTTCACAAACGACATCAGCAGTCTCAAAAAAGTCCAAGATTTTGCGACAGAAGCTTGAAAAGGGATCAAAGTAAAAGTAAAGCTGACCTGTAAGGCCTCCAGGGTGCAAGTGTTTCCGTGGGCAACGGCTCCTGAGGCCCACTGAACAGCATCGTGACACGTCTCATCTGTAGCCTCCACCAGGCAATCCCGCCAGGAGTCAACACGCTCGGCAAAACACAGCAAGTTAAAGCTGGAATAAAAGTACAATTCTGCTGAAAGATCAGTGAGCTAAAGCAACAACTCTGTTCCTCTCTCCACTGATGCTGCCAGCACCAGTAGTTCCAGCATTTTCTGTGCTTATCCCAGTCTTGAGCTGTTTTGTGCTGGGTTATGTAATTGATGCCAGGATAACAGTGGCACGGTGGCACAGTGGTTAGCACTGCTGCCTCACAGTGCCAAGGACCTGGGTTCAATTCCCGGCTTGGGTCACTGTCTGTTTGCACGTTCTCCCCGGGTGCTCCGGTTTCCTCCCACAGTCCAAAAGAGGTGCTGGTTAGGTGCTCTGGCCATGCTAAATTCTCCCTCAGTGTACCCGAACAGGTGCCGGAGTGTGGTGGCTCAGGGATTTTCACAGTAACTTCATTGCAGTGATACTATAAGCCTATTTGTGACAATAATAAAATAAACTTAAAATTAAAAGTTGAAAAGGCTGTTTAAAAGAAAGCATGTGGGGATCCTTGGCTTTATAAATAGAAGCACTGAGTATAAAAGCAAGAAGGTTATACCTAAACCAAGGAGGTGGATGGGGGCAAGGCAGTGGACGTGGTATATATGGATTTTAGTAAGGCGTTTGATAAGGTTCACCATGGTAGGCTTCTGCAGAAAATGCAGATGTATGGGATTGGGGGTGATCTAGGAAATTGGATCAGGAATTGGCTAGCGGATAGGAAACAGAGGGTGGTGGTTGATAGTAAATATTCATCATGGAGTGCGGTTACAAGTGGTGTACCTCAGGGATCTGTTTTGGGGCCACTGCTGTTTGTAATATTTATTAATGATCTGGATGAGGGTATAGTTGGGTGGATTAGCAAATTTGCTGATGACACCAAAGTCGGTGGTGTGGTAGACAGTGAGGAAGGGTGTCGTAGTTTGCAGGAAGACTTAGACAGGTTGCAAAGTTGGGCCGAGAGGTGGCGGATGGAGTTTAATGCGGAGAAGTGTGAGGTAATTCACTTTGGTAGGAATAACAGATGTGTTGAGTATAGGGCTAACGGGAGGACTTTGAATAGTGTGGAGGAGCAGAGGGATCTAGGTGTATGTGTGCATAGATCCCTGAAAGTTGGGAATCAAGTAGATAAGGTTGTTAAGAAGGCATATGGTGTCTTGGCGTTTATTGGTAGGGGGATTGAATTTAGGAGTCGTAGCGTTATGTTGCAACTGTACACAACTCTGGTGCGGCCGCACTTGGAGTACTGTGTGCAGTTCTGGTCCCCACATTACAGGAAGGATGTGGAGGCTTTGGAGAGGGTGCAGAGGAGGTTTACCAGGATGTTGCCTGGTATGGAGGGGAGATCCTATGAGGAGAGGCTGAGGGATTTGGGATTGTTTTCGCTGGAAAGGCGGCGGCTAAGAGGGGATCTTATTGAAACATATAAGATGATTAGAGGTTTAGATAGGGTGGATAGTGATAGCCTTTTTCCTCTGATGGAGAAATCCAGCACGAGGGGGCATGGCTTTAAATTGAGGGGGGGTAGTTATAGAACCGATGTCAGGGGTAGGTTCTTTACCCAGAGGGTGGTGAGGGATTGGAATGCCCTGCCAGCATCAGTAGTAAATGCGCCTAGTTTGGGGGCGTTTAAGAGATCCGTAGATAGGTTCATGGACGAAAAGAAATTGGTTTAGGTTGGAGGGTCACAGTTTTTTTTTTTTTAACTGGTCGGTGCAACATCGTGGGCCGAAGGGCCTGTTCTGCGCTGTAATGTTCTATGTTCTATGTTCTATTAAACCTTTCTAAATCTTCAGCATGTGTTCAGTTGTGAGCCCCACATCTTTGGAAAGATGTCAAGGCCTTGAAGGGTGTGCAGAGGAGATTTGTTCAAACAGTACCAGGGATAAGGAATCTCAGTTATATGCAGAGAGTTGTCCTCATTGGAACAGAAAAGGTTAAGGGGTGATTTAATGGAGGTGTTCCAAATTCTGAAGGATTTTGCTGGAATACATTGAAATTGCTTTTAATGGTAGATGGGTCGATAAACACAGGACACATAGAATCCCTACAGTGCAGAAGAGGCCATTTGGCCCACTGAGTCTGCACTGACTCTCTGAGAGAGTATCTTACTCAGGCCCGCTCCCCTGTCCTATCTCTGTAACCTCACACATTTACCATGGCTAATCCTATCTAACCTACACATTTTGGGACACTAAGGAGCAAGTTAGCATGGTCAACCCATCTAACCCGCACATCTTTGGACTTTGGGAGGGAACTGGAGCGCCCCGCAGACACGGAGAGAACGTGCAAACTTCATACAGTCACCCAAGGCCAGAATTGAACCCAGATCCCCAGGGTTGTGAGGCAGCAGTGTTAACTACTGTGCCACCGCGTCGTCCCTGTATATAACTGACAAAAGAACGAGAGGCAATGAGGAGAATAATGTTTACATAGTGAGCTATTGTCATCTGCAATGCGCTGCCTGAAAGGGCAGTGGTAGCAAATTCAAATTTCTTTGATTTGATTTTGATTTGTTATTGTCACATGTATTAGTATACGGTGAAAAGTATTGTTTCCTTCGCACTACACAGACAAAACATACCATACATAGAGAAGGAAAGGAGAGAGTGCAGAATGTAGTTTACAGTCATAGCTAGGGTGTAGAGAAAGATCAACTTAATGTCAGGTAGGTCCATTCAAAAGTCTGATTCAAAAGGGATTTGGAGAAATACTTGAAAGGGGAAAATTTGCAGGGCCATGGAACAAGGGTAAGGGGAGTGGGACAACGTAGACGGGTCCATCAAAGAGCTGGCACAGGCACAATGGGCCAAATGGCCTCCTGCTGTGTCATATGATTGTACAAATACCCAAACTAATGCTTCCAATTGTCATGGGTAAGTGTATCAAAGCAGGGTTGAAGACTCATTCCCCAAATTTTCGTGTCCTTCTTTTTGTTGCCCTGTGTGAAGTCACCAGACCGAAGACCTGACTTTTAAAAATAACTTATTCCTCTCCCAACCCCAATATCCTTTCTGCGGGAGAAATGGCCAAAAATGCAATCTCAAAGCAAGTGAATTTATAGGGGGGTTAAAAAGGAGCAGAACGGAATTGCTGCTGAATCATTGATAGAAACCACATCTCTCATCCATATTATTCTTCACCAAGGAGAGGGATCAGGAAGATGTCCCACACAGGGCTGCAAGAATGCTTCTGGCTGATAGGGATGCCACTGCGATTGCTTTTCCTCTCCACATTACCTGTGGCTATTCTTCCTCAGTTGCTCCCAGATCAAGGAAGTGAGTTCCTTTCTCAGTGCTGGCAGGTAGGGGTCTGTGGATCCCGAGGTGTCCAGCAGAATACAGACCCTCTTCTCCAAGATTGTCCCAAATAAGCGTCTGCTTCCTACACAGAGATATTTAAGACTAAAACATCAGCAGCACTGACAATCGCACAGCAGCTCACGAACCGTCGGATTGTGATTTTAAACAGGGACAAGAGTCTCTCTCTCTCTGCTCCAAAGCACAGTCACTGTATCACAATAAATAGAGAAATGCTTTCAGTTGCTGCCCATTCTGATCATAATGCATCATTCACTGACCTACATTAGCCTCCAATTTAATATACTCATCACTGTGTTTAAAGCACTTCCCATCTCCTGACATCTCTAACCTCCTTCGGCCCTACAACCCTCCTGAGAATCACAGAATCCCTACGGTGCAGAAGAGACCACTTGGCCCATCGGGTCTGGACCAACTCTGACAGAGTATCTTATCCACACCCACCCCTCCACCCCACACATTTCCCATGGCTAATCCCTCTAACCTACACAGCTTGGGACACGAAGGGGCAATTTAGAATGGCCAATCCAGATAACCTGCACATCTTTGGAGAGTGGGAGGAAACCAGAGCACCCAGAGGAAACCCACGCAGACACGGGGAGAACTCCTCACAGACAGTGACCCAAGGCTGGAATTGAACCCGGGTCCCTGGCGCTGTGAGGCAGCAGTGCAAACCACTGTGCCACCCCGTACAATGTTTGCCCAACTTAGGCATCTGGCACATCCCCTCCCCTCTTTGCCCACCACTGCTGAACGATTCTTCTGTTGCCTTGGCCATAAGCTCTGAAATTCTTTCCCTAAGCCTCGCCGGCACCCTCCTCTCCGTCAAACCTCCAAGCCAGGGGCTTCACTCGCCTTAATATCACTGCATCAAATGATGTCTGATTAACTCTCTGTGAAGCAGCTCGAGATGCTTTTCTTTGTTGAAGGTGCTATGTGAATGTAGGTTGTTGTCACTTTCAGGTGGCCTAGCCCTTACAGCCTGTGTGGGCACAGAATCTAACATAAGCTCCCCACCTGATAGCAGCCACTGCAATCGCTGCAGATATCGACACAAGACCCGCTCCATTTGTTCAATGTATTCATCCAGCTCATGGAGATGTAACTGTAGATGCTTCACCGCACCCTGGGAATGGAAAGCACGATGCCAGTGACTAACCAGCTTTCTCCACCACTGCCCAGTCAAACATCAAATCGAATCAACCTCACTGCCCCAATCACACCAAAACAACTGCAAGTTTCTCATGCTTCCAGTTCCTCCTCTACTGGGGCTGTCCTCGTGTGAAGTCAGCCTGTAAACAGCAATGAGAGAAACCTGCTGCCTGAGGGATATCAGAGAATCCCTACAGTGCAGAAGGAGGCCATTCGGCCCTTCGAGTCGGCACCAACCACAATCCCACCCAGTCCCTAACCCCATAACCCCACATATTTACCCTGCTAAATATAGGATATAGGATGGCCCAAGGCCCTGGGAGAAACACTTGCTCTTCTCCACAGAGATAGTGATGGTTATGGAGCTATGGTGAATAGATGGAGCTAAGGTAAGATTAGGTCAGTCAGATAGTGGAACAGGCTCAAGGGGCTGAATGGCCTCCTTCCGTTCCTATATTCCTAACTACTTATAATGCAACTCTTCCATTATAGCAAATCCAAGTCAGTTTAAAAAGTATTTTGTTATACCTATAATACAATAATAGAGACATATCACACACACAAACACGCACACACACCCCCACACACACATGCACACACGCATACTGTATATTACTAAACAATACCTCCCAAATCCACAATCACTACCATCTAGAAGGACAGGGGCAGCAGATATCTGGGAACACCACCACCTGGAAGTTCTCCTCCATGTCACTCACCATCCTGATTTGGAAATATAATCACCATTCCTTCACAGTTGCTAGGTCAAAATCCTGGAACTCCCTCCCTAACAGCACTGTGGGTGCACCTCATGGACTGCAGTGGTTCAAGAAGGCAGCTCACCATCACCTTCCCAATGGCAACTAGGGATGGGCAATGAATGCTGACCTAGCCAGCAACACACACATCGACTTTCTGACAGAGCATCCCACCCAGGTCCTATCCCTGTAGCCTCTCATATTTTCCCTGCTAATCCCCCTACTTTAGACATCTTGGGCTAAGGGGCAATTTGGTATGACCATTCCACCTAACCTGTGCATCCTTGGACGGTGGGAGGAAACCGGAGCACCTGGAGGAAACCCACGCAGACACAGGGAGAAAGGGCAAATTCCACACAGTCACCCAAAGCCAGAATTGAACCCGGGTCCCTGGCGCTGTGATGTAGCAGTGCCATCATACTGCCCACTTCCTCCAGTGTAACGTCAGGACACTTCCCCCAGTGTAACGCCAGGACACTTCCCCCAGTGTAACGCCAGGACACTTCCCCCAGTGTAACGCCAGGACACTTCCCCCAGTGTAACGCCAGGACACTTCCCCCAGTGTAACGCCAGGACACTTCCCCCAGTGTAACGCCAGGACACTTCCCCCAGTGTAACGCCAGGACACTTCCCCCAGTGTAACGCCAGGACACTTCCCCCAGTGTAACGCCAGGACACTTCCCCCAGTGTAACGCCAGGACACTTCCCCCAGTGTAACGCCAGGACACTTCCCCCAGTGTAACGCCAGGACACTTCCCCCAGTGTAACGCCAGGACACTTCCCCCAGTGTAACGCCAGGACACGTCCCCCAGTGTAACGCCAGGACACGTCCCCCAGTGTAACGCCAGGACACTTCCCCCAGTGTAACGCCAGGACACTTCCCCCAGTGTAACGCCAGGACACTTCCTCCAGTGTAAAGCCAGGACACTTTCCCTTCCCTCCCTTGGTCAAGGCATCGACCACCCTCCAGTCCCTAGTCCAATTGCTCCAATGACTGTGAGTGCTGATGAGCCATTCTACCATTGATGTGGCACCTTTCACATCCTCAGAATGTCCCAAAGTGCTTTATAGCCAAAGGAAGTGTAGTCACTGTTACAATGAAGGAAATGTGGCAGCAATCGATACACAGCAAGCTCTCACAGACAGCTATGTAATAATGGCAAGATTATCTGTCTTAAGTTTTGTTTGAGGGATAAATATTGGCTCCAGGACACTGCAAGAAATCCTACTCTTTGAATAGTGCTGTGGGAAGGTTTTGATTTCAGAGGCTAACCCCACCTCAATATTGGACTGGGAATGTCAGCCAGGATTACGTGCCCAAGTCTTGAGTGGGTTTTGAACCCATGGCTTCCTGACTCAGGGGTAAATGTACCACCCAATGTGTCATGGCTGACACCTATATATAACGACAAGATGTTGCTCAGTAATGTTTCTCTTAGATTATAGATGCTCCCACTGAACTGCACATGACAACAGGAAGTAAGATGTCCATGATCAGCAAAATCTACTGAGGGGAGCAATGAGGGACTCTGAGTTTCAGCTGGAACTTACATTGATCTCCACTTTGGGGAAGGTGGCACAAAACTTCGCAGAGACTCTTTTTCGTAGGGTCCTCACCAGTTGCTTCTTATGTACACAGTCCTGGCCAGAGATGAGTTTGTGCAGATCCAACCTCAGCTTCTTAATGCCGAACTTCTGCAACCACTTTACAGAAATAGAGCAAGCGTTCTATCAGTAGGGCATAACAGAGAGGACTAATGATTCAGTCCCCCCCCCTTGATTCAGTCCCGTCCCGTCCCCCCCCCCCCCCCCCGGCCCTACCCATGTGGGTCAATGTATCACAGGAAGGAACCAGGCAGAAAAAGCACTGGGCTGTCAGACAAAATGTAACCAGATACCACAAGGAAACAGTTTGTGTACAAAGGTGGTTGGCCGTTAATCAACAAATGGCTTTCTCTCACACATTTCTAACTTCTAACATGGACAATGGTAATCCTTCCAATCAGCAGCCCAATTCTGGAGAGACTGTTAAGTGGCTTTTTGAACATAAGGAGGAGCTGGATCCTGTCCCCATCCAATCTCCATCCATGGGGATGTCTGGGCAGGAGGTCACTGGACAGATCTCGGGGTCAGGAAAACCTCTTTTCAAACGATTAACTTCAGTCTGCCAGGTTAAACCTCAAAATCCGACATCCTAACCGGACAGGCACGCGGAGCTTTCCTCTGGCTGCTGCATGGGAGGTGACTTTGGAGAAACTCAGTCCTCTTTGTTCTGGGCACAGATCCTGTCTGCAGCTCTGTAACTAAAACAGGTCATCTTCCTCAGAAAGGACATCAAGACCAACCCTCACCTTGCTACAGTGTTAGAGGTGTCGAGATCACTGTTCAGATGGTGCGTGTGTGTGCGCATGTGTGTGTGCGTATGTACATGTGTGTACATGCGTGAGCATGAGTGTGTGCGTGAGTGTATGCATGTGTGTGTATATGTGCATGTGTGTGTATATGTGCATGTGTGTGTTTTTGTTTCAAAATAAATAAAAAGTCAATTCTGAATCGCCGATGAATTACTATAAGAATTTGCTTATCACCCTTTGTGAATGACAGCATGAGAATCTGAGTCCAGGTTAAATCTGAAATTTAAAAGCTGGTCTCAACAGATTGTTAAAAAAAATCCAACTGGTTCAGGAGTGTTCTTTGTGGAAGGAAACCTGTCATTTGTACCTGGTCCTGTCCTGAATGTCACACCAACTCTGAAACTGCACTTTGAAGTGATCTAGCACTCCACTCAGAGAGAGCAGTGAGAAGGCGGCCCACCTCCATCTTCTCAAGGTGACCAGGGGACAGCAGTAAACACCAGCCTTGCCAGAGACACTCAGATCCCCAGAATTCATTCAGATTAGAATAAACTGCGCAAAGCTGAAAACGCGGACAGCAAAATCCCAGCCCAATGGGACAGGCACACCGTACCAGTGAGGTCGAACAAATCTCCTCTTCTTTAGGCAGGTATACAAAGGGAACGATCTTCCTCATACTCTTCATCCTGGGATATTTCTGATAGACAGCACCTTCCCAAAAGAGACACAAACAACTCTCAGTACTCACAGAGTCCAAACTGAAGCCAGACCTATCATCAGCATTGATCAGTCACACATCTGTACAGCCTTCGAGAGTCACATTGACAGGACGCTGAAAGGAGAATAGCGCAGGGCTATGGGGAAAGAGGATAGGGTGGGAGAACTAATTGACAACTCAGGTACGATGCACTGAATGATCTCTTTCTATGCAGTGTCACTCTATGATTATTCATCAAAGAACAAAGAAAATTACAGCACAGGAACAGGCCCTTCGGCCCTCCAAGCCTGCACCGACCATGCTGCCCGACTGAACTAAAACCCCCTACCCTTCCAGGGACCGTATCCCTCTATTCCCATCCTATTCATGTATTTGTCCAGACGCCCCTTAAAACTCACTATCGTATCTGCTTCCGCTACCTCCCCCGGCAACGAGTTCCAGGAACCCACCACCCTCTGTGTAAAAAACTTGCCTCGTACATCTCCTTTAAACCTTGCCCCTCGCACCTTAAACCTGTGCCCCCTAGTAATTGACTCATCGATTCTCAAGTTTTTTTTACACGGAGGATGGAGGGTGCCTGGAACTCGCTGCTGGGGGAGGTAGTGGACGCAGATACGATAGTAAGTTTTAAGGGGCGTCTTAACAAATACATGAATAGGATGGGAATGGAGGGATATGGTCCCCGGAAAGATAGGGGGTTTTAGTTCAGTCTGGCAGCATGGTCGGCGCAGGCTTGGAGGGCCGAAGGGCCTGTTCCTGTGCTGTAATTTTCTTTGTTCTTGTTACCCAGACTATTTCAGGCGATAGGCAACATCTCACACTGTGTTTGCACCCCCGGGAGACAAGTGCTCAACTCGACACTGGCACCACATTGGGAAGCTGCGAGTTGAGACCTTCAGATTCAGAGGCTTGCATGGCAGCACTGAGGCACGGTTATTGTAGAGCTGTAGTCAGAGCTGTTCTGCATCACACACACAGGCTGCACTCACCAACTTTATTCCCATCCTCTGTGTAAAACATCGACTTTGAAAGCCTCGCCAGCTTATTCTGCTTGGTGTGATTTTCCACAGAGGACTGAATCCACTTCTTCTCGGAGTGAGCTGCAAGAAACCATCCTGCAAATATTAATTTGTGTTTTTCCCAGCCAAAGAATGTCAGTTTCTCAGGGTGACAAAGATTATTCCCAAATTTAAAACAACAAATTGTTCAGGCAAAAATAAGAATGAAGCCAGCATCAATGTCAGATTGGTCAGGAGCGAGAGGCAAGAGAGCGTCAACCAAGTGACAGCACTGTGGAGGAACAGGAACATTATGTTCAAGGAGCAGGAGAGGGTATGGGGGTCAGAGGACAGGGGTCAAGGAGCGGGCGAGGGAGTCAGGGAGTGGTGTCGAGAAGCAGCAGAGGGTATAGGGGTCAGAGGGCAGGGGTCAAGGAACAGGTGAGGGAGCCAGGCAGCGATGTCGACAAGCAGGAGAGGGTACAGGGGTCAGAGGGCAGGGGTCAAGGAGTAGGCAAGGGAGTCAGGCAGCGATGTCGTGAAGCAGGAGAGGGTACAGGGGTCAGAGGGCAGGGGTCAAGGAGCAGGCGAGGGAGTCAGGCACCGATGTCACGAAGCAGGAGAGGGTACAGGGGTCAGAGGGCAGGGGTCAAGGAGCAGGCGAGGGAGTCAGGCACCGATGTCACGAAGCAGGAGAGGGTACAGGGGTCAGAGGGCAGGGGTCAAGGAGCGGACAAGAGAGTCACGGAGCAGTGTCGTGAAGCAGGAGAGGGTACGGGGGTCAGAGGCAGGGGTCAAGCAGCAGGCAAGGGAGTCAGGGAACAGTGTCGAGGAGCAGGAGAGGGTATAAAGGTCAGCGAGCAGGGGTCAGGGAGTGGAAGAGACAGTCAGAGAATGGGGGTGTCAGAGAGCAGATGTTGAAGAGCAGGAGACAGCGACAGGGTGTTTGGAGTTGGGGAGCAGGAGCAGGGGTCGGGGCGAGAGTAACTCCGGGGGTAATTTTACCCTAACCCAGAGGATTGAGTGGGAATTGGGCCCCTTTCACATTCATCAGCTTCAATGGACGGAGTGACCTTCTTTATTCAAAATGACCACGAGGTGACCCTTACCACATGGAGGGTCTGGCCTGTGTGGAAGAAAAGAATCACCAATATCGCTCCTCTCCCCCTCAGCCCCAGGACTTTGAATCATTACACATCGGACAGGTTGTCCATTCTGGACTTGGACACGCACCTGGAGGGAGGACAGCTTTCCCACTGCTTGGACGCCAGGTCAGGGCTCGGACTGCGGAGCTGCTTTCTTCACCGCTTCCCTCTCTGGCTTGCTAATGGAATGACAGAAATCACCAGTTAAATCTCAGCTTCTTCCACAGTTTGAATTTATGGTGAGCTCTGTGCAGCCACTGAGCAGATTGCTGAAGCTGATTCACCAGCGCGGAGGGATTATTAGCCCCTGTCAGAGGGACGGATCGAGTTGTGGGAATTTGGTGACTGCTCCAGCTCCTCTCTCAATGTTATAGAAAGTTGGGATTTAGGGGGCGGGAGGAGGCCATTCGGCCCTGCTCTACCATTCTATAAGATCACAGCCAATCTGATTGTGGTCTCAATTCCACTTTCCTGATCGACCCTCATAACCCTCCACCCTCTTGTCTGTTAAAAATCTGCCTAACTCAACCTTGAATTCATTCACTAACTCTCAGCCTCCACAGCTTTCTGCTGAAGAGAATTCCACTAACGACCCCTAGAGAGAAAGAAATTCTCCTCATTACTGTCTTAAAAATAAGAACCTTTATTCTTAAAACAGTGCCTCCTAGTTCTAGTCTCTTCCACAAGAGGAAACATCCTCCCTGTGTGAACCCTGTCAACTCCCCTCAGATCTTATATTGATTCAATAATATCATCTCTCTTTCTTCCAAACTCCAATGGGTGATCGGCCCAACCTGTTCAACTTTTCTTCATAAAATAAGCCCTTCATCCCAGGAATGAGTCGAGTAAACCTCCTCTGAACTGTTTCCAACACAATCATATCCTTTTTCAAATAAGACGACCAAAGCTGTACACAGTATTCCAGATGTGGTCTCATTGAGGCCCTGCACAGCTGCAGTAACAATTCTCTACTTTTATATTCCATTCCTCTTACAATAAACACCAGCCTTCTTAATCACTTGCTGTAGCTGCATACCGACTTTATGTGATCGTGTACTGGGACACCCAGGTCCCTCTGTACCACTGAGTTCTGCAATCTTCCTCCATTTAGATAGTATACTGTTTTTCCATTCTTCCTGCCAAAGTTCATATTTTTCCACATTATACTCCATAGAACCATTGAAAAGTTAGAACACGGAAGGAGGCCATTCGGCTCATCTTGTCCATGCCAGCCCGAGGACACCCAGGTATCCTTTCTAATTCCACCTTCCTGCACCCGGCCCATAGCCCTGTAGCTTACGGCACTTAAGATGCAGACTCTTTCTGCCAAATTTTTCACCCACTCACTTAACCTATTTATATCCCCGTGTAGACTTTACCTCCTCTTGACAAATTTCCTACGCTTCTTGGTGTCCTTGGCAAATTCAGCTCTTGTACATTCACTCCCTTCATCCAAGTCATGATGTAGATTGTAAATAGTTGAGGCCCCATCACTGATCGCTGTGGCACTCCACTAGTTACAACTCGCTAACCCAAAACAAGACTCACTTAGCTCTACTCTTTGCTTCCTAATAGCCAATTAATCCTTCAGCTTTGCTAATACATTACTCACCACACCATGTGCTCTTATCAACTGTAGTAACCGCTGATGTGTTATTTACTCTCTGATAGACTGACTGCTTCAGCAACCCCTCCAAACCAGTTCACTCCATATTACCTGAATGTGTTTTCTTGAATCAACAGACACAAAATGCAGAAAAAAATCAGCATAACCTTATTTTGAATGAGATGTTGTACACAGTTTAAATACAAAGTAAACTCACTCTACGTTGTCCCATCCAACACTCTCAGGACAAGTACAGCACGGGGTTAGATACAGAGTAAAGCTCCCCCTGCACTGACCCCATCAAACGCTCCCATGGCAGATGCAGCACTGGGTCAGATACAGAGTAAAACTCCCTCTACACTTTCCCATCAAACACTCCCAGGACAGGTGCAGCACCGGGTTAGATACACAGTAAAGCTCCCTCTACACTGTGCCCCATCAAACACTCCAGGGCAGGTACAGCACGGGGTTAGATACACAGTAAAGCTCCCTCTACACTGTCCCCCATCAAATACTCCAGGGCAGGTACTGCACGGGGTTAGATACACAGTAAAGCTCCCTCTACACTGTCCCCCATCAAATACTCCAGGGCAGGTACAGCACGGGGTTAGATACACAGTAAAGCTCCCTCTACACTGTGCCCATCAAACACTCCAGGACAGGTGGGCGGGGTTAGATACAGAGTAAAGCTCCCTCCACATTGTCCTATCAAACACTCCCAGGACAGGGACCACCTCTTTCTCTGCCAGGTGATTGGTTAGGAGGTGATCCAATGGTGGGGATAGCCTCAGTCTGATTGGATAGAATGGTGTAAGCGGGCAGAGTGGCCTCTCCCCGGCTCTTTGTGAAACTGGGAGAATGTCCTATTGGAATGGTCTTACCATCCTGGCCAGGGTCAGTGCCGTGGGCTTTGGAAGCAGCAGTTTCTGAGGGTAGCGATTCTCCTGTTTCACCAACATCTTCAACTTGTCCTCGGAGTCTGGTGGTGCCGGCGACTGCTTCCCTGAGCGATTCCTTAATGACTCGACCAGCAAGGCACACTGTACAAGGAGGGAAATCACCCTTCAAATTCATTATAGCCATGTCGTCCGATAGATATCGCAGTGTACAACAACAACTTGCATTTACATAGAGCCTTTAACGCGATCGAACATTCAAGGTGCCTCTTGGGAGGGTGATTAAACAAAATTTGACTCTAAGTCACAAGGAGACATTAGCAGCGGAGGGAGACAGGGCTGGATGTGGCGTGGAGAGGTTTAGGAGGGAGCTCCAAAGTTTAGGGTCCAGTCAGCTCAAACATGGCCACCAATCGTGAAGCAACGCAAATTCGAGATGTGGAAAAGCTCTGAACTAGAGGAGTGCAGGAATTTGGGAAGATTGTAGGGCTGGAATGCAGAGTTAAGGATGTGTTTGTGGCATCACCTTTCAGTGGAGAACCTTTAATGCACAATACAGGTAAATGTATCTCAAGCATAGATATTAATTGAACAAACGTCAGGGGGAATAAGGCAATGGCAGTTATTTGAATGATTCAGGTTATTACACACACCTTCTGGGAATAGTTGGCAGCTTTCTCCATTTCAGTCAATAGAAGTCGAATGTCGTCACTCTCTATAATACCTAAAAGAAACCCAGAGGTTCAGAGAATATATCACCAATTAATCTCGTTTCCCCTCCTCTCCTCAAGAGGCTAGCTCTAGCTGAGTTACTATTCTACTGGCACACCCCCTTACTCTGCCCAACGTGGAGAATAGATTTTCAGTGCCAGTCTAAACACTGACTCCCAGATGACTATTCAACTATCACCAGAATCACCATAACAAAATCTGGGCCCATCCTCAGCCAATGACTGTACATGTGCACATTCCTAGCAGGGCCATAAGACCAGGAATCAGTGATGTACCCAGTGATGTACCCAGTGATGTACCCGGTGATGTACCTGGTGATGTACCCGGTGATGTACCCGGTGATGTACCCGGCGATGTACCCGGCGATGTACCCAGCGATGTACCCAGCGATGTACCCGGTGATGTACCCGGTGATGTACTCGGTGACGTACCCGGTGACGTACCCAGCGATGTACCCAGCGATGTACCCAGTGATGTACCCGGTGATGTACCCGGTGATGTACCCGGTGATGTACCCGGTGACGTACCCAGTGACGTACCCAGTGATGTACCCAGTGATGTACCCAGTGATGTACCCAGTGATGTACCCAGTGATGTACCCAGTGAAGTACCCCAGTGATGTATCTAGTGATGTACCCAGTGATGTACCCAGTGATGTACTCAATGATGTACTCAATGATGTACCCAGTGACGTACCTGGTGATGTACCCGGTGATGTACCCAGTGACGTACCTGGTGATGTACCCAGTGACGTACCCAGTGATGTACCCGGTGATGTACCCGGTGATGTACCCAGTGATGTACTCAATGATGTACTCAATGATGTACTCAATGATGTACTCAATGATGTACCCCGTGACGTACCTGGTGATGTACCCAGTGACGTACCTGGTGATGTACCCAGTGACGTACCTGGTGATGTACCCAGTGACGTACCCGGTGATGTACCCAGTGACGTACCCGGTGATGTACCCGGTGATGTACCCGGTGATATACCCAGTGATGTATCCAGTGATGTACCCAGTGATGTATCCAGTGATGTACCCAGTGATGTATCCAGTGATGTACCCCAGTGATGTTTCCAGAACACTAGGCTGGCTGGAAAAACCTTTAAATTTTTCTTGCAAAAATATTTGAAAACGTCCATCACAGTAAGTGCGATGATATTCAGGTTTCCCACACAGACCATGTTGCACTCTGGGGTACGTGAAGGTCTGGCCATCTGACGACAGCACGGTCCGAGGATGCTTTCTCCGGTGGGGAAGCACAGTCAAATACTTTCCTGCCACGGTCTGCTGGGTACAGTGTTGTAATGCTACGTTACCGGTCTAATCCAGAGAACAAGTTCAAATCCCACTGTAACAGTCTGGCAATTTGAATTTAGTAGGGAATGCAAAACTAGGATCAGCAAACGTGAGTGAATTGTCCTCAAGTTGCCATTGGTTCACTTGTGTGCTTCAGGGAACAAAACCTTCCCCCTTACCCAGAGTCGCCTACATGTGGCACCAGGGCACACTTAACCATCGATCATAACTACCCTTTGGAGTGGCTGAGTGAGGCCATGGTTGTGGTGATAAACACTGGCCTTGCTCCTATCCCGACAATCAATTCAAAAGGGTCAGTGTTGAGAATCCCTTGTTCAACACGTCTCTCTGTCTCGGCGAAACCCGGGGATTGGAGATCAGAAGGTGAGGTTTAAACTAGAGGAAAATATAAAGATGTTTCTCGCTCACCTGTTTCCTGAAACCAGTGGAACCTCCCCCGGCCTGACTGAGCCAATTCGCGCAGTGCGCCCGCTGTCTCTCGCGGAGAGGCGTAACGCGCAGGCACCGGCCCGCTCAGCTCAGCACTGCCAATGCTGAACAGGCAGACGTGGAGTTGCAGGTCGCGACCTCCGCAGATTTCGGCCACGTAGGAACAGACCGTGTCCTGCAGCAAGACCGAGAGAAACACCTGCTTCAGCGCGAGGAACTCAGAACCCGGGCGGCAGCAAACACATCACCGGGACTCACTGTGCAGAGCGCGGTGACACCACAGGCTGCGGTGATGGGGCGGGGGTGGGGGGTGCATGGTTACAGCTTACATCCCCCAGCTAAACCAATCCAGACAAGACCACGGCACACAACCAGCTTCAAAAGTTAATCTCCTCAATGTGAAGCATTTTGTGAAGTCTTCGGAGCAAAGCATAAAACATAGAAAAGACTAGGAGGAGGCCATTCAGCCCTTCAAGCCTCTTCCAGCATTCAGTATGATCTTGGCTGATCCTCGATCTCAATGCCATGTTCCCACTTTCTCCCCACAGCTCTCAATGTCATTAAAATCCAAAAAATTATCAAACCTCTTATTAATATATTCAATGACTTGACCTCCACAGCCTTCTGTGGTGGAGAATTCTACACGCCCATTAGATTCCCCAACCAGGGGAAGCATCCTCTGTGCAGCCCTGTTAGAAATGTTCTGTGCCAGTCTCTCAGGCACGCGCCTCACCGCAACCCTCCCTCCACTCGGACACTTTTTTGGAAAGTGAGGGGT
The DNA here is from genome assembly GCF_964213995.1 of Mustelus asterias. Lineage (NCBI taxonomy): Eukaryota > Metazoa > Chordata > Chondrichthyes > Carcharhiniformes > Triakidae > Mustelus > Mustelus asterias. The sequence goes on along the minus strand of NC_135823.1, from coordinate 49,841,880 downwards.
TCAGTTCCGCACCGGAGCAGGGGTGGAGGAGGGGGGGTGGGGGTGGGGGGGGGGGGGGGGGTACACATGCCGGTGAGTCTGGGTTCAGAGCGCTCATGCGCTGTTCCGCAGAAATAGTGTCAAACTCGGTGCTGCTTCCTACCATGCGCTGGTCAGGAACTCCACTGGTGAGGAGGTAGAGGCCACAGCAATCCCACTGTTCACTCAGATCATTCTCAATCGCCGCTTTCAGCGCGCCCAGGAAATTCCGACTGCCTCCGCACTGCAGAGTCAGAGCCCATCTAAGAGTAACACAGAGAGAGAGGTCATCACATTCAACAGATACCCACCGCGTTTGGAAGCTCACCCCAGCCCAAGGTTCAGAGCAGCCCCAGTGAGAGAGATGAGACTTGTATTTATAAAGTTCCTTTCCCAAACACGGACATCACAAAATGCTTCACAGCCACTGTTATAATGTAGGAACCGGGGCACCCGACAACAAAATCCCACAGACAGCAACAGGATCATTCGTCTTTTGTGATGTTGGCCGAGGGATGAATATTGGGCAGGACTCCGGGGATAACTCCCCTGCTCTTTTTCTGGATAGTGGAAACGGGATCTTTTTACATCCTCCTGACAGGCCAGATAGGGCCTCGGAATAGTGCCTAATCCGAAAGACAGCACCTCTGACACTGTAGCACCTGACACTGTAGCACCTCTGACACTGTAGCACCTCTGACACTGTAGCACCTCTGACACTGTAGCACCTCTGACACTGTAGCACCTCTGACACTGTAGCACCTCTGACACTGTAGCACCTCTGACACTGTAGCACCTCTGACACTGTAGCACCTCTGACACTGTAGCACCTCTGACACTGTAGCACCTCTGACACTGTAGCACCTCTGACACTGTAGCACCTCTGACACTGTAGCACCTCTGACACTGTAGCACCTCTGACACTGTAGCACCTCTGACACGTAGCACCTCTGACACTGTAGCACCTGACACTGTAGCACCTGACACTGTAGCACCTCTGACACTGTAGCACCCTGCACTACGCTGGGCTGGCAGCCTTGAGATTTGTGCTCAGGTTCTGAAATGGAATTTGAGGCCGGAACCACATAAAGGAGAGGCAAGGGTGTGACCAACTGAGCGACAGCCCAGGGAGCTGCACAAAGAGGGAAAGGTTAGGGGGATGAGTGACTTTTGCAGAGGATCTTACAGGAGGAGGAAAGTGTGAGGCCAAGGCTGCTGAAGGCACGGCTCGAATGGTGGGTAGAAGGGGGAGGCGGATCTGAGAGATTGAGTTAGTAAATGAAACAGCAGCTGCTCACCTCCAGGCAGCCTGCAGCCTCTCTGGTGTCACTAACACCATGTGGGGCTGGTACTGGTTAACTTCAGAACCAAACCTAGAAACAGGAGAACACAGAGAGACAGTTTCAACAACAAATTTCCCAAAGAACCAGGAGAAACTGCCACCAAATCAGCACTCAGCCAATCACAGAGCAACAAAACACGTGGAGTTCATATAAAACTGAGAAAAGGGGGATCTGGGAGAGAGGGGAGAGGGAGGAGGGGGAAGGGGGAAGGGGGGAAGGGGAGGGGGGAAGGGGGAGGGGGGAAGGGGGAGGGGGGGAGGGGGGAAGGGAGGGGGAGGGGGAGGGGAGAAGGGGGAAGGGGGAGGGGGAGGGGGAGGGGGAGGGGGAGGGGGGAAGGGGAGGGGGAGGGGGGAGGGGGGAGGGGGAGGGGGAGGGGGAGGGGGGAGGGGGAGGGGGAGGGGGAGGGGGGAGGGGGAGGGGGGAGGGGGAGGGGGGAGGGGGAGGGGGAGGGGGGAGGGGGAGGGGGAGGGGGGAGGGGGGAGGGGGGGAGGGGGAGGGGGAGGGGGAGGGGGGAGGGGGAGGGGGGAGGGGGAGGGGGGAGGGGGAGGGGGGAGGGGAGGGGGAGGGGAGGGGGAGGGGGAGGGGGGAGGGGGAGGGGGAGGGGGGAGGGGGGAGGGGGGAGGGGGGAGGGGGAGGGGGGAGGGGAAGGGGAGGGGGGAAGGGGGGGAGGGGGAGGGGGGAGGGGGGAGGGGGGGAGGGGAAGGGGGAGGGGGGAAGGGGGAGGGGGGAAGGGGG